>NC_133828.1:817500-1417500 GCF_047830755.1 Zonotrichia albicollis | reverse complement strand
AGGATTGCTGGCAGGGCTGGCACTGGCGCCGTCTGTTGTGCCATTCCTGTCACTGGTGTGCCCAGCCGAGGGGTGGCACCGTGCTGGCTGTGCCCTGGGGGCTGGCACAGGGCTCTCCCAGCACCTCCTGGCCTGGGATGGGGAGAATGGGAATTCTGCAGGGAGCAGCAGCCATCCTGCGTTCTCCAAGATTGAATCCACCCTTGCCCAGCACTGCCAAGGCCACCCACGTCCCCAAATGCCACATCCAGAGGGCTTTGAAATCCCCCCAGCAATGGGAATTTTCCATTGTATGTGCCCATATGTGAAATTCCCATTGGAATTTCCCTGTGCCAGCAGCTGAATGGCAGCATGGGTGAAGCATTTTAATTCCTTCGGTGGGATGGAGGTGAAAATTTGGCACTGTGGGGTTGTGGTGGTCCCAGGAGAGCCCAGAGTTCCTGCTCCACTCCTTCCCCTTGGACAGGGATCCCAGGAATGCCATGTGGGAGGGGTATCTCCTTCCCTTCTCTTCATTGCTGCAGGTAATTTACAGATTCCAATACAAAAGCTCCCTGTTGAAGCCTCGTTGGGTTTAATGAAGTGACTCTGCCGAGCCTGGAAATGAAATAAAAACCCTCCCAAGTCAGTGACCTGCACATGAGCAGGTAATTAAAATGCTTCTTTCCAAACTGCCTGGGATTCTGAGCCATTTCCCAGATAGGCTTCCTGACGAAAGGAAGTCACAGTGAAAAATTAAGGATCAGGGCAAAAAAACCATAAAGTATTAAAATAAATAACCAAAAAGCTTAATGATACCAGCAGGATAATGTTTCTCCTGAACCACTTTTCCAGGCTTGCAGCTTAACCCTGCTGGTGCTTCCAAGTCAGACCACATGTCTGAACAGATAATTTTTGCATTTTTTGTGCTGGGCTAACTGTAAATACCTGCCTGCATTCAAGGAAGGCGTTTCACAGGCGCTTCTTCCTTCTGTGAAATTACAGCTTCAGCTCTGGGCTTGCCTCAACAGATTCGTGTCCCCAGAGCTGGGGGTGCTGCTGGGGCAGGCTGCAAATCCCGGCTCTGGGTGTCTGATTTGGGAAATTCATCTCGTGGTACCCTGACCTCAGTTACACCTGAGAACTTTTAAGACGTTGGGAGCATTAAAATGTTGATAAATTATGGAATTACAGAATGGTTTGGGTTGGAAGGGACCTAAAATCCCACCCAGTGCCACCCCCTTCCAGTGTCCCAGGGTGCTCCAAGCTCCATCCAGCCTGGCCCTGGAAACTTCCAGGGATCCAGGGGCAGCCACAGCTTCTCTGGGCAACAAATCTCAGCTGTAAAGATAAAACTTCCCTGGTTTTCCTCAAAACTAGAAAATGCTGCAATGTACAGATCCATCTCCATAAAAGATGTAGGAATTTGGGGCTGAAAAGTGAATTGAGTGCAAAATTCCTGCAGTAGAGGTAGGTGTAGGCCTTCCAGAAAATAATGGATTTTGTGGAGCCATTAATAGCCAGCTCAGGAATGTGAATTTCTGTATGTTTGCCATGGACAAGGCATATTATCTGGGATAATTATGTGGATTGCACATCCAAACACGCCAGCAAAGAGCAGGAATAACGTGAGCCCAGAACTGAGCCAGGCAGGCTCTGGATTGACTCCCTGAGCAGGACACAGGCAGGTTTAAACTCTGCAGAATGGGCAGCTGGCCTTGGTTCAGGCTCCTCCTGCATCCCATGGAGATCCTGATTCTGGGGCTGTTCACGCAGTGGAAAATGCATCAGAGCTGGGGGTGGGTTTGTGAAGAGGCTCTGAAGCACGAGCTGCTTGTAAGGAAAGAAGATCTCTGAGGGACTTGAAGAAATTGAAACCACTCTGATTTTTAGGGACTTGAAAGGAGTTTTGTGAATGCTTCTGTTTCTCCTGAGGGTTTTGCCTGGCTGGAATGCTGGCTGTCCTTTGGGGTGGTGAGGCTCAGAGGGGCTGTGACGTGGTTGCAGGGACACAAGGGCTCAGGGTTTATTTTAATGGTGCTTTTGGAGCATTTGGAGTGAGAGGAGGAAGGGGAGCCTGGAATCGCTGACGGTCGGGGCCGACGCGTGGGCAGCTGGCGTGGATTTCCCATTGGACATCTGGAAAAGCCCTTTTCCTATGGCTTTCCAGTGGGGCTGGCCCTGCACTGGGGGCTCCAGGGGATGTGAGTTTGGCTCCTGGCCCGGGCTGGTTGATGGATGAACACTTGATCCAAAACCAGTCAGGAGGTTTGCAGCAGCAGGCTGCGGAAATAAAAGTGAAAGAAAATCACAAACCCTCCTGGTCTGGAGGAAAAATTCCCCTCTGTGGGATCAGGGAAAAGAGGAATTAGATCCTTGTGGACACTTTGGAAGACCTTGGGATGAGCAGAAGGTGTGCACCAGCCTCGCTTTTCTCCTTTCCTTTGCTTGGTTGTCAGAGGCAGCTGGAGTTTGAGGAAGGCCTTTTAGGGTTGCTCATCCTCTGTCCCCTGTGAGAGCTCCAAGGGGGGAGCACCTCCTGTGCCACCTCCCTGGGGTTCTGTGGGTGACAGAGGCAGTGGCCAAGGTGCTGCAGAGTTCAGCAGCATCACTCTCACTTTTGGGATGCTCTCTCTGCCAGTTCTCTCTGGACAGGAGGAATTTTGGTGCCAAGAGCCCCCTGACAGCTGATAGATGAGGCCCTTGGTGGGGAGCTGTGCTGTGGGAGGGATTTCAGCTGATGAACAAAGTCAGTTTTGGGTGGAAATCTGTTGATGCTTAGAGGTTGCTGCAGTGAAAAGTCCCCTGAGTTGTCTGCCATGATGATTAGTGAGTGACTTAATTACCTCCCTCCCAGGGCTCATTAAACTGCCCAGTGCTCCCAGGTAAACCAGGCTCCCAGGGGCTGCTCCAGGGAATGTGGAGTGGCTTTGCCACATCCTCCGGTAACTGTGGGACAAAATTATTAATTATCTGTTAATCAGGGAACCTTCCTTGCCATTGCCAGCAGTGCCTGTGCAGCCATTAGAGCGAAGTGGCTGCAGGGTTTGGTTTCCCCTGTCTGAGGGCAGGGCAGAGGGACAGACAGAGGTTTTCCCATGGGATGGGCCCAATCCTGGCTCAGCCATGGTCCTGCACCCCCTCAGGAGCTGGCAGGATCAGGAGACAGCCCTGGCTTTGGAATTGGCATGAGGGAACTGGAGAAAGCGCAGCCAAGGGAAAAGGCCCAACATGAATTTTTCCCCCTCAGTTTTCCTTCACATTCCCTTAAGGTCAGCCCAGAGCTGCAGCAGCTCCAGGGGCTTGGGAAGAGCTTGCCATGGAGAGCAGGAGGGATATTCTGAGATACCTGAGGATGTTCTGAGGGTACCTGAGGGGTGCAGGGCTGTGCTTGGCTCGGAGGCACCGCAGCCTTGGCACGCGAGACGTCAGAGCGGCAGGAGCACGCCTGGATTTTCTTGTTGTTTTACAGCTTATGTTAAGTGCTGCTTAAATGAAAAGGCTTTATTTTCTTACACCCACGAGCGTGTTTACTTCCTTGTACCTTCTGGAGTTGAAAGGGCTCTTTCATTAAAAAAAAATTCCCCTTCAGACGGGCACTTCTGTTGTGGTTGTGTGTGCTGAGGGCCCGGTGCTGTCTGGCTGTGCTTCCGAGGGGAGCTCCTTCCACACATGGGTTTCCAGGGAAAGCTGGGTGCACCCCGGTGTCCCTGGGCTGTGTCTGCCCCTTCCTGTCCCTGTGGGCTCCTTTGTGTCCCTGTGGGTTCCTTTTTGTCCCTGTGGGCTCCCTGCTGTCCCTGTGGGCTCCCTTCTGTCCTTGTGGGCTTCTTTGTGCCCTTGTGGGCTCCCTGTAGTCCCCATGGGCTCCTTTTTGTCCCTGTGGGCTCCTCTGTGGACTCCCTCCTGTCCCTGTGGGCTCCTGTTTGTCCCTGTGGGCTCCTTTTTGTCCCTGTGGGCTCCCTCCTGTCCCTGTGGGCTCCTGTTTGTCCCTGTGGGCTCCTGTTTGTCCCTGTGGGATCCATTTTGTCCCTGTGGGCTCCTGTTTGTCCCTGTGGGCTCCTGTTTGTCCCTGTGGGCTCCTTTTTGTCCCTGTGGGCTCCCTCCTGTCCCTGTGGGCTCCTGTTTGTCCCCGTGGGCTCCCTCCTGTCCCTGTGGGCTCCCTCCTGTCCCTGTGGGGTCCTTTTTGTCCCTGAGGGCTCTGTCTGTCCCTTTGGGCTTTTTTCTGTCCCTGCGGTCTCCCTGATGTCCCTGTGCCTCCCTCCTGTCCCTATGGACCCCTTTTTGTCCCTGTGGGCTCTTTCCAGTCCCTGTGGGCTCCTCCTGTCCCTGTGCCATGGTGTGCTGGTTCCTATGGGAACAGGCTGCGGATCCTTCCAGGAGAGAGGAGGAGGAGGAGTGGGCCGAGGGACAGGGCTCCTACTGAAATGTGGCCAGGATTTCAAGGAAGCCATGAGGACACTGAGCATGTGTTGGTGCTTGTTGGTGCTGGTGTTGCTCCCTTTTCATCCAGGGTGACGCTCTCATGCCTGCTTTGGGATGAGATGCCAGCTCTGGCTGTAATGTGAGGTGCAGCACACATTGCAGCTGGGTTTCCAGGAGGGATCTGGGACATGGAACAGTGTTTTGTGTTTGTCAAACCCTTCCTGGTGGGAATCTGTGCTGGCTTTGTCCAGGTGGAAGTGCCTCATTAAAACCTGGCTGTCACCCCTGGGATGTCACCACGCTCTCTGTACCTGTCACACCGCTCCTACATTATGTTTTTATCCCTCTGAATGCCTGAGGAGACACAGGGATGCCCATGGCTGCAGGGTGGGAGCTGGGACGTGCTTGGCTCCCTCTGCCATGTCAGCACTGTGGTTTGTTGGAGCTCCCTCCTCTCCTGGAGGGTCTCCTCCTGTGAAGTCCCCATCCCTGGAAGTGTTCCAGAGCTGTGTGCATGTGGCACTTGGGGACATGGGTTAGTGCTGAGCACAGGTAGTGTTTGGGCTCAGTGATCTCAGAAGTCTTATCCAACCTCAGTTGTGATTCTCCACCTCATCATCTTGGCAAGGGCTTTGATCCATTTCTATCCATGATTTTTGGCAAATGAGAAAATGGTGATTTTATTAATACAGCTGTACCCACTCAGAAGTACAGGCCCCGTTCCCTAGAATGTCTGCTTTTATGTTGTTTCACAGAAATTAAAATAAACTCTGGTCAGTTTGGAGGGTTGGCAGAGAAAAACTTTTGTCTGTAAGTTTTGTTCCTGGGATTTTTCATCCTAAAGTGCAAGAAAAAAATCAAAGGCACAAAGCATTTATCTGTGCTTATGTTGCAAATAAACTCTGCTAGAAAACAAGGGAGAAAGCAGGTTGGTGTTGATATTACTGTGGAGACAGTTTTGTCATTGTGGGTGTGGGTGTGTCTGTTTTTGTTATGAACAAGTTTCCTATTTTAGGGATTATGTCAGCAAACAGAGGGAAATGGCATTGTCTGAGATTGAGCAAGGCCAAGGGCCCAAACCTGGCTGCCCTCGTGCACAGGATGCTCAGGAGGGTTTGGGGTGCATAACCCAGGGTGGGATGGCAGTGTGGAGCTGTGCCCAACATCCCTGTCACACCAGGCAGGGAATGTGAGCTCCAGCCCGCTGTGTCCTTGTGCTGCTGTCCTGTGTGGAAGGATTGAATCCTGGTGTTTGCTGTTTGCTGGGATGCTGGAGGGATTGGGGCTGGGGATGGCCCTGATCTCCCAGCTCCAAGGCTAAAACAAGACCCTGAGCTGTTACTGAGCAGGAGAAGGGCACTGCCCTGCTGCTGGGTTCGATGGTGTTTCACAAAGAATGCAAACAGGGAGGGCTTTTCTATAACCTTATTTCTAATTTATCCCCTTTGGCCCAGCTCCAGGTGCAGCTTTGGGGGCTTGGTGATGCTGCTTCTCCTGCAGTTGTGACTGGGGCTTTACTCTGCTGCAGAGGATGAAAAGCTTTATTGTAAATGAGCCAGCAAACACATTTCCTTTTTAATATTAAAAATAGATGGGATATGATTCCAGTGGACAGAAACGGTTTTTCTGTTTTCTTTATGTTTCTGTCTCCCTTTCCCTTTTCGCTGTTGGATTCCCTTTCCCAGAGTGCAGGAGCATCTGCCAGCACAGTTTCCCTTGATTCCTGATTGGTTTTACCTGCAGGAGCCCCTGGCACAGGCTGGCAGCACTGTGGTGTCCCTGGCAGCTGTCTGGTGCCAGCCGTGCCCGCAGTCACTGTGTCACTGGGTCAGTGGCACATCCATATCCTCTCCTGGCACCGGCGCCAGGCTGCAGAGTTTTAAGATGGTTTTGGACGAGCTGAGCCTGGCACTGTGCCATGTTTGTTCCAGGCTCAGCTCGGGAAGCTCTGAGCACTGAGAGCTTCCTGCAGGGCGTGTGGAAGGAGCGGGCAGGCGTTGGTGGCACAGGGATTGTCCCTGGTTCACCTGGGCTCCTGAGGGGCAGCGCCAACCTCGGCTCTCTGGGACAGGGACAGCACCCAGGGAATGCCTGTTATTAGTGGGTATTTAGAATAGAGACTCGACAAGGTAAAGGCTTGTCAAGCCTCTAAAGGGGGAAATGATGCCTCAGGTTTTAGCATTTATATTTTTCAGATTCTGTGCTGCTTTAGTGTGCAGCTCTGAGCTTCACAGTCAGCGTTGCTGAGCTCTGTGCACAGAGCAGGGAGACAAAGCTGGGCACCAAGGACAAATGACCCAAATCTCAGCCCAGGAGCACAAACCCCGTGGGCTGGAGAGAGAAAAACAAGCAGGGTGGGACTGCAGGGGCTGAAGCTGGGATGGGACAATGAACTGCAAGGTGCAAATGGAGCAGAACTGATCCCAGGGACAGAGCCCGGGAGCGCTCGTGCATTTTGGGGCCATTTTGGGTCATCTTGGGTGCAGCCCTGGCTGGGCTCTGGTGCTGCCCAAGGTGGATCCATGGAGGAGATGCTGGGAATGAATCCCTGCTTTATTCTGGGACTCTGCCCAGCCTAGGGCAGCCTGAACAAGGCATCAGCATGATCCCACTGCAGCAGCCGATGCAGGAGGGGCACACGCAGGAATCCTGCAGCATCCCGGCATGCTGGGGGTGACAGGGAGGGCAGAGCCAGAGGCTGCTCGGCTCGGAACATCTGAGGAGGTCAAGCCAATGTGCTGGAAGAATGGACTAGACATTAATGCTCCTGCCATTGAATGCAGCTCAGAGTACCTGGGGAGAAAATTCCAGCCGAGCGCTTCCACAGAGCGCTCCCGCCTTTGTTCGGCTCTGGCTGCTCCCTCCCTGCCTGTCCAGCTCGGGTTTTAGGGATTTGGAGATGGGAAGTGCTGCCTGGGAAATGCTGGAGCCTCGAGGGTATAACACACATCAAGGTTTTCCATGTCAGCTGCACATCTCTCTCTCTTCCTCGCTCTTAAATCGCTGGCGATGCACTTTCGTATGGCTGATACGCCTTTGGGATAAAACGGGAAACAATCGGAGGTCAAGTGAAAAAAGAAAGAGTTTTGCTGAAGGAGTGAAGAATCAGGGATGTAGGTCACACAGCACAGGACTTTAAAGGCTTTTTCCTACAGCTGGCTTGGACGTGGAGGCTGTTTGAAGTGCACATCTGGTGAGCAGATTGAAGGTACAAACCCCAGGGTTTGCCTTCGCTCGCTTCCCGAACATCTGACCTGGAGAGCTCCCCTTTGGGGGAAAGGTTCGGGATCGTGCCGGGCTCCTCTCCCTCGCACTGCTCAAGGGGCTGTGCAGGCTCCAGAAAAGCAGGAGGCAGATTAAGCCTTCCTATTTTCAAATTCCCAACCACCTGCTGCTCGGAGTTTGCACGTCCAGCCCCGGATGAGGGACCCGGGAGCATCTGGGAGCATCCTCAGGGATGTGGGATCGTGCAGTGTTACCTCCCCATGACCCAGCCCCGCAGGAGAGCTGTGAGACAGACACAGCCACGGGGGTTTGGGTGAAGCTTTTGGGAGGAGAGGAGTTCTGGGACATCGTGAGCGTGGGTTGTGCCCAGACCTTCCCTGCCTCTGGTGTTTGATGTCGCTGGAGTCGCTCCAGGCTTGCGTCAGAGGCAGCCCCAGCGCTCCTTTGCTCCGACAGAAATCTGGAAGAGCTCTGCTGAAGGAGCAGAGCAGCAGAAAAATATTTATAGACAGGAAGGGGATCTGGTCTCCCCCCACCCTTTGGCAGGATAACTCTGAGTTTCCTGAAGATACACGCTTGGCAGCGGTGGGACCTCATTCATCCCAGCTCCTCGGCATTCTTCAGATGGAAAATGTCATGGATTTGTCATGTCATTTAATTTCTTCCATTTGGATGTATGTTAGGAATGAAGTCAGCTGAGGAGATCACAAAAGCAGCATTGATGCTGTGGTCCCTGTGCATATTTCCATGGGAGGGATGAAATGCCAGGGAGTTGGCAGCACAGCTGCTTCTCCGGCCACATCTGCCTGTCCCCAGCTCCTGGGATGACCCAGGGACACCCCATGGACACCCCAAGGACTGGGAGGTGCAGCTGGCTGTGCTCCTGTGAAGGGAGAGCTGTGTGGAAGGCCCATCCCAGCATCTCCACTGTGGGAAATGCTGGGAAGGATCAATAAATGCACCCTGCTGATTTATTGGGTTTTGGAAATTGTCCCGTTCCTCCTGTAAACTGCAGCTGTAGGTTCATGTTTTACTCTGCCTTTGCACTCGAGACAGGACAGGCTGTGACTTGATGGTGGCTCTGTCACCACTTGTAACGTCTGAGGAGGAACCCTGTGTCATTTCCTCACTTTTAATAGGAATATTATTCACGTGGGAGCACTGGCAGTAATCACTCCTTTCAAAGCAGGTGAGAACTGAAGTGACTTTATGGGGAGTGAGAGCGGTGAAAATGCTGTTTTATGTGTGACAAGGACCTGGTTTGCGAAGGGAGATGCTGCTGCATCCTTCATGCATGGGAATTCCTGTCTGCATGGAGCCCGGGGAGCTGGGTGTGGTGTTCTCCATCAGCTGAGATCTGTGTGCTGCCAGAGGGAATTTTATCTCCGGGCTTCCAGGACTCCTCCTCCAGCTTGTCTCCACCCAGCGAGTGCCAGCCCTGCTCCTTGGGGTGGCAGGAATGTTTTCAAACCCTTGAGTGGGTTGGAAAATCCTTGGAGAAAGGATTTGAGGCACGAACAGCCCAGGTGGAAGGGACAAAGTGAGACACAAAGTTGGGATTTGGGTGTGTGGCGTGGTGAGAGCCCATCCTGCACCTCCCCTGGGGGACAGCACCCGCTGGGAATTGCAAACCAGACCTTGGTGTTCCTGTGGGTTTCCAATCCCATGGAGCTAATCCCAAAAAGGAGTAAGGGGATGAGTGTGGGTTAGTGATAGGAACAAGCTGTGGGTCAGGGAGGGATCAATGGAGAACTCCAAGGAAGGGATTTGCTTTCCTGCCTCAAAGGACAGGCAGCAGGAGTTGTGAAAGCCTGGTGTGGGACAGCCTGGCATGAGCCAGGGATATCTATCCATTTATTTGTGTTTGTGGTGCTTGGCTTAAAGCTGTTTCTGTATAAATAATGGGATTCACATGAAGGCAGAGCCCACATAATCACCACAGGCTCCTCTGTGCCCACTTGCCACTCAGCTGGATTATTTCTGGAGTCACTGCCAAGTGCAGTTTGGGCTTGGGCACTGCCTGGAGGGGGGGATTGCCTGGAATGGGCTGTGGAGGTGCACACAGATCCCCGCTGTATTTGACAAAGCAAGATCTGGCCTAACCTTCAGGGATGGATCATGATTTGCTGGGAATTTATGCAGCTGCACCCATCCAAGTGCATCATTCCCTGATAAACCTGGGAGCCATGGTCACCCTCAGGATATTTATTTGGAGTGGCACTGTAACAGTTAATTAATGGTTGGTTCTTGTTATTCCTGGTGTTGGGAACCGCCTGGGTGTGAGGAAGAAGCAGGAGAAGCTTCCTTTGCTGAGGATGGGAGCCAGAGGGATGGCATGGCGCTCAGAGCGGGAGCAGGGTGCTGGGAAAGCAGAACACCCAGCTGGGGAGTGTTGCAAGAGCAGCCTCCTGGAGAGGGAAAGTGGTTCCAGCTGTGGGCTGCGGCCAGGGGATGTGGTCAGCGCTGGACACGGGGCCACAGCTCCCCAGACAAGTGCAGCCCTTCCCTCAGAGCCACCCCTGAGAGCCCAGGCTGTGCTCCTGCCTGGGAGCTGGTTCTCCTGTCGGGAGCTCAGGTCCAGAGGGATTTTTGTGCCTGGGAAAGGGAAAGGCTGGCAGTGCTGCTGCAGGGCTAACCAGTCTCCCCAGTCCCTCCCTCATCCCTGCTTTTGCCTCTCCTTGGGAAGCGCTTTCAGTCTGTGCCAGAGCATGCAGGGATTTTGTGCCTGGGTTGTTTCCCCCTGGGATTAATTGAAGGCTGCTTTAGTAGTGCCCTAATCCATATCTGTATCCAGGCCTGGCTGGGGGATACCTTCCCACCTCAGCCAGGGTTTCTCCTCCTGCAGCCCTGCTCTGGGAGTCAGGACACTGGTGGGGGTCACTGTGGTATCCACACCTCCAGCCAGGCTGAGGAATTCAGGGAATACTGCGGGAACAGGGATCAGGAGATTCTGTCTGACCCTGTGCCTGCAGTACCCATGACCATGAAATCAGAAAATACTGGATCTCTCTTCCATTTAGATGCCCCTTGGCTTTTCTGGGGGGATCCCACAATTTTTGAGCGTTTCCTTTGTGTCTGTCACCGAGGAAAACCTTGCACAATCCTTCCCAGGATGGGAAAACCGATGGAGTTTACTTGAGAGTCTCAGTGGAGGAGGTTTATATATTAAATACCTTTTAATTAAAAGTGAGGAAACCAAGATGTGGTGAGATTAAGGACCAGTTTTCAGCAGAGGCTCAGTGGCTAGTCAGGACTAGATTTTCAAACGAGCTCAGCTCCTCTTGAAGTAATAAATGAACAACCGGATTTTCCAAGCATCCGATCATGTTAGAAGCTGAGCCCTTCAGCTGGGCTCTAATTGCCAGTGGGAAGTGCCCACCCCGGGCACTGGGAGGTGTTCCTCTCCCTGTGGAGTTGTTTACTGCAGAACTTGCTCCCTGTAGCACGAGGAGGAGCAGGAGCTTGGGGCTGGGAGTGTTGTGGCCATGGCAGGTCTGCAGGGCAGTGCTGGTGATGCCTCAGGTTTTAGCATTTATATTTTTCACATTCTGTGCTGCTTTAGTGTGCAGCTCTGAGCTTCACAGTCAGCATTGCTGAGCTCTGTGCACAGAGCAGGGAGACAAAACAATTCCTGCTCCAGCTGGGCACCAAGGACAAATGACCCAAATCTCAGCCCAGGAGCACAAACCCCGTGGGCTGCAGAGAGAAAAACAAGCAGGGTGGGACTGCAGGGGCTGAAGCTGGGATGGGACAATGAACTGCAAGGTGCAAATGGAGCAGAACTGATCCCAGGGACAGAGCCCGTGCCCCTCGTGCATTTTGGGGCCATTTTGGTTCATCTTGGGTGCAGCCCTGGCTGGGCTCTGGTGCTGCCCAAGGTGCATCCATGGAGGAGATGCTGGGAATGAATCCCTGCTTTATTCTGGGACTCTGCCCAGCCTTCTCAAAGCATCACTGGATTTGCTCTTTCCTCTGTGTTGGCCACAAAGTTCTGTGACCTCAGAGGGACTACAGTGTCCCAGGCCAGGAGAAGAGCCCAGATCCACAGGGAAAGAAATCCCCCATCCTTTTTGTTGTGCTCCATCTGCATCAGTGTAATCAGTGTTGAGGTTCAGCATCATCCCTGTTGCACCTGGCCAGGAAAATGAAGGGTTTGGAGAGTGAATCAAATGGAGAGAGGATGAGGGAGCTGGGAAAGGGAGAAAAGAGAGATCAGGGGGACCCTGTGGCTCTGCACAATTCCCTGCCAGGAGGGCACAGCCAGGGGGATTTGGGATCATCCCAGGAACAGGGACAGGAGCAGAGGGAGCGGCCTCAGGCCGGCCCAGGGCAGCTCAGGGTGGGCCCAGCAGGAATTTCCCCATGCAAAGGGGGCTCAGGGACTGGAGCTGCCCAGGGAGGTTTGCAGTGCCCATCCCTGGGGGTGTCCCAGCAATTCTGGAGGTGGCACTCAGGGCTGGGGACAGGGTGGGCATGGGCACAGCTGGGACTCCATGGTCTCACAGATCTTTTCCAACCTCACTGATTCTGTGATTCCATGGAATTCTCCATCATCTAAGCTGGAGCTCCTGAGAGCTCCCCGAGTGACAGGGCTGTGTGGGTTTAAGCAGATGGTTAAACCAAGGATGTGCCAAAGAAGACGTTAAAATTATCAAGACAAAATTATCTATTTTGGTGCCTTTATTGAATTGGTGCTGGGAATGTTTTCTGTTTTCCCGTGAAGCCATTGGCTTCAAAGGGCATGGAATAGTCTGTGGGTGGGGTGTTGGATTATTGCAGGTAAAAATACTCAGTTTGAGGGGTACAGAGTGACTGAGATATCACCAAAGGAGTTGTCCAGTTTGGAGTGGTGGCTCCAGTGTAGCAGAACTGCCCTGGAAGGATGAAGGAGGGTGTTTGTTATCCCATTATATTCCAGGAAAAAAGCTGTAGGAAATGTAACAAAATGTATTTTCCTGTGGAGATGCTGAAATTCCTGCTGTGTGTCCCTGAGAGGTGGCTGCAGGAAGCTCTGTGTCACAGGGAGTGACAAATTCGGGACATTTTGCCATAATGTTCAGAGCTTATATCCATATCCTGCATTCCAGCACCCTGGGACAGAGCAAGGTGTCCCTGGGTGGGACTGGATGGATAATCCTTTATGTCCCTTCCAACTTGAATGATTCTAAAACGTGATTCCTTAAGGACTGAGGTGCCTGGAGTGGAAGTGAGCAGGGCTGGCTCCCCTGGGAGCCCATCCTTTGGAAAGAGAGCCGGGGATGTGGTGCCACATTCCCTGCTCCCAGAACTCAGGAGGGGGCTGAAATCCAGAGCTGCCTCGTTTCATCCAGGTGGCTGCTGGTGCCACTTGGCCCTGAGGGGAGCTGGAGAGGAGAAGGACAAGGGCATGGAGGGACAAGGAGGGGCACTTTGGGTGTGACAGGAGCACAGCAGCGAGGCCCTGCCTGATGGGGAGCACATCCATGGAGCGCTGCCGGGGCCGGGGGAGCTGAGGTAACTCTGCAGCCTCTGCCAGATGTTTCCCATCAATATTCCTGTGCCTGCTTCCAAGAATTATCTGCTGTGAGCTCACCGTGAGGAGGAACAGCGGCGGCTTCACCCCGGGCGGGAAGCGCGGCGTTCCAGATCCAGCCGAGAGCAGGGAACGAGTCCCCGCCTTGGGGATCTCCAGAGTCCTCCCTGAGGAAATCATGGGGGCCTTTACTGATTTGGGATGCTCCAAAATCCTCCCTGAGCGACTCATAGGGGGATTTACTGATTTCTGCTGGTTTGGGGCGCTCCAAAATCCTCCCTGAGGAAATCATGGGGGGTTTGACCAAATTCTGCTGTTTTGGGATGCCTCAGAATCCTCCCTGAGCAACTCATGGGGGTCTTTACTGATTTCTGCTGATTTGGGATGCTCCAAAATCCTCCCTGAGCAGCTCATGGGGGGTTTTACTGATTTCTGCTGGTTTGGGATGCTCCAAAATCCTCCCTGAGGAAATCATGGAGGGTTTTACTGATTTCTGCTGGTTTGGGGTGCTTCAAAATCCTCCCTGAGTGACTCATAGGGGGTTTTACTGATTTCTGCTGGTTTGGGGTGCTCCAAAATCCTCCCTGAGGAACTAATGGGGATTTACTGTTTTCTGTTCTGCGAGTGTTGCTGTTTTGGGATGCTCCAAAATCTTCCCTGAGGAAATCATGGGGGGTTTGACCAAATTCTGCTGTTTTGGGATGCTTCAAAATCCTCCCTGAGCAACTCATGGGGGGGTCTTACTGATTTCTGCTGGTTTGGGGTGCTCCAAAATCCTCCCTGAGGAAATCATGGAGGGGTTTTGACTGATTTCTGCTCTGAGGGTGTTGCTGTTTTGGGGGATGCATGCCATGGATTGCTGCTCCCAGAAATCCCAAACAGCCAGGACCCATTTCCCTGGATGGGAATCTCAGCAAATCCTCCAAAGAGGGCAGAGGGCAAGGAAAAGAGGGAATTATCCAAGGAATTGGAAGTTAACTCCAGGTTATTGCAGATTTGTCAGAAGCAAGGTGGTTTTTTAAAGCCCTTTTTGTGCATTTCTTCCCTCTTACACCCAGAGATGCCAGCATTTTGTTTTAAGCAGGTGCACAGCCAGCAGGAGCCTGGCACAGAGGGATAGGAGGGATTTGGATCTGTCCGGCCTGGCCTTGGACACTTGCAGGGATCCAAGGGCAGCCACAGCTGCTCTGGGAACCTCAGACCTCCCACCCTCCCAGGGATTCATTCCCAGTATCCCATCTAATCCTCCCTGTACCTTGTCCTGCATCAGTTTGTTGGATTTGTGGATACAATAATAATTTTCCCCACTTTGGAGGGCACTGCACTGTTTTTATAACTATTATTGTTGCACAACAGCTTTTAGATGCCACAGCAATAATATTTTAACCAATTAACGTGTCAGGCCAGTCCACAGGAATCATTTTCCCGGGGTGGATGAGGAGATGAGGGGGATGGAAGAGTTGAGGAAGGCAGTGGATGTGTGCTCATCCCTCCCTCCGTGCTGGGACGGGCTCTTGGCTCCGGCTCCGGCCCCAAAGGAGTGGGTGTAGGATGGGCTGGAGTGTGCAGGAGCCTCCAGCTTCCTGCTCTCCTCTCGTTATTTCTCTTTGCTCTTGCCCAGCTTTCCCTTGCAAGCAGGGTTTCTGAGGGTGGGCAGGGGGTGTTGGAGGCATCCAGGAGTTAAATGCTGCCTGGAGTATCAAAGCACTGGGAGTTCTCCATAGACAGTAAGGGGGATTTAATCACAAAAATATCTGTTATTAAAAACAAACTGCCAGGGGATTTTTTGGTATCTGATCAGGGAAGTCAGGAGATAAAATGTCAGATGCAGGCAGCGAAATCTTAACTTGGTTTAGGCTGGGAGTTATTTATTGCTGTTTTCTTCTCTCTGAGCAGGATTTCAGTTCTCTGCTCAGACTTTTTAGAAATGTTCAGGCTTGGTTGTGCTTCCCATGTTGTGTAAGGCCAGGGAGGACCCCAGGGAGCAATTCCTGTGTCTGTGTCTCACAGGAAGAGAGAGGTCCCTGCCTTGCAGTCCCACACAGGGAAAATTCCCAGTGACATCAAAAGGAAGGGCATGGGGAGCGGGGAGCACGAGATCAAACCCCAGAGATTATAATTCATGTAAATCTGAGCCACTGAAACACCTAAGAGCAACGAGCTGCCTACATCACCGTTTTGCATATGGCATTTATTTCTCCCGTGGGTGGCTCAGCAGTGGGCAAGGAGGGCTGAGTTTCAAATTAATTCCTGTTAATTGAGTTGCTCCAGTTGCTCTGTCCTCTCTCCTCACCTTTTGTCATCCTGGATGGCAATTTAATTGGGTCAGGAACACTATTTTTGGCTTAGCTGGGGACACAGAGAGCTCAGGCAGCAGCAGCGCAAATAATGAAAGGACAAATTAATGAATTTGGATCAGCTGAAATCTGGGTCTGACCCATGATGGATGGATGGGGAAGGCAGGGATGTGGCCACCACAGGTTGGACACCTCCAGGTGCTCCTGCCATCCCTCTGCACTGCAGAATCCATGGACATCTGTGGTGGCCAGAGCTCAGTATTCTTAAAACTGCCACAACTTGACTTTGAAAAGCTTTTACTACTTTTCCTAGTCCTGCCTCGCTTTCCACAGTCGTTTTTAACCACAGATTTGTGGGTTTGCTGCAGGAATTGCTGAAGGGAACGATGCCAAAAGCCTCACTTCGAGTTGTTATTCTAATTTTTGTCCAAAAATTTGTTGTTTACTTCATTGCAGATATGTACACATGGCACCAGCAGCTGGATGCAAGGATTTGGGGCCAGATTCTGCTTTCACTGAGTGGTGTAATTCCAAAATAATCCCTGTTCCTGGGTTCTCACTAAGGCTCTGAGCCCAGCAGGGTTGTAGGGCTGTTTATATACAGAATTTTGGAGTTAATATATGGTGAGCCAGCAAGATGTTTTGTTCTCAGTTTAAAGTGAATTTCTCAGCGTTTTTCTGGTATTTCACTGAAAAATAGAACAAAACAAGAGACACAAAAAACCCTCTTTGTCTTCTCTTTGACCCAAATGCCTGGATTGGCTTTTTGGGCTGGGTCAGAGAGTTGACAGGAATTAGCTCAGGGAGCAGCTGGGACACAGAATTCCGTGTAGGAAAAACTGGAATACTTCCCTTGCACTTCCCTTTGGCAGGGTGGAGATGAGGTGGTGGGGAGCAGGGTTGATGGGAATAAGGGAATTTGTTCTGGGAGTGGGAGCTGCTGCTGGGTTGGAGTGCTCCAGAGCAGTGGGATTTCCTGGTTTTTGGGGCTGTGCCTGTCCTGAGCACATCCCAGGTGAGGAGCCTGGGTGTCCCCAGAGTCACCTGCATCACTGGGGCTGCAGCACCGAGGATCTGTCACCCCACAGGAGCTGCTCCAGCTGCCTCCAAGGAACTCTGGATTTCCTGGAAGACCACCCAGGAACACCGAGTGTGTTTACAGAGCTCGTTTTTCCCCTTTTCCCCAAACTCCCTGTGGTTTTCCTTTATCTCTGCCCCGGTGCAGGGGTGGGATGCTCCACTCTGAGCTCCACTTCCAGCCCTGCTGGAGCTGCAAGAGTGGCAGCTTTGGGCAGCAGCAGAGGCTGGCAGGGATCTGTTCTGGAGCTGCTGTGGTGCGTCCCAGAGGGAAGCAGAGCCCTCCACAAACTTCCCTCATGTTGGTTTTTGTTCTTCCCCTTTACTTTTTCTCCCATTTTTTAATTCTCCCCACATGGCAAAAAGGACAATGAGGGGCTCAGGGACTGGAGCTGCCCAGGGAGGTTTGCAGTGCCCATCCCTGGGGGTGTCCCAGCAATTCTGGAGGTGGCACTCAGGGCTGGGGACAGGGTGGGCATGGGCACAGCTGGGACTCTGTGACCCTGGAGGGCATTTCCAGCCTCAGGGGTGCTGGGATTTTGTGATACATGAACTTGTTGTAAAGAGCCTTGAGGATTGTTAAAGTTTAAATGCAGCAAACCCAGTGTGGTAATTAGTTATGCAAATTAAGGAGAGGGTCAAACCATGGGGAGGAATCCTCATTCAGTGCAGGTAAATCCTGGCTATTCATGGTTTTCCACATAAACTTCAGACTTTTGGAAGCATCCTGTAGAACTTTCAGTGATCTTGGAATGGTTTGGGCTGGAAGGGACCTTAAATCTCATCCAGTGTCACCCCTGCCATGGCAGGGACACCTCCCACTGTCCCTGGGTGCTCCAGGCCCTTCCAGCCTGGCCTGGGACACTGCCAGGGATGGGAAGTTCACAGAGACCTCTCACCTCTATCCCGGGCAACCAAATCACCTTCAAAGCCCCAGAGCGTGTCTGCTCTCAGCTGGGCCTGGAGAAACCCCAATAAAAGCCTCCAGTGATTCACAGGGGCTTTGTGAGCCTTAATTGCTTCAGGTTCCTAAAGAGCTTTGATCCCGGAATGAAAGGCATCCAGCAGATGCCAACAATTCCCAGTGACAATTCCCCTCCATTTGGAGGTCCTGCCATGTTTGGCTGTAAATAATTTGAGTTCTTCAGCCACCAGTGGGGATGATTTTTGACACTTCCCATTATGTGGAGGCTCTCGGGATGAGGCTGCATCTCTCAGAGCCTGTCAAAGCTTGACATCACCCCCAGCCCCAGCCTCGTTCCATAGGAACCAAAAAGCAGAATTTGGAGAGCACTTTCATAAGCACTAAAACACACCCAGCCAAGTTTACTTGATTGTTCTTGGGATACCAAAAAAAAAAAAAAAAAACAGAAAGATTGTTTGGACAAAAACATTTCAGAGGGTTTGCCTGACTCCAGCCTTTCCTGCCTCCTCCTTTGTGTTCCGGATGCATCAGCAGATGTCCATGAAAGTGCTAAAAGCTGCTCCCTGCCTGACCTTTCCTGCTGAGGAAGGTAAATCACTTCTGGCAGGAGCTTCCCAGAATATCTCCAGAGCGATACTATTGCTATTGTAAACAAATCTAATTAAAGAGCAGCCTTAAGCAGGTTTGGGCTTTGGTGGGGTTTTTTTCCCTGTGCTGAATCCCTGGTTGGGGTGCCTTTGGTGTTTTGCACTTTGGGGCTTTCTCAAGAGGTGAAAAATTTGTTTGTTTGTTGCATTTTAGGGGTGTTTGGCTATTGTTCTTTTTAAAGACTTTTTTTGGGGCAGGGAATAACTTTGAGATTGGATATTTTTACTGAAATTAGGAATGGTATGAGAAATACTAAGTCTGAATTGCATTTTAGGGGTGTTTGGCTGTTGTTCCTTTTAAAGACATTTTTTACAGGGGGAGTAACTTTGAGATTAGAGATTCTTACTGAAATTAGGAATAGTATGGGAAATATTGTCTGTGTTTGTGGTGTGTGGTGATGGTGGACTCCTGAGCAATCCTAACCTGCTCCCTGGTGATTCAGGGCTGGTAGGAATGTTGGGAGGCAGGAGCAGAGTTTGGGATCAGTTGTCCAAGCACTCAGCCTTGATGCTGTGGGTGCCAACTCCATGTTGGATACATCTCATTGCATCTCCCTTGCTCTATGTCCATGGATTATTCCTTCAATCCCATCACTCTTCCTGAAAATTTGGCCACTTATTCATCAGCAATTAAGAAAACTTCGTGGGATCTAAAGATCAGTTCCTAAATCCTTGAGTGATCCCCTAAAGAAGCCAGTTCCTGTCCCAAGGGTGTGTCTCCATGTTCCTGAGTGCAGAGCTGGGCTCAGCTGCTGATCCGAGCCCTAATCCCGTCCCTGGAGCAGGTTCCAGGAGTTCTGCAGAGTTCCCCTGAGCAGGAGGAGGAGGAGGGAGCCCCCAGGCCCCAGGTGTGACCCTGGGAGGGGCCGTGTCGGTCTCCAAATGGCTCATCCCGAACATCTTCCAAGTCACATTTTCCAAAACACGTCTGGATGTGGGTTTAGAGAGGCAATTCCAGCAGGGAGTTGTTATGTAAGGGCAGGGGATGTTCTGAAGTGCAGGGTGGGAAAATGCCCAGCGTGGCAAAGAATTCCTGCTGCCTTCCATGGGAGTTTATGGCACCTCCTGTTTGCCAGGTGGCTGTGGAGCCCAGAAAACATAATCAAATTATGTATAAAATTTTTAAAGAATAAAATAACCCCACTGTTTTTAGACTGCATCATATTAGCAGCATGATCCTCAGCTTGATGCTGAGACTTTGTAATTTGGCTTCAAACAGCTCCTGCAGGAAGCGAATCCCAAAACCCATCTCAACACAGGAAATCCACGGGATGCTTTTCCAAACCAGAGCCATGTTCTGCAGGAGAACTGAGCAACAGAGCCAGGATTTAGCACCCAGGTGGTGTCAGGGCCTTCAGAAAGGGGATTATTTGCTGTGGGGAAGAGCAGGAGCGTGGGTGGAAGGTGTTGGAGGTGATGGGCCTCACATTTGGTGTCACGTTCCCTCAGGACTGTGGTATATCATACCTACAACCAGCATGTTCTCCCATGGGATTTGGGGCTGAATTTGGGGATTTTTGGTGTAAGAAATGTTTGTTCTCTCTCTGTGTAGATGCCCTAATTCCAAAGGTATGGATGGAGCAGGAGGGGTCTGTGGGCCAATGGGTGCTTTGAGTGTCACCTCCATGAAGGACTGAGGAAAACCAACCAGAATCTTGGAAATCAAACTAAAGATGATCCAGATGTGGCGTGGCTGGATATTTGGGATGGAAAAGGTGCCCTGGCTCTGCTTTGCAGAGTGAGGGGCAATGAGGGGAGCCCTTCCAGCCATGTCAGGGCATGATTTTGGCTCAGGATCCCCTCACGGAGCACCGGGACGGGGCTGATACCATCCGGATGCTGCTGTTCCCTTCTCCTTGGTGGGACTGGCCAAGTCTGTTGGGATAAATCTGCATCTGATTTGCATAATTGGCAGAAGGAGCCTGTTTACTGAATCCTGAGAAAGCAGCCTGCTCTTTGTGAGCAGTGCAGTGAAATAGCTGAAGGCACAGCCCGAGCTCCCTCGGGACAGTGCTGGTGTGCAGGATATCCTTGGGATGCAGTCCTGAGCCTCAGGGCATCCTCCTGGCATTGTCCTGCTTCCAGAGGCCCAGCCTGCTGCAAAACTGCAAAATCAGAGAACTCTGGAAGTGCAGGGAGTGGCTGGGTGCAGTGGGAAATCATGGATGAGGATTCTGGGGTTTGTTGCTGCTCTGAGTTATGGGCTGAGATTCACCTGGAAGAGCTTGGATTGAAGAGATGTAAGACAAATATGCTGAGGTGGATTCCTATATTTAGGATATGTTGGATTTCAGATGGGATGGGGGCTGACTCAGCTCTTTGGACCAATTACGAGGCTGAAAGTTCTGTAGAACTGTCAGGTTTCGCTAAGAACAAAAGCAAGCTCGATACTGATAGATAAATCTCCCCTAAGACTGGCTGGAAAGCACTGACAGCAGTGCCTGGAAATCCTGGGGTGTGGAAGGAGGAGCATCCTGGCTGTCAGCGTGGAGCTTGTTATGTTTAATTGAACAGCACAGGGTGGGAAGGAGTTTTGGGTTTAACAACAGGCAGAATGATCCCTGTTTTCTGCTAAATGAAATCCTAACGGGCCTTGATCAGTGCTGGGATCCCTGCATTATTCATAATTCCTTGGGATTGCTCCCTGAGCAGCCTCTGCTGCCCTGTAGGTGTTGGAAGGGACAGCTGGAGATCCCAGGGATTTTTATCCCTCTGGAGCAGAAACGGCCATGGCAGAGCTGGTGTGTGGAAGCCTGCAACGGGAGAAAATCCTGAGGTGAAATAATGAAGTTTAAACCTATGTAAACAGGGAAACAGCATGGCTTGGATAATGACTCTAATTAATTAGAGCTTCTTAGGCAGCTTCCCGGGGTTCTGATGAGTGCTGGAGCCTGGAGAGTACCCAGAACGTGCGGCATCCCCAAAACCCCGCTCCGTGTGCCGGCTTTATTCATGGCTTTGCTGCGCTGTGTTGGATGTTTTGGTGGAGACCACGAGGCCCTAATCAGTAAAAGATGTTCAGTGAAAATAGCCCTCTGCCCTCGTGCTTGGCTTTCCCTGGAATCCGTGCTTGTCTGGGAAGCGCCGGAACGCCGAATCCCGCGGGATCGCCGCGCCCGGATTGCGCTGGCCTCGGCTCTCTGGGTGGATCTGCGGGAGCTCAGGGCCAGCTGGGATCAGGGCTGGGATCCCCGAGCTTCCTCAGCAAAGCCAGGGAGCTGCTGGCCTGGGAGAGGCACTCAGGGGTGTTCTCACACCTGGGCAGGGGCTGGAGCCTTGGCACGTCCCTGAGATCCCTCCTCTCTGCCTGCTCCTGCTCCCCTGGCATCTCACCAGGTTCCTCCAGGCTGGAGCTTTCCTGCTTTGGGTTTTCATGGCCTTTCTGGTGGCCCTCATGGGATGGAGGGGACCCCAGTGGGGTGATCTGGAGCAGGGTCACCCCAGAGCACATCCCAAAGGGATCCCATCCTCACTCCTGCCCTTTGGGATCCCATCCTCATTCCCCCATCTGGGAACTCCTCATCCCAAGGCCAGTTTGGACAGGGCTTGGAGCACCCTGGACAATGTAAAGTGTCCCTGCCCATGGCAGGGGTGGCACTGGATGAGCTCCAACTGGATGAGCTCCAACTTCCAGCCCAGCCCATTCTGGGATTCTGTGATCACTGAAAGTTTCCTTTGGGATCCCATCACCACGGGGTCAGTGGTGATGCTGCTAGTGAAGGGAAAACAAGGGCAGGTTTAGAGGATTTAAATAATTCCAGTATTTTTGGTATTCCCTGTAAAAGCATTTTTTCTGGTGCTCCACTTGGCTTTATCCTTAGGGACACAAGTGCCCCTGATGCTGCTTTTGGAGTGGTTTGCAATTGGTTTGTGGGGCCTTTTTAGCAGAAAGGTGTTTTTCCATGCAAGCTGTTGGGGATAACTGCCACCTCAGCCTCTGAGGGTGACAAACAGCATCTTCCTGATAGAAATCTTGCCACCCTGCAGAAAATACTGCATCAGTCCCTCTCCTGCCTCTTGCATTTCTTAATTTGTGGGTATCCTTGTGAGATGGTCCCTTCCAGCCCAAATCCCTCATGTCCAGCCCTCTCTGCTCCTTCCTTGCCCTTCCTCCTTTTTCAAGTACTTGAGTGCAGTTCAATTTTGGGTGGTTCTGTTTTTGTTCTGACAAATGCTTTTGGACAAAGGCCTGTGTTTCTCAGGGTGGTGTGAACTTGATTCCACAAACTGATTCATCACCACCAGGTTGGGGTGCAGGGTTTGGGGGTGGATGCAGGGCCCAATTCCTGCTTTTCTGTGAAATTCAGGAAGGACCTGAAGCAATGTCTCTTGTGATGTATTTATAGAGGTTGATTTGATCACTTTTCTGGTAGGAATAATAATGACAGGAATAATAACCTGGATACTCAGAGCACTGGGGAAAGGTTCATTAATGAAGCACAGTGAGAGAGGTGTTTTCTCAGAGGTGCAGAGATGCGAAAAATAAGGGGTTCAAATCCAGGTTGGACAGGGTTTGGAGCAGCCTGGTCCACTGGAAGATGTCCCTGCCCATGGCAGGGGGTGGAATGAGAAGTTTTTAAGGTCCCTTCCCACACAAACCAGTCTGGAATTCCATGATTTCATGGTTAAACAACAGCACTGTCTTGCCCTCCCCTTCACAGGTGTCTGGTGTGGCCTTTTGTGTGTCTTCCAGTATTTCTGTCTCATTTTGGGGAATTCAGAGGGATTAAGATGGATGGTGGTGGTGGAAGGTTTCACACTGGTTTACAATGCTCTCTTTTGGTTTCACTTTAAGCCGAGGGCCTGGAATTTTAGCTGATATTAATGGTATGACTGAGCAGCAAAAGTGCCCTTTTTAATTCCATGGATTGCAGTCAATGGGAAGCACTGGCTGTGGAATCCCAAGTGTTTGTGCTCCTTTTCCTGACAGCCTGGCTGGTGGGAGCAGTGACAGCCAGGAATTCCTGCTTGGCTGGCCTCAGGACATCCAGGATTAGCTGGGATGAGCAAAGGCCTTGGAACCAGTTCTGCCTCAGGTGCTTGTAGGCAGAGGAGGGAGCTGTTCTTGTCAGCTGCCATGGATCCATTGGGTTGGGAAAGCCCTCGGAGACCATGGAGTCCAACATCCCCAGCATTTCCCAGACCACATCCACAGGGCTGTGAAATCCCTGCAGGGATGGGGACTCCACCTGAGCACCTTTTCCTGCAGGAATTGCCCCAAAATCCCCCCTGAGCTGCCCTGGGCCAGCCTGAGGCCGCTCCCTCTGCTCCTGTCCCTGTTCCCTGGGAGCAGAGCCCGACCCGCCCGGCTGTGCCCTCCTGGCAGGGAATTGCAGAGAGGGAAAAGATCCCTGGGGATCCTCCTGTGCTCCAGGTGAGCCCTGCCCGGCTCCCTCAGGGATTGTGCGGCCCCTGCCCGGCTCCCTCAGGGATTGTGCAGCCCCTGCCCGGCTCCCTCAGGGATTGTGCGGCCCCTGCCCGGCTCCCTCAGGGATTGTGCGGCCCCTGCCCGGCTTCCTCAGGGATTGTGCAGCCCCTCCCCAGCTCCCTCAGGGATTGTGCAGCCTCTGCCCGGCTCCCTCAGGGATTCTGCAGGCCCCGCCCAGCTCCGTTTCCTTTCCTGACACGCCCCAGCCCCTCAGCCCCTTGCCGTGAGGGGAAAATCAAAAAGTGGGAGAAAACATGAGGGGGGAAAGAAATGAGGGAAGTCTGAGGAAGGGTTTGATGCAGAGCTTTTCCCTCCTGGCTCCTCTTTTTCTCTAGGCCAAGCCCTTCCCAGCTCCCTCAGGGATTCTCCAGCCCCTTCCCAGCTCTGTTCCCTTCCCTGGCCCGGCTCCCTTACTGTGAGGGGAAAACCAAAGAGTGGGAGAAAAACGTGAGGGGGAAAAAAAGTGCGGGAAGTTTGGGGAGGGCTCTGCTGCAGAGCTTTTCCCTTCTGGATCTTCCTGTGCTCCAGGCTGAGCCTCTGCCCAGCTCCCTCAGGGATTCTACAGCCCCTGCCCGGCTCCCTCAGGGATTGTGCAGCCCCTGCCCAGCCTGTTCCCTTCCCTGTCCCATTGTCAGGGGGGTTCCTGCTCCATGCTGACCCTCTGGAGCCGTGTGTCCATCTGGGATGAGGCTGTTCCATCTGCCTGGCCACCTGCCCCCAGCCCACACGGAGCAGTTCCACCACTCCTTGTTCTCTGGCTGGATTTTTCCTTTTATCCACACTTGTTTTCCTGTCTGTGTTTGGACACAGAAGCTGTTCCAGCATCCCATTTTTTGCTTTTAACTTGTTCAGGGAGGGTTTGCATTTCAGAAGTTGGGTTTCAACTCCTCCAAGGGAACCTTTAGCAACAGGTTTCGATTGCTGCTTTCTGTGAGGTGGAAAAAAAATGTTTGGAATATTTTTGTTGTAATTAAGCTTGGCAAATATTTATAAAAATAACATTTTGGCCACAGTGAAACCTCCTGGTCCCTTAGCCCAGGGCAAGGAGCATTCCCCTGGCCCTTGTCCATGAGGGATGCTTGTTTTCCTTCCTGAACTGGGAGCTTGGGAGGAAACTGGGATGCAGGTGAAGAGGCAAAGTGGGATTTTGAAGTATCCAATTTCTACTCCCCAGAACTTGCTGGAGGTGCAGAGTTGGGAATTTAGGAGCAAAATAACCACTAAATGCTGGATTTATTTGAGTTATTTTGCTGCCTTACATAAAAAAGGTGGGTGGTTATTGAGTCGCACACGTTCTGGATTATATCCTGAATTCTGTCCTGAATTTGCAGCCAAAGGCAGAGTGCAGGGACACTGCTGCTGTCCATTCCCTTGGGATCAGCCTGGGTTCCTGCTGAGCCCCCAGCACGTGCAGGAGTTTGATCCATGCAGGATTTCCTGCTTCCCATGGAGGCCAGCCCCATTTCCAGGTTGGCATGGCACAGAGGAGAATTCCCGGGGCTCCTGCTGCTCCCCAGAGCTGCTGTTTCTTTCAGGGCACTTTAATCTCATTCCAAGGCTTGAGCTGAGCTCCCAGCTGATGCCTGGGAGGGGAGAAGATTCCCTGTGGGACAGAGCTCCTGCCCTGTGCCCAGGGATAACTCCTCATTCCTGAGATGGGAGCTCTGGGCATCCAGGCAGGGTTTCCTGAGTTCTTCCTGCTGGATTCCACCTTTCCAAGGAGCCTGATTAGTGCAGGGGGTTAATGATGAGCCGAGTGCTGTTTCAGTGACCCACTTCCCAGCTGGAACAGTCCCAGCCTCTCTCCTCGTTCCCCTCTGGCAGCTCTTGTGTGGATTTGTGTTCGTCCCTGGGGATGTGTTGTGGATGTGTTGTTCGGGTGACTTTGAGCCGGAGGTTTTGGTCCGAATTCCTGGAATTCTGTGCAGGTTGGAAAGGCAGAGAGTTCTGACCATGCTGTGGCAGGATGGGGTGGGGCTGAGTTGGGCTTGGTGACCTTAGAGGTCTCTTTCATCCTAAATGATTCCATGATTTCATGGGCCTTTGAGCTGCTGCCTTGTGCCCCCTGTCCTTGGCACACTCCCATCCCCATCCATCCATCCATCCATCATCCATCCATCATCCATCCATCCATCCATCCATCCATCCATCCATCCATCCATCCATCCATCCATTTGTACCTTGGAATCTGTTGTGAGAATCAGTTTCCGCCATTTCACTCAAATTTAAGGATTTGTTTCACCTTACACTGTGAGGAGTTCCTGGAATTAAATCCTATGAGGAGTTCCTGGAATAAATCCTGTGAGGAGTTCCTGGAATAAATCCTTGTCCACAAAATCCACCTTGTACCTTAGAAATATGAAATAAATGCTGTTTAAATACAGAATATCAGCTCAGATTCCCCAGACAGCTGCTGGAAGTCTGGGCAGAGGCCGTATCCATGTCCTGCCCTAATTCCGCAATTGTTATTTGTGCCAAGTTGGTTTTGATGCCACATCACTTCCAAGGAAATTTCAGAGAAAGCCCGTGGAAAGCAGGCTTTGTGCTTTGCTGCCTCTGCTGTCACCTGTCCCTCCTGGGCTCTTCTCTACCATCTGCTGAGGTGACATTTGAAATGCAGGTGTTGTGGGGCTGTTCCTGCATTGTTCTGGAACACAGGCAATGAAGAGGGAATTGCAGGTGTGCCTTTGTTTTACATTGTTTAAAAGGCTAAAATACAGGTGGAGAAATAAATGGGATTATGGAAAAGGATTGAGCTCTTGGACTTCTGAAGCTGGCACAGACCTCACTGTCCAAAGGAAATGGGAAGATGTGTTTATAAAACTGGTGCTTTCTGTGAGGTTTGGGTTGTGGGGTTTGGTTTGGTCTCCTCATCCTGTGCCAGCTCAGTGTGGGCACCTGTTTGGGTAGGAAAACCACCTGGATTGGGCATCCAGGAGGAAATGAGGGCTGTAAATCAGGATTCTTCCCTGCTGGGAATGGATGTAAGAGCAGCATGGCTGGGTGCTCCTCACTCTGTCACCTGTGTCACCCTGGCAGGAGGGTGTGGAGCTCCCACTGCTGCCTATGGAGCTGGGATTCCCTTCCTGCAGAGAGGGAATTTATCCCAGTCCCTCGTTGGAATTCCCTTCCTGCAGAGGGAATTTACCCCAGCTCCTCGTTGGGATTCCCTTCCTGCAGAGGGGATTTATCCCAGCCCCTCACTGGGATTCCCTTCCTGCAGAGAGGGAATTTACCCCAGCCCCATCGAGCTGGGATTCCCTTCCTGCAGAGAGGGAATTTATCCCAGTCCCATCGAGCTGGGATTCCCTTCCTGCAGAGAGGGAATTTATCCCAGTCCCTCGTTGGGATTCCCTTCCTTCAGAGAGGGAATTTACCCCAGCCCCATGGAGCTGGGATTCCCTTCCTTCAGAGAGGGAATTTACCCCAGCTCCTCACTGGGATTCCCTTCCTGCAGGGGGAATTTACCCCATGGAGCTGGGATTCCCTTCCTTCAGAGAGGGAATTTACCCCAGCTCCTCACTGGGATTCCCTTCCTGCAGGGGGAATTTACCCCATGGAGCTGGAATTCCCTTCCTTCAGAGAGGGAATTTATCCCAGCTGGAATTCCCTTCCTTCAGAGAGGGAATTTTTCCCAGTCCCTCGTTGGGATTCCCTTCCTGCAGAGGGGATTTATCCCAGCCCCTCCCCTGCTCGGCTAGGAGGGTTTGTGATCCATCCTGGAACACAGACATCACACGTCCAGTGCTGTTTCCCAGCCTCATTAGTGACAGAAAGGAACACTAATTAGCTGTGCAGTGCCCAGCGTGGCTCTGTGTGTGCAGTTCCCAGGAGCAGAGCCAGGCTCTCTCCGTGCCTGGGATCCCTGGGGCAGCCAGGGCTGTGCTGCTGCTCCTGCTCAGTGTGTCCCCCCTGCTTTGGGGTGCCCACATTCCCCCAGCCCCATTTCCCCTGAGTGCTGGAGTGCCTGGCTGCTGTAGGAATTCCCTTTCCACCTCAAACCAGAGCTGGAAGGACCCACAGGATCATGGATCCAGCCCCTGGCCCTGCACACACACCCCACCTCTGTGCATCCCTGAGACCTTGTCCAAGCATTCCCTGAGCTCTGGAGCCCTGGGGATGTGACATTCCCTGGGGATCAGGGCCATCCCTCTGCCTGGAGCTGGATTTTAAGGAGCTGTTTGCCAAGTCCCAGCCCAAATCTCCCAATTTGGTCCTTCCCTCTGGAGCTGTGTGGGTGCCCCAGGGGTGCTGCTGTCCCCCAGTGCCTGATCAAAGGCAGAATTCCACCCTGGAAGTGTGAAATCCTGTTTGTGGGGCTGTGCTGGGCTGTCCCTGCTTCCAAAGCCACTTTGAGTGCCGTGACAGAAGGCTGAGCATATGTTCCAAAGGGGCATCATTAGGAGCAATTGGTTGCAGCCTTGGTAATGCAGGGATTTACAATCTTCCCATAATCTCTGGTGCCTGTTGAGCTGGAGAAGACATTCCCAAAGGCATGGAGGAGCTGGAGCCTTCTGGAAGGATGGGTCAGGTCCATGCCCACTGGCTCCCTTTGGGAATGGGGGTGCTGGTGGCACCCTGGGATTGGAGCCTCCCCTCAGGGGACCTGTGGTGCTGGAGCACCATCCAAGAGCTCCATTGCTGTGAGAGATGTTTGGGTTTGTCCTGGAGCAGCTGCTGCACTGGCTGTGCCATCGCTCCCCTCTCCTCTGGGGCGCTGCTGTCACTGCTCCGTGTTGGTGGCAGCTGCTGGGTGCAGCCAGATCCACAACTCCCCTTTGGTGTGGGGCTCTCTTTTCATCTTTGTGCCCCAAAAATGAACCCACAAGTCCTGCTGGCCATCCCTGAGAGGTTCCCAGACAACTGGAGGGGCAGGTGAGGCTGGGAGGGGAGAATCCCCCAAAATCTCCAGATCGGCACCACATTGTATGGGACCCAGAATTCGGGTCTTGTGGAAGGGAAGCCCCTTCCAACAGGGCTTCCAGACACCCTCACTAGGTTCTGAAGGTGCAGGAGTCACAGGCTGGTGCTGTGTGGAGGCCCTGGAGCTGAGATGATGCCAGGGGAAGCACAGCAGCCCCAGGAACACACAGCTCCCAGCAGGGATCGCCTCCCCCTGGAGCTGTTTTTGGCTTGGAGGGGGAGCTGATCCCTGGCTCCCCAGTGCACTCCATCCAGGCAGTGTGGCTGAGCTCACACACGAGGATCTGGCTGGTTTTTGGCATTCTTGGCTGGTTTTTTGGCATTCCTTCAGCCACGGAAGCGGGGAGCTGCCGATAGCATCTCGGAGTTCTTGCAGATAAGGGTAATGAAGTGTGGGGCTGATAAGGAAGTACCATTGCCGGGAAGAATATTTCTGCTTTGCCAACTCCAGCTAAAGGTAAAAGCTGTTTGTGATGTGGAGCACAAAACTTCCTCAGCTCTGTCTGCCCCGTGCTGTGGGATTGCTGCTGCTGCTTCTCCCAGCACCAGTGAGATTCCCTGGAATCCCTGACAGGCTGAGGCAATCCCAGCAGGTTGCTCAGGGCTGGATCCCGTTTGCCCTCCGAGGATGGAGCTGCCCGTGCCAGACTTGGATCATACTTAGTGGATAAAAGGATTTTTGGTTTGTTTTTGCACCGTTTCAAGTGGAATTTGAGGTATTCCAGCCTGACCCAGTGCTTGTCCCAGTGCCAGGCTGGGAGCTGGCTGTTCCTGGTGCCAGGGTGGGATTAATCCTGCTGCTCATCCCGGTCATGTGCTGCCCAGGGCTCCTTTTCATTCCGTGCCATGCTCTGCCTGGGAGCCCAGGAGCTCTTTCACCCAATTCCCATTCCCAGCCCTTGGCG
Organism: Zonotrichia albicollis; assembly: GCF_047830755.1. Classification (NCBI taxonomy): domain Eukaryota; kingdom Metazoa; phylum Chordata; class Aves; order Passeriformes; family Passerellidae; genus Zonotrichia; species Zonotrichia albicollis. The sequence continues at coordinate 1,388,160 of NC_133828.1, read as the reverse complement.
TGGGAAGCCGAGGAGAGCCAGGGCTCCTTTCACAAAGCTCTCTTCATGTCAGCACTTCCAGAGCCAGAGGTGAAAATCCCAGAGTTTCACTCGTGGGTGACCATGAAATCCCAGAGTTTCACTCGTGGGTGACACCCTTGCACACAGGTGCCACATGCCACAGGCACCTGCTCCCAGGGGACTAAAATATTCCCAGGAAAGCCTCTTTAGAAATAAAATATTCCCAGGAAAGCCTCTTTAGAAATAATTTTGGACTGTTTCTGTCTTCAAGCCTGAATCTGTTCAGTTCCTGATTGTGCTGACAGCCAGCCCAGCTCCTTCTGCCTGAGAGCTGCACCTCACAGTCCTTGTGTATTTACTGATAACTGAATCCAGGTCCTTCTCCAGAACCATCCTGGCAGCCAAACGAATTCAGCCAGGAATTAGGGACAGTTGTGCCTTAGAGAGCCTGAGGAAGAGCAGGTGTGTGGAATAATTTCTCAATTTTTGTGCCGTCAGCACCACTCTGGTCTGAGTGATCCATCATAGGCTGAATTCAGTGCTCTTGGAGATCTATTCCAACCTCAGTGATTCCTTGATTCCATGATTTTGGCAGCACCTTCAGTGTGCCCCTGGCAGGAGATACCAATGTGGTGTTGCAGCACAATTCTCCATCATAATTCCTGTTGTTTTACAGTTTATAAGCATTCATCAAAGGGAATTTTGATGAAATCCAAGTTTTGTCTGGTTCCAGGCTTCCTGCAGCGGGAAAATCACGAGGTGGATGTCTGGGGGGGGGGGGGTGAGCAGGTGAAGCGTGTCTGACATGAAAAGATGAAATTAGAAACATATTTGTGGGTAAACAAAGGGAATTGTAAACATGTGTTGCCATCAGGTGAGAAATCCTCTGGGATTCAGTTGCAAGGATGACAGGAGCTGGAAAGAAATTCTCTCTTCTCTCTTCTCCTTCTCCTTCTCCTTCTCCTTCTCCTTCTCCTTCTCCCTTCCCTTCTTCTCCTGAGTTTAGGTGCCTGCTTACATTGCCCAGAAATTTGGGATTCATCTTCTCACAGAGATTAAAAATAGCATCCAGAACTGCCTCGGGAACGGGAGCCCAGCCAGCACAGCCACAGATTTATTTGGAAAAAGTAACCTAGCAGGGATTTTATGGGCGAGTTCAAACATTTATTGGTCTAGCACCTTCCTTTGGGACTGGTTTTGGGACGGCCACAGTAAAAGGGCTTAAGGAATGAGCAGAGTGATCCCTCAGGAGGAAGCTCCAAAGTGGGATAAGTCTCCCCTCAGTCTTTTTCTCCAACAAACCAAGTGCCCTCAGCTGCTTCTCATATGGCCCCTCCAGGGAAATTCAAGGAAAAAAAGGATAAACCACCTGAGATGCTGGGAAACTCAGGGAAATAGGGAGGAAACCCCTCCCAGATCCAGGGAATTATGAGGGAAGGGGGATAAACCCATCCAGATCCACAGGAACTCAAAGAAATGAAGGAAAAACCCCCCCCAGAACCAGGAAAATAAAAGGGAAGGGGGATAAACCCTCTCAAATCCGGGAAAACTCAAGGAAAAAAGGGATAAACCCTCCCCCAGATCCAGGGTAAGTTGAGGAAATAAGGTTTAAACCCCCAGATCCAGGGAAACTCAAAGAAATAAGGTTTAAACCCCTCAGATCCAGGGAAACTCAAAGAAATAAGGTTTAAACCCCCTAGATCCAGGGTAAATCAAGGAAATAAGGTTTAAACCCTCCTAGATCCAGGGAAACTCAAAGAAATAAGGTTTAAACCCTCCTAGATCCAGGGAAACTCAAAGAAATAAGGTTTAAACCCCCTAGATCCAGGGAAACTCAAAGAAATAAGGTTGAAACCCTCCTAGATCCAGGGAAACTCAAAGAAATAAGGTTTAAACCCTCCTAGATCCAGGGAAACTCAAAGAAATAGGTATAAACCCCCCCAGACCCAGGGAAATTGAAGGAAAGTGGAGTTACCCACCCTGAGATCCATGGAAATCCAATGGAAGTGGGGATAAACTCCCCCAAATCCAGAAAAAATTAAGGAAACTTAACACTGATGCATTCCTGGGTCTGACATGTGTAAAATATCCGTGTCCAGGAGGAGGGAGCAGGAGCAGGCAGGACAGGTGGATGAATTTGGAATTTGGACACTGGGTTTTCTGGGAAGGGAGCAAAGGGAGGGCAGACAGAGGTGTTTGCTCAGGGAAAAACCTCTGATTTCCACTGAAATCCTGGTGCCTTGCTCTTGGCAAATCCGTGGAGCCTTGAACACTTCAGAAATAATATTTCAAGGAGGTGCCATGAGATTTGTGTCCAGTGAAGCAGCAAAAAGCAGGGCTGGTGTCTGGAAATGCTGGATTTCAGTCGCTGAAATCACTCACACAACGCCCATGTGTGTGTGAGACACGATTTCAGTGATTTATTGCCAGCCAGGCAGTGGCAGGGAGCCCTGGGGACAGTGACACCGGAGCACAGGACACAGCAGCCCTGCTGCAGGAATTACTGCTCATTGGGGCTGGAAAATCACAGGATTTGGGTTTGTTTTGGCTTCCCTGCACCTCCTCTGCCGGGCTGGAGTGGTGCCTGCTGTAGTGAGACCTGTAAATATTTCCAGTATAAATCCAAGTTTGTGACTTGCCGTGAAAAATTCCCTTGGGATTGAGGTTTGGTGTGTGAGAGCCTTTTCTGGTGTTTACATTTTTAGGTTTAATAGGCTTCCAAATAAATTGCTGTCCCTGTTCAGCAAGCACTTGAGTGCAGCAAAGAGGGATGTAAATAATTTGCATTTTTTAACAAGTTCTTTTGATTTATCTGCTCCCTCTGGGCAGTGTGAGGGGATTCCAGAGACCGTGATTGGCTGGAGGATGTTGGGAGGAGAGAGTTGGGAGCTCAGGGAGAATTAAAAAATTAAAAATAGGCTCCAGTTCTGAGCATCTGAGTGAGTTCCTGGCTGCCTCCAGAGCAGCACTTTTGTCTAGGACATGGTTTTCCAAGGAAGGGATCATGCTGACATTCACTGGAGACAGAAAACCTGGGACCAGGCCCCGGGCCAGGCTTTTTATCCCTGACTTCATTTATTTTTCTTGGTTTATCCAACCCTTGATATTATTGAAATGAAGGTTTTGTTCCTAGAGCAGCATCCATCAGGGTGTCCTGGGACTGAACCGTGCCGGGCCCGTGGGTTGGGTTTGCTCTTGGATTTTATTTGTGTCCCTTTGAACACATCCCTGTGGGTTATTCTGGCTCTGGGGGATGTTTTCCATCTGCTTGTGAGGGGATGCTGGTGGGATTTTGCCACGTGGGGGTTTTTCTGTGGGTGCTGCAGTTGAGATCTCAGTTGGTGTTGCATAAGGAGCTCACTTGGGATGAATTCCATGGGTTTCTGTCCATGTGTGAGGGGAGTTTCTGTGGGCACAGGTTGTCCTGAGAAGCTGTGGTGTCCCTGGAAGTGTCCAAGGCCAGGCTGGATGGGGCTTGGAGCAGCCTGGGACAGTGGAAGGTGTCAGGGATGGATGGGATGGGCTTTAAGGCCCTTCCCAATCCACCCTCTCTGGAATTCCATCATTTCTGATTGGAAAATACATGTCATCTCTATCACAGAAGTGTGCTTAGGATAATTTGGGATCATCAACTACCTCAGGAATTGCAGTTAGGTGAAGTTTAAGTGTTCTGATGAGAGTTTTATCCAGCTTTTCCTGAGTGAGGTTGACTTGGCTGATGTCCCTGAGCAGCTCATCCCTTTGTAGGGGAACTGAGGGATCCTCCATGTGAGGGGAGCTCGGGGGGATTTTGTTCCATCCACCCTCTGAAAATCCCTTTTCATCCTCAGGAATATCACAGAAATCACAGAATCCCAGCTGGTTTGGGATGGAATATTAAATCCCATCCCATCCCATGGCAGGGACACCTCCCACTATCCCAGGGCACTCCAGCCTGGCCTGGGACACTTCCTTTGGAATCACATCTTGGTTCTTTGGGAGCCACATTCTCTGCCATTTCACTGGAAGGGCTTCAATTTTGGATTTTGTGGTTTGCCTTATCAGCAGTGAGCAATTTGATGAAGCCATGGGACGAGCTCAGAGCTTGGAGTGAGTCAGGCCTGGCTTGGCCTTTGAAGCGTTCCTACCATGGAATTCTTTCCCAGTGGTGAGTTAATGTGGTTTCAGCTTTCCCAAAACGTGAGGCCATTAAGCTGAGTCTGGATTTTTGAGAGGAACAAGCAGCTCTGTGGTCTCTGCAGCCCTCAGGTCCCAAAACCTTCCAGAGGTTTCCCTGGATAAAGTTCCCTCAGAGGGATTGGATGGCTCTCCCAGTGAGACCCCACTGCTGTGTGAGGAGAAGGGGTTTGGGATCAGAGAATCAGAGAATCCTGAAGGTTGGGAAGGCTCTCCAAGATCTCCAACCATTCCCCAGCACTGCCCCTTGCTCCCAATGCCACATCCTCATGGCTTTAAATTCCTCCAGGGATGGGGATTCCAATACCTGAGGAGATTGTCCCTCATTTCCAGCCTGTCCCATCACTGAGAGTGATCCCACAGTGGCTCCCTGGCGCTGCTTCCATCCCTACAGTGCCCTGATTGACCTCTGGGAAGGAAATGCTAATTAATGATAAATATGCAAATGGAGTGCTGATCAAAGGGAGCAGAGAGCTGCACGTGGGGAAGGAGGAAAGGCACAGAAGGGCTCAGAAAAGTCATGGAAAACCACAGTGGGGGCAAAACATGGGAATCTCAGTGTGTGCCTTGCGTGTGGGCCCCGTGGGGCAGGAACTCCTGGCTGTCCCCAGGCCAGGCTCCATCAGGATTCCAGGCTGATGGTGTAGCAGGGCTGGGTGGCCATGAACACCCAGGAAGTGCTGGTGTCCCAAGGAATATTCCCCTTCCACAGGATTCCTGGATGCTCCAGTCCTCCCTTACCCGCTGAGGAACCGCAGGTTGTCACCACGGTTTTCTACATCCCCTTCCAAATGCTTTTGGAAGCTTTCCCCTTCCATGTGTGAAGTAGATGTTCCTGGATGACCTCAGGCCCACAGAGATGCACGTGGGGAATCACAGATCCAGAATTCCAGGAGTTTGGCTTGGGTGTTTTTCCCAATCATTTCCCAGGGATGAGCTCCACACACCCTGTCCTGTCTCATCATCCAATCCCTCCATGCTATGGGAGCTTCTCCTGCTCTTCCCTATGGATCCAGGCCATCTTTAGGAGGAGAAAGGCCTGGTGCAGGCAGAGCATTGGTATTTTTAGATCAAAGACAAGTTTAATAAAAAAAAAAAACAGGAGGGGAGAAGGAGGATTAGAACAATAAGCACATTTAATTTTAGCCTAGCTTGGATTCCTCATAGAGTCAGGGAACTTGGAGCTCAGCTTCAGTTGCCTCTGGCTTTCCTAAATAAACACACTGAAGCAGGGCTGGGAAGTTGAGCAGCACAGAAAATTGCAAAAAGTTGCATTTTAATATTCTAGGAGAATGTTAAGGGCTGTTTTACAGGCCAGGCCCTGGAATTAAATTTTAATGCTGCACAAAAATCCCGAGGTTGTTTTGGTAGGCAGCTCCTGGAGCTACACAGAGACTTTTTCTGCAGGAAGGGTCACAGGACAGGGGTTGGGAACAGGGCAGGGTGAGGAGCCTTCTCCAGCCATGGCAAGTGAGCAGGGCTTGGGGCCAGGATCTGCTGCTTCTGGAATTTTGTAATTTCTTCTAGAATTTTGTAGTTTATTCTGGAATTTTGTAAGTTCTTCTGGAATTTTTGTCAGGCACAGAGGGAACCTCATTGATCTCTACAGCTCCTGGACAGGAGGGTGGAGTGAGGTGGGCTTGGGCTCTTCTGCCATGTCCCAAGTGAAAGGATGACAGGAAATGACTCCAAGTTGTATCAGGAGAGGTTCAAGTTAAATATTGGGAATTTTTTTCCCCTAGAAGAGCAGTCAGGCATTGGAACAAGCTGCCCAAGGATGTGGTGGAGTCACCATCTCTGGGAGTGTTCAAAATGTGGCACCTGGGGATGTGGCTTAGGGATGGTTGTGGAGGATTGGTAGAGGAGGAGGATTTCCTGGGATTCCTTTATTCCTTTCAAGGTCAGCAGTGCCTTTATGGGAGTGTTTAACTCTTTTTATGGAGTTTAACTCTTTGCTGGGATGGTTTTAATGTCCTTTCCTCCAGCGCTGGTGTTGGTCAGACTCACCTTCCTTTGCCAGACTCTGCTTTCCTGCCTTTTGCATCCCCACCCATTGGATGGTGAGGACATCCCACATTTTAGGGCTTCATGAGCTCCGACTGACACATCCAGGGCCGTTCATGGGAACAAATGGATCAGGAGGACTCTGTGCTCATTAATGTCATTAAGGATTCATTAATAAAAGGGATGCGGACTTGATGTGATCAATAAGAGCAGCAGCCCAATGCTATTAATTAGCAATGCTATTAATTAGCAATGCTCATGCTTTTGAGTTGCTCCTACACTGGTTTTCCAAAACATTGGGCCTTTTGATCCTCAGGAAAAGGAGGAATAATTTGGAAAAAGCCCAGCTCAGCCATTCCACCACTGGCACTGGCGTTGGTGCTGGTGTGACCTGGGCTGCAGGTGGCACCTGGAGGCATCTGCTGGTGCTTCCCTCTCCAGCTGGGTGCTTTGTCCTGCTCTGCCACATGGGATGTGTTCCAGCATTTTCCATGGATGGTGCTGGCTGGGTGCTTTGTCCTGCTCTGCCACATGGGATGTGTTCCTGCATTTTCCATGGATGGTGCTGGTTGGGTGCTTTGTCCTGCTCTGCCACATGGGATGTGTTCCAGCATTTTCCATGGATGGTGCTGGCTGGGTGCTTTATCCTGCTCTGCCACATGGGATGTGTTCCAGCATTTTCCATGGACACTGCTGGCTGCAGGAGCACTTTGGGGCCACCACGTGTGGTCACCAGCAGCTGCCTTTTCCCATGGAAAGGGACAGCAGGACAACCCCAAGCGACATCTTTGAGACCAAGGACTAAGCCAAACCGTGGTGGTGGTGCCCAAACCCTGCAGATCAGTCCACAAATGAGATTTTTAGTCCTAAAACCTGGAGTTGGAGGCTCCGCCAGTTTGGATGGAGCCGGGCTTTGTTTCATAGGTTAAAAACACATAAATTTCCTTGTTGCACTCTGGTTTTATTTTTAACTCTTCAGCAATTTAATATTTTGGAGGTCTGCTCGTTCTCCCCCTAGTTTTCCATCTGCTACTGTGATTAATCTAAGGCCCAGCTTTATCCAGCCAAGCCAGAGCAAACCAAAAGGAATGGAAAGCTTACCTAGGTTGTTTGGCAGGCAGCAGCAGACGTGAATAACTTGGAATTCGGGGGGGAAGAGCCAAGTGCCGTGCTCCTGGAGCCAGCAGGGCTTGGCCAGGAGCCCCTGCAGACAGCAGGAGGCTGGGCAGGATCCAGCTGTGCTTCCTCCAGGGCTGTGCTGGAGGTGTTGCTGAGCCCTCGGAAGCGCAGGGCTCTGCTTTCCTGCAGCCTCTGCAGGCAGGGGGATGTGCCAGAGCCCGGCTGCTCCCCCTCCCAGCCTGGGGGCACCCTGAGCTAGTGGAAAGTTGCACTGAGGAGGGTGGGACTGATCCCCCAGGCTCTGGGAGGAAGGAACAGGGGGAAGCTGTGGAGCTCACCTGGGCTCGGCTGCTCGGACAGGGGGGCAAAATAGCCTGGCCAGAAATTCATTTATTTTATTTTTTAAATCCAGGTTAAAATAAAATTTTTTAAATAAATTTTAAATGTTAAAAGTAAAATAAGATGGATTGTGACGGTGTTCACAGGGAGGTGAGGGAAGAGACCAGGATATGACTCCATGTTTCACAAGGCTGATTGATTATTTTATGATATATATTACATTAAAACTATGCTAAAAGAAGAGAAGAAAGGATTTCATCAGAAGGCTGGCTAAGAATAGAAAAAGAAAGAATGATCACAAAGGTTTGTGGCTCAGCTCTCTGTCCAAGCCAGCTGACTGTGATTGGCCATTAATTAGAAACAACCCCATGAGACCAATCCCAGATGCACCTGTTGCATCCCACAGCAGCAGATAACCATTGTTTGCATTCTGTTCCTGAGGCCTCCCAGCTTCTCAGGAGGAAAAATCCCAAGGAAAGGATTTTCCATAAAACATGTCTGTGACACTGGATGGTTATTTTTCACCTGGGTTGGGAGGAGCCATCCCTGGCCAGGGATGGGGATGAGGATGGAAATGAGGATGAAGAGCAGTGGGGCTGCTTCAGCTGCAGTTCCCACTGACGGGAAAGGGTTTTATGGGATCCTCGTGGAAGCTGGGGATCCATTTTTTATGGAAATCAGCTCCAGCTGCACAAGTGGGTGGTGACACAGGGGACACAGGCAGGGTTTGGATTGTTTGAGGAAGGGAATAGTTCTGCTCTCAGAAGCCTCCAAAGCTCTAATTGGGAAAAGATGGCAGGGGAAACCACAGGACATAGACCTGTCATTAATGAAGAGCACTGGGATGTGTGAAGCCCGGGGTTGCGGGAGCTGGAAGTGGCCAGGAGACGTTGGTGAGTCATTGCAGGGAGAATGAGAAAACCCAATGTGTCTGCTTGGGGGGGACTCCAGCAAAGCTCCTGGAGCCAGCTCAGTAGCCCCTGCCTCAGATCCTGCTGCTGGGGCTGGGCTTAGGGGCCTGGGAGCAGTGCAGGGATGTAGAAATAAACCAAACTATTGCTTCCCATGCAGGTAAAAATATTGTGGTTGGGGATCCCGATTTCCAGCAGGGAGGGGCTGTTGAGAGTAAGAAAATGCTTAGTCCAGGTTTCAGAGAAGGTATCCTGGAATAATAATAGTAATAGTAGTAGTAGTAGTAGTAATAATAATAATAACAATAATAATAATAATAATAATAATAATAATAATAATAATAATAATAATAATAATAATACCCTGGCAGAGTCCTGGAATATCCTGAGTGAGAAGGATCATGGATCCAGCTCCTGGCCCTGCACAGACACCCCAACAATCCCACTCTGGGCTGTCCAAACCCTCCTGGAGCTCTGGCAGCCTCGGGGCTGTGCCCATTCCCTGGGGAGCCTGGGCAGTGCCAGCACCCTCTGGGGAAGAGCCTGTCCCAAAATCCAACCTGAAATCCCATGGCACAGCTCCAGGCATTGCTCAGGTTCTGTCCCTGGTCACAGAGAGCAGGCAGAGGTCGGGGCTGTCCCTCAGGAGCTGAGATCTCTCCCCTCAGTCTCCTGTTCTGCAGCTGCACAAACCCAGTGACCCCAAGTGCTGCATGTCTGTCCCTGCAGACCCTTCCCCATCCCTGTGCCCTCCTTTGGGCACCCACTGGCACATCCAGGCCTCCCTCAGGCTGTGCAGGTGACCAGGGTGGCTCTGCCCTTCCCACGTCCCTCCAGCAGGGATCAGACCAGGGGCTGCAGAGACTGTGGGGTGGCTGTGGTGGTGTTAGTAGGGGTCCCAGGATGAGGGAAGGGATGAGAATGTTGACTCCATGTTTCAGAAGGCTGATTGATTATTTAATGATATGATATGATATGATATGATATTAAAACTATACTAAAAGAATAGAAGGAAGGATTTCATCAGAAGGCTGGCTAAGAATAGAATAGGAAGGAATGATAACAAAGGTTTGTGGCTCTGCTCTCTGTCCGAGCCAGCTGACTGTGATTGGCCATTAATTAGAAACAACCCCATGAGCCCAATCCCAGATGCACCTGTTGCATCCCACAGCAGCAGATAATCATTGGTTATATTTTGTTTCTTCTATTCTTTAGTATAATTTTAATATAATATATATCATAAAATAATCAATCAGCCTTCTGAAGCATGGGGTCAGATCCTCACCTCTCCCCTCATCCTGGGACCCCTGTGAGCACCACCACAGCCTGGCCCTGGTTTCCCTGCTCAGGCTGAGATCCCTGCTGGAGCCCTGCCATGGCTGAGCCTGCCCAGGGTTCCAGGCAGTTCCTGTCCCCCTGCCAGCCGGGGAGCCTAAGCTGATTAGCTCTAAGGAGATCAGGGCTTGGCAAGGGCTGCACTGCAGGTAAACACTGCAGCTTCTCCTCCAGCTGGGAGCCAGTGGAGCTGTGAAATATGGCTCAGCAGTGAGCAATGGCGCTGGATGAACCCTCAGGAAAAATACCAAGAAGTGCATGAAATGATAAGCGGGGCTGATAAGGTGCCTGCTGAGAGACTGAGAGGAGAAGCAAGCACAGATATGATCAGAGCCTATAAATACTGTCAACATGACAGCATGGATGAGCAGGAGAAAGAGTCATTGTTATCTGATGGAAAACAAGCTCTGGGAGGAGCAGCCATGGGAGCAGGGGGTGTGCAGGGGATCCCCAGGAGCAGGAACACTCCTTGGGATGGAGCAGATCCTCCGCTGCCCCTCATTCCCAAGGCTTGCCTGGTGCCCATCAGTGTGGTCAGCACTGCATCCCCTGGCACAGAACCACCCTTGGCACCTGTGATCCTGCCAGCAGCTTCCTTCAATTCCCATTTTCCAGGTGCCACTGAGGTGTCCTGGTTGGCTGATGGCCACAGGTGCTGCTTGTCCACATCCCTCCTAGGATGGGGTCTGTGTGAGGAAATGAAGTCTGGGCAGAGAATGGGTCTGGGGTGGTTCCAGGGACCCCAGGACATCCTGCTGGAATGAACCTGGAGGTTGTGTGTCACACTCCTTGGGAAGGTGCTCCTGGAGTGGGATTTCAGTCTGAAACCCTGATTTATTGATTCCTGATTTATTGTTGTGTCCGGTGCCACCGTGACCAGCTGGCTCTTCCTCACTGGGAATGGGCAGCCAGAGGTTTGTGGTCCCAAGGATTAACTGGGTTAACTGGGGCCAGTCTGGGAATTCCAGCTGGAGCCCAGGAGATGCTGGAGCCCAGGAGATGCTCAGCAGATTCTCCACCACCTCTTGGCCTTGCTGTGCTGATCAGGATCCTTTCCACACCTGGTGTTTGCAGAGCTCTCCAGCTGTTCCTGGGTCCCATCCAGGTGTTCTGGGTCCCATCCAGCTGTCCCTGGCTTCTCCAGCAGCACAAGCACGACAGTTATGCTGCACATTCCAGGCCAGGGCTCTTGGGAAAGCCACTCTTCCCAAGAGAGAGCTGTCCTGGAAGGAGAGCTCACATCAAAGGAGCGATAGGGATCACATAATTGCTGCCTCTCCCCTTCCTTCTGACTCCTGTCACTCACAGTCTGGGATTGTTATCTCTGGGGCTTGGGCAGCAGCAATCCTGGCTGCAGGATCTGTGTCATGCAGATAACGTGCTGTGTGGTGGCTTTTCCAGCCTGGATGGCTGCTGGAGTAAAATGGAGTTGGTGTTTCATGGTCCTGTTGGGAGAGGACTGTCCTGCAGCCAGTGTTTCCCTTGGGAATGTGCTCAGGGGAAGGGAATGGGGCACAGAGTGGCTCCTGTGCTGTGACAGCTCAGGGAATCCTGTCCTCTTGGCTGGATGGTCACAGAATCCAAAATTAGTTTGGATTGGGAGGGATCTTATGGCTCATCCAATGGGCAGGGACATCTTCCACCATCCCAGGTGCTCCCAGCCCTGTCCAGCCTGGCCTGGGACATTCAGGGATCCAGGGGCAGCCACAGCTGCTCTGGGATGCTGTGCCAGGGCCTGCCCACCCTTGTAGGGAACATTTTTTTCCTAAAACCCCAGGAACTGAGCTCAGGGCTGGCCCTGGGTCGCTCACCTCGTGTGTCCCAGCTCTGCCCTTGAGTGCCTGGTGATTCACCGGCACCTTTGGGGCCAAAACCAACACGGGAGGGTTGGTTCCTGAGCAGCCCTGGCATCAGGGATTCCCAGGAAGCAGTTGAGCAGCCTCAGCCTGGGTGTGCTGCAGTGGGCCTGGCTGGGGCTGATGCTCACAGTGTGCTGTCTCTCCACAGAATGCCATGAACCTGCCTCCCGACAAAGCCCGGCTCCTGCGGCAGTACGACAACGAGAAGAAGTGGGAGCTCATCTGTGACCAGGTGAGGAGCTCTGGAGAGCCTGGGGAGCTGCCTCTTCCCAGCTGCTCCATCCACAGCGACCCTGGGCCTTGCAGGAGCTCGCAGGATCACACAGGAGCCAGGAACCTCCTGTTGCCAGGGGCTTCAGACACTCATTCCTTCTGCTCCCTTGTTGGTAACGCTCCTGGAGGCCTTGCAGTGACAGCTGCAGCCACCCCAGCCCATCCTGGGGTCCTGCCCTTCCCTGGTTTGGGTTTCTCTGTGTCCCAGAGGGCTGGCAGCTCTGGGCTGGACTCTGTGCTGGCAGCAGGGCAGGCAGCAGCTGTTTGATGCCAGCCTGGAGGTGCCAATGCCCCCCTCACAGAGGGATGGGCATCCCTTTCCCCTCCGATGCTTCCATCCTGGATTCCCTCTGGCTGCTGAACGCTGCTGGGTTTGCCCTGCACAGGCTCAGCCTGAGCTCAGAGTCTTGCAAATGAGAAGAAATTATCAAATGAACAAATGAGCAAATGAACAAATTAATAAATGAATAAATGAGCAAATTATCAAATGATCAAATGATCGAATGAGCAAATGATCGAATGAACAAATGATCAAGTGAGCAAATTATCAAATGAACAAATGATCAGATGAACAAATGATCAAGTGAACAAATGATCAAAATAACAAATGAGCAAATGATCAAATGATCAAGTGAGCAAATGGTCAAATGAACAAATGATCAAGTGAACAAATTATCAAGTGAACAAATGATCAAAATAACAAGTGAGCAAATGATCAAATGAACAAATGATCAAGTGAACAAATGAGCAAATGATCATAGGATCATATGATCAAATGAACAAATGACCAAGTGATGAAATGATGAAATGAGCAGATGAGCAAATGAGCAGATGATCTCAGTGCGGGCAGTGTCTGGCTGCCCACGTCATGCTGATGGTGGCAGCTGGAGCTGTCCCCTCCAGGGCCAGCAGGCCGAGCCCCTGTTCACCCCCAGGGGCTGGGAACAGCCTGGGTTGGGCAGTGCCAGCTGCTGAGGCAGCTGCTGGTGAGCTGTGCAGGGTGTGCAGCAGTCAGCAGATGTGGTGGATCAGCAAGAATGGCATTTTGGGGGGAAAAATGAAATGTGACAAAGTGGGATTTGAATTTGGGAGCCAGCAGCAAAATGCCATGCAGTTCAGCAGTAATTGCTAATGAGGATAACTGATCCACACTGGGAGAGTGGGATGGATGTTCCCTTGGGATGGAAGCTCAGCAGGACCAGGGTGAGAGTTTGGCAGGAGGTCAGGGACATTGGGATAAGGACATTTATGGGACATTTCCTGTTGAGCTGTTACAGTGGTGGGGTGGCTGATACAGTCATGGAATTCCAGACTGGTTTGGGCTGGGAGGGACCTTAGAGCCCATCCAGTTCCAGCCTGAGGAACACCTTCCACCATCCCACATTGCTCCAAACCCTGTCCAGCCTGGCCTGGCACTTCCAGGGATGCAGGGGCAGCCACAGCTTCTCTGGGCTCCCTGTGCCTGGGCCTGCCCATCCCCACAGAGAGGATTTTTCCCCAGTATCCCATCTAACCCTGCCCTCTGGCAGTTTAAATACACTGCACAGGTACCTTAAAGTAAAGCTTAATGAAGAATTGCTTTTTTTCCCATGAGTTTCCTGTGCAGAGAAGGTAAAGCTTGAGCTATTTAAAGATGCAGTTTACTGGGACATTACAAATTGCAGGAGCTGCTGTGAGTGATTGCAGATTGCCTATCCCTGGCAGTGTCCCAGGCCAGGGACACTGGGACAGTGGGAGGTGTCCCTGCCATGGCTTTGGGGTCCCTCCCAGCCCAGTGCAGCCTGTGATCCCATGATTTGTGCCAGGCTGTTCCCTGCAGAGGTGTGAGCTCCGTGCTGAGCTCCTGCTGGCAGCGGGACAGGCAGGAGCTGTTTGATCCCAGCCTGGATGTGCAAATTCCCCCTCGGAGCTGATCCACCCTCTGCAGCTGCTGCTGATTCACTGCCCAGCACGGGCTGAGGCAGCAGCCTGAGCAGATGGGGAGGAAATTTGCAATCTGGAGTAATCTCCTTGCACAACTGCCAGCCAGTCCACCCCCGGGCTGGGATGAGTCCCTTCCCTGGGATGGGCCCCTCCCATCCTTTGGAAGGGCAGGGAAGCAGCACTGAGGGCCAGCAGGGCCAGGGGACCAAGTGCCACCTTTGCCCTGGCCAGCCATGCCATGGGGCACTCTGGGCAGGCAGGACAGCCTGGGGGCTGGCACAGCTCCCTGGGGAGCACGGCACTGTGAGCTGTGTCACTGAAAGCACCAAAATGCAGCATATGGGGTGTGAAATGTTTATATATTCACAGTATAGAAATAGTGCCCTGGAATATCTAAATATATGTATATAATATTAATATATTCATATTCACAATATTAATAAATATAACATATACAATATAGTACATATTCACAGTATAGAAATATTGACCTGGAATACATAAATACATAAAAATTTTGATTATGATTAATTCTATATATAGCTTATAAAAATATAGTATATATTCACAATATATGAATATTGCCCTGGAATACATAAATTTTATATATATATATATATATATATATATATATATATATATATATATATGTATATATGGAAAAAATATATCTTATCTCTATAAATATTGTAATAAAAATATAAATACATACTAATATATACTAATATATATTATAATACATATATGATACATATAAAATATATAAAATAATATATAAATAGATATATTCACAATATAAAAATAGTGCCCTGGAAAATATAAATATTATCTCTATAAATATTAAATATAATAAAAATATTACATGTCGTGTATAGAAATATATATATAAAATGTATACTAATATATAATATATTATAATACATATAAATATAAATATAAATATAAATATAAATATAAATATATTCACAGTATATAAATAGTGCCCTGGAATATATAACTATTATATATCATTCCACGAGGACACTTCCACAGTGACACGCTGTCCTGCTGATGGGAATGGTTGGATTGCTGGGACAGGACCGAGCCACCCTCTGGATCAGAGGGAGATGGGGAATTCTGCACCATGCTCATGATGTGTTTGAGGCCCTGCTCCCCATCTCCTTGTCCATCATCTCCTTGTCCATCTCCTTGTCCATCTCCTTGTCCATCATCTCCTTGTCCATCTCCGTCCCCACTGTCCCAATCCATGGAGTTTATGCACTCCCAGCACAGCCTGTGGGATTCTCATCCCAGCCCGGGTGCTTCCCCAGCATCTGTGAATGGCAGGAATGAAACAGCTTAGTGAGGATAACGATAATAACGGGAATAGCAGATGGGCTGATGCAGAAAGTGCCCTGAGTGGCTTTGGGAGCCAGGGTTGTTGGGAAGGCACAATTTCCTGCTTCCGGAGTGAATGTGTTTCCCAGAGCTGGGTGACCAGGAGATGTGTCAGGTTCCCTTAGGATCGCGTGGAGGAGGAGGAAGTGCTCAGGTCCAGCAGTTCCTCCTGGCTGCTGAATCAAACCTCGCAGGCCCCCTTTAATTCTGTGTCCATCAGAACAGAAAATGTTAATTCTGGGGGAAAGAGGCATGGGAGAGCTGTTGTGCTCCTGATTTTCCCCTCAGTTATGGAATCATGGAATGGGCTGGGCTGTAAAGGATTTTAGAGCCATTCAATGCCACCCCTTACCCTATCCCAGGTTATTCCAGCCTGGCCTTGGGCACTGCCAGGGATCCAGGGGCTGCTCTGGCAATCCCATCCCAGGCAGGAATTCCCAATTCCCAATGTCCCATCCATCCCTGCCCTCTGGCACTGGGAGCCATTCCCTGGCTCCTGTCCCTCCCTCCCTTGTCCCACATCCCTCTCAGGGTTTAATCCCATTGAGTTCTCCCCATTTATTCCCCAAAGGAAGGTGCTGGGCCCAGCTCATCTCGTTGCTCTCTGTCCTTGCATTCCCTGTGCTGTTCCATCCTGGCTTACAGCACCTCTCAGGGATTTTCCAAGCCAGGAAGGACCTTTATCCTTGGGAATGAAGCTGTTTTGCTTTGTAGGTGGCTGACAAAGGCTGCTCCGTGCCCCTGTCCTCCCAGCCTGCAGATAATGCTGCAGCTCACAGCAGTCACGTAGGGCAGATAAAGAGGGTTTCACCCGGATTTAGGAACTTTGTTGTGTCTGAATGGCTCAATCCAGGGAAGCCACCCCGTCCCAGCCGTGATGTCACCCCACAGCATTTGCTGAGCAAGGTTTGGCCGCTCCAATCCGGATTTTAGGCTTTTTTTTGCGTATGTGTGGTAAAAAATGCCCGACCTCATCACTCAGATGTGTTAAATCCTGGGCTTGGAAGCAGAGCTGGCCAAGGAGTGGGTGGGAATTGCCAGAAGTGGAGGGGAGGAGCTGACAGGAAAAGAAGCAGGGATTTTTAACTCTTTAATTATGGTTTCTGAGGCTCAGCAGTGCCTTGGGAAGTGTGGGCGTGGGGATGCTCCCAAGGGGGATCAGGAGAGGATCCTGGTGGATTCCAGGAAGATCAGCCTGCAGCCACTCCATTGCCAGCCCCTGGGAGCTCCCAGTGGGATTTTTGGGAAGAGGTGGCTGTGAGCAGACATCCAGGGTGACTTGGAGGCCTCCCTGCACGGCCTGGCCCTTGCAGCTTCTTAATCAGCCTCTAATATAAAACACTCCGAGCTGGATCAACCCAGACAGCACTCATAGCCAGGAAAGGGCAATTTTAAAGGCTAATCCCTCCTAGCTTTCCAAACCAGCAAAAAAGAAACACTTGAGGGGGCTGTAAAAATGTTTCCAGGCCTAGGAGATGTTTACCACGAGTGATTTTTGGTCACTCCTCAGGTAGGAGCCTTGCTGGAGTTTGCTGCTCATGGATAATGTCTGGAAAGTCCTTTAACCCAAATAATTCCACTCCACAAGAATGAGCAGCATCTTTTTACACGGAGCTGCTGCAGAGGTTATTACATAAATACATAATTACAGCCAGGTTTGAAGAAAACAAACAAACCCATCCAGTAGCTGCATCCCAGACTGTTTAATGTGCTCCCTGGGTCTCTTTAAACGTTTCATTTTGAGGATTCCAGGCAATTAAAGCTGGTGGCTGGCAAAAGCTCCTGTCACTTCAGCAGATGAGGGTGGATTATTTGGGAAGAGGGATTAATCCATGAGAGCAGAGCTGCTCTGGGGGATTGGGCTGAGCACAGCTCTGTCAGCAGAAAGTGGGGAATAAATGGGAGAGGGAGCGTGGAGCATTGTTGGGGTGGGACATTGCTGACAGGGGCTGGAATTGGGGGATCCTTGAGGGTTATTCCATCCCAAACCTCTCTGAGGATCCAGAAATTCTCTGTGTGCCCCATGGGAGCCACTGAGGCGAGCCTGGCCCAAGGATCCCTGAGAGAGAGCCAAGAAAAATCCATGATTGTGGATGTGGTGCTGGAGCAAGGCAGACCCTGCTGGTGTCACTCTGTCCAGAGAAGAACCCTCAGGGAAGAACTTTTTGCATTTCCTGAGCTGTTTTTTAGATAAACTAGGAAATGCCAATTCCAGAGCCGCGTGGAGGTGCATGGAAAAAGAATCCAGCTGTAAAAGAGGAGAGCCATGAGTGCTCTGTGACTTGCAGAGCTCCCACCAGGGCTGGTGGACCTCACAGAAGAGATTTTTTCCTTCATTTCTTTTCCTGCTGGCCATGATGGGTTGCTTCTTTTCCAGCAAGCAGCAAGATAATAACAGGAAGAACTCGTGGTGTTCAGACAGTTCTGGTAACTGGGCAGCAGTGTCCTGTTCGTTCTGGAATAAGCTCGGGATAATGCAGTCAGAATTGCATCCTGACCTAATAAAGGGAGGTTTCAGATAAAAGAGGAAATTTCAGGAGATTGGGATGAGATCTTTCCTCCAGGGAAAGGGCTAGAATAGCCTAAAGTTTTTCCAAGATACAAGTAGGATGAGAATGTGTGGGAATGCTGTGAGGGGGTTTGGACACAGCACACTGCCCAGGGAACAGCTCGTGTTTCACAGCAGCTCTGGGGGGATAAAATTCCAGCTGGGAAAGCAGGGGAAAATCGGGGAGCTCTCAGAAAACAGGGCTTTGGTGTTTGTCACCAAAATCTGTGCTCTGGGGCTGAGGGGGGATTGATTGGAGATGGAGTGATCCCTGCAGGAGGAGCTGGGACCTTGAGGACTGGCTCCCTCTGCCAGAGGGCAGGGATGGGTGGGAGATTGGGATGTTGGGAATTCCTGGCAGTGCCCAAGGCCAGGCTGGACAGGGATTGGAGCAGCCTGGGATGGTGGAAGGTTTTTTCCAAAAGGATTTTGTGTTGGTGCATGCATCTCCTCTCCTGACCCTTCTCCTTCCTCTCCATGCTCCTCCTGAGCAGAAACCTGGAACTTCAGATGGATGTGCACCTAAAATTCACAATTCCCATTGAGTGTTTAAGGTGTCTTTTTACACTGTTGATATAAGTATCAAGATCCATTTAAATCTATATTAATTGCATGCATAGATTATCCACTTAGGAAGAGAAAGGATTATGTATATTTATATATATATATATATATATATTGTTTAATATGTATGTGGTGCACGTGTTTTCTGGGTAAGGTGAATACAGAAAAATGGCTGATGTTTATTCCTGCCTCTTTTCCAGGAAAGGTTCCAAGTGAAGAATCCTCCACACACTTACATCCAGAAGCTGAAGGGATATCTGGACCCAGCAGTGACCAGGAAGGTGAGGAGCATCCTGTTTGTTTCCTCCTGCCAGGACAGTCCTGGGCTCCAGGTTCCTTCCTGCCTTTGTGCAAGTGCCATGGAAAGTTGCAGGGAGAAGCAGAGAGAAATTGGGAATTTGCTGCAGTTTTCCAGCTTGGGCAGGATAGCAGATGTTGGGAAGCCAGGGACCCATCTGACATGGAGCACAGCCTGTTTTAATAATGTTGGCTTCAGTAAATAACGTGGCACATTGTCTCTGAGCTGGGCTTTAGGCTGGCTTTGGCTAAACCCTGTCTGACGGCCCTTTGCTCCCCCTGGGAAGGGATGTCCCAGGTTTGAGTCCTTTTCTCTGGGAATTTGCCTGGCAGAGGCTCAGCTGAGTGCACTGTAAATGGTGGTCAGCTCCATCCATGGGGATCAGCTCCATCCATGGGGACAATTCCCATCTATGGGGACAATTCCCATCTATGGGCATCAGTTCCATACATGGGGATCAGCTCCATCCATGGGGATCAGCTCCATCCATGGGGACAATTCCCATCTATGGGGACAATTCCCATCTATGGGGATCAGTTCCATCCATGGGGATCAGCTCCATCCATGGGGATCAGTTCCTTCTATGGTGATCATCTCCGTCCATGGGGATCAGCTCCATCCATGGGGACAATTCCCATCTATGGGGACAATTCCCATCTATGGGCATCAGCTCTATCCATGGGGATCAGCTCCATCCATGGGGACAATTCGCATCTATGGGGACAATTCCCATCTATGGGCATCAGTTCCATACATGGGGATCAGCTCCATCCATGGGGATCAGCTCCATCCATGGGGACAATTCCCATCTATGGGGACAGTTCCCATCTATGGGGATCATCTCCATCCATGGGGATCAGCTCCATCCATGGGGATCAGCTCCATCCATGGGGACAATTCCCATCTATGGGGACAATTCCCATCTATGGGCATCAGCTCTATCCATGGGGATCATCTCCATCCATGTGGATCATTTCCATCCATGGGGATCAGTTCCATCCATGGAGATCAACTCCATCCATGGAGATCAGTTCCAAAGTCACAACTCTGTCCATGGGGATCATCTCCATCCATGTGGATCATTTCCATCCATGTGGATCATTTCCATCCATGGGGATCAGTTCCATCCATGGAGATCAACTCCATCCATGGAGATCAGTTCCAAAGTCACAACTCTGTCCATGGGGATCGACTCCATCCATGAAGATCAGCTCTGATTTGCCTTGCTCAGGAAGGAGAATGAGCCAAAAGAGCTGCTCCAGAGGGATTTCTCCAGCTGTTCCAGCCCCTTCCCGTGGGCAGGGAGGGGAGCATCCTCCAGTCCTGCTCCAGGTGGGATCGAGGTGCCCCCGCTGGCTCTCTGCAACCTTCAGGAGAAAGTTTGGTGTTAAACCAAAGCTTGGCTTGTAAAGAAATGTTTATTTATCTCCAGGTTTTGAATTTCCTTAATCCTGGAAGCTCCAGGATGTTCCTGGGAACAGAAGGGATCTCTCCACACGTGGTTTTGTTGACTGCTGGGCTGTTGTTGCTGCATTCCTGGGGATTTAGAGGAGTTCTCAGTTTCCCCCATGTTTTCTTCATTCTCTCTGTGCTGGGTGAGATGTTGATGTTTTTTAATAGAGCCTAATTGTTATTTTTGCCGCTCATTCCATTGCAGAAATTCAGGAGACGAGTCCAGGAGTCAACTCAGGTGCTCCGAGAACTGGAAATTTCCTTGAGGACAAACCACATTGGGTGAGAGTTTTTGATGCCTCTGCTTCAATTTAATTTTTATTTTTTATTATTTCTATTTTAATTAATTTTATTTTAAAATTGATTTTATTTATTAATTTATTTTTTATTATTTAATAATTAATTTTTGAATTCTAAGGTGTCTGTCTGTGAGAATACATCCCCTTTACATGTCAATAAGTGATGCCACTTGATTGCTAATTAAAGCCTGATGGGCTTAGTTAAGGGGAGCTGGGCATCTCAAGAGGATAATTCTGCTTTAATCCTTTCCTGATGGATTCATCCACATTTTTCTGAGGGCTAGGGAAAGGT
This sequence comes from Zonotrichia albicollis, assembly GCF_047830755.1. NCBI lineage: Eukaryota > Metazoa > Chordata > Aves > Passeriformes > Passerellidae > Zonotrichia > Zonotrichia albicollis. The sequence continues at coordinate 1,367,391 of NC_133828.1, read as the reverse complement.
TGGAGTCAGCTCCTGCTCAGTCAGAGCACAGGGAGTGAAGCTGTGTCCAGAATAAATATATAGAAAATTGTATATGTATGTAATAAATTTATAATATGTGCATTTAAAATTCAAATAAATAATAAATAAATTTAAATAAATAATATTTTTAGAAAATTTAATTTATTTTAAAATTTAAAAAATTAAAATTCTAAAATATATATTAAAAATAATAATATTTTAAAAATTATAATATGATAAAATTATATAATGTATTAATTTATTTAATTATTAAATTTTAAATTTAGCTATAAATTTAAATTTAAATTTAAAAATTATAATTTAAATTATATTTATTTAAATTTATTTAAATTTAAAAATTTAAATTATAATTTAAATTTATAGCTAAATTTATGTATCATCCCCTTGCTGTCTCATAGCTTTAACATGGAGCCTGGCTGGGAATAACAGCACCAGGATTTATGCACAAAGCAGCAAATCCATCCCAGATTGCTGCAGTGGAATTGCCAGGGGTTTTGTTTTTATCAGAGTTTAGTCTTTATCAGCCATCCCTTTCCCATCCTGGTTCACACCAGGCTGGTTGTTTTCGCAGGGAAATGATAAAAATGCCCATTCTGAAGATCAGAATCAGTCCGAGGTGATGAATTCCCACTCCACGAGCCTGGAATTCCCAATTCCCTCCCTGGATTCCCTCATGCCAGTGGCACCCAGCCCCTCCCAGGGGATTTGCTGCCCCAGATGGGGTTCAGAGAAGAGCTGGAGCTGTACTGAGGTTCCTTTTCCCCTCACTCTGCCCCTAAATTGATGGATTTTCAGGTTTTTCTTGGCATTATCAAAGCTTTGCAACATAGCAGACTTCCCTGAATTATTTTGCAAAGCCCAGGGGCCGGAATTCACTGTGACAGGTGAACACCTTTTACAAAAAAGAGGCAAAATTGCTGTTATATGTACACCCAGGGCGTCCATCAGAGATTCTTTCCCTGCTTTTACAGCCTGCTGGAAACCAGGATGAGATAGAAACCGAGCCAAGTCCCTGTGTGAGGAACTGACCTTCACAGTGCTTGAAAAAACCCTCATTTCAGTACATTTGGAAAGGGCTCTTTAAAGTCCTCTAAATCACTCTGAAAACCCTTTTTTTTTTTTGCTCAGAGTGCTGCAGTGGCTCTGCCTCTGGTTTTTTGAGAATTCCAGGGAATCCCAAAGGCTCAGGAAGGCTCTAATGTCTGATATTTCTGTCACAGGTGGGTCAGGGAGTTCCTCAATGAGGAGAACAAAGGCCTGGATGTCCTGGTGGAGTACCTGTCCTTTGCCCAGTATGCAGTCACGTAAGTGAGACATTCCTGGCAGGAAATGCCAGGAAATACATGGATTTTAGGGAATATTCCTTCATTCCAAAGGGGTTGAGCATTGAACAGGCTGCCCTGGGCAGTGGTGGGGTCCCAATCCCTGGAATTGTTCAAAAAGTGGCATGGAAGTGTTTGGTGGTTCTGGTCTTTTCCAGCCTCAATAATTCCATGATTCCGTGGACCTGAGAGCAGAGGAGATCTTGATGTGAGGCTGGAATTATTTCTTCCCAGCAGACAAAAAAAACCCCAAAACAACCTGAATTTAAACTTTAGGATTATTAATCTCTGTTCATATTTTTTATCTTTGGTCTCTGAGCATCTTAGGGGTGGAGAACCCATCCCACAATGTGTGGAAGGATGCAGGGTTCCTTGGAAATAGGTTTGCAGTTGGAGTTTGGGCCCAGGGTTTGTGTTCCTGCTGTGTTCAGAGGGGTTCCCACCCTGCAGCCAGGCTGGGGCAGCAGATGTGCTGCAGCTCAGCTCAGCAGCAATTCCAGGGGCAGTCTGGGAGTTGGGAAACTGAGTTTGTTTCTGACATCTGGGACGTTGGGATCAGGTTTAGTTGTTTGGGTCATAAATCACGAGATGGGCTCTGAAAAACCAGTGGGGAAAATCAGCTTTCAGTGGAGATCTTCAGCTGAGACTTTGTTTTATGGTGATGGAATCAGCCCAGGCTGGCTTGGGTTGGGAAGGACCTTAAATCCCATCCCTGCCATGGCCAGGGAGCCTTCCCAGCCCCAGGGTGCTCCAAACCCCATCCAAGCTGGCTGTGGGCAATTCCAGCCATGGGGAATTAATCCACATTCACTCAGGATATCGTAGCAGATTTTTTTCCTACAAAAATGAAAGAGAAGCCTTAGGTTAAAGATAATTTTGGAGTAGAAACTCGAGCTGGGGAGAGCCAATAATTTATTTTTAGCAAGGCTGCCATCAGATTTACGTCCGTCACTGCCCAGAAAAGAGATTTGTGGTGGGGCTGCAGGAAAATTTATGAGGGAAAATCCTATGGTTTCAAATGTTACCCACTGGAAAAAACCGTGCACAGCAAAAAGAAATGTTTGTACAAAGCCTTTCTTCCTAAATTTATACAAACGTACGCAAGGAGCTCGCTGGGTTTTTCCCCTCTCGCATGGGGAACATGAGTAATAACCTCAGGAGCTGGAAGGGGAACAAGCAATTCCTGCTTGGAATAGCAGAACAACGGGCAGGGAGTCAGAAATCAGGGAATCTGGGATGATGGGGTGATATTTGAGTGTGCTGGGAGGTCTGTGGGGCCAGACTGGGATGGAGGAACCCAAAGTGGCACTGGCACAGCTGATTTATGGAGATTCACTGGAGACAGCTCCCAGAACTCCCAGCCTTTCCTTCCAGGCAGGGATATTCCTCAGCAAGCAGCCAGTGTTGGGTTTATTTTGTGTTGAAGAAGTTGTTTGTTTGTTTGTTTGTTTGTTTGTTTGAAGATGTGTCCCTGAGGCCCTCAAAGCCCTGTGGATGTGGCACTTGGGGACAAGGCCTACTGGTGGCCTTGGCAAGGCTGGGAATGGTTGGATTCCATGCTCTTGGAGGGCTTTCCCAGCCTGAGTGAACCTGTTGAGGAATTTTCCTTCCCCTTGTGAAGCTCATCCTGTTTCCCTGGGCTTTTCCATGTCCCCCCTGCACCACAACTCTCCTTTTCCATCATTATTCCGTCTGCCGGGATCACAGAACCCTGGAATGGCTTGGGTGGGAAGGGACCTTCCCAGGGCTGGGGGATCACTTGGATTTGATAGTCCTGGAGATCTTTTTGTCCTGTTTGGCTTTGCCCAGTGATTCTCTGATTCCAGCAAAGCCTGCAGTGGGAATGAGAACTTAGCGTGTGCCTCTCCCGCCTCACCCGGCCTTTGAATTTCCTTTTCCTCGCAGGTTTGACTTTGAGAGCCTGGAGAGCAGCGTGGAGAGCTCCATGGACAAGTCCAAGCCCTGGAGCCGCTCCATCGAGGACCTGCACAGGGGCAGCCAGCTGCCCTCGCCCGTGGGGAGCAGCGTGTCCCGCTCCGGCCGCCACTCCACGCTCCGGTACGGATCCCTGGGAATGGCACCGAGGGACAGCTCTGCCCTCTGGGCATCCCTCCCTGCCCCCTGAGCCCCGTGCCATGGGAAGGAATGGTGGTTTGAGGTGGAGGGAGCCTCTCAGAGGCAGGATGGGCTGAGGATGTGTGTCCTTGTGCCGTTCCTCTTCTCCAAAATGTCCTCAGCATTCCCGTGGACCCAGCCAGGCTGGGGCTCCCGTCCCGTGTCCTCGCTCTCCCAGCAGCACGTTCCTTCTGTGCTGCCATCAATGGGACACTGGATTCTTTGGAAAGGGCACTTCCCTTCCCTCCCTGCTGTCACCCTCTCACCATTCCATGCTTGATTCTCTCTTTCCCAATATTCCTTTTTTTTAGTTTTATTTATGGAAAAGGCAGGATCACCTCCCAGGGCTGGCTGGCTGTCACCTCTCTGCCATTCCTTGGATGTCCTCAGCTCCCAGTACTGATACTCAGCAGCTCAGAGTGCTGGATCCTTTGGGACTTTTTTTAAGTTTTTATGGAATTCTGCTCCATAATCCTGTGAGCATTGCAGAGCCCCAAACTGGAGTCACTTCCAGCCCTTCCCTTCCAGCAGGGATGGTTTTGGTGTGCCAGGCACTGACCTCGGCCCTGGGGTTGATGCTGAGTGGCTCCAAACCTTGTACCTGGAAGATTTAATTCCCAGCCCTCAGGGAGTGCAGAGGAGAAGAGCTCTGGGGAAGAAACCCAGCTGTGGAGTGCAGCAGGATCACCTGGCCAGTTGATTTAGGGATTTTTTAGGGTTTTTGGTGATTTTTGCTCCTGAATTGCTCTCCCAGAAGTGGCGGAGCCCAAGCTGGCAGGAGGCGCCGGTTCTGCCGTGTCCTCGGGAGGAGTGCTTGGGATTAGGAATGCCTAACCCAGGAATACCTTACATGTCTCTTACATTGTTTCTCTTCATCTCCTTCCACCCTTCTCCCTTTCTCACATCTCCCTTTATTCCTCACCTGTCTGAATCTCCCTTTCAACATCTCCTCCGTTCCCTTTTCCCGCTCGGCCGCTCTTCCCCCGTTCTCCCACCTCTCCCACGGTTCCCCGTGCTCTCATCTCCTCTCACCCCACCCCAGACTGGTTTCTCTGCCCGACCACCTTGAGCTCAAACGCTGCCACAGCTGCCTGGCAGCCGACTGCCTGTGGAGCAGCTTCCCCTTGCGCTCCGCCGATGGCGCTGCCGCCCGGAAAATCGTCCCGTAAGTGCCATGGGCTGTGTCCCCTCAGGGCACCGCGGCGCCAGCCCTGCTGCCATGCCATGGAGAAGGTGCTGCCCACACGGGCTGGCACAGCCCAGCCCCAGGGGAAGGGACCCGGGCTCAGCACGTGAGGTTGGCACATCACGGTTCCCAGCCTGGCTTCCATAGAGCGGCATTTCCGCGCAGAGAGGGAGCAGCTGGCATGGAAGCAGGAGCTGGCTTCTCCCTGTCATGGTGCAAATAGTTGTGTTTGATAGCTGAACTTAGAGCTTTTAGCCCTTGTCCCTCTGATTTCCCCTTTTTGTTATAAATAGAGGCTTTGCTCATACCCGAAACTGCCACAGACAGAGTTTTCCAGCCCAAATTTTCCTCCTGCCTCCAGAGCCATCTTAGTGCTGGGGCAGCATTTTTGGAATGGGTTTTGGAGGGTTTCTTTCCTTAAATCCATGTTTTAAAATTTTAAATATTTTTTTAAATGTGTATTTTTAATAAAATACACATTTTAAATAATTTAATAAAATAATTTTAATAATTTAATAAAATACAGGTTTTAAAAAATAATTTTTAAATTTTAAAATCTGTATTTTTATAAAAATACACATTTTAAATAATTTAATAAAATAATTTAATAAAATACAGATTTTAAAATCATTTAATAAAATAATTTTAATCATTTAATAAAATGCAGATTTTAAAAATAAATTTTAAAATTTAAAATCTGTATTTTTAATATTCTTTTAAAGAGGTATTTTTAAAAAAGGTGTGTCTTTTAAAAATACATGGGTTTTTTAAAGATCTGTTTTTAAAACGGTATTTTTTCAATAGCTAGGGATTGTGTGCATTAACAGAAACCTGAAAGATAAAGGTAGGTGAGAGATTTTTAAGAAGGGAGGGTTTTTTTATTATTTTAACTTTTGAATTGTAATTTTTATGATTATAATATTGTGTATTATAATTTTTATGATTATGATATTGTATATTATAAATATACAATACAAGTAAATACTGGTGAACTGAAGGAATGCATTCTCCTCAGAACAAGGCAGGTGCTCCGCTGAGGAGGGGGTGCAGGGTGGTTTTTTTGGGCAAAACCAGGAGGTTCTGGGTGGTAAATGAGATTTTTGGGGTGTGTGGACACTCCTGGAATGGTGGAAACTGTGCAGGAAGGAACCCCAGAGGAATCCCAGCCTGGTTTGGGTTGGAAGGGTTTGGACTCATCCCATTCCATGGGCAGGGACACCTCCCACTCCCCAGGCTGGGCTGAAAGGTTTGGAGGGGAAGGGAGGAGGCTGAGGAGATCTCCCCAGGAAAATGCAGAATTCAGGAGCTGGCCGGGGTGGGCAGAGCTGGGTCCCTGCTCCAGGACCTTCCCTCCCAGATTCCAGCCCCACTGCGGCTCCTCAGCGGTGCTGAAGCTGCCAATTCCCCGCTCCTGTTTCCCTGGCAACTGAGAGGGGATTTTCCTTTGGGGGAGGCACAGGGATTTGGGAAACCGACACCAAAATGAGGGCAGGAGGATGAAAAAGGAGGAAGAATCCTGGGGGATTTCAGTGCTGCTTTTTTGGGAGAAGGAGCTTTGCTGAGAGCCAGGCTCTGCTGTCAGATAAATATTAATGCAGGCTTTGCAGTGTCCCAGCCCATTAGAAATTCCCTTTCTTCTGAGGAAAATGTTGGAGTTTTCATGTGGATTGAAGTGAGAAACTTCAGTTCTTCCTCTGGAATCTGTCGGGACTGTGAGGAGGGAATGATCCAGGCAAATCCAGAAATGGGCTCTGATATTTTGGCTTAAATCTGACATGGTTTTGGGAGCTGCAGTCACTGAATTTGGGCTTTGCCAGTGACACTTCCACTGCTCTGGGGCCTGGGGAAGTTTGTCCTTTTGTCAGATACTTCCTGATTTACCAGAACATCTTTCTGAGCAGCTCCAGCAGATCACAGAAACCCCAAACTGCTGGGATGAGCCAAAACCTCCCTTTTTGAAGGAAATTTTTGCTGTCAGTTGATACAAACCCCACAGTTTCCAACCCACCACCAGAAAAAAAATTGCAGGGATGGAACCCAAAACCCACCCAGCCCCGATGAACTGCAGCTTCTCATCTCTGTGAGACCCATTGGAGTGGGCACGTCCTGGAATTCCAGGGTTTGGGATCTAATTCCAACTTTCCTCCCCTGTCCCAGGGTGTTCCAGCCTGGCCTGGGCACTGCCAGGGATCCAGGGGCTGCTCTGGCAATCCCAGCCCAGGCAGGAATTCCCAGTTCCCAATGTCCCACCCATCCCTGTCCTCTGGCACTGGGAGCCATTCCCTGGCTCCTGTCCCTCCATCCCTGTCCCCAGCCCCTCTCAGCTCTCCTGGAGCCCCTTCAGGCCCTGCCAGGGGCTCTGAGCTCTGCCTGGAGCCTTCCCTTCTCCAGGGGAACATTCCCAGCTCTCCCAGCCCGGCTCCAGAGGTGCTCCAGCCCTGGTTGCACCTCCATGGCCCTAAAATATAAAAAAATGATGGAATTGTTCTTTAATAGAAACATTTTTCTGTCAGATCTGAGTGAGAAAAGGAACCTCAAACTCTGTATTCCAGCCCAGGATCAGGCCTGGCTCTGCTGGCTGTTGGTTTCCCCACAATGCTGTTGAAACCCTGCCCTCTTCCTCATCCTCCTCATCCCAAACCTCTGGACCAGCCCCCTCCCCACATGTGCCACCCCCTTTGCAGACCCTTCCCCTCTGCAGGGCCTTCCCCAGGCCCAGCTCTGCAGCTCCTGCCCTTGTGCAGGGCAAGGAAAGGTTTTGTGGTTCCCCTTGCGAGGAGGGGCCGTGGAAATGAAAGAGGAACCATCTGAGTTTAATTAGCAGGGTAAATATCCTGGGGGTGACATCATCTGGGACCTGCAGCAGACAGGAAATCAAAGCCAAGCCGTGCTCCAGCTGCTGGGCCAGGCCTTGGGGAGCAGCGTGAGGGAAAACAGGAGGAGCTCCGGCCCATCCACCCTTCCCTGGCTGCTGCAGCACAACGGGAGGGTTGGAGCGGCCTGTGAGGGTGTCACAGGGTGTGAGGATGAGGGGATAGATGAGGATCTGACTCCATGTTTCACAAGGCTGATGGATTATTTTATGATATATATTACATTAAAACTATACTAAAAAAATAGAAGAAAGGATTTCCTCAGAAGGCTGGCTAAGAACAGAAAAGGAAAGAATGATAACAAAGGTTTGTGTCTCAGCTCTCTGTCTGAGCCAGCTGGGCTGTGATTGGCCATTAATTAGAAACAACCAACATGGACCAATCACAGATGCACCTGTTGCATCCCACAGCAGCAGATAACCATTGTTTGCATTTTGTTCCTGAGGCCTCCCAGCTTCTCAGGAGGAACAATCCTAAGGAAAGGATTTTCCATGAAAGATGTCTGTGACACTGCCCCACCTTGGGGAGCAAACAGAACCATCAGGGAGCTTTGGGATGGCTGCACACTTGGGGAAAAGCACCCTGAGCTGGAATTCCAGGGACAGAGACACCTTCTGGGGGTCCAAGCCAGAAATCGTCGTTGGTGCTGGGTCCTGGTGGCTCTGGTTTGGCCTGGAAAGCCACCCAGGTATGGAGCAGTTTAGGAGGGACATCTCAGCTTGGGAAGGTCCCATCCAAGGGGTTGGATCCAGGCAGGTCAGACCCAGTGCTGAACATGCTGGGGTATCCTTGCTTGAAAAAACTCTGTTTTTCCAAGCAGCTGGAAATACCAAAATCTGTATTTATGGTCATTTTTGTTGTTTAAGGAGAATGCTCCCCATTTCTTAGAGCCAACAGAACTGGTGGATGCTTCAGTTCTGGAATTCAGGCACTGAGGAAATTATTTTTCTTCCATCAGTGGCATGATAAAAATCTCATTAATCTGATTTAAAATGTATGGAAAATAATCCTGCAGCCCTTCATAATTTAAATCTGAGATAAACCAGTGTAGGAACTGTCTCTGTGGGACTAAAAATACTTCAAAACCTTTTTTTTTTTTCCTGTGTTTTTCACATTTGGTGGGGTGAATGTGTGGGATTGGCAGCTCTGGGGTGTCCAGGCTTCCACAGTTCCCAGTTCAGATTCCCAGTTTGGGGTCACTCAGCTCCTGTTGTGACTGGGGAAGGGATGCTGGGACAGGAGGGCACAGAGCTGATCCAGGGGGATGTGGGACAGCCCTGCAGCCCCATTCCCACCAGGAATCCCAAATCCCAAATATCCAGGTGCAGGAGCAGAGCTGGGGGCAGCAGCCTCCTCCTGGGCTGCTCCCAAAATTCAGCTCCAGTGCTCCAACCCCTCACACTAAAAACGAAATATAACTCAACTCCTTTATACCAATGTATAATTTTATAACTTATAATTTATCATGATTTTATAATTCTTTTAATTAATATTCATTAGTAAATGTTTAATTTATTATATTTTTATTATTTAATCTACTTATTAGATATACTTTATACATTAGTTAATATGGAGTGCTGATCCCAAACTGGGTCACGTTTCCCAAAATCCTGCAGTGCCCTGAGCTGAGGAGTTCATTCATATTTATGGATGGGGAAAAAAAAAAAAGGAAAAACTCCTTTGAGTTTGGGTTTGGGGATTTCTTTCATCTCAGCTGGGAAGGAGAAGCCCCGGGGAGGGATTGTGGGAAGCTGGGAATTGTGGCAGGGTGGGCACAGGGAGAACCCAGCCCTGGTGTGGGGCCTGGCTCCTCCTGGGTTGTGAGGTTAAAAAGGGGAATTTGCAGGGATGGGCTGGGAAGTCACAATAAACCGGTGTGGTATTCCCAGTTCCTGCTTTTATAATGGATTTCAACAGGGAATTTGTAGGGATGAGCCAGGGAGTTGCAAAAACTCCTGTGGTATTCCCTCTTTCTGCTTTTGTTGTGTACTTAAACCAGGAATTTTCAGGGATGAACTGGGAAGTCACAATAAACCAGTGTGGTATTCCCTATTCTTGCTTTTTTGTGGATTTAAACAAAAAATCTTCAGGGATGGGCCAGGTAGTCACAATACAGCAGTGTGGTATTCCCTGTTCCTGCTTTATCATGGATTTAAACCAGGAATTTGCAGGGATGAGCCAGGGAGTCAAAATAAACCAGTGTGGTATTCCCTGTTCCTGCTTTTATCAGGGATTTTAGCCAGGAATTTTCAGGGATGAGGCAGGGAGTCACAGTACACCAGTGTGGTATTCCCTGTTCCTGCTTTTATCAGGGATTTAATCCAGGAATTTTCAGGGTTGAGGCAGGGAGTCTCAGTACACCAGTGTGGAATTCCCTGTTCCTGCTTTTATCGTGGATTTAAACCAGGAATTTTCAGGGTTGAGGCAGGGAGTCACAATACACCAGTGTGGAATTCCCTGTCCCAGTTCCATTGGGAACATCCCCTGTCACCCGTGCTGGCAGGGAGGGCTGAGGTGCAGCTGCAGCCAAACATCCTCATTTCATCCCTGCCAGGACCTTTCCCTCCTTTATCCCCCTGAGTGCTTTCTGCTCCTCCTCTGTGGAACCCCTGCGTGCTCCCCCTCACCCCAGGGAGGGTTATTGCTGTCCCTTTCCCAGGAAATCCCGGGATAACGGGAATGGGATGGATGTGTTTTGCAGGTACAACACGCTGCCCAGCCGCAGGACGCTGAAGAACTCGCGGCTGGTGAGCAAGAAGGACGACGTGCACGTGTGCATCATGTGCCTGAGGGCCATCATGAACTACCAGGTGGGCACGGCCTGTGGGTGACAGCGATGGAAACGGGAAATTCCCGTCAGATGGGAGGGAATGGGACACCGCGATTTTGGGATTTGGGGGTGACATCGATGGAAACGGGAAACTCCCATCATGGGAGGGAATGGGACACAGCAATGGCATTTAGGGGTGACATCGATGGAAACGGGAAACTCCCATCAGATGGGAGGGAATGGGACACAGCGATGGCATTTAGGGGTGACAGCGATGGAAATGGGAAACTCCCATCATGGGAGGGAATGGGACACCGTGATTTTGGGATTTGGGGGTGACATTGATGGAAACGGGAAATTCCCATCAGATGGGAGGGAATGGGACACAGCGATGGCATTTAGGGGTGACAGCGATGGAAATGGCAAATTCCCATCACACGGGAGGGAATGGGACACAGCGATTTTGGGATTTAGGGGTGACATCGATGGAAACGGGAAATTCCCGTCATGGGAGGGAATGGGACACCGCAATTTTGGGATTTAGGGGTGACATCGATGGAAACGGGAAATTCCCATCAGATGGGAGGGAATGGGACAGAGCGATTTTGGGATTTGGGGGTGACATCGATGGAAACGGGAAATTCCCATCATGGGAGGGAATGGGACACCGCCATGGCATTTAGGGATTTAGGCATTTAGGGATTTAGGGATTTAGGAAAGGGCAATGAGAGCCTGGATGTGCTGGGCCGGATCCTGTTCGTGCGATGTGCAGCTAATTAGGTTCGTCTGGAGTTTGGTATATTATTAGTCTGGAGTTTAGTGTATTATTATAAGTTATAAATCAAATTATATATTGTTATTTTATATAAATGGGAAATACCATTTATATACCATCATGTAACTATAACTATAACTATAACATTAATAGAAAAATAAATTAATATAAATAATAAATTATTAGTCTGGAGTTTAGTGTATTATTATAAGTTATATACAAAATTATATATTATTATTTTATATAAATAGAAAATAATGCAATATAAATATAAATATAAATATAAATATAAATATAAATATAAATATAAATATAAATATAAATATAAATATAAATATACTAGAGAAAAAATAATATTCATATAAATTAATAATATAATTAATAAAATATTAATCTGGAGTTTAGTGTATTATTATAAGTTATAAATAAATATATATATTATTTTATAGAAATAGAAAATATTGTAATATAAATATAAATAAATATATATATATAAATATAAACAAGAAATAAAATTAATATTAATCTAAATTAATAGTATGATTCATAAATTATTAGTCTGGAGTTTAGTGTATTATTATAAGTTATATACAAAATTATATATTGTTATTTTATATAAATAGAAAATAACATAATAAAATTATAACTATATAAATATAAAATTAATAGAAATAGAAATCTGTATTATAAATAAGAAATAATTACTTTATAGAAATCTAAAATATCTATAAAGTATGTATATAATATTAATAATATAATATAAAATAATATAATATAAATAATGACTATATTAATAGTTATTAATTCTGTATTAATAATTGATGATAATTAATAATTATATCTATATATTATTGTATTCTAATAATATAAAATATATATAATATATAAAAATAATATCATACAGTTACATTAAAATAATTATATAATCTGAATATAATATAATATAATATAATATAATATAATATAATATAATATAATATATTACATTATATATTTATAATTATATAATTAATTGTAAGATAATATTAAATAATATTATTTAATATTTAAATAATTACAATGAATAGATTAATATATTAACTACTATATAAAATGCATTATAAGTATATTAGATAATCTGAATATATTAAATAACATATTTACTATTTAATATTAATTAAAGTAATAAAATAATTATAAAATTAATTATAAGCTAAAAATAATACATTATTATAAAGGAATTTTATTATATTTTATGTAGTTATTAGTCTGGAGTGGTGTAGGAGCAGCTCTGGGACCTTTTTTGTTGCTGAAATGGCCAAACCCAGCACTGAAAACGCTGCTGAGGCAGGGAATTGTAAACTCATGGAATTGTAAACTCATGGAACTGTAAAATCATGGAATTGTAAACTCATGGAATTATAAAATCATGGAATTGTAAACTCATGGAATTGTAAAATCATGGAATTGCAAGATCATGGAATACCCAGAACTGGAAGCTGTGATGGACAGTGGGAGAATGAAATATTCTGATTTTAAATTCCATGAGGTTTTACTTGGGAGGGGCTGTTGGGGAGGTGGGGTTGGTGGGATTGGTGGGATTTGGGGCCAGGTGGGGTTGGTGGGGTTGGTGGGATTTGGGGCCAGGTTGGCTTTGGGCCAGGCTGAGGCAGGTGGGATTTGGGGGCAGGTGGGATTTGGGGCCAGGTGGGATTGGTGGGATTTGGGGCCAGGCTGAGGCAGGTGGGGTTTGGGGGCAGGTGGGATTGGTGGGATTGGTGGGATTTGGCTCCAGGTGGGATTGGTGGGGTTTGGGGCCAGGTGGGGTTTGGGCCAGGCTGAGGCAGGTGGGATTTGGGGGCAGGTGGGATTGGTGGGATTGGTGGGGTTTGGGCCAGGCTGAGGCAGGTGGGATTTGGGGCCAGGTGGGATTGGTGGGGTTTGGCTCCAGGTGGGATTTGGGACCAGGTGGGATTTGGGCCAGGCTGAGTCAGGGCTGTCCCTTCTCTCCCCAGTACGGATTCAACATGGTCATGTCCCACCCCCACGCCGTCAATGAGATTGCCCTGAGCCTGAACAACAAGAACCCCAGGTAGGCTCCTCTGGCTCCCAGGGCCGGAGCAGGTGAGTGAAGAGGGCTGGGAAGGGCTTCCAGAGGGGGATCTGGAGGAGGAACAGGATTTGCTCCAGATCAGATGGGATCTGGAACAGTACAGATAAACCAGCAGTGTCTGATCCCAGTGCTTCCAGAAGCTGCTGCTTCTCCAGCTCTAACTATGGCTTCAGGCTGAGGGAGGGAGGGTTTAGGTGGGACATTGGGAGTTCCTGGCTGGGATGGGATACCCAGGGGCTGCCCCAGATCCCTGGCAGTGCCCAAGGCCAGGCTGGAAAAGCTGGGACAGTGGGAGGTGTCCCTGCCATGGCAGGGTGGCACTGGATCATCTTTGACCTCCTTCCCACCCAAACCATTCCGGAGTTTTGGGATTCAGCTGAAATGTGGCTGCTGGAGCCCTTGAGCTCTGTTCACTGCAGGGAAACCCCATGGCAATGAGCAGCTGCATGAAGAAAAAAAAGGGAAAATCTTTAGGAAATGTTATCCAAGATCCTTAGGTTGGAATTTCTCTGGGAGAGGTTTGACTTCTGATCTGGGTCAGGATGCTGTGGGCCTGCTGGTGGTTCCATGTCCCTGCTCTCCACACATCCCTGTGCTCCCTGCTCCAGCAGATCCCGGAGTTCTGGCACAGAGATGGTTGCAGGGAAAGGTGAAACAGGGGATGAGCTGATCACCTCACTGGATGTGATTCCAGGGCTGAGGCTGAGAGCAGGAATCCTGTCCTGAGGGAAGCAGCTTCTTCCTTCTTTCTTTTATTCAGCCCCAAGTCAGCAAGCCAAGAATAAATGGGAAGTTTATTGTTTTTATAATTTTTAAAATAATTTTTCGTCATAATTTTTAATAATAATTTTTTATCATCACTTTTTAGCATAATTTTTTATCATCATTTTTATCATTATCCAGTGCCTGCAAATCAGGGGAGAGCCCAAGTTTTCACTTTTGGAAGAAGTGGGTTATTTTGATTTTGGTGGATAAAAAAACTGCTTTAAAGTGTGACTGGAATAATGTGAGGACAAACCCCTGCTCATATCCCAGCCTGGGTTTGTTTCAGCCCTGGGGAGCTGTGGGAGAGCCCTGAGTGAGGTCTGGGAGCTCAGGGCTGTCTGGGATGTGCCCAGAGCTGCAATTCCAACAATGGTGTGCTGAGCACAGTTCCAGCAGCAGCTCCAGGGAATTGGGCTCACCCAGAGGGGTGGGCAGCACCCAGGGATCTCCATCCCCTCCCCATGGGGGGAACATTGCAGCAAATCCCCTTGATCCTGAAAATCCCTGCGAGTTCTTCCTGTGCCAGGAGGAAAATGAGAACAACCAACCCTTGAGGAGGCAGCATTGAACATTCCATTTAAAATTTCCTAGGGAAGTGACCATTTTTTGTGGTTTCCAAAGATAACCCTGACCCTTTGAGAGCCCACAAGGTATTTCTTGTTCTGTAACATCTGCTTGGAGTCGCTGCTTGAGCATGGGACTAATTTTTTTCTGTGTGTGCATGGTTTGCCTCTGCTCAGAGCTCGGCTGCCCAGAAAGGCTTTTGTTTTCCAGGAATCCTGGAAGGAAATACTGTGGATGGTTTCCATCAGGGTTACACAGAGTTTGCTGCATGTTTTTCCCTCAGTGATCTCGTTTTCTCTCCGCTTCACTGCTGAAAATCAGCTCAGATTCCTGATTTTTCAGGAGAAGGACGTGTGCTCCAACAGCCTGCAGTGAATTGTGTGTGTGTGGGGGGCTATAAATACAAATTATCACGGAGAATAATTCAGATTTGTGTCAGGGAAACAGCAGATTGGAATTTTGAGCTCTCCCATTAAGAACTGGGCTCAAGGAAGGCTGGCTGGGGGTGCAAAGCGGCTCCTGCAGGGGTGTGCAGGGCATTCCCTGGGAGCAGCACCCCTCAAACACTGCCCTGCCTTTGCCACAGCCCCACCAGAGCCTTCTGCTTCAGTTTCCAACTGGGGGTTTCCATCCCTGCATGGTTTGAGAGGCTTTAAAAAGGGGGGAGCTGCATGGCCCCAGGAGAGGCAAAGCTCCCTGTGCGCCCTGCAGGATCCACTGTGGGGTTAAACACACACAGGGTGAGGCCAAGGGTTAAACACACACAGGGTGAGGATGCAGGATCCATTGCAGGGTTAAACACACACACAGAGGCTGCAGCACCTGCAGGATCCCAGGGTTAAACACACACAGAGAGGCTGCAGGATCATTTCAAGGGTTAAACACACACAGAGAGGCTGCAGGATCATTTCAAGGGTTAAACACACACAGGGTGAGGCTGCAGGATCCACTGCAGGGTAAAACACACACAGGATGAGGCTGCAGCACCTGCAGGATCCCAGGGTTAAACACACACAGAGGGGCTGCAGAATCCACTGCAGGGTAAAACACACACAGGGTGAGGCTGCAGGATCCATTGCAGAGTTAAACACGCACAGTGAGGCTGCAGGATCCATCCCAGGGTTAAACACACATAGGGTGAGGCCAAGGGTTAAACACACACAGAGGCTGCAGGATCATTTCAAGGGTTAAACACACACACAGAGGCTGCAGGATCCATCCCAGGGTTAAACACACACACACAGAGGCTGCAGGATCCATCGCAGGGTTTCACACACACACACACACACACACACACACACAGAGGCTGCAGGATCCCTCGCAGGGTTTCACACACACACACACACAGAGGCTGCAGGATCCACCGCAGGGTTTCACACACACACACACACACACAGAGGCTGCAGGATCCACTGCAGGGTTTCACACACACACACACAGAGGTTGCAGGATCCATCGCAGGGTTTCACACACACACACACACACACACACACCCGGGGTGAGGCTGCAGCTCCCCCTGTCCCTGCAGTGTCCCTGCTGTCCCTCAGTGTCCCCGTGCTCTCCCACAGGACCAAGGCGCTGGTGCTGGAGCTGCTGGCTGCCGTGTGCCTGGTGCGAGGGGGCCACGAGATCATCCTGGCTGCCTTCGACAACTTCAAGGAGGTCGGTGCGGCTGCCTGGGCACACCCGGGGCTCCCCAATTCTCCTGGGGCTGCCTGGAGCACCCCGGTGTCCCCTCCGTGGTTCCCATGTTTGTGCGGAAGAGTGGAATTCCAACAATTCCTGCACCTCCCAGGGCAGGCAAAGTGCTGGAATGGGATATCCCACCTGAGCTGATCTCTACCTTATCTCAAATAATAAATACCTACAATAAATAAATAATAATAGTTATTTATTATTACCTTAATATTATTAAATAACAGAAGTATTAATATTAAGTAATATAACTAATATAAGTAAATAATAGTATATAATAAATAATTATATACTTATAATAATCATTATTATATTTAATATATAATATTATATATTAAATGTATTATATAATATATATTATAATGTAATATATTACATATTATAATATATATAATATATATAATATAATATAATATAATATAATATAATATAATATAATATAATATAATATAATATAATATATATAATATATATAATATAATATAATATAATATAATATTATTATAATAATTATATACCTATAATAATAATAATAATCATAATTAATATTATAGTATATAATTAATAATATAAATATATTATTGTTACTATAAGTATATTATTAATTAAAATTAATAATATTATAGAATAATTATAATTCTATATATAGTAATCATACATAATTAATAGTTAACAATTCTATTTATTAATTGTAATTATAAAATAATTATAAAAATTAAAAAATAATATATATTATATATAAGATAATTATATATATAAATAATACATAATGTTAAGTAATATAAGTATTAATAATTAAATTAATTAACATATAATTCATATGTGTAATTTATATTTATAACTAATCAAATGATAAAAATCTACAACAAAATAAACACTCCTCAACATAGAACAACAATCCAAACAAACATCTTTAAAAAACAATTCAAAGAACTTCTGAAAACAACAAATCAAAAACTAAAAAAAATCTGTCACAACTTTCCATGTAACCCCTCAACAAAATAATTCAAAAAAATAATAACAACAAAACTCACCAAAAAACGTATTTCAAGTACTAAAAATTTAAACATGTAACAAAATGTTATCCAAAATCTACAAGAGATACACAAACACCAAATTGTTACCCAAAATACAAAAAAAAACCCCAAACCACTATACAAATCGGTACTATTCTGAATATAAAATAAATAAATACCTTTTACCATAAAAGTTGTTTCCCATAGAAAAATAGTTGTTTCACCATAGAAAAATCCAAGTATTAATAATGATTCAACTACTGGAAATAATAACAATAATTCAAATTGCTGGAATGATATTATCCATCATTTCCATGTTTATGCAAAGGAGCTCTAATTCCAACAATTCCAGCACCTCTTATTCCAGCAGGAGAGGCAAAATGGAATGGGATTCTGGATTTCAGGGGAGCTGGAAAATTTCCAAATAACTGGAAATAATAATAATAATAATAATAATAATAATAATAATAATAATAATAATAATAATAATGATGCTGGGATGGGCTGTCCCAGCTGAGCTCCCTCAGCACTCCCAGCCCTGTCCTGCTGTCCATGTGGCAGAAGCAGCTCCGTGGTTTATCCACATTTCCCGAGGTTGGTGTTGCAGGAGGAGCAGAATTCCAGGGGAGCAGAGGGAGCTTTGGGATGCTCCAGGTGCTCCCCTGAAATCCAGAATCTCTGAGAGCTCTGTGGGATCCAGGCTGGGACAGGGATCCAGGATTATTCCCCGTGCAGGGAGCAATCCCATCACTGGCTCTCACCCAGCAGAGCTGCTGTGTTGGTTTATACAAAACCATTCCAGAATTATCAAGTCTGGGAGGGGAGGGTGTGCTCGTGGCATCTCTGGGTGAGAAATCAGCTGGAATTTCCAAATAAACCCGGGATTCAGGTGCTTTGGGAAAAACCCAGAACTGAGGAGCTTTTCTGAAGGTGGGCTTTGAAGAACCCAATGTGTTCTGCTCCAAGGCAGGAAGAAATGCCAAGAAAATAAACTGGGATTGAGCTCATCCAGCTTTTGGGAAGGTCACTCTGGAATTCTGATGTTACACTGATTTATTTCCACTCCTCCTTCAGCCAGGGATAATTTTCTCTCTTTTCCCTCCCTGTCATTTGGGTTTCTCCCTAATTACAGAGAAAACTCAGCTCGGAGCTGTGGCACAGCCTGGTGCAGCTCTGCTCCTTCCACTCGTGGATGAGGTCCAACTGTGGAGGAGAAAAGAGATAAAAAGAGTTCTTTTGTAATGGCAGAGGCGCAGGAATTGTGCCTGGCTGCTCAGCCCCACGCTGCAGTGCCCCCATGGAATTACTGAGGGTGTTTTACCCTGGCTGGAGAGGGTGAGCAGGCAGATCAGGTGTGTTTGAGGTGACCCAGGTGTGGTTTTGTTTTCAGGTGTGTGGGGAGAAGCAGCGCTTTGAGAAGCTCATGGAGCATTTCAGGAACGAGGACAACAACATCGACTTCATGGTGAGTCCCTTTGCCTCAAACTCCTGGGTTTTCCAGCATTTTCCTTCCCTGGGCCCTTCTGCTGGCCCAGGCAAAGCTGCAGCACCAGGGAGGGCGATGGTTCCAGGGCTGATGGCAAAATTCCCCCAAATCTGGGGGTTGAAGGTCTTTGCTGCAGTGTGAGAAACTGAACTCCCGATTTAATCAGGAAAAGCCTCCCTTGAATTCCTGCTCAGGGCTTGGATCTGATGTGGGTCCCTTCTGAGCAGGATTTCCCACCCCAGCACTGGAATTCTGAGGCTTCTGTTGTGCTTTGTACCAGTTTAGTGCTGAGCTTTGTGTAAAAGACCTTTTTCTGCCAAAAAGCAGTGTTGGAGCACCAGTGAGGTGATTCCTGTGGGCTCCAGGAATGTTTCAGGATGGGATCACAGCCCTGAGGGCCAGCAGGTTAAAAATGAGGCTGGCAAATTCCTTGGATTTAAAAAGGAAAGGAGGGAATGACATGATCCTTGCATTTCCCCTCAAGGCACCAGCCTGGAGTCTCAGATTTATCCCATCCCCTTTTCCCCTGGGCGCTGGAACAGATCCCAGGGAAGTGGCCAAATCCCAGTGCCAAACTGGTGATCCAGGGGGTGCCTTCAGTTCCTTCTTGCCACCAAATGCCCTGGAGATGTGGAGTCTCTGGAGGCTTTTCCTGCAGGAAAATCAGATTGCTTCAACCCTCAGGTTCCTCCTGGAGGTCTGGGAGGGATCCTGGTGGATTTTGGGAGGCTGCTGTTGGGTTTTATCCATGAGGAACCCAGCAAGGATGAGGGAAATTCCTTCCTGGAGCAGCTCCAGGGGTGTCAGATGGGATCTTGAGAGACACCTGGGCACAGCAGGTTGTGGCAAGGAAAGGATGAATTTTTGGGATTTGTACCCAATTCCTGCCACTCCACAGGAGATTTCCCCACATCCCTACATTTCATTTCCCCCTCCTGGTGTCCCTGGCTGTCCCTGCAGGTGGCCTGCATGCAGTTCATCAACATCGTGGTGCACTCCGTGGAGGACATGAACTTCCGGGTGCACCTGCAGTACGAGTTCACCAAGCTGGGCCTGGACGAGTACCTGGATGTGAGTGTGGGGCTGCCCCCATCCCCAAACATCCCCACAGCCCCTTCCCACAGCCCCTGGGCTGCCCCCATCCCCAAACATCCCCACAGCCCCTTCCCACAGCCCTGGGGCTGCTCCCATCCCCAAACATCCCCAAAGCCCCTGGGCTGCCCCACAGCTGGAGGGAACGGCTGCAGCCAGCTGGAATTACAGCCTGCAGCTAAATCTGGAGCCTGATAACAAAGGGAGGATGAACCACAGCCACCCTCGCCCTGCCACGTCCCCACGGGGCTGGAGGAGTCTCCTGTGGGATTCTCTGACAGCCAGAGTCCTCTGCTGTCCGTCTGTCTGTCTGTCTGTCTGTCAGCTGCTTCTTTGTTTCCCCTTCTCTGTTCTCCATGGGATCCCAGAAACTTTTGCATTGGAAAGGACCTGAAAGAATTTCTCATTCCCCCCCTGCCCTGGGCAGGGACCCTTCCCCTGTCCCAGGCTGCTCCAAGCCCCTCCAGCCCGGCCCTGGGCACTTCAGGGGTTGGGGCCCCACAGCCTCTCCAGGCAGATTCCTGCCCATCCTCGGTGGCACATCCATGGCAGCCCTGCTGCTGTGGGCATGGCAATGCCTGTCCCTGCAGGTCCCTGCCCAGGGACCACAGGAGAGGGGTGTGGGGTCTGTGGGATGTGTTTGGACAGGCTGCACTGGCCATGGGTGTGCTTGGGAGCCCATGGGGACCAGGGAGAGCCTTTCCCAGCAAGCACAGAGGAATCACGGGGTGGTTTGGGCTGGAAGGGAGCCTAAAGCTCCCATTCCACAGGCAGGGACGCTGCCATGTCCCCTGCAGGGACAGAGGACAGACCCTGCCTGACTGACCTGGGCCTCTTTGGGCTCCAGAGGGTGTCCCTGGGTGGTGGAGGTGCCCTGAGCTGGCCCTGTCCCCAGCCCTGTGCCAGTGCCCGGTGTCACCAGTGTCCCCTGTGTGCCCTGTGTCCCCTGCAGAAGCTGAAGCACACGGAGAGTGACAAGCTGCAGGTGCAGATCCAGGCCTACCTGGACAACGTGTTCGACGTGGGGGCTCTGCTGGAGGATGCTGAGACCAAGAACGCGGCCCTGGAGAGGGTGGAGGAGCTGGAGGAGAACCTGTCCCACGTGAGTGCCGAGGCTTTGCACATTCACAGCGTTTTAACATAAAAATGGCTTAACACAACACCACAACACTTCTGGGCTGGCCTGGCCCAGTCTGGGGGAGGCTCACTGGGAAAAGCCTTGGGATTGCTGGGGCTCTGAACTGGGAGAGGACCAGGCACTGGCTGTGCTTCCAGGAGGGTTCCCCTGGCACAGCTGGAGGAGCTGGGAGAGCGGATTTCCATGCAAAACTCCAACTCCTCAGCACAGCAGGCCCAAAATAGGGAAAAAACATCCTGGCTGTGCTTTAAACTCAGGAGGGAAGGGGCTGGAAAATCCTCCTGTGTAGATGCTCAGGGTTTGCTGTCCCACACCTTGGTGTCTGCTCCTTTAGGCTGGAAGACATGGCCTGGCTTTTGGAGAATAATTTTAAATAAAAAGGAGTTTTCCTTACTCTAAAACTGAGAAAAGTCTTTTCCTTCTCTCAGCATCCCTGTATTCCCATCACTTGGAATAAATATTGTTCTTAACTCACTGTGCAGAGTTTGCCTCTCTGAGGTGCTGTAGGAGCCAGGGAATGGTTTGGGTTGGCAGGAACTTTAAAACCCCTCCAGTTCAACCCCTGCCATGGGCAGGGACACCTCCCACCATCCCAGGCTGCTCCAAGCCCATTCCAACTTGATGTCTCCCATCTCAGGCAGGAATCTGTTCTCTTTCCAAAGAAAGGCTTCAGGGTTTCCTGCAATATCAATCATTTATCAATTTATCCAAGATGGATACCTCTTACCCCTTATTTTGATGGATAAACTGCCAGTTTTCTAGTTCTTTAATTAATTTCTCTTTTGCTGGATAGTTATCTGAAAAACTCCAGGATACGGAGAATGAAGCCATGGCCAAAATTGTGGAACTGGAAAAGCAACTGATGCAAAGGAACAAAGAACTGGACGTGATCAGGGTGAGTGGGTTCCTCAGGGAAGCGCTGGGGGGATTCAGGATGCAGGAGTGGGGATCACACACCTGGGGCAGGGGAATTCTCTTGGCTTCCCAATATTGAACCTGGGGCACATTCCAGTGGAATTATTTGTGTGTGCACTCAAAGGATGGACAGAAATCCCTCTGGGTGTGCCAGGAATCACTGAGTGAGGTGGGCACATCTCATTCCCCAGCTCTGGAGCATTCCAGGTGGGAGTTTTGGACCTGTGGAGGTCCCAAAGGGTGGGAGAATCCAGAATTTCTCTGGGGGGCTGCCCTGGACGTGTGCAATGCAATTCCTTCTCTGGATCAGGCTGTTCTGGTGCTACCCTTGGGACTCTGAATGCACATTCCCTGCTCCTGTGTCCTTCCAGGAGATCTACAAGGATGCCAACAGCCAGGTTCACACCCTGAGGAAGATGGTGAAGGAGAAGGAGGAAGCCATCCAGCGCCAGTCCACGCTGGAGAAGAAGATCCACGAGCTGGAGAAGCAGGGAACCATCAAGATCCAGAAGAAAGGGGATGGCGACATCTCCATCCTCCCCGTGGCCCTGGGCTCCGGGGTGGTGCCAGCAGGAGCAGAGGCAGTGCCAGGGAGCTGTGCCACACCTGGGGCTGCCTCCTCAGTGCCACTGCCGCCACCTGCACCGCCCCTGCCCGCCCTGCCTGGCTCACCTGAGGCAGGTGAGGAAGGACAGAGGGGGATCCCAGCTGTGGGCACCAAACGCCCTGGGCAGTTCCAGGGCCTGACCCCCATTCCCGTGGGGAAACTCCTCCTGATTCCTGAGGCGGCTTCCCCTCCTGCTGCCCCTGTTCCCTGGGAGCAGAGCGTGACCCCCACCTGGCTGTGTCCTCCATGGATGGAAATGTTGATCCCTTCTTTCCCGAGGGCACTTCCAGGCCCTGAAGGCCTTTGGTGGCTCAGGGGATGGTTTGGGGGAAAAAAAGCCTCACTGGGAAAAAGCCTTGGGATCTGAATTGGGAGAGAACCAGGCACTGGTTGTGCTTCCAGGAGGGTTCCCCTGGCACAGGTGCAGGAGCTGGGAGAGCGGATTTCCATGGAAAAACTCCAACTCCTCAGCAGAGCAGGCCCAAAATAGGGAAAAAACATCCTGGCTGCGCTTTAAACAAGGGCTGAGGAGGGAAGGGGCTAGAAAATCCTCTTGTGTCCCAAACCTTGGGGTCTGCTCCTTTAGGGTGGAAGACATGGCCTGGCTTTGGAAAATAATAAAAAAAAGGGGTTTTTCATCTTTTACTCCCTCAGGGTGAGGAGGGGACATGGCGGGGATGCCGTGGCTCTTTCTCTGTGCCCCTCCCTCCACAGTAACTCCATTTTCCCTCCCTCCCACAGTGCCCAACGGCCCCGTGGCAGTGCCTGGGCCACCTCCACCTCCTCCTCCACCACCTCCTCCTCCTCCTCCTCCTCTGCCGGGCCCAGCTCCGGATGCGGCCCCAGCGGCTCCGCTGCCGCCGCCGCCGCCCTCGGCTCCGCCCCTGCCCGGCACGGCCTCGCCCACCGTGGTCTTCAACTCCGGCCTGGCAGGTAAAGCTCCCTCAGGGCTCCTACACAAACCCGCTGTTCCTCACTGCGGTGGGGATGAGGAGCTCCTGCGAGTGCAAGGAAGGAGAATTCCGGCCTCTCTGAGGTTGCCCGGAGGAGCTGTGGCTGCTCCACACATCCCTGAATGGTCCAGCTTGGAGCAGCCTGGGATGGGGGAACTGGGTAATCCTCAATGTTCCTCCCACCCCAAACCACTGGGAGATATCAACCCAAAGGTTTGGGTTTGGTCTGGAACAGTTGGATTCTCCAGTGCAGCAAAACTCACACCAAAAATGTTTTATAAACAGGGTCGGTTTATGTTTGACAGAATATGGGTTTGATTTCTTCTGAGAAGAAGTAGCAGTGCAAAATTTGTGATTTTTTTCGTGGTAATTTGGGAAGAAAAGGCGAAATTTGGGGATTTTTTGGAAAGAACAACAATGTGCTGCCCATCCTTACCTGTGTTTTAGTCACTGCCTCCTGCCAGGTGTCCCAGGGCTCACTGGTGTCCCCAGAAATCTCCAGAGCTCGTTAGGAGTCCAAAGCAAGAGACTCTCATTAAGAGCTTTGTTAAAGACAAAAAAAATCTACTTAAATATTCCAGCCTTGAAAGGTTCCTTGGAAAACAAGAAGCATGGTGGCTCAGAGGGTCCCAGGGTGTTCTGTAGCAAAATCTGCCCTGATCCCTCAGGATGTCGGTGTGGAGGTGCCTGGGGGCTGCTGGGCTGCAGATCCCGTTTGTCAGTGGGAATTCTGAGGGAATGGGACTGGAATTGCCTTTTCTGGGTGCAGGGGCTCTGCAGGAAGGAGCATTCCCAGGGCAGGGACGCTGTGGGGCCGAGGGGAGTTGGGAAATAACAAATGCTGCTTCTCTGACCTCTCCTAACACTTGTTTCTCTGTTCCCTCTGCTTCCTGCTAAGATGGGCCCATCAAGCTCTTCTGTAGGTTCCTTCCTGCTAAGTATTCCTTATCCTGGCATTGCCTGTGTCCTGGGGGTGTCCAGGGAACCCGGGGGTACCCAGGGGCTGGGCAGGGGGAGGTTGGAGCCAGCCCTTGGGATTTGGGCACCCAGAGCTCGGGAAAGGAGGAGGAGGAGGAGGAGGAAGGGGAATCTGAAGGGGTTCTGAGCTCCATTATCTTTGCCACAAGGCATTCCTGCCTTCCCTGTCCTGGAATAACCTGGGAGCAGTTAATTATCCATTCCAGTGTGTGCACAAGTAGAAAATTTCCTTTTTCCATGGGTGTTCAAAGCTGCTCCTTCTTTTCTTTTAGGAATTATTTTATGTAACCCCATCAATTAAGCAGAGAGGAAAACCCTGTTTAGTGTAGATGAGCACAAGCTGGATAAATACAGTTCCCAAAATTCCCACTGGAATATTCTGTGTATTCTCTGTTACCCACTTGGTGTCCAGCACTGCAGGACCAGGGTTTCTGTTCCGTGTTTGCCAGATTTTCTGGGGAGTAGTTCAGGAGCAAAAGGTTGATTGATGGAATTTAATTCATTGATTTTGTAGCAAGGAGCAAATTTGTGTTCTCATGTAAGGAAAAGGAAATGGGAACTGGATTATGGAAATTTATACATGTGGCTTCCAGATTGAATGGAATAGGAATAGGAATAGGAATAGGAATAGGAATAGGAATAGGAATAGGAATAGGAATAGGAATAGGAATAGGCATAGGAATAGGAATAGCAACAGGAATGGGAACAGGAATAGGAATAAGAATAGGAATAGACTGGAAATAGAAATAGAAATAGAAATAGAAATAGAAATAGAAATAGAGTTGTTCCCTTGCTCAGTCAGGCCTCATTTCCAGTTTTCATTTTCACAGCTCCTCTGTTTAAATTCCTAAATTACTCCAAAGTTCCCAAATGACTCGGATTTGCTGGATTTGCTCAGCACAGGAATTAAAACCTGGTTTTAAACCCCTGTTAAAGCCCAGCTTTGCTGCAGCTCATCCCCTTTGGCCTTGAAACTCAAACCTGCTGACAAGGTGCCCTGCTGCAGTTTCCCCAAATCCCATTTCCCAAACCCTTGGGAATGGGGCATTTTTCCCTTCCTGCCACCTGTTTGTGACACAGCTCAGAGTGGGCTCTGCCAGCAGCAGGACAGGGATTCACCCACTCTCCTCCTTTCCCGTGGAGTTTGGACAGAGCCTGGCAGTTCAGATCAGCCCAGGCAGCTTGTGGGGCTGCAGGGATCCCAGATTTCCCTTTGGGAGGTTTGCAGAGCCCTGGGGGGCTGGTGCTGCCCTCCTCAGGCAGTGCCGCCTTTCTGGGCTCCCAGTGGGAATTCTCTCAGCCCAGTCCTTCCCCAGTGCTGGGGAGCTGCCGGGGCGTTGCCGGGCGGTTTCTCAGGAGCTGCCCCTGTCTGTCCCCAGCTGTGAAGATCAAGAAGCCCATCAAGACCAAGTTCCGCATGCCCGTGTTCAACTGGGTGGCGCTGAAGCCCAACCAGATCAACGGCACCGTCTTCAACGAGATCGACGACGAGCGCATCCTCGAGGTGCCTGCTCTTCCCTCCCTGCATTCCACACAGGGAATGTTTGCCTTGGGAAAGCCTCTCTGACCGCCCAGCCCGGCCCTCAGGCCAGCCCTGCCCCCTGTCCCCAAGTGCCACATCCACAGGGGTTAAATCCCCCCAGGAATGGGGGCTCCAGCCCCTTCCAGTGCCCGCCCACGCTTGCCAATATCCAGTATTTCCTAATATCCCACTAAAGCTCTGCTGGGGCAGCCTGGTTCCATTTGCTCTCCTCCTGTCCCTGTTCCCTGGGAGCAGAGCTGGCTGTCCCCTCCTGTCAGGGAGTTGTGGGGAGTGGGAAGTTCTCCATGACAGTGGCCTTGGGACAGGGCTCATTCCAGGTCCTGGATGCTCCCATGGATGCTTTGGCCATGGCTGGATAAAGCACCAGTGCTCACCAATGTTTTCCTGAATTTCTGCGCCTGTGCAGAGCTGTTTGGGGCTGGATTTCTGGGTTCTGGCCAGATTTCCTCATCCCAGCTCAGGAGTGTGTTCCTTCCATCCCTCAGCCTCTGTCAGAGCTCTCTGGGTTACAAAGCCAGGCTGGACAGGGCTGGAAAAACCTGGGCTGGTGGAAGCTGTCCCTGCCCATGGCAGGGGGTGGAACTGGGATGAGCTTCAAGATTCCAACCCAAACCATTCCATGATTCCATGACCCTGTCTCAGCCACCACAAGGCTTTCCCTGCAGTTCTGGATTAGGATTTGAGTGTTCCCTGCGGGATAAATCCTTTCCTTTCCTTTCCAGGATCTAAACGTGGATGAATTTGAGGAGATATTCAAAACGAAAGCGCAGGGCCCCGCCATGGACCTGACCTCCAGCAAGCAGAAGATCCCTCAGAAGGGATCCAACAAGGTGACGCTGCTGGATGCCAACAGAGCCAAGAACTTGGCCATCACCCTGCGCAAGGCCGGCAAGACGGCGGACGAGATCTGCAAAGCCATCCACGTGTGAGTGCAGCCAAGGAACCCTGCCCCGGGCTCCTGAGGGGCTGGGAGTGCTGAGGGAAAACATTCCATGGTGCATTCCCAGAAATCAGAGTTGGATTTGTGCTGCTGAGTCACTGTTGGGGTTGGACAAACCAGCGCTTCTTTATTAAGGCAGCTCCTTCCAGCCTGTCCAGTTTGCCAGGGCAGCTCCACGGTGGTTCCTGTCCCAGTGAGCAAAATCCAGAGGGAACACAGGAAGAGGCAGCTCTCCTGGTTTGCTCCATGAAGGATGGGTTTACTCCAGGTGCTGGAGCAGATTTTGCATGGAATTAGGTTTGTGGAGCAGCTTCAGGAAGTGATATGGATCCTTCCCTGCTCCTGGGACAGGAGCTGCTTCTTGGGGCTGATCCCAAATCCATCCAGACTCATTGGGGCCATGGCAAACATCTCCCACTCCTCCCTTAAGGAATATCTCCCAAATCCATCCAGACTCATTGGGGCCATGGCAAACATCTCCCACTCCTCCCTTAAGGAATATCTCCCAAATCCATCCAGACTCATCCTGGCCATGGCAAACATCTCCCACTCCTCCCTTAAGGAATATCTCCCAAATCCATCCAGACTCATCCTGGCCATGGCAAACATCTCCCACTCCTCCCTTAAGGAATATCTCCCAAATCCATCCAGACTCACTGGGGCCATGGCAAACATCTCCCACTCCTCCCTTAAGGAATATCTCCAAATGTGGATGCACAAGCTTTGCCTTTGGCTGAGAATGACCCAAACCTGCTCCAGGTCCTGGCAGGTTCAGCAGTTGGGCTTTAGGGAGCTCTGGGCCATTTAAATACAAACATTTGCTCCTCCCCACCTCTTTTCCCTGGGAAAGTGAGCCTGGAGGGCTGGGGGAACAGCCACGTGTTTGGAAATGGAAGCAGCATCATTCCCATTATCCCTGGATCCTGTTCCCATCTCTGTGGGCAGGGCAGGAGGAGCTTCACAGCTGCTTCTTTGCTTTTCTTCATGTGGAGCTGAGTCCCAGACTGCTCTGGGCTGGGAGGGAATTTAAAGCCCGTCCAGTTCATCCAGGGACACCTCCCACTGTCCCAGGGTGTTCCAGCCTGGCCTTGGGCACTGCCAGGGATCCAGGGGCTGCTCTGGCAATCCCAGCCCAGCCATAATTCCCAGTTCCCAGTGTCCCATCCATCCCTGCCCTCTGGCACTGGGAGCCATTCCCTGGCTCCTGTCCCTCCATCCCTGTCCCCAGCCCCTCTCAGCTCTCCTGGAGCCCCTCCAGGCCCTGCCAGGGGCTCTGAGCTCTGCCTGGATCCTTCCCTTCTCCAGGGGAACATTCCCAGCTCTCCCAGCCTGGCTCCATGGCAGAGGGACACCCATGGCCTGGCCTGGAGCTCTGTCCCCACTCCCTTCCCTGGGATTTTCCCTCAGCTTTGACCTGAAGACGCTGCCGGTGGATTTCGTGGAGTGCCTGATGCGGTTCCTGCCCACGGAGAACGAGGTGAAGGTGCTGAGGCTCTACGAGAGGGAGAGGAAGCCCCTGGAGAACCTGTCGGACGAGGACAGGTTCATGATGCAGTTCAGCAAGATCGAGAGGCTGATGCAGAAGATGACCATCATGGCCTTCATCGGCAACTTCGCCGAGAGCATCCAGATGCTCACCCCGGTGAGGGAGCAGGGAATATCCACAGCTGGGAGGGACCAGGGGATCATGGATCCAGCCCCTGGCCCTGCACAGACACCCCAAAACCCCACCCTGGGCATCCCTTGGAGTGCTGTCCAAACACTCCTGGAGCTCTTGGGAATGTGCCCATTCCCTGGGGAGCCTGGGCAGCCTCAAAGGAATATTGTTGGGAAAAGCTGGTGCTGGTCCATGGGCCCTTGGAATTGTGTTCATCCAGCCTGAATGCCTGGGACAGCTGTAGGGGTTGGGATGTGAATCCTCATTTACATCTGAGGGGAGTAAATCCTGGGGTAGGAATCCTGGGGTGTCAGGGCAGGGGAACATTCACAGAATTCCAGAT
The DNA here is from genome assembly GCF_047830755.1 of Zonotrichia albicollis. Lineage (NCBI taxonomy): Eukaryota > Metazoa > Chordata > Aves > Passeriformes > Passerellidae > Zonotrichia > Zonotrichia albicollis. The sequence goes on along the minus strand of NC_133828.1, from coordinate 1,338,545 downwards.
GGGGTTGAGGGGGAAGGGAAAATAAGGAATATCTCATTCCAACCCCCTACATGGCAGGGACACCTCTACCATCCCAGGGTGCTCCAAGCCCCAATGTCCAGCCTGGCCTTGGGCACTGCCAGGGATCCAGGGGCTGCTCTGGCAATCCCAGCCCAGGCAGGAATTCCCAGTTCCCAATGTCCCACCCATCCCTGCCCTCTGGCACTGGGAGCCATTCCCTGGCTCCTGTCCCTCCATCCCTGTCCCCAGCCCCTCTCAGCTCTCCTGGAGCCCCTTCAGGCCCTGCCAGGGGCTCTGAGCTCTGCCTGGAGCCTTCCCTTCTCCAGGGGAATATTCCCAGCTCTCCCAGCCTGGCTCCATGGCAGAGGAACATCAGTGCTCTGTCCCATGGTATGGATGAAAACCAGGAAGGTTTTTTTCTAGGATGTGTTTGGATGTTCATTTTCTTTCTGGCTGGATGTGCATTTACCAAAGCTCTCCCTGTGTTTCCCCACAGCAACTCCACGCCATAATCGCTGCCTCTGTCTCCATAAAGTCTTCCCAAAAACTCAAGAAAATCCTGGAGGTAGGTCTGGTCTCAGCTCTCCTTCCAGGGGTGTCTAAACCTCCAGGAATTTGTCCTGAGAATTCCTGCTGTGCTCTGTTTCATCCTGGCAGATCATCCTGGCTCTTGGGAATTACATGAACAGCAGCAAACGAGGGGCTGTGTATGGATTTAAGCTGCAGAGTTTAGACCTGGTAAGAAAAGCAGGGATGTGCTGTGGGCACCAGCTGGGAACTGGAGCTGTGCAGTTCTTGAGGCTGGAAAAACCTTCCAGGATCATGGAGTCCAACAATCCCCAGCACTGCCCCATGTCCCCAGTGCCACATCCACAGGGCTGTGAAATCCCTGCAATTCCAGTCCCTGAGCCCCCTTTGCATGGGGAAATTCCTGCTGGGCCCACCCTGAGCTGCCCTGGGCCGGCCTGAGGCCGCTCCCTCTGCTCCTGTCCCTGTTCCCTGGGAGCAGAGCCCGACCCGCCCGGCTGTGCCCTCCTGGCAGGGAATTGCAGAGAGGGAAAAGATCCCTGGGGATCCTCCTGTGCTCCAGGTGAGCCCTGCCCGGCTCCCTCAGGGATTGTGCGGCCCCTGCCCGGCTCCCTCAGGGGTTGTGCGGCCCCTGCCCGGCTCCCTCAGGGATTGTGCGGCCCCTGCCCGGCTCCCTCAGGGATTCTGCAGCCCCTGCCCGGCTCCCTCAGGGTCCCTCCTGTCCCAGAGCTGTCCCCAGCCCTGGATGTGCCCCAGCAGTGCCAGCACAGGGGCTCTGTCACACCAGGGCTGGCACAACCCAAGCACCGCAGCCTTTTCTCTACCTGGGCTTGCGTTGATCACCCCCAGAACCTTTCCCAATTTTCCAGCCTCTCTATCCCAACCCTGTGGCCCTTCAGAGGGTCCTGGTGACCCAGGTGGCTGCTGGGGACTCTGCTGGTGGTTCCCAGCATGGAGAACAGGCTGGAGCACCCCAGTGAGTCCCATTGCTCCCCACATTGTTCCTGCTGCTCCCAGCTCCTGGAGACCAAGTCCACGGACCGGAAGCAGACGCTGCTGCACTACATCTCCAACGTGGTGAAGGAGAAGTACCAGCACGTGGCCCTGTTCTACAACGAGCTGCACTATGTGGAGAAGGCAGCAGCAGGTACAGCCCCTCCTGTGCCCTGCCCTGCCCTGCTGGGACATCCCTGGCACAGCTGGCACGCTCAGCGTCCCTGTCCCCTCCCCAGTGTCCCTGGAGAACGTCCTGCTGGACGTGAAGGAGCTGCAGCGGGGCCTGGAGCTGACCAAGCGCGAGTACACCATGCACGACCACAACACCATGCTCAAGGACTTCATCCAGAGCAACGAGGGCAAGCTCAAGAAGCTCCAGGATGATGCCAAAATAGCCCAGGTACTCCTGTGCTCCGCCGTGAGGGGGGTGGCACCAGGGATGGGCTGTGTTTCCATGGGGTGCTGGGGATGGGCAGGATGCCTGGCAGGGTGTGCAGGGCACTGAGGCTGGGCTCTTGCAGGATGCCTTCGATGATGCTGTGAAGTATTTCGGGGAGAATCCCAAGACAACCCCACCCTCGGTCTTCTTCCCGGTGTTTGTCCGCTTTGTGAAGGCCTACAAGGTAAACCAGAGCTCCCTTGTCCTTTTCCTCCTCTTCCTTCTCTTCTTCCTCCTCTTTCTTTTTCTCCTCCTCCTCATCCTCTTTGTCCTCCCCCAACTTTTTCTTCTCCTCTTCTCTTCTCTTCTCTTCTCTTCTCTTCTCTTCTCTTCTCTTCTCTTCTCTTCTCTTCTCTCCTCTCCTCTCCTCTCCTCTCCTCTCCTCTCCTCTCCTCTCCTCTCCTCTCCTCCTCTCCTCTCCTCTCCTCTCCTCTCCTCTTCTCTTCTCTTCTCTTCTCTTCTCTTCTCTCTTCTCTCTCTTCTCTTCTCTTCTCTTCTCTTCTCTTCTCTTCTCTTCTCTCTCTCTCTTCTCTTCTCTTCTCTTCTCTTCTCCTCTATCTTCTCTCTTCTCTTCTCTTCTCTTCTCTTCTTTCTCTCTCTCTCTTCTCTTCTCTTCTCTTCTCTTCTCTTCTCTTCTCTTCTCTTCTCCTCTCCTCTTATCTTCTCTTCTCTTCTCTTCTCTTCTCTTCTCTTCTCTTCTCTTCTCCTCTTATCTCTCTCTTCTCTCTCTTCTCTTCTCTTCTCTTCTCTTCTCTTCTCTTCTCTTCTCTTCTCTTCTCTTCTCTTCTCTTCACTTCTCTTCTCTTCTCTCTCTCTTCTCTTCTCTTCTCTTTCTCTCTCTCTTCTCTTCTCTCTCCTCTCCTCTCCTCTCCTCTTTCCTTCTTTCTTCTCCTTGTCCTGTCCCTCCCTCAGAGAGCCCCACGGTGGCACAGATCCCATTCCCTCCCCGGCTCCCCATGGATCTCTAACCCGTGGATTTTCTCACAAACAGCAAGCAGAGGAAGAGAACGAGCTGAGGAAAAAGCAGGAGCAGGCCTTAATGGAAAAACTCATGGAGCAAGAAGCGTTGATGGAGCAACAGGACCAAAAGGTACGGCACAGACACAGCCTCCAGGTGGGATTGGGTTCCTGATTTTCAGCAACCTCAGCTCCAAGTGAGGAACTGTAGTTTCCTACAAAAGAGTCTGGAAGTTTTTATGGAGGGAACTGGGATAGGCTGATAAAGTTCCAGTGTGGGTTCTGCAGCTTTGGAAGTCGGCAAAATGAAGGAAAAGTAAATAGGTGGAAAGTTGCAATGAGCTAAACTTCATCCTTCCCTGACTTCTCCATGGAGGGGGAGCAGGAAAGGAGGAGAAGGAGAAAGGAGAAGGAGGAAAAGAGAAGGAGGAGGAGAAGGAAAAGAAAAGCAGGAGGAGAAGGAGGAGAAGGAGGAGAAGAAGGAAAAGAAAAGCAGGAGGAGAAAGAGGAGAAGGAGGAGAAAAAGGAAAAGCAGGACGAGAAAGAGGAGAAGGAGGAGAAAAAGGAAAAGCAGGACGAGAAAGAGGAGAAGGAGGAGAAAAAGGAAAAGCAGGACGAGAAAGAGGAGAAGGAGGACAGGAAAAGAAAAGCAGGAGGAGAAAGAGGAGGAGGAGGAGAAAAAGGAAAAGAAAAGCAGGAGGAGAAAGAGGAGAAGGGAAAGAAAAGCAGGAGAAAGTGGAGAAGGAGGAGAAGAGTATAGGAGGAGAAGATCTGGGGGGAGGACAAGGAGGATGAGGAGGAGAAAGAGAAGAGGGAGAGGAGGAGGAAGAAGAGAAGAGGAGGACGAGGCTGTTCGCAGCCTTGGGAAGGGGTGGGAATGGCAGTTCCTGTGGGAATCGCGGGGCTCAGGGGCGAGTGGGGCTCAGCAGCAGCCCAGGAGGGCAGGGACAGCTCCGTGCTGACCATGCCCTGCGTTCCCAGTCCCCGTCCCACAAGAGCAAGCGGCAGCAGCAGGAGCTGATCGCGGAGCTGCGGCGCCGGCAGGTCAAGGACAACCGGCACGTGTACGAGGGCAAGGACGGCGCCATCGAGGACATCATCACAGGTACCTGTGCCAGCTGCCCTCCCAGCCGTGCCCTGGCATCTGCCCCTCCTCTGCTCCCCTCCTGCTTGTGTGCTTGGAGCCAGTGCAGAAGGTTCTGCTCCTTCTCTTCCAGCCTGGGGACATCACAGGGTGTAGGGCGGGCAGGGAGCGCCTGATGGCAGCCCCGTGGCTCTGTCCCACATCCCTTTTTTCTCCCCATAAATGGGATCAGGGTCAGCATGAAGAGCCTCTGCTCTCATTAAGGTTGATCCCAGAAATCCCTCAGTCAGCCCCCAGACTGCTCCAGGTTTTGCTGCTGATCCCAGAGGGAAGGGACACAGCCCCTGGTGCAGCCAGGCACAGTCAGGACTTGGCTGCAAATCTTTGCTGATTGAGAGAGCCCCCTGAACTGCATCTTTCCCAGGAATGAAATCCTTTTTAACACTTCCAGCTTCTGGGATTGCAGAACGGGGAGTTTTCCACATGTTTTTCACCTGTGGTGTGGAAGGAAAATGGCTTAACACCTCAGGAGCTTCACAAACTCCATTTCCTTGCACAGAGCCCAAAATTAAAAGGTCTTTGCCAACTGCTCCTGGAAGTTTTCCACAGGAGTTTTTCCTGCAGAAGGGCAGGAGAGCTCTTTGATCCCTCACTAAGGGAGCCAGAGAATTTTTGCCCAATTGGATGAAGTGTGTGAAGCTTGCCCAACTCCTTTTAACCTTGATTAATGGCCCTGAGATAACATTCCCCATTTAAAGGGCAGGGTGGCACTAATATCCAACCTGGCATTGCTTCCACAACTCCTCCGGACTCCTGGGACTCCATTGAATTGGAAAAATGGTTTCCTGCTCTGTGGAAGGAACAGATTGTGTGGCAGATGCCCATCCCTATGGAAAACACCACCCAGGGGAGAGGGTGCCAGGCTCCAATTAAACATTTCCTGCACTCTTGTGCCTGGATTTGCCCATTTTGGGGCCTCAAGTCATGGAGGAGGAAAGGTCAGGCATGGAAGGTCAGGTAGAACCAAGGTCACCTCCCCATCCCTGGAGATCTCCCAGTAAATCCTGCACCTCCCCAGCTCTGGGAGTGCTCAGATGGGGTTTGGAGCACTCTGGAACAGTGGAAGGTGTCCCTGCCCGTGGCTGGGGTGACACTGGGTGGGATTTAAGGTCCCTTCCAACCCAGGTCATCCCAAACACCAAGGTCTTCCCACAAACCTGTAGCACACCTTAAAGCAAGTTCTTCAAGGTAATTATTTTATATAGAGGGGGAATGGCTTTGAGATGAAGGAAAGGTCAGGGATTGGGCAGGAATTCCTGGCTGTGAGGGTGGGCAGGCCCTGGCACAGGTGCCCAGAGCAGCTGTGGCTGCTCCTGCATCCCTGGCAGTGCCCAGGGCCAGGCTGGACAGGGCTGGGAGCAGCAGTGGAAGGTGTCCCTGCCATGGCAGGCTGGGATGGGATGAGTTTAAGGTCCTGCCCACCCAAACCAGGCTGGGATTCCACGAGTGGATGAAATAGCTCCTGAAGCCTCAGGGCCAGTGAGGAGCAGGCTGGAGCGTGTCCCAGAGTGCCAGTGGGAGCCCTGAGGTGTGCCCTGAGGTGTGCCCTGAGGTGTGCCCTGAGGTGTGCCCTGCTGGAGCAGGCTGACTGTGCTTTGTGTGTGGCTGTTGTTGTTTCATGCAGTGCTGAAGACGGTGCCGTTCACCGCCCGAAGCGCCAAGCGCGGCTCTCGGTTCTTCTGCGACCCTGTTGTCCCTGAGGAATTCCATTACTAAACTCTCCCTCTTTCACACCTGACGCTCTTAGAATCCAGGAAGGTCGCTGTTGACTTTTTGCCACTTTGTTTGTGCGGATCTCAGCCAGGAGTCTGTGACTGTTGAGTGTGTAGTGGTGTCCAGCGTCCTCCTGACTTTGTAGTGGTGTCCCCTCTGTTGCACGTCCTCTTCATCCCATCCCTGTTCCCATCCCATTCCATCTGTGTCCCATAGAGCAGCAAGCTGGGAGTCACTGGGATGAGTCTCCTGCAGTGCAAGGGCTGGGGAGCCAAGCAGTGACAGCTCACTTGGCTGGTGTCACCTCGGGGTGCCGTGCATGTGGCACCTCCGAGTGAATTCCGGGCTGCACGGACCTTGGCAATGGCCCTGGGGTGGCTTCTGGCTGGGAATGACACCCATGGGGTGGGCCAGGAATCCTAAGGAGCCCCTGCATGTTCAGCTGCATGGGGTGAAATCTCTCCTTGTTCTGTCACGTTCACATTTAACTCTTTTATTCCGTGTCAGTTCCATGGCAGCTTTCTTTCATGGGATCAGAATTCTCTGTGAATGAGGCTGGGCTCAGTGTGTGGAGCAGGGCTGGGAGCTGGGGATGCAGGGCAGAACCACCAGGTTGGTGTCAGTGCAAACCTGACATGGAACTGATTCCCATCGTGGTGTCCCTCACCCAGCATGGCCCTGGACACTGCTGTCCTCATTAAGGACTCAGCTTAAGAAGGCAGCAGTGTTCCTCCCACTGTTCCCTGTGTAACTCCATCAGTGCTGCCAATAAATGCACAAACTAACCCCTCCATGGTTCTGTGCTCTGCCGGGTTCTCTCTGTGTTCTCTGCCTGGAGCCAACCTTCAAAGCAGCTTGGAACTGGGGTGGGGAGCGGCCTCCTGTCCCTCCTAACCCCTCTTGCTCTGTGGCTTCTGCCCGGGAGGTTTGAACACTGACTTGACTTGCTCTTCATTCTCCATCCCATTTTTTACTTAACCATCATTTTTTTGTGTTCTGTTTTTTTTTTTTTTTTCTTTGTTGTTTTTTGTTTTTGTTTTTTTTTTTCTGTTTAGCCCTAAAGAAGAATAATATCACTAAATTTCCCAATGTTCACTCGAGGGTAAGGATTTCTTCTAGCACAGCCGTGGTGGAGGATTCCCAGAGCTGGCAAGCATCTCTTTTTACTTGGCTTCCTCCTCTCTCTCTGTGCCAGGCAGCTGGTGGTAGATGTGGCTGAGCTAATACTGGTGAGACCCTCGAGGCCACTTGAGACCCAGATCCTTGATTTTCACCTCTGGAGGTGCAGGGATCCACAGGATGTTGGCTGGTGACCACCATCACACTGTTTTGGCCACTTCTTCTCAAGTTGAGACCAAAACAGATTTGTCCCCAGGTGCTGTTGGTTGGTGACCATCTTCACACTCCATTTTGGCCGTTTTAATTCAAGCTGAGCTCAATATAATCTTGTCCCCAGGTGTTGTTGGTTGGTGACCACCATCACACTCTGGTTTGGCCATTTCTCTTCAAGTCCAGCCCAAAACAGTTTCCTCCCTAGTGTTGCAGCCCCACAGTTGGGTTCTGCATGAAGTGGACAATCTCCAACTCCAGGTGTGGAGAGGGGAGAGCTGAGAAGTTTGAGAGTTCTGTGTAACCCCCAACACAAGTTATCCAGGAAATCTGAGGCATTTGCCCAATCCAAGACAAATTTGTTGGCCAGGGGACCAATATTTGAACAGGAATTGTCTTTAGTGCTTGTTCTCTTGTAGATGCACAGGTGACAGCACATGTAGCACCTGTAATGGGCTTTCACCATCCCATCCATCAGTTTTCTCCCTCTTCCATCCATCCATCCATCCATCCATCCATCCATCCATCCATCCATCCATCCATCCATCCATCCATCCATCCATCCATCCATCCATCCAATCCCATGCTCAGTGTTCCCTCCCAAGCTCTCCCCTCCTTTGGCTGATTAAACATCACTCCAGCCATGGAAAGCAGCTGGAGAATCCCAACCCAGTGCCAGCTGCTTTTCCCAGGACACCTCCTTTAGATCTTGGAGGTCCTTGCCAACCTGAACATTCCATGCTAAATGGGCTGTCGGGATCCTAAACCCATCCCGGCATGGCTCAGCTAGGGTGAGGAACATCCTCCAGCTCAGGTGTGTGGGAACATGCAGGGAACACCCCAAAGCACCTGGCTGGGCTCGATGTGGCCTTGGTGAGAGCTGTGAGGAGACTCCCACAGCGCCACTCCCACAGCGCCACTCCCACAGGGCCATTCCCAGCACCATCCCACAGCGCCATTCCCACACTGCCATTCCACAGCACCATCCCACAGCGCCACTCCCACAGCGCCACTCCCACAGCGCCACTCCCACAGCGCCATTCCCACAGCGCCATTCCCACAGCGCCATTCCCACAGCGCCATTCCCACAGCAACACTCCCACAGCGCCATTCCCACAGCACCATCCCACAGTGCCATTCCCACAAGTGCCATTCCCACAGCAACACTCCCACAGCGCCATTTCCACGGCGCCACTCCCACGGCGCCACTCCCACGGCGCCACTCCCACAGCGCCATTCCCACAGCGCCATTCCCACACTCCCACAGCGCCATTCCCACAGCACCACTCCCACAGCACCACTCCCACAGCACCATTCCCACAGCGCCACTCCCACAGCGCCATGCCCACAGCGCCATGCCCACAGCGCCATTCCCACAGCACCACTCCCACAGCGCCACTCCCACAGCGCCATTCCCACAGCACCACTCCCACAGCACCATTCCCACAATGCCATTCCCACAGCGCCATTCCCACAGCGCCATTCCCAGCACCATTCCCACAATGCCATTCCCACAGCGCCATTCCCACAGCGCCATTCCCACATCACCATCCCACAGTGCCATTCCCACATCACCATCCCACAGCGCCATTCCCACAGCGCCATTCCCACATCACCATCCCACAGTGCCATTCCCACATCACCATCCCACAGCGCCATTCCCACGGCGCCATTCCCACGGCGCCATTCCCACAGCAACACTCCCACAGCAACACTCCCACAGCGCCATTCCCAGCGCCATTCCCACAGCGCCATTCCCACAGCGCCACTCCCACAGCGCCACTCCCACAGCGCCATTCCCACAGCGCCATTCCCACGGCGCCACTCCCACGGCGCCACTCCCACGGCGCCACTCCCACAGCGCCATTCCCACACTCCCACACCGCCATTCCCACAGCGCCACTCCCACACCGCCATTCCCACAGCGCCATTCCCAGCACCATTCCCACAGCGCCATTCCCACAGCACCATCCCACAGCGCCATTCCCACCAGTATTAACCGGCTGCTGGGGCGCGTAGCTCGGCCACGCCCGTCCTTCCCCGCTCCCGTGCTCCACAAGCTGCTTTGACTGGCTTCCAGCGGGCCTTTGCGTGTCTGTCGTGCCGTCCTTTGCGTGTCCGTGTGTCCCGCGGGGCGCTGCTTGCTGACTGCCGGCTCCCCGCAGATCTCCGGAACCAGCCGTACCGCCGGGCCGACGCGCTGAGGAGGAGCGTGCGCCGCCGCTTCGACGAGCACGGGCTGCGCTCCAACGGCGCCGAGCTGGCCATGTGAGCCCGGCCCGCTGCGGGGCACAGCGACCTCCTCATCCTCATCCTCATCCTCCTCCGCAGGGAGCCGGCCCCGCGCCGGGCTCTCCGCGCCAAGTGCCTCGAATGGAAGCTCCCGCTCCGACGGATCCAAGCAATAGGATTGGGCTTGGTTGGGTTTCTCCGGACTCTGCCGAGACTCTGCAGGATTTGTAACCAAAATGTAAAATAGGGGTTGGGTTGGGGGGTTGGGTTGGTGAGAGCAAGGGCTCCTGTGGGCCTGACTGGTTGGAAACTGGGAATACTGGGAATACTGGGATGTGCTTGGCTTCCAACGCTGGGCCGAGGGGCAGGCCTGGCCTTCAGCTGCACTTAACAGCTCTTTTTTAATTCAGTCTACAAACAAAGACATTTGAGGGCTTTCTGTACCTGGAATTAAAATCATCTCAAGGAATAACCCAGCCCTGTTCCCAGCTCATGCAGCCTCCACATGGAAGGTGGGCCCACAGGAGCTGTCCCAGCCCAGCGCGGGGGTTTGGGATGTTCCAGGGGCTTTGGCTGGGCACCACTGGGATAACAGCGTATTTATTAATTAGCACTAAGCAATTAACACCCAGTAATCAGTATTAGGCTCTGTGGACTGGCAGGGGGATTCCAGTCCTGCTCAGATCCTGCTGAGGCTCCTTGGGAAGGGAAGCCCAGCCTGACACTCCCAGTGGGGTTTGGGCTCTCCAAGGCATTTCCAGCCTGCAAAGGGACAGGGGCTGGTTTAGGGCCATGGTGCCCTCCCTGTGCCCGGAGCAGGATGGATCCCACTCCCTGCCAGCAGCTGGGAAGAGCTGGACTGAGGAGAAATTCGTCCTTCCCAAATCCCATTTTGCTTCCAGCTTCCCTGCCTGGGCTCATCCATCTGTTAATTGTAAAATTTCTTGTATAGTATTTAACCACTGAATTTCTTTGCCCTTTTCCATTGTGCTCCTGTGAACCACTGGTGAAGGTCCCTGTTTTGGTTTTTTTTTTTTTTTTCCCCCTTGGATAATGTGTAGTTATATGATAATCTGTTTTTAAATGTACAGATATTTTGCTACAAAATTGGTGCAGTTTTTTATGGTTTTTACACTTCCCCCCCCACTTTAGCCTCTGGGTAATATTGTAAATATTGTTTAAAAGGAAATAAATGCATCAAGCCTGTGCTATACAATCTGAATGTTATTTTAACTTATAGTTTTTGTTTTTATATTTAACTAAAAGGACAGTTTTGGACTCAGAATTACCACATTGACCAATTTCCAGGAATTTTTCCTTGAAAAACTGCCAAGTTTTGCATTTACAGCACTGTGTACTTGACCTGCTAAAGAGAACATGCCACTGTTGGAACGAGTGTTTGGATCAAAGAAAATTGGATAATTTGAATTTCAGATTTCACCACTTGTTGGGGTATAAGCACTAAATCTCATTTTCTTCAGCTCAAAGGTATTTTTATAATAAAAGCCCACAATGAAAGCCAAGCTGGCATGTTCTCTTTAATATTTTTCTAGTCATAGATCTGCTTCTTAGCAAGATTAGAAGTGTTTCTAAAGCAGTTCACGTTCCTTTCCTGGTCTGTTCCTGCCATAAAATCAAATAAACTATTTACACTACTACACTGAAATCCAGAGGGGTTTTTTAGGTCACTTTTACCTGGTTTTCTTTTCCCAAAAAATGCTGATATTTGCTAGGTGAACACCTGGAGCTTGTGTGGATGACGACTGAAAGAATTTTGAAAGAATTCTTTGTTATTCTGGAAGAGGCTGAGGGGAGAAATTTGGGGTGTGGATGTTCCTGGGAGACACCAGGAGAGAGATAAATGGGGATGAATATTTGCCAGAAATGCACTCAAAACAATCCAAATATTTAAGGCCTAAATAACTTGAATTTTAGTATTAAATGTAATTTTTAAAATGGTTTAATAAAATTATTCTAAGGGGTGGTCAGGATTAACCAGCACAGCCAAGGACACAGTTAAACACCATCCAAAATAATCCAATAATTGATTAAGAAGAATCAATTTGGCTAAAATTCCTTCCAGTTTCCAGGTGGGAATGCAGAAGTTGGCTGTGCTGCCACAGGAAAAAAATTGGGCTGAGGAAATATGAAAGAGGAGAAAAAACACAAAAAAAAAAAGCTGGAAAAATAAGCCTGAACTCAATTCCCTGGAAAACTCAATCCTGCCTTGCTTGGTTTAAAAGCAGGCTCAGTTTAAGCTGACTTTCTTCTAGCAAACTGAATTAAGATGCTAAGAAAACCCCACCATTGGAATAATGGACATTCCCAGGTTTTTATTTTTGATGGAAAATCAGTGCAAACCTTTCAAAGGTGATATTCCCTTAGGAACAACTTCTGCCTTGAATTTGTGTGGATGCAAGGGAATAAAAGAGCACTGGAAGAGTTTCCTCCCTGCTTACAAACCTGGGGACCTGTCAGGCTCTCAATGCTCTCCCAGCTCCAAGGCAGATTCCAGGAGCTGCTTCCCAAACTCTGCTGGGCTGTTCCCATTTTGGGATATAAACAGGGGAGCAAAGCAAACCTGGCTCACTCTTCAGTCCTGGAGCAGCAAATATCCCATCCTTCCTTAGGAGAGCCTGCAGGGAAAAACCTGGAATATTCCAACCTGGATTTCCACACCAAACACCCATGGATATCAAAAATCCCACCAAGCCCTGTTTGACCAAATCCAGGTGGTTTTTCCCCAGGGAATGGGTGATAAGCAATGACCCTTCAGGGGGAAACAGCAGGATTGGGATGTGCTTTCCCATCCCAAACCATCCTAGAAAATCCCAAAGCATCCCAAGGAAAATCCCAAACCATCCCAGAGAAAAATGGTTACAACCTCCTGCATTTTATATTCCAAATAACTCATTTCAATCTCAGGGTGTTCTTAAGGATTCTGAGCCTTGTAACCACCCCAGCATGAAAATTCCCTGGATAAATTGATCCTCTCTGGGTGTTTATGCACTGGTAAAAGTGGTCAAAATTCAGGAAAAACCTCCTGAAAAGGAACCTGAACAGTCTTCAAGCAGGTTTTGTGAGTGAGGCTGTGGCTCAGAGCTGTACAGAGTATTTAAGGAGAAATAAATACCAGTACATGCTAAAAGACAAGGTTTAATCATTGATAAAAATGTACAAAAATATTCCAAGGACAGCGGCTTCCCAATTTTCTCACCGAGCAGGGCTGGGGCACCTTCCTGAACGTGCAGGGGCTGGAAAACAGGGCTGGAGCTGCTTCCTCCTCCCTCCTCTGGGCTGTGCAGCTACATTCTGCAGCAGGTTCTTAAGGCAACACATGGAATTGCGTTTAACATTGGATTTTTATTCCTAAGTTTTCGGAAGGGGGAGGGAAAAGGTGGAGGAAACGCTGGGTAACAGCCGGGGCTGGCCGGGCTGGGATTTCGGGAATGCTGAGGTGGGTGTGTCCCAAACGCTCCCTCTGCTGGCACAGCAGGAGAATCCCCATCCACGACATTCCCTGGCTTTGGGATCGATGGGATAGGGACACGAAATCAGTCCTGGACAAAAGCCCCAGAATCCAGGGGATTGCAGAACACAGCAGGACACGGATTCCTTAACTCCTGCTGCCTTCCCAAAAATCCCACCCAAGCAAATCCATCAAAGAACAAAAGCACAAAGAATTAAATTAGGAGTTTTTCCCCTAAGCTGAACTGGGCTCTGCCCAGGCAGCCCAGGGTCGTTCCCTGCCCTGGGAAGGACACTGGGAAAGTGCTTGGGGACACTGCTGCCACCTGGGTGTCCCCTCCAGGGGATCCCAGCCCCGGCACAGCTCTGCCCTCAGAATTCCATGGATTTTTCTACTTTTGACTGGATTGAAGTGGTAAAAAACTAAAAGCCACCGCTGTTGTGGCCATGGGCCACCGGCCACCGGCCCCAGGGCCTTGCCCACACAAGGCTTGGTTTTATTTTGCCACCTGTAAACATTTTTGGTATCAAGGATCTTCTCATTGATCTTCATCCAGCTGTTCCAAAAGAGTCCTCCTCTGTTTCTCCAGCTCCCCCTCGCTGAGCTCGCTGCCAGAGGTATCCCAGTTCCCCTGTGGAGAGAAGGGACACAGGTCAGCATGGGATTGTCCAGGGAGGCTCCAGGATGGGCACACACAGCCAGGGCTGCTCTGTGCCACTCAGAAACCCCAAAATCCAAACTGGGCAATGGCAGAGACCTCCAGGATGCTCCAGTGCAACCTCTGACCTCTCCCAGAGCACACCTGAGGAGCTGCATCCAGCAGAGCCCAAAGCATCGGGACAAACAGGAAGCAGAGCTTACGGAATCTTTTCCAGGCCGTTTCTTAGTGGGAGATTTATGCTTGGACTCAGATCTCTGTCTGGCTCTTTCCTTCTCACTGTCCCTCTCTCTGTCTTTCTTGTCCTTCTCTCGTTCCACATCAGATTCTGGTGAATCCTGTTGAAAAAAAATGGGAATAGTGAATATTAATGTTGAATATTCTGGAGTTCAACTTCCATTTGAAGAATTGTAGAATCATGGAATGATTTCAGTTAGAAGGGGCTTTAAATTTCATCCCATTCCACCCCTGCCATGAGCAGGGAAACCTTCCCCTGTCCCAGGTTGTCCACCCTGGCTTTGGACACTTGCAGCTTCTCTGGGCACCTTGTGTTAGGGCCTCCCCACCTTCCCAGGAAGAAGTGAAGCTCTTTCTGCATTCTGGATCCTTCCAGAGCTTCCAACACAAGCCTGATGCTCAGGCAGGCACAAGGAATGCCTGGGATCCTTCCCATTAGGAGAACACCTGGATTTGCCAGGATAAACAGCAAATCCCATGCCTCTCATGGAGTCTTTCACCTGGAGTTAAACCCTCCACATTCAGCAGTTTTAAGTGGTTTAATACTGCGAATATAGAACAGTTGTTATTTTGGCAATACCCTCCTCCAGCTTGATCCCAGTTTTGCCCTAGGATCATCCAGCTGGGATTACTGACAGCAGGTGCCAGGTTGTCCATAACCCAATCCAAAACTGAGCTCCACTCACAGACTTGTGCCTCCTCTTCTTGCTCTTCTTCTTGTGTTTTTTGGACTTCTTGTAACTCCTCTCTGCAGGCACAGGGAGAAACAAAACCGCCAGGAATCAGTGGGTAAATCCCAAAGGAGAAGAGCCCAGCTGGTTTAAAGCCAACCCAAAGCAATCCCATCCCATCCCATCCCATCCCATCCCGTCCCATCCCATCCCATCCCATCCCATCAATCCCATCCCATCCCATCCCAACCCATCCCATCCCATCCCATCCCATCCCATCCCATCCCACCCCATCCCAACCCAACCCATCCCACCCCATCCCATCCCAACCCAACCCAACCCATCCCATTCCCATCCCCATCCCATCCCAACCCAACCCGTCCCGTCCCGTCCCGTCCCGTCCCGTCCCGTCCCATCCCATCCCATCCCATCCCATCCCATCCCATCCCATCCCATCCCATCCCATCCCATCCCATCCCAACCCAACCCATCCCGTCCCAACCCAACCCATCCCGTCCCGTACCGGACTCAGCGCTGGACGAACGCTCCGACACCGACCGCGATTCCGAGCGCTGCCGCTTCTTCTTGGAGTGGCTGTCGTCATCCTCGGACTCGGAGCCCTTCACACAGAGCCCAGGGGAGAGTTCCAGTCAGCAATGGCAGCTCCAGCAGCAATGGGAATGGCACAGGGAGGGTTACTCACCGAGCGGGAACGCGAGCGCTTCCGGTGGTGTTTCTTGGATTTCTTCGAATGTTTCTTGGTCTTGGAGTGGTGGTGCTGACACTCGTGCTGTGGGCAAGGCAAGGAGGGGAGAGCTCGGAATTCCAGCAGGGATTGCCCTTGGAAAAGCCCTAAAATCCCAGCTGGTTCCACCATGGGGAAGGAGAACTTCCCTGGAGCAGAGTGCTCAACCTGGCCTTGGGCAGTTCAGGGATGGGCAGGAAAACCTCATCAGCTCCTACAGGACATCCCAAAAACCTGATGGGATGCTCTTCCTCATCCAAGAAAACTGGGAAAGGTTAAAAACTCCATAATCACCATTTCATGGGAGAACCATCTCATCAGTTCCTACAGGACATCCCAAAAACCTGATGGGATGCTTTTCCTCATCCACAAAAGCTGGGAAAGGTTAAACACTCCATAATCACCATTTCATGGCAGAACCATCTCATCAGTTCCTACAGGACATCCCAAAAATCTGATGGGGATGCTTTTCCTCACCCAATAAAGTTGGGAAAGGATAAAAACTCCATAATCACCATTTCACGAGAGAACCATCTCATCAGCACCCACAGGACATCCCAAAAATTTGATGGGAATGCTTTTCCTCATCCAAGAAAACTGGGAAAGGTTAAAAACTCCATAATCACCATTTCATGGCAGAAACACCTCATCAGCACCCACAGGACATCCCAAAGAATTGATGGGATCTTTCTCCTCATCCACAAAAGCTGGGAAAGGTTAAAAATTCCATAAAATCAGCGTTTAATGGGAGAACCATCTCATCATCTCCTACAGGACATCCCAAAGAATTGATGGGATCTTTTTCCTCATGCACAAAAGATGGGAAAGGTTAAAAACTCCACAATCACCATTAAATGGCAAAATACCTAAAAATGGGCACTGCTGCCCTGCAGCACCTGGACTGCCATGGATCTGCTCCCTGCATCCAAGCCAACCCTTGCTCTGCCTAATTGCAAATTACAGAATTAAAAGTCAAAATTTCAGTTCAAATTCTTCCAAATTCCAAGAATTGCAACAAGACCCCCAAGTGTGAGAGCTGAAAAATCTAATTTATCTCCTGATATTATTTAATGGAAAAAATTCCATTAAATCCTTCCACTTCCCATTCAATTTAGAAGGAATTTTCCTTGTCTGTTGATTTCAAAAATAAAGGAATAATTACCTCAAGTACATGAAGGAAATCCTTAAATATCCTTTTCCTTTCAGATTCCAGGGTGATGTCTTCAAATGCTGGTTCCTTCACAAATCTGTCTCTGATCTGTCAGGAAAATTAATTCTATTAATAATATTCAAAGAAATTAAATTATAAAATTATTAAAATATTAATAGAAGGAAATAATAAAATATAATGTAGTAATGAAAATGGCAATAAGAAACAAGTAAGGAATATAATAAAAACTATATAAATAATAATGAATAAAGATTAAAAGGAATAATAAAAATAATAAGGCATAATAAAAGTATTAAGAAAAATAAATAAAAAATTAAAATAATGAATAATAAAAATAAGAAAATTAAAATCCTGAAGAAATAAAAATAGGGAAAAATTAAACCAAAAATAACAGAAATATGAAAAAATAATTTAAAAAAAAGAAAAAAGGAAAAATAATAGAAAAAATAAAAAAATTATTTTAGAAAATAATTGCAAAAAAAAATTTTCACCATTTGAGAAGCCCTTGAAATGCTATAAGGCTAAATTTTTAATCCCAGATTTCCAAGCAAATCCCAAATTTCCAGTGTTCAGGGAAGCTCTAACTCATGGAAACATGGAGAATCCCACTGCTTCCCCTGCACATTCCATTTAACCTTACAAAAACCCCAAATATTTCTATAAATTATCCTTGGAAAGGAAAGCTTTTCCAGGGTATTTTATGCAGGACAAAGTTCTAAATAATTTCAAATAACTTTGGGGGGGGGGTTGTTTTTTTTTCCAGTTCTTTTAGGATGTTTTTTGTTTCAAAAGGATGAAGCTTTTCCCACCCAACTCCAAGTTCTCCTGATGAATCCACAGGGTTTGATGGGATTTTGAAGCCCCATCCATACAGGGTGTGATGGATTTTGAAGCCCCATCCATGGGGTTTAATGGGATTTTGAAGCCCCATCCATGGGGTTTGATGGGATTTTCAAGCCCCATCCATGGGGTCTGATGGGATTTTGAAGCCCATCCATGGGGTTGATGGGATTTTGAAGCCCCATCCATACAGGGTGTGATGGGATTTTGAAGCCCCATCCATGGGGTTTGATGGGATTTTGAACCCCATCCATGGGGTTTGATGGGATTTTGAAGCCCCATCCATGGGGTTTGATGGGATTTTGAAGCCCAACCATGGGGTTTGATAGGATTTTGAACCCCATCCATGGGGTGTGATGGGATTTTGAAGCCCCATCCATGGGGTTTGATGGGATTTTGAAGCCCCATCCATGGGGTTGATGGGATTTTGAAGCCCCATCCATCAGGGTGTGATGGGATTTTGAAGCCCCATCCACAGAGTTTGATGGGATTTTGAACCCCATCCATGGAGTTTGATGGGATTTTCAAGCCCCATCCATGGGGTGTGATGGGATTTTGAAGCCCCATCCATGGGGTTTGATGGGATTTTGAACCCCATCCATGGGGTGTGATGGGATTTTGAAGCCCATCCATGGGGTTTGATGGGATTTTGAAGCCCCATCCACAGAATTTAATGGGATTTTGAACCCCATCCATGGGGTCTGATGGGATTTTGAAGCCCCATCCATGGGGTTTGATGGGATTTTGAAGCCCCATCCATGGGGTTTGATGGGATTTTGAAGCCCCATCCATGGGGTGTGATGGGATTTTGAAGCCCCATCCATGGGGTCTGATGGGATTTTGAAGCCCCATCAGCAGAGCCTGCTGAACGCGGGGTTTTTAGGGATGAGCAGGGGCCTGTTTGGGATTTTGGGAATGTTCTCCCCAGGGAATTCCCATCCTTACATCCTCCCAGACAGCATCCAGCTCGATGGGGGGGGTGGCCTGTTTCAGCATGCTCTTGAAGGCCGATTCCTTCCTCTTCATCTTGCGGGCCTCCTCCTTCTCCCGCTCGCGCTCCCGCGCCTCCGCCTTCTCCAGCAGCTGCAGCAATGACAGCAAAGAATTCCATTTATTGGGGTTTGCACAGCTCTGCACCCTCACAGCTGTGTCTGAGCCACTTGGGAATGACAAGGAAATTTATTGCTTTTCCACTACTTAATTAATAAATCTATGATATTAAATTATTTTATCAAAAATTAATCAGTTATTTCTTTTCCAAGCACGGAATTGCTGTTGATGAAAATGCAATGATGCAAAACCACAGAACCACACAAATCTTATGTACAAAAGGAAAGCATCAGAATTCCTCAAGTTTGGGAATGCTGACTGCTTGGATAAAGGTTTATTTTTACTATGGCAACTGAAATAACCCTAAATAACAGAATATTCCTCAAATATTATGGAATCAGTTAGAAAATAAGCCCTAATTCCTGTTTGGAGAAGAGATTTCCCATCTTAATTATCCAGATATCCCAATTAATTAATGAATTAATTTATTAATTCATACTTACACTGTTGAAAGCCAGCTTGATATTCCCTGCATCCAAGGTGGTGGCTCTTTTAGTGGAGCTGATGACAGTGACAAAATCCTCAAAGGAAGTGTTCACCTCCACCACAAACCCTTTATCCTAGAAAAAACAGCTCCTTTGGTGTCAGGGAAATCAGCAATTCCTTCAACTCCAAGGAAATCCCAGCTCCCTTGGATGGGAATTGTGCCATTCAAGGAGGAGCCAGGTAATGCTCACCTTTAAGATGTCTTTAATTATTTTCTTCTCATCGTGGTAACGAGCTTTTAAATCCTCCACATAAAACTTGAACAGGTCCAGCGCTGTTGATCCTGAGGGAGGGTTTAGTGAAGCCACAGGTCAGGTTTAACCCCAGAGCTGCATTTTGAGGTGATAAAAAGCAGGAAGGATTGCTGTGGCCCCAAACCATCCCAGGTTTGCCCTCCTTACCAGGCTGGCCCAGCATGCTGGTGAACCTGATGTCGGAGCTGATGGCTGGGTACAGCTCCATCCAGGAGGACATGGAGTGCAGCTGCCCGTGCTCGTGCAGCTCGTCCAGAAACAGCTGCAAAACACAGGGAAATGGCAATTTGGAGTCATTCCTCCTCCTTGGGAACTGGGATTCCACTTTTGTTCTACAAAAATCCCTTTTTCTGTTGTTCTTCCTGCTTTTCTCCACCACCTGCAACATTCCAGCTGCACCTCCTTCCCATCCAGGCCTATTCCCCCTGATTTTCCCTTGTGTGTAACACAGCAGAGAAAATGCCACAACCCAACACTTCAGGCTTTGAATACCCCCTTGAACCAACCCTCAAAAATAAAAAAACCCCATTATATATAATAAAATAAAAAAAAATAAAAAAATATCCCATTATACTCCTTGAGATTTTTACACAGAACCCCAAACTGCACCAACCTGGAAAGATTCCCTGTTTTTACGCTGCCTCCTCCTTTCCCTCAGCAAACTTTTCTGCTTCTCTTCCTCCTCCTCTTTCTCCAAGGCTCTGATATGTTCCTCAAAACAGATCAGGGCATCCTCCTTATCCATGTCTAGCAAGAAAACAGGGAAAAA
The DNA here is from genome assembly GCF_047830755.1 of Zonotrichia albicollis. Lineage (NCBI taxonomy): Eukaryota > Metazoa > Chordata > Aves > Passeriformes > Passerellidae > Zonotrichia > Zonotrichia albicollis. The sequence continues at coordinate 1,318,797 of NC_133828.1, read as the reverse complement.
AATCAGGTTATTCCTTCCATGTCAGCAAGAATCCTCGTTCCCAGGGAATTCCAGAGCCCACAGACGTACTCTGGAGCTCCTCATCCTCAGCAAAGGTGGGGTTGTCCATGAGGTACTGCTGGGCCTCTGACCAGGTGGTGCAGTAGGTGACGTTGGCCATGTTATCCAGGATGTTCTTCAGAGCTTCCCAGTTCCTCTTGCGCAGCTGCTTGGCTTGCTCCTGAGGGGAAAAGTTCATTTTTGGGGCTCAGGATGAGGTGGTTTGGATAGAAATGACAGATATCTAGTGTGTTCGCCAAGAAAATATGGAATTAATCTTTAATTTATATAAAATTGTGGAACTCTAGTGTGGTTTGGGTTGGAAGGGTCCTAAAAGCTCAACCCATTCCAACCTCCTGCCCTGGACAGGGACCAGGTTGCTCCAGGCCTCATCCCTGGACACAAAACAACAGAATTTTCCCATCTTATTATTATTTCACTAATTCAGAATAAAATCCATCATGTGATTGATTAAAATCCCTCAAAAACTCAACTCGTGGTAAAATCAGCAGCAATAAATCCCAATAAACCCCAAACCCTTCCCCAAAAGCTGCTGTTTGTCTGCCATAAAGCCTCAAGCACAGCTTTAAAGTGATTTAGGAACCAGTGAGGAGCTGCTGGGTGGATTGGAGGGGAATTTACCTTCTCCTTCTTGGACAGGAAGAACAGAACATCCTCATAAATCTCCAGGCGGTCCCGCTCGGAAATGGCATTCCACACCTCCAGCTCCCCAAACATCTGTTCAGCTTTCCTGGGCACAGCACAGCAAAATCACACCACTATTTATTCATTTATTTATAAATAAATAAATAAATAAATTTATTTATTATTTATTAATTATTATTATTGGTGGCTGAATTATCCATCAATCCCCCAGATCATCAGGGAGAGTTCTGTTCCAAGAAGGAATAAATTTACAGGAATTCTTGATTTTCCCTCTTGGAAGTTTTTTTTTTGTGATATATTTTGAATTTTTTTATAAAGGAAGAAAAAACTAAAAATGGAAGTTGATGCCACTCCAAGCAGTGTATCCATGAGGATTTGTATCCCAGATTTTTATCCCAGGTCTCTTACTTGTATCTGGTGGTGGATGTCATCTTCTCATGGTTTTCCAGGAAGCGCTGGAAGGATTCCTTGGCTTCCTTGTACTTGGATCTGGCTTCTTCCTTCTCCTCCTTCTCTGTCTGAACTTTGTAGGCATTAAAGGCCTGCTTCTTTTCACTCAGTTTTGCCAAAGCACTTCCCAGGAAAGAAAAGAAAGAGCAATGTTATTCATAAATTAAAAAAAAAATATCAAGAAGAGAAAGAAAATCAGAAAAATCAGGAAAAAAATGAAAGAAAATAGCAAAAAAGAAAGAAAAAAGAAAATCAAATAATCAAAAGAAAAATAAGAAAACTGAGGAAAAAAAAAAAAGAAAACTGAGGAAAAAGAAAGAAAAGCCAGAACAATCAGAAAAGGAAAGTAAGAAAAATAACTAAGAAAATCAAAACCAGAAAGCAAAAGGCAACAGGTTTGAATAATCTAGATTTGAGATAAAATTAATCTGAACATTTTAATCCCCAAATCAACAAGAAATCCCAACTTCCACACTTTTTCCCAATACCAATGAAGCTGTTGGAAGCATTTCTTTATGGAGGAAGGAAGCCAATCCCTGCCAATGGCACAAGTGCAGGAGGATCTGTTGCTGACAGAACTTTACATTTTTGGAAGTAAATTCTCTAAAAAAGGTTTGTGTGGAATTGAAGGGCTCAGTACCTGTATCTGGGGTCATTAATGATCATTTTCATGGCCTGCTCCCAGGAAGCATTGGATGGAACCCGCTGTGAAAACAGGAAATTATGGATGAATCAGACCAGGAATTAACATCCAACAAGGAATAATTCCTTAAAAACAGCCAAGGGGAAAAAATAAAATCTTCTTTTCATTGCAATGTCCTTTTTCTTTCATTTCCTCAAGAGTGAGGAATTCTTCCCCAAAAAAACAAGTAAAACCTGGCAAACAAAAAAAAACCAACCAGGTTTTGTAGCTCAAGAAAACATTAATAATTGGTCAATAAAATATTAATAATTGACCCAGATACCTTTTCTTTTAACAGTTCTTTAAATGCTTGTTTGGCCTCTTCCTTTGTGTTCCACGTGTAGGTTTTTTTAACTGGTTGTGCATCCTCATCCTCCTTCTTTGCAGTAGCACTAAAGCAAAACAAATTTTATTATTTCAGAATTTTTTTTCTAAGTTAGAGGCACTGAAGAGTCAAAAACCACCACAAAATGAGTTTTATAAACAGCAACTTCAAATAAAAAAATAATTCTAATAATTCATACAAGGGTTTTCCTTACCGACACCACAGCTGATGAAAAAAAGGTCCAAAAAAATGAATTATTGAGGCAAAATAGTTCCCTCCTGCAACTGACCGCCTGCTAAGGTTATCTAGAAATTATCCCTAAATATATTATGTTGAAATTCAGCAGGAATATTAACATTTTATATAAAAATATAAAAGAAGTGCATAAAAATGGGCCTCTACTCCTTAATTACGTTCTGCTGTCTAAAATCCCCCACAGCAACTCCTTTTTTTTTGAATTATAAAAATCCTAAGTTATAATTTTCCACACAATAGATCTTTCATTATTTAAAATAAAAAGGAATCATAGCTGGAACAGATAAAAATCCCTTGAGTATTTGATTTTCTACCAGCGATAACCAATGGCACAGATCCATGGAAAAGGAGAAGAAATAGGGAAGTGTTTAATGGCACCCTGGGAAATTCTTACAGACACTGGGAAATCCATGGAATGTTCTGTCACTGGTGCTGCTGAGAAATGAAAAACTGCAGCAAAGCCTCATTTCATAAATGATCATGGAATGGCTTGGATCCATGTTCCATGGGCAGGGACAGCTCCCACTGTGCCAGGTGCTCCCAGCCCCATCCAGCCTGGCCTTGGGCACTGCCAGGGATCCAGGGCACTCACAGCTGCTCTGGGCACCCGTGCCAGGGCCTCAGCACCTTCCCAATCCCTGATCTAAGCCTGTGTTCTGTCACCTCAAAGCCACTCCTTCTTGTCATGTGGTAAATTATTCATTCCCTTGAAGAACTTGCTTGAAGTGTGCTACAGGCCTGTGGGAAGAGCTTGGTGTTTGGGATGGGAACCATGGGATGGGTTGGGTAGGAAGGGACATTAAGGATCATCCCAATCCATCCCACCATGGCAGGGACACCTCCCACTGTCCCAGGCTGCTCCAAGCCCTGTCCAACCTGGCCTGGGACACTTCAGGGATCCAGGGACATCCACAGCTTCTGTGGGAACTCCATCCCAGGGCCTCACAGGGAATGATCCCCCCAAATCCCCTTTCAGGGATTTGGCAGGGACACCTCCCACTGTCCCAGGCTGCTCCAAGCCCTGTCCAACCCGGCCTGGGACACTTCAGGGATCCAGGGACACCCATCCATCCCAGAGCCTCACAGGGAATGATCCCCCCCAAATCCCCTTTCCTGGAGCTGCCATCCACCCCCTGGCACTCACTCTCCCGACGCCTCCTGCTTGGCCGCCTCATCGGTGGCGGCGGCCGCGGTGTCGGCGCTGCCGTCCTGCGTGCCGGGGGCGGCGCTGCCCTGGCCCTGCTCCTCGGCCGTGGCCGTGCCGGCCGTGTCCGTGTCCCCCGTGGTGGCAGCCGGGGCAGATTCCCCCTCGGGAGCAGCTCCTGCAGGAGCAGCCGTGGCCGTGGCGCTCTCGGCGGCCGGGGCTGTGCTGGCCCCGCTCGGAGCGTCCCCGGCCGCGGCCGGAGCCGAGGTGGCGGCGGCCGCGTCCTCCGGCTTCGTGCTGGGGACAAACACGACAGCGGTCACTGCTGCCTCTGCTCGGGACATTCAGGGCAAAGGGGCAGCTTAGGGATGGGGCCACAGTGGGGAGTGAGGGGTTTAGGGTGAGGTAAAGACACGGAAAAGGTTTGTAGGCCCTCAGGGAAAGGGGTTTGTAAGGCCTCAGGGAAAAAGGGTGAAAGGCCCTCAGGGAAAAGGGCTGAAGGCCCTCAGGGTAATAAAGAGTCTGAAGGCCCTCAGGGTAAAGGATCCTAGGAAAGGTTTGAATGCCATCAGGAAAAAGGAGTTGAAGAGCCTCAGGAATAAAAGGGGTTGAAGGCCTTCAGGGTAAAAAAGGGGTTGAAGGCCCTCAGGGAAAAAAACGGGTGAAGGATCCTAGGAAAGGTTTGAATGCCATCAGGTAAAAGGAGTTGAAGAGCCTCAGGGAAAAAAAGGGGTTGAAGACCCTGAGGAAAAAAGGGTTTTAAGGATCCTAGGGAAGGTTTGAAGGCCCTCAGGAATAAAAGGGGTTGAAGACTCTCAGGAAAAAAGGGGCTGAAGGCCTTCAGGGTAAAAAAGGGGTTGAAGGCCCTCAGGGTAAAAAAGGGGTTGAAGATTCTCAGGGAAAAAAGGGGTTGAAGACCCTCAGGCAAACAAAGGGCTTGAAGGATCCTAGGAAAGGTTTGAAGGCCATCAGGAAAAAGGAGTTGAAGAGCCTCAGGGAAAAAAAGGGGGTGAAGACCTTCAGTAAAGAGGGTTTGAAGGATCCTAGGAAAGGTTTGAAGAGCCTCAGGGAAAAAAGGGGTTGAAGGCCCTCAGGAAAGAGGGTGTGAAGGCCCTCAGGAAAAAAGGGTTTTAAGGATCCTAGGGAAGGTTTGAAGGCCCTCAGGAATAAAAGGGGTTGAAGGCCCTCAGGAAAGAGGGTGTGAAGGCCCTCAGGAAAAAACAGGCTTGAAGGCCCTCAGGAAAAAAAGGGTTTGAAGGCCCTCAGGCAAACAAAGGGCTTGAAGGATCCTAGGAAAGGTTTGAAGGCCATCAGGAAAAAGGGTTTGAAGACCCTCAGGAAAACAAGGGGTTGAAGACCTTCAGGAAAAAAAGGGGTTGAAGGCCCTCGGGGAAAAAGGGGTCCAAGGCCCTCAAAAAATGTTTGAAGAGCCTCAGGAAAAAAGGGTTTGAAGGATCCCAGGAAAGGTTAGAAGACCCTCAGGGAAAAAAAAGGATTGAAGGCCCTCATGAAAAGTTCAAAGACCCTCATGAAAAAATTAGTACAATGTTAAAAATGTACCTGTTTTCTTCAGCTTTAATCATTGCTAGAGGAAAAAAGGAGAAAAACAATTAAAATATAGCTTAAAAATAGTTCATGTACACAGGGAGTTCTCATAATTCTTGATTTAATAAAAGCAAAGTTTTACTTGTTTTTGTTACTATCAAAAATTTCAAATGTATGTGCCCTTCAAAGACTGAAATCAATTGAGATTAAAACAAAGTTTAGAAATCCCATTATGGGAAGATGGGGGAATATAAAAATGACTTTCAGGTTTGAAATAATTATTTTAATTATTTTAAAAATAGTTCAAAGACCCAGAAAGAAAGTCAGGATTATTAAACAGAATTTTAAGAACCGAAATATTTAAATTACTGCGGCCTATTATTTTTCTTACACTTATTCTTTCCCCCTTTTGTTGCTATTTAAAAAAAAGACACAATTAATGAATATATATATTAATATATAAAATATAAAAAAAAATATAAAATAAAAATACAAAGTCCAGGACTCTTACCTTCAAGATCCTCCAGCTCTTTGGGTTTTGCCCAACGGGATTCCTTTGTTTGGGAATTGTAATAATAAGGCTTCCCAGAATCTGATTTATACTCCTTCCAGGGACACTTGGACAGCAATTGCTGATGGAGAGAAAACAAAGATTTTCCAAGGAAAATCTCCTTTAGGAACTCCTTAAATAAAGATTCTTATTTCCCTCTTCCCTATTCCTGTTCCTTAAATAAGCAATTAGGAACATCATTAGGTGGGATAATTATGAGGCACAAGGCTTTGGGTGCATTAAAGTTGCTTTCCTGGAGCTCTTTCTTCCTGAAATTCCTTCCAATTCAGAAAAAAAATCAACAAAATTCCAAGTTTTCCCATTTTCTCCCTTGTGGGTTTAACTTTGGTTAAGGTTTGTTTTCAGCTCTCAGCTACAAACATCAAATATTCTTGAAGAAAACAGAAAAATTGGTTAAAAAGTGGAAATAAATCACATTGGATCAATTTGATTTGATATTATCCAACAAAAATAAACCAGGGGAATTCTCAGGAATTTGTAGTATATTTTAAGATAATTAATTTGACCCAAATGGTAATTTTTAGGAATTTTTTCTTCTCTAAATAATTCTCTAAATTATATCTATTGCTTTCTAAAAAATAAAAAAGGACACATTATAAAATAAAAAACCTATTTAAAATGAGGAATATGGAGGAATTTTGCACCCTCAGGTTCTCCCAACATAAGGAGAACAATCCAAATATTTCAGGAACATTTCCTATTGGAAGAGTTTGCTCCCACTGATAGTGGAAGCCTGGAAAAAGTTCAAGATAGAATCTAAAATGTTGGGCTTTGTGCTTTCCCAGATCAACTGCATACTGTGTAAGCAGTATGAGAAATTATATAATTGTCAGATGTGATGATTGTTTAGTAATTAAATGTAATTATTATATAACCAGAAGAAGAATAGTGAGAAACTATGTTGGAAATTCAGAGAGGGGCTACATTTATGTATACAATAGAACAATGTAAGTTTAATTATTAACATGAAAGTTATGTAAGGATAGAATATAAAACATGATCATTTCGGATGTATGGTTGGAGTCAGATTTGGGTTGAACACACCCCAATTCCCAGAGCTCTCAATAAATATAATCCCTGTGATTGTGTGGTTTTGAACACTGACACCACTGCTTCCAGCAGGATTCTCCTTGCTGCAGGTGTCAGGCCTGGAAATCCTCATGTTCCCACAATATCCCAGAATTAATTTGGGATTTGGTTACCTCAGCAGGGGTTTTGAGGTCATCTGGCTTCTCCCACGTGGACTGCTTGGTCTCGGTGTTGTAGTAATAAGTTCTTCCATCCGGGGACTTGTGCTCTGTCCACGTGGATTTCTGGGAAAATCCCAAGGGAAATGAGTGCTGATGTACAAAAAGGGATCCAAGCACACAGGAAGGGAGGGATACAGACCTGCTTGGAGTGCTCCTCGCTGGCAGAGCTGCTGCTGCTGGAGCTCTGCTGGACTGCGGACACCACGGCATGCGCTGTCTGAGGGGAGACAAAACAGGCCTTGGAAAACCCTCACTCAGGATATAGAATATATAATACACCTTCAGTCAGTATTTTCCCCAAAAAAACCTCCTTATTTGGGAGTGGAGCTGTTCAATTGCACATTCCCAAGGGCCTGATCCCACCACGGGATGCGCTGTCTGAGGGGAGACAAAACAATGGAAAATCCTCACTAACTCATGGGTTTCACCCAAATATCCTGGATTTTCCAGGTGGTTCAGCAGCACAAATAAGCCAAATTCACACCTTTAGTCAGTACTTTCCCCAAAAAGCTCCTTATTTGGGAGTGGAGCTGTTCAACTGCACATTCCCAAGGGCCCAATCCCACCACGGGATGCGCTGAGGGGAGACAAAACAGGCCTTGGAAAATCCTTACTAACTCATTGGTTTCAACCAAATATCCTGGATTTTCTAGGTGGTCCAGCAGCACAAATAAGCCAAATACACACTTTCAGTCAGTATTTTCCCCAAAAAAACCTCCTTATTTAGGAGTGGAGCTGTTCAACTGCACATTCCCAAGGGCCCAATCCCACCACTGAATGCGGTGTCTGAGGGGAGGCAAAACAGGCCTTGGAAAACCCTCACTAACTCATTGGTTTCAACCAAATATCCTGGATTTTCTAGGTGGTTCAGCAGCACAAATAAGCCAAATTCACACCTTCAGTCAGTATTTTCCCCAAAAAAACCTCCTTATTTGGGAGTGGAGCTGTTCAACTCCACATTCCCAAGGGCCCAATCCCACCACGGGATGTGGTGTCTGAGGGGAGGCAAAACAGGCCTTGGAAAATCCTCACTCACTGCTGGGTTCCACCCAAATATCCTGGATTCTCCAGGTGGTTCAGCAGCACAAATAAGCCAAATTCACACCTTCAGTCAGTATTTTCCCCAAAAAACCTCCTTATTTGGGAGTGGAGCTGCTAAACTCCACATTCCCAAGGGCCTGATCCCCAAGGGCCTGATCCCACCATGGGATGCGCTGTCTGAGGGGAGACAAAACAATGGAAAATCCTCACTAACTCATGGGTTTCACCCAAATATCCTGGATTTTCTAGGTGGTTCAGCAGCACAAGTAAGCCAAATTCACACCTTCAGTCAGTATTTTCCCCAAAAAATCTCCTTATTTGGGAGTGGAGCTGTTTCACTGCACATTCCCAAGGGCCTGGTTCCCTCAGGATGTGCAAGTGGAGGGGTGAGACCACGACAACCCCAAGTCACAATTCCAGCAGCACTCTCTGTTCCCACAGCTTGAGGAAAATTTGCTTCAGGAAGGTTCTGGTTCCCTGAGCTCCCTCCCACAATTGCTGCTGCTTTCCATGGCCAGCTTTCCCATGAATTCCCTGGAATCAGGACTGCATCCCTGCTGTGGATGAGGATTGGATACAGCCAAGGAAAATTGGATTTCCTGACAGGCCAAGGGACAGGATGGAAATCTCATGGAAATAATGTGGACATCATCTATTTAATAATTACATTGGGACAAAGCCCACAGATTTCAAGGAACAACCAAAAACTTGGAAAAAAAAAGTGAATTAAGGTTTTCCTTTAAATCCCCAAAACCAAGTTTGCCCCACACCACAATGAAATTCCAACCTTCTGGAATTGTGTTTTCAACATACCTGAGTCCCAGGAGGGGTTACTCCTGAAAAATAAACAATTAAAAATTAATTGATGGTTTGGTTGCTTAATTTTCCTAAATATTTCTCCATGTGTGCAAGGAAAAAAAAAAAAAAGTCCTGGGCACCAATGGAGACTCCAGATCTGAAATGCTCCATTCCATTTCAGGCAAAAAAGTGGAATTTTTAAATGTTTCAGCTGATTTTGTTTAAGTATTTTGAAATTATATCAAGTTGTTTTACTCACCTACTTGTGCATCCATGCTGTTCACTCCTGGCTGTAAAAATAATTAAAACAATTAAACAATTAAACAACAAAATTTAAGTAATTAATTCCTGAGGAATTCAATCCCCCAAAAAAATCCAATATTCATTATTCAAACAAGGCTTTTCTGCCACAAAAGGCTCAATTCCTTAAACAAGGATTCCTGCTTCCCCCTAATTATTCCTGCTCCTTAAATAAGCAATTAGGAACATCATTAGCTGGGATAATTATGGGGCACAAGGCTTTGGGTGTACTAAAATTGCATTCATGGAGCTCTTCCTGCCTGAAACTCCTTCCAATTAAGGAAAAAAAAAAATCAACCAAATTCCAAGTTTTCCCATTTTCTCTTTATGGATTTAGCTTTGGTTAAGTTTTATTTTCACTTCTCAGCTACAAACTTCAAATATTCCTCAGGAAAACACAAAAAAAATGGTTAAAAAGTGGAAATAAATCATATTGGATCAATTTGATTTGATATTATCCAACAGGAATAAATCAGGAAATTCCCAGGAATTTGTTGTGTATTTTAAGAGCATTAATTTGACCAAACCAGTAATTTCTAGGAATTTTTAATGTACTTTAAGAGCATTAATCTGACCAAAATACTGATTTTTAGAAATTTCACTGCTTCAAATCAGCACAGCAAAGGTTTGTGCTCAGCACTAGAAGAAATTCCAGAGAAATTTAGGGATTTAAATCTGCATGGGAAAAAACCCATAAAAATAATTTATTTCTAAATTTAATGGCTGGGTCTGGTTTTAAGTGAATCTCTTAGGCTTGGACTAAATTTATTTCTTAAGAACAGGATTCAATTTATATTTTTTCCCCTCAGATTTCACCTGTGTTTTAATTTTTCCCTTTCCATTTCCACCCAAAGAACTTCTCATTCCTTGAGCTATTCCAGCAATTTTTATACTCAACTGGATTTCAGGAACTTTTAATAAAAAATCTCTTTCTAATGGACTCAAATGTCTTTAGTATTGAATTTAAATTCTTTAAAAAATTTCAATTTAAGAGAGAAGAATCTCTTGGTCAGACAATTAAACAATCCAAGGTCACAGTGATTCCTGCCACACTGCAGGAAGTGAAGGATAAGGAATGAAAGAAAAACAAAAAGGAGTTTAAAGACTGCTGAAAATCACAAAAATCTTATTTTATAATCATTCAAGAGCCACATAAAACTCCACTGTAATGAAAAAAATGTAAAATTTAAATTCTTCTTTTCTAATTAAAGAAAGCCAAGAGTGATTAACTGTAACTTCTACAAAGAGCTTTTAAAAAATTTAAAAAAAATAAATGAAACTCACAGGAACCGTGGGCTGCATGGCAGCCTGGGACATGTGGGACATCATCATCCCAGGCATCACCGACTGCATCATCCCAGGCATCTGCAATTCAAGAGCATTTCAGCATATTCTCCACACAAAATACTGTATTTCTATTTAAAAACCATTATCTGATACTTCTTTTTAATTTAAAACAACCCAAACATCCCTCTTATGCAAGGAAAAATAAAACAGATTTGTGAGATTGTGATTCCCTTCACCACATTCCCACTGAACTGGGATGTTCCCATTAGGAATGGCATGTCCAGATTCCAAAGCTGGACAGGAAATAACACCAAAACCAATTGAAACTCTGAAGGAACAACAGCAAATGATGTGGGAGCTGATTGCATGACTGAAATCCTGAGTGGAAGCAGGAACAGCAAAGGTTGGGAATGATGAATTCCTGCAGAATCCCAAGGCTACAGGGAATAAAGGAACAAAGGGAGGTGAACTCCCAGGTGTGACATTTACCTTACATTTGCTCTCCAGCTACCAAAAAGTCCTGAGTTGCTCCCTAAAATGTGAAATATTGAAATATTCCCTGGGAATTGTGGAACAAGAGCAAATGATGTGGGAGCTGATTGCATGACTGAAATCCTGAGTGGAAGCAGCAAAGGTTGGGAATGAAGAATTCCTGCAGAATCCCAAGGCTACAGGGAATAAAGGAACAAAGGAAGGTGAACTCCCAGGTGTGACATTTACCTTACATTTGCTCTCCAGCTACCAAAAACTCCTGAGTTGCTCCCTAAAATGTGAAATATTGAAATATTCCCTGGGAATTGTGGAAAAGGAGGTACAGAACAGCAGAGAAATAAACCAGAATTTCTACTTCACTTCCTAATGAACACAATAATACAGCACTAATGAGTCAATTTTTTAAACTAATTTTTTAAACTCCTCATTTTTTAAAAATTAAAAATTTAAGGAATTTATTTTTACCCCAGAAGCTGCAAATCCCCACTGAAAAAAAATTCCTGCCAAGCCCTTATGATTTAAGGAAAATATGGGTGTTGTGCCCAGGGAATTGCAAAGGAAGAGGAGCTGTCACCAAAGCTTTAATCCTTCCCTGCTCTCCTCCACAGGAGCATCCCAAGGACATTCATTAAACCCACAAGGAGAATTATTTCTTTCCAGAGCTGAGGATTTCATCCCAAAGCACACAGGAAATGTGGGAACTGAGAGGAAAAGCTGCCAAAAGCAGGGCCATGGTCGTGGCTGTGTCACCTTTTCCAGTGCCAGGGCATTGGCAGCAATGGGATCCAGGGATTACAAACCAAGCCCAGGATCCCAACAGGAATTCTGCAACAATTCTGGAATTCCTTGGTTCTGCTCTTGCTGGAATGTTCACGTGTGTGGATGGAGGAACTGGCCAAGAATTACAGAAACGTGAAGTCCCAAGACAAACTTACCCCTTCAAAATCTACAGAAAACTTCCAAAAAACCTGAATAAATCAATCCAAACTATGGATTGATAATTAAAGTTAGAGGTGCATTAATTACCTGTTCTCATCCAAAAAAAACTTGAATAAATCCCAAATAATTGACTGAAAGTTAGAGGTGCATGAATTACCTGTTCTCATTAAAAAACTTTAATAAATCCCAAATAATTGACTGAAAGTTAGAGGTACATTAATTACCTGTTCTCACTCCAAAACACTTAAATAAATCCCAATCTATGGAATGATAACTGACATTGGAGGTGCATTAATTTCCTGTTCTCATTCAAAAAACTTAAATAAATCCCAAATGATGGACTGAAAGTTAGAGGTGCATTAGTTACCTGTTCTCATTCCACCCCTATGGATTAATAATGAGAGGTTCTGTTCTCATTAAAAAAACTGGAATATATATATCCATATATCAATGGATTGATAATTAGAGGTGCATTAATTACCTGTTCTCATTCCAAAAAATCTTGAATAAATCCCAAATGATTGACTGAAAGTTAGAGGTGCATGAATTACCTGTTATCATGCAAAAAACTTTAATAAATCCCGAACTATGGATTGATAATTAAAGTTACAGATATATTAGTTACCTGTTCTTATTAAAAAAACTTGAATAAATCCCAAATGATGGACTGAAAGTTAGAGGTGCATTAATTACCGGTTTTCTTTCCACAAAATCTTGAATAAATCCCAAATGACTGACTGAAAGTTAGAGGTCATTAATTACCTGTTATCATGCAAAAAACTTTAATAAATCCCGAATTATGGACTGATAATTCAAGTTGGAGGTGCATGAATTACCTGTTATCATGCAAAAAACTTTAATAAATCCCAAATTATGGACTGATATTTGGAGGTGCATGGATTACCTGTTATCACACCAGTTTCCAATTCCAGTTACAGAGGTGCCTCAGTTCCCTGCTCCCCATAAGCAGAGTTATAACCCCGAGTTTCCCCAGGAGATTCCCCCTCAGGGCTGAGCCCTGGCACAGAACCTGCTGCAATTGCTTACCTGCCCCATCGGGGGTCCTCCCATGGGGGGCATCATCTGAGGCATCATCCCGTGGGGCACCGGGGGCATGTTGGGGGGTCTCTGGCCCATGGGGTGCATCCCCATGGGGGGGTAGTGGGGCATTCCGGGGTGCCCCATCTGCAAAACAGCGACAGCAGGGAAATCAGCACCGAGGCAGCCGCCCCAACACCACAGGGAGAAAGGAAAAGAGGTTGTCATTATTGCAACACTTTCAGTACTTGCTGTTCCACACAGATGCAACAGCTCTGGGAGTACCCTGAGATAAAGCCTGGGCAGAATTTCCCCTTGGAAAATGCATTTAGCAGGAGGGAAAAATATGAAATTATTGATCACAAAACTTCAAAATGGTTTGGGTAGGAGGGACCTTAAAGTTCTTGCAGTTCCAACAGCTCTGAGAGTACCTTGAGATAAAGCTTGGGCAGAATTTCCCCTTGGGAAATACATTTAGCAGGAGGGAAAAATATGAAATTATTGATCATAAAACTTCAGAATGGTTTGGGTAGGAGGGACCTTAAAGTTCTTGCAGTTCCAACAGCTCTGAGAGTACCTTGAGATAAAGCTTGGGCAGAATTTCCCCTTGGAAAATACATTTAGCAGGAGGGAAAAATATGAAATTATTGATCACAAAACTTCAGAATGGTTTGGGTAGGAGGGACCTTAAAGTTCTTGCAGTTCCACCCTCTGGGACACCTTCCACTATCACAGGTGTCCAATCTGGCCTTGGACACTTCCAGGGATGGGGCAGCCTGGAATTCCATCCCAGGAATCCCCACCCTCACAGGGAAGGAATTCTCTCCTAATTTCCCCTAACTCTACCACCTTCCAGTCCAAAAGCAGTTTTCTAATGACTTTTTCTTATCCCAGAAGTCTCCCTGGGGCTGGATGAAAAGAAACCATGAGCAACTAGAAAGTTTTCAATCTTCTGGGCAGAACTCCTGACTTTTCCCAATCACATCCTCCCACAGCACATGCAGTGACAGCTCCTGTTTCCCAGCCCCAGGTAATTCCAGGTGGAACAGTGTTTCCTAAAAATCCCCTCTGGTCCTCTTTGGAGTGCTGATTCACTTTCAGAGGCACCTACCACCCTGGTGCTGAGAAGATCCTCCCAAGCCTGCTTTGCTCTAAGCTGAGCCCCTTTCCAGCTCCCTCAGCTGCTCCTGGGGCTCCAGATCCTTCCCAGCTCTGGATACAGCCAGGTCTGTGCTGCACTGTGCCCTGGGGGGCATCGGGAAGGGCATTCCCAGCAGGTCAGGCAGGGATCCTGCTCTTCTGAGGCACCTCTGGGTGCTGTGTCCCATTCCCAGGGATCCTGACCCTCCGAGGCCCCTCTGGGTGCTGCGTCCAGCTCTGGCTCCTCAGCACAGCAGGGCCAGGAGCTCCTGGAGCATCTCAGTGCCCAGGAGAGGCTGAGGGAGCTGGGGCTGCTCAGCCTGGAGAGAAGCCCCAGGGAGAGGAGCCTCAGCCCTGGCTGTCCCTGGGTGTCCCTGGGAAGGCTCCAGGCGGGGCCCAGCAGTGGCACCAGAGCAAGGCAGGGACTGATGCCCAGGAAGTCCCACCTGTACTCGAGCAAGAGCTTCCTCCTTGTGCGGGTGACAGGTGCCAGAGAGGTTTTGGCGTCTCCGCCAGCGGGGACACCCAGAACCGCCCGGACACAGCCCCGCACCACGGGACGCCCATCCCACCCAACCCTGCGATGACCCCGGAGCAGGAAGGCGGGTCCAGCTTCCGCACGCCGTAACTCCGTGCCCCCCCCGGAGCCCGCACTCACCATGAGAGAGCCGCGGTCGACGCCGCCGGGCCGCATGGCGGGGCTGAGCAGGGAGCCCCCGCAGCGGCCCAGGAGGCGCCCGCGCAGCGGCGGCCGCGGGGCCGCGGGCCCGAAGGGCAGCAGCGGCTCGGGCTCCCCGCGGGGCGGGAGCAGCGGCGCCAGCAGGCTGACGGGCTTCCCCGCCGGCCAATCGGGGCGCGCCGCCAGCCGCGCGCTCTTCGGCGATTGGTCGGCGCCCGAGCCCACCGGCCGCACGGCGTCGCCCGGCGTCAGCTGCATGAGGGGCGGCGGCTTCGGCAGCGAGAACGGCAGCGGCTGCGGGGAGGCGGCGGCGGCCGCGGCCGTGGAGTCCCCGCCGGACATGGCGGCGAGAAGCGGCCCGGCCCCGCGGCGCGGCGCTGGCTCGGGAGGCTCCCGGGAGCGCGGGGCGCGGAGCGAAGCGGCGGCGGCTGCGGCCGAGCGCGGGGCACGCCGGGAAACCGCTCACGTGGGACCGGGGGCGGTGCGCGATCGGCCGGGCGGTACCAACAGCGCCGGAAGGAGGGGGTGACTTCCCGCTGCACCGTTTCGGCTCAGCTCGGGAGGTGGCGGCAGATCTCCCCTCAGCCGTGCTGCGGGTGGTACGCGCCGCGTTCGTGCTTTTTCCCCCCCGTGACGGTGCGGGTGGTACGGGCCGACTCGGACCCCCCCCGCGCCTCCGCCGTGGTTGGCGCCGCTGAGGGGGAGCGGCCGCCATGGCGGGAGGGAGAGCGCGAGGGGATCAGGGAATATCCCATCGGGATCGGGGAATATCCCATCGGGATCGGGGAATATCCCGCTGGGACGGCACCCACAGGGACCAGCCCGTCCCACTGCTGCACCTGCACAGCCCCACAGTCCCTCTCTGTGACCGTGAGTCCTTTCCAGGCCCTCCGGGAGCTCTGGCAGCCCTGAGGCCGTGGCGCTGCCGGGGATGCAGGGGCAGCCTCGGCTTCTCTGGGAATTCCATTCAGGGACTCCTCTCCCTCACAGCCAGGAATCCCCAATTCCCAATATCCCATCCATCCCTGCCCCGTGATCGACGGAACCCGTTCCCTGTGTCCTGTCCCTCAGGGCCGCGGAACAAAGGCCCGAAAAGGTGAACTGAGAACAATGTTAAAGCTCAATGTAACCTCAGCTGGAAGTGTCTAAAATGTAACTCTGGTTTTCCGGGAAACATTAAAATCCCGCTGTTTTCCTTACACAAAGCCCTCCTGCCAAGGTTTTCGTGTGGAGGAGGGAGTCAATTGATTAAAACAAAGTAAAATTGTGTATGACCTAAAATCCTTGCCCATCAATCAAATCCCTGGCAGAGATGCATTTGATATATTTTATAATCTTGGTTTAATACCCAAAATCCACCCAAAGAAGTGGGAGAAGAGCTGGGAAAGTTGGGGAGAAATTCCCAATGATTTATAATTTGGTCTTGTGCCACTCACACCAAGTTTATTTGGATGGAGTCTGTCCCACACAGCAGAGTGGGAGAGGGCTGGGAATTCTGTGGGATAAATGAATTTATATGGGAGACTCCAAAGGGGAAAGACCCTGGAGACCCAGGGGATGATCTCTGCTCCCTTGTGTATTTATTTATCCGTGTTTCTCTACCTGAGAATTCTCTAATTCTGAAATTAAGAAAATTGAAATAAAAATTCTGAAATAGAGAATTTTGGAATAAAAATTCTGAAATACAATTTCTGAATTGCAGATTCTGAAATAGAAGTTCTGAAATAAGAGATTCTGAAATAAAAAATCTGAGCTGAAAATTCTAAAAAAGAGGACTTTGAAATATAAATTTGGAAATGCAGACTCTGAAATAAAAACCCCGAGACACAAATTCTGAAATCCAAATTCGGGAATACAAATTTAGAAATAAAAACGGAAGTAAAAATTCTGAAATACAAATTCAGGAATACAAATTCTGAAACAAAAACCTTGAAATTAAAACAAAAAGAAAAAGTGAAATAAAAATTTGGAATTATAAATTCTGCCATGCAAATTCTGAAATACGGCATTCTGTAATACAAGATATTTGGGACAGTGAGGAGAGTGAGCCTTGGGATTCCTTTTTCATGGAGTTTTACCTGTTAGCTGGAATGTATTTAAGCAGTGGGGTTTGTATTTAATGTATTTAATCTGGTTTTCTCTTAGAAAAACTGTTTTATTTCCTGTAAACTCGATATCAAATCGCCCTCAGGTGTTTGCCGGATTTCTGTGGCAAGGCAGAGCATTCCAAGGGAATTCCTGGAGCGGCCAGCAGGGAGAGGGCTCGCACACGGAATCTCTCGGGCCGGATCTCACGGATGATCCCGGGATCCCGATCAGCAGCCCTGGGCACGGACTGGAACCAGAGGGCTTGGAAAGGGATTTCTCATTTCCCATCCATTTGGGATTCTGGGATTCCCGGGAAAACGCGGGGCGGTCCCATGGGCACAGCGGCCTTGGAGCCTCGTCCCACTCAGGGGAAACCTCGCTCTGCGCATTCCCGAACCCGGCATTCCATACCAGCGGGATTCCATCCAGTGGGATTTGATCCAATGGGATCCAGCAGGATTCCATCCAGTGGGATTCGATCCAATGGAATCCAGTGCGGTTTCCTCCAGTGGGATTTGATCCAGTGGAATCCAGCAGGATTCCATCCAGTGGGATTTGATCCAGTGGAATCCAGCGGGATTCCGTCCAGTGGAATTCGATCCAATGGGATCCAGTGCGATTTCCTCCAGTGGGATTTGATCCAGTGGAATCCAGTGGGATTCCATCAAGTGGGATTCGATCCAATGGAATCCAGCGGGATTCTATCCAGTGGGATTCGATCCAATGGGATCCAGCGGGATTCCATCCAGTGGGATTCGATCCAATGGGGTCCAGTGGGATTCCATCCAGTGGGATTTGATCCAATGGAATCCAGCGGGATTCCACCCAGTGGGATTCGATCCAATGGGATCCAGTGGGATTTCATCCAGTGGGATTTGATCCAATGGGATCCAGTGGGATTTCATCCAGTGGGATTTGATCCAATGGAATCCAGCAGGATTCCATCCAGTGGGATTTGATCCGATGGGATCCAGTGGGATTCCATCCAGTGGGATTCGATCCAATGGGATCCAGTGCGATTTCATCCAGTGGGATTCGATCCAATGGGATCCAGTGGGAATCGATCCAATGGAATCCAGTGGGATTTCATCAAGTGGGACCCAGTGGGATTTGATCCAGTGGGATCCAGCAGGATCCAGGGGTGAAACAAACACAACACAACACAGGGGGATTTCTTTTAATGGGATCCAGGGGTATTCTGTCCAGTGGGATTCAGCAGGGATTCCATCCAGTGGGATCCAGGGAGATTCTATTCAATGGGATCCTGCGGGATTTCGTCCAGTGAGACCCAGCAGGATTCCATCCAGAGGGATCCAGTGGGATTTCATCCAGTGAGATCCAGCAGGATTCCATCCAGTGAGACCCAGTGGGATTTGATCCAATGGGATCCAGGAGGGTTTCATCCAATGGGATCCAGTGGAATTCCATCTAATGGGATCCAGCAGTGGGACCCAGTGGGATTCTATCCAGGGGGATTCCAGCCATCCAATGGGATCCATTGGGATTCCATCCAGTGGGATCCAGGGAGATTCCATCCAATGGGATCCAACAGGATCCAGGAGGATTCAATCCAACGGGAACCAGCAGGATTTCATCCAGTGGGATCCAGCAGGATTCCATTCAATGGAATCCAGCGGGATTTGATCCAGTGGGACCCAGTGGGATTCGATCCAATGGGATCCAGGGGGATTCAATCAAATGGGATGCAGCGGGATTCCATCCAATGGGATCCAGCAGGATTCCATGCAGTGGGATTCCATGCAGTGGGATTTCATCCAATGGGATTCAACGGGATTCCATGCAGTGGGATCCAACAGGCTTCCATCCAAAGGGATCCAATGGGATTTCATCCAATGGGATCCAGCAGGATTCCATCCAGTGGGATCCAGTGAGATTCCATCCAGTGGGGTCCAGGGAGATTCCATCCAACGGGATCCAACAGGATCCAGGAGGATTCAATCCAACGGGATCCAGGGGGATTTCATCCGGTGGGATCCAGCAGGATTCCATTCAATGGAATCCAGCAGGATTTGATCCAGTGGGATCCAATGGGATCCAGCAGGATTCCATTCAGTGGGGTTCAGTGGGATTCCATCCAGTGGGATTCCATCCAGTGGGATCCATTGGGATTTCATCCAATGGGATCCAGCGGGGTTCAATCCAATTGGATCCAGGGGGATTCTATCGAGTGGGATCCAGCAGGATTTGATCCAGTGGGGTTCAGTGGGATTCCATCCAGTGGGACCCATTAGGATTTGATCCAATGGGATCCAGCAGGAAGCTGTGGCTGCCTTCCCTTGGCTGGCTTTTCCCAGCAGCTCCGCCTCCAGCAGATTTAGCTCATTGTTTTTTGGGTGGTTTTTTTTTCCCCCCATTAGAGCTGATAAATTATTTAAGAATTGCAGTGATTTGGGGTTTTAAAGTGGTTCTGTGGGGAGGGTGGAGCTCTGCTTTCCTTCCAAGGAGTGCCAGCATGTCTGAGTCCCTGGATTCTGCACATCCCCCTTTGGAAAGCAGCTGCAGGGAGCTTTTCCCCATATTCCTCAAGTATTTTTTGCTGTTGTTTCTTCCTCTCATAAACTTGGTTTTCATTCTTCAGCCCATGAAAATCAAATTTCCCAGCAGTGAATTTTCCTAATAAATCGGAATTTTCCTTATAAATTTCCTGTGGGATTGGGTTTTCTGGATGCTGCAGTGTTCCCTATGGAAATGTGTTATCCCAGGCGTGTTCTGCATCCCAGAAAGCATCAGGCCACAGCTGGATTGTCACAGCCCAATGTAGGGAAAAGTAAAACACGAAATCCAGCTTCTTTTCCTGGGGAAAAAGTCTGAATCTGAGGATTAATAATTCCTAGGGAATGTTTCATGTGGTGGGAACAGTGGGAGTTCCTCTGGAAATAAGCTGGCACCTCTGGAGGGGTCTGGAATGTCCCTGGAGCAGCTCAAGCATGGAGGTGTCCATTCAGGAGATCCATTTGAGGGAATCTGGGACCCTGGAAAACTCAGGATCCAGGGAATTCCTCTTTTTAGCAGCTCAGGAAGATGAGAATTTGGGGAATGGGCACCATGAGGAGCAGCACATCCTAAATCCAGCACCAGAGGAGGGATGGGAGGCAGGTGGAGCAAAGGAAAAGATGTGAGAATTCCAAAAATAAATTGACATTCCCTTTGGATACCTCCTGACTTACAAGAATTCTCACTGCAAGAGGGAGAACTAGGACTTTGTATGATAAATGTTGGACTTTTCCCACCTGATTTGCCCTCCAGGAGAATCCCAGTTAAACCCTGCTGCACCTCACGTGCCTAATCCCAGATTTGGGTGGTTAACAAGGGATTTGATCCTAAAGAATTGCAGCTCCCACCTTATTGTTTCCATCTGCTTGTTGCTTTCCATAAAAATCACGCCCTGGAGCAGAGATCAGTAATATTTCTGCCTTGATCCCGCTGCTGCATAGCTGATGAATTCATGGATTTAGGGCAAATAATCCCGATTTCATTACCAGCAAGTGCTAGAAATAAAAACGGGCTCCGGACTATTGGTGGAAAAAACAAATCCCGGAGTCGTAAGAGAGGATTAAAATTGGAAAGATAAAAAATCTCTCCAGAGAAATGTTCAAAAGCTGAGAGAGTGGTGACAGCTGCTTCCCAGAATCCAGCTCTCCAGAGGCACTTGGGAGCCTTTGGATACGGGAAATAAAAGTGGGCAAGGGGTGGGGGAGCAGCGTGTGGAGAAATCCCGATAGAACAGCTCTGCATGGGCTGGGATTGTTGTTTTCCCACTTTGGAGCTGCCTGGGATGTGCCCTAAGGAGCCTGAAGATAAAAGTGTGGGGATAAAGCTTACAGGGAACCGAGCTGCAGTTAATTCCCAAGCCTTGGGAAGAGCGGTGGGATAACGGCCATTCCCTGCTCCTGGGCATGGGATCACTCCCAGCAGGAAGGGAAACAAACATGGCTTTTCCAGGGAATATCAGGTGGGATCAGTTGGGATAAACGCCTTGAGGAGGGATTTTTGGGAATAGCTGTGGACATCAGCTCCAGATCCATGTGTGGCCTCCCCTTGGGAAGGTAAATTCTTAGTGAATGCTTTTCCCCCCTTATTTCTTCTTTTTTTCCCTTCTACTTCTTCCTCTTTTACTAAACCTTATTCCAGTTCTGGAGTTCATTCCACAGAATGCCAGACTTGTTTGAGTTGACACCCTAAATCCCATCGCGTCCCATCCCATCCCATCCCATCCCATCCCATCCCATCCCATCCCATCCCATCCCATCCCATCCCATCCCATCCCATCGCATCCCATCCCATCCCATCCCATCCCACCCCATCCCACCCCATCCCATCCCATCCCATCCCATCCCATCCCACCCCACCCCATCCCATCCCACCCCATCCCATCCCATCCCATCCCATCCCATCCCATCCCATCCCATCCATCCCATCCCATCCCATCGCATCCCATCCCATCCCATCCCATCCCACCCCATCCTACCCCATCCCATCCCATCCCATCCCATCCCATCCCACCCCACCCCATCCCATCCCACCCCATCCCATCCCATCCCATCCCATCCCATCCCATCCCATCCCATCCATCCCATCCCATCCCATCGCATCCCATCCCATCCCATCCCATCCCATCCCATCCCATCCCATCCCATCCCATCCCATCCCATCCCATCCCATCCCATCCCATCCCGTCCCATCCCACTCCATCCCATCCCATCCCATCCCATCCCATCCCATCCCATCCCATCCCATCCCATCCCATCCATCCCATCCCATCCCATCGCATCCCATCCCATCCCATCGCATCCCATCCCATCCCATCCCATCCCGTCCCATCCCACTCCATCCCATCCCATCCCACCCCATCCCGTCCCATCCCATCCCGTCCCATCCCACTCCATCCCATCCCATCCCATCAATCCCATCCCATCCCATCCCATCAATCCCATCCCATCCCATCCCATCCCATCCCATCAATCCCATCCCATCCCATCAATCCCATCCCATCCCATCCCAACCCATCCCATCCATCCCATCCCATCCCATCCCATCCCATCCCATCCCATCCCATCCCATCCCATCCCATCCCATCCCAACCCATCCCATCCATCCCATCCCATCCCATCCCATCCCATCCCATCCCATCCCATCCCATCCCATCCCATCCCACCCCACCCCACCCCTTCCATGGGCAGGGACATTTCCCACTGTCCCAGGCTGCTCCAGCCTGGCCTTGGGCACTGCCAGGGATCCAGGGGCAGCCACAGCTGCTCTGGCAATCCCAGCCCAGGCAGGAATTCCCAATTCCCAATGTCCCACCCATCCCTGCCCTCTGGCACTGGGAGCCATTCCCTGGCTCCTGTCCCTCCATCCCTGTCCCCAGTCCCTCTCAGCTCTCCTGGAGCCCCTTCAGGCCCTGGAAGGTCACATTTAGGTCACCCCCAAGCTCCTCTCCTCCAGGCTGAGTTCCTGAGGAAGTTTTCAATTCATTAACCGTGTTTAAAGGCATTGGGTATAATTGGATTTTTTAATTTGGATGCAAAATGCAATTACAGCACGTTGTGTTTCCATCCTGGCAGGGCCTGTGCCCGTGAGCTGACTTTGGAAGGGGCTGGAGGGACAGGAGCCAGGGAATGGCTCCCAGTGCCAGAGGGCAGGGATGGATGGGACATTGGGAATTGGGAATTCCTGCCTGGGCTGGCATTGCCAGAGCAGCCCCTGGATCCCTGGCAGTGCCCAAGGCCCGGCTGGAGCACCCTGGCACAGTGGAAGTGTCTAAACACAAAACTGGAATATTTATCTTCCACACAACACAGAATTCCAAACCCCTGGGAAATTTTCTGATTTTCTTGATGTTATTTTCATGCTGGTTTGGAGATGAAGGGAAAAGCAGACAAAACCAATTTACAATTAAAATGTGATGAAATACAGCAATTTTTCCTCACTTCTCCTTCTGTTTAACTTCCACCTGATACAAATCAGCAATTTTGGGTTCCTATATTCGAACCCTTGGGCTCGGTGATATTTGTACAGCACTGTTTTATTTTCTAACCCCGCAGGTACTGAGTTATTTAAGAATTTTTATTGGATTCAGTGAAAACAGGATTGCTTTTCTATCTGATTTTAGGAGTTTGTCTTCCCTATGGTTTTCATAAATCCTGGAGTTTTAATTCCATGCCAGACATTTGCAGCCAGGAGTAAATTCCAAAATTAATTGCACCAAGGATACAGAAGGGTTTAGACAAACAGTCAAAGGCTAAAATTGCTGCTGTGTTATTGTACATTTAAATTGTATATATTTTAGCATTGTTTAGAATTTAGTTGCAGATTTAAAGACTAAATAATTGCAGAAGGAATTATTAGGGGAAGTTTTGTCCTTACAAATGACACAAACCCACTTTTCCTGCAGTATTTTTCCCAGGAAAATCAAGTCTCTAGTCGTGTGTGGAATTTCATTTGTCTCACTTAATTTCCTTCATATAAATCATGAGGGAAAAGATGTGGCTCTGAGAAATAGAAGCCAGTTGTGTGTCAGGATTAAATTGTGGAGAAACATTCCCTATAAGAAATTCAGGATTTTAAGGAATTATTTATCCAGGGAAGCCTGGGAATGAGCGGTTCTCTTAGAAACCACAGCTGCAGTGGCAGCAGGTGTCTGTGTGACTGACAGCCCCTATTAAAAATGTATAAAAATACATTTTGATTGGTCTAAAAATGCGTTTTATTCCAGCAGGTGCTGTCTGTGGGAGAGCTCAGCAGGTTCTGTGCCTGTGGCACTCAAACCAGGCCTGTCCCCTTCCTCCTCCAGCTCTTGGTGTCAAAAGATAGGAAAACAAATTCCTGCTCTCCTTTCAGGTCTCCTGACCACTAGGATTTGAGGAATTTCAGATAAATGCATTTAAAAGTAAGGGTGAGTCTGCAGAGCCTGGTTTGGATGTTGAAATAATTCAGTAAAATGGGTTTGCAGCTCAGCTGTTGTACCAAGCAGGGCAGAGCTGAGGGATGGAGAGAGGATGGAGCTGGAATTTCTCCACCCGGGATGGAGCTGGAATTTCCCCCTGTGTGCCAGGGGTGGGGGGGGAATTCCAGCTCTGCACAGCATCTTTCCATCTGCATGTCTGGAAATGCAAACCTGGAGCTTCCCAAGACAGAATCCGAGGATCCCTGAGGCTGGAAAAGCCCTCTGGGATCATCAAATCCCAGCTGTGCCCATGCCCACCCTGTCCCCAGCCCTGAGTGCCACCTCCAGAATTGCTGGGACACCCCCAGGGATGGGCACTGCAAACCTCCCTGGGCAGCTCCAGTGCCTGAGCCCCCTTTGCATGGGGAAATTCCTGCTGGGCCCACCCTGAGCTGCCCTGGGCCGGCCTGAGGCCGCTCCCTCTGCTCCTGTCCCTGTTCCTTGGGAGCAGAGCCCGACCCGCCCGGCTGTGCCCTCCTGGCAGGGAATTGCAGAGAGGGAAAAGATCCCTGGGGATCCTCCTGTGCTCCAGGTGAGCCCTGCCCGGCTCCCTCAGGGATTGTGCGGCCCCTGCCCGGCTCCCTCAGGGATTGTGCGGCCCCTGCCCGGCTCCCTCGGGGATTGTGCGGCCCCTGCCCGGCTCCATTTCCTTCCCTGACACGCCCCAGCCCCTCAGCCCCTTGCCGTGAGAGGAAAATCAAAAAGTGGGAGAAAACATGAAGGGGGGAAGAAATGAGGGGAGTCTGAGGAAGGCTTTGATGCAGAGCTTTTCCCTCCTGGCTCCTCTTTTTCTCTAGGCCAAGCCCTTCCCAGCTCCCTCCGGAATTCTCCAGCCTCTTCTCCAGCTGGGTTCCCTTCAGGGTGTCTCCTGCCATGAGGGGAAAATCAAAAAGTGGGAGAAAATGTGAGGGAAAAAAGAAGTGAGGGGAGTTTGGGGAAGGCTTTGATGCAGAGCTTTTCCCTCCTGGATCCTCTTTTTCTCCAGCCCCTTCCCAGCTCCCTCAGGGATTCTCCAGCCCCTTCCCAGCCTGTTCCCTTCCCTGCCCCTTCCCAGCTCCCTCAGGGTCCCTCTTGTCCTGAGGGTCCCAGAGCTGTCCCCAGCCCGGGAGGAGGCTCCCAAGGGCCGGGTCCTGGCCTGTTCCTGATGGACAAACCCCTCCCTGACCCAGACCTGCACCTTTTCCACGAGCAGGATCAGATTTTCCCGAGAGCTTTCCGATTTCTCTCAGCACTGCAGGCTGGAAGCACAGGGTGAGGACAGTGCCTGAGATCCAATTCCGTGTCACTGAGGGAGTGTTGAGAGTTGCCACAGTTGTGCTCGGGTGGCCTCATCCCTTCTCCTTCTTTTTTCCTCCTGTGTGGATTGAAATCTGACCTTCCATCCCTCATCATTCCCTGCAGCTTCAGCCCCCTGGATGACTCCCAAAACCCTTCACCCTGAGGAGCTGATTCACAATTCCTTTATTCCAGTGTGTGACTCCCAGAGCACACCCAGCATCACCAGCAGATTTTTTTTTTTGAAAGTTTATTTTTAGCTTTCCCAAATAATTCCCAGATTTGGATTAAATTTCCCTCTGTGGAGCAATTTCAGGCCGCTGGTTTGTGCTCAACGTCTGTCACTGCCACCGGTGACCTACAAAGGCGGGTGATGATATCCCAAGGATGAATTATTCAGCTGCTCTCAACTCTGGAGACCCAGGAGAGGCTCTGGAAATCCACCCTGAGCCTTTGATCCCATCCTTCCTCCCCTTCTGGCACTTGGCCTCAGCTGCCTTTGGGGAAAGGGCTGCTGGAGGGGGGTGGGACCATGGAGGAGGAGGAGGAGGAGGGACAGAAAGGTGTAAAGGTGATTGAAGGAATGATGCTCGAGGATAAAATCATGGAATGGTTCAGTTGGAAAAGTCATCTGAGATCACCAATTCCAACCATTCCCAGCACTTCCCCTGTCTCCAGTGCCACATCCACAGATCTGTGAAATCCCTGCAGGGATGGGGACTCCACCTGAGCACCTTTTCCTGCAGGAATTGCCCCAAAATCCCCCCTGAGCTGCCCTGGGCCGGCCTGAGGCCGCTCCCTCTGCTCCTGTCCCTGTTCCCTGGGAGCAGAGCCCGACCCGCCCGGCTGTGCCCTCCTGGCAGGGAATTGCAGAGAGGGAAAAGATCCCTGGGGATCCTCCTGTGCTCCAGGTGAGCCCTGCCCGGCTCCCTCGGGGATTGTGCGGCCCCTGCCCGGCTCCCTCGGGGATTGTGCGGCCCCTGCCCGGCTCCCTCGGGGATTGTGCAGCCCCTGCCCGGCTCCCTCAGGGATTGTGTGGCCCCTGCCCGGCTCCCTCGGGGATTGTGCAGCCCCTGCCCGGCTCCCTCAGGGATTGTGCGGCCCCTGCCCGGCTCCCTCAGGGATTGTGCGGCCCCTGCCCGGCTCCCTCAGGGATTGTGCGGCCCCTGCCCGGCTCCGTTTCCTTCCCTGGCCAACTCCAGCCCCTCAGGGTCTCCCTTGCTGTGAGAGGGGAAAATCAAAAAGTGGGAGAAAACATGAAGGGGGGAAGAAATGAGGGGAAGTCTGAGGAAGGCTTTGATGCAGAGCTTTTCCCTCCTGGCTCCTCTTTTTCTCTAGGCCAAGCCCTTCCCAGCTCCCTCAGGGATTCTCCAGCCCCTTCCCAGCTCCCTCAGGGTTTCCATTACCATGAGGGGAAAAGCAAAAAGTGGGAGAAAAATGACATGGGAAAAAAAGTGTGGGAAGTTTATGGAGGGCTCTGCTGCAGAGCTTTTCTCTCCTGGATCCTCCTTTTCTCCAGGTGAGGCCTGCCCGGCTCCCTCAGGGATTGTGCGGCCCCTGCCCGGCTCCCTCAGGGATTCTCCAGAATTTCCAGGACAATATTCCTCCTGCCCTGTTATCCGTAACATACAATTCCTTCAGGTTTTGTAGGATTCGAAAGCTCACCTAGGTGTTTTTGCCCTCTTGCCTACAGGACCTGTGGCCTGGTTTAATTCCTTTTTTTGGGTGTTAATTTCTGACAGCAAACAAATTGTCCTGGAAAGCTGCAGTTTAAGCAAACGCTATTTTAGTTAATTTATTCATCAAGACAACTCTGCAAATGAGCTGAGAATTTCGTGTTCCTTCAGCTTTTCCAAGGGGTGGCCCCTGTTCCCACTTTCAGCACTGAAATCTTGTGGGGGTTTATTTAGAGGCACTGACTGAGTTATTCTTTAGGCAATAAAGGAAATGCCAGGCAATTCCAGTGCAAAATCCTGAATAAAAGCAGGAAATTGGGAAAGGCAGTGCTGGGGGATAAATGGAAATCTTGTCCTGCTCTCAACAGGTGGATACAGCAGGAAAACCTTTGGCTTCTGGGAGAAAAGAAATGGAATTGATGTTGTTGGTGCAATGATCCAAGGGCTGGGAGAGCTGGGAATGTTCCCCTGGAGAGGGGAAGGCTCCAGGCAGAGCTCAGAGCCCCTGGCAGGGCCTGAAGGGGCTCCAGGAGAGCTGAGAGGGGCTGGGGACAAGGGATGGAGGGACAGGAGCCAGGGAATGGCTCCCAGTGCCAGAGGGCAGGGATGGGTGGGACACTGGGAACTGGGAATTCCTGCCTGGGCTGGGATTGCCAGAGCAGCTGGGGCTGCCCCTGGATCCCTGGCAGTGCCCAAGGCCAGGCTGGAACACCCTGGGACAGTGTGAGATGTTGGGGATGGACATGGATTAACTTTAAGGTCCCTTCCCACCCAAAACTCCAGGATTCTGGGATGATTCAAGGAACTAATGGCAAAAAGCAGCTAAAAAACCCCATTAAAATCCTTCTTCCTTATCTCTTTAATGCCAGCTCGGCCTGAGTTCCATTGTGAGGCAGCAATGACTGAAAACCCTTTTTCCTCACCAGTTAAAACCCAATTTGCTGAGTCTTTTGTGCTTTTGGTCTAAATAAATAGAAACTTCTCTTGTTCTGGCCTTTCATCTGCATAAATTACCATAATTAATGTGCAAAGTGATTCATCCGGGCCACAGGCATTTCATAAATTGGAGTCCTGATGTTTTACACCAGCGTTGCTTTGTGTTGGAATTATTTGTAGGGAATAAAGGATGCCCTGAGAGCTGCTCCTCACATCGGACTGTCTCCCTGGGAATGAGGTGGAATTAATGGGCTCAGCAGGAGCTGCTGCTCCTGGGGTCTGATGGCTTTGGAAAAGCCTGGATGGGAGAAAGAAAAATCAAGGGATGGTGGGTCTAACTTTTCTTGGGAAATAACAAAAGGAAATGTTTGCGTTTGTTTCTCTTTGGTCTCACAGGTGCCCCACAAAAATCCCTTTATTTCCCAAGTGCATCCATAGGTTCAGGATTGTGCTTTTTTCCACTCCTGCACCGTAGCTCCATCCAGGACATCAGGATCATGAATCCTTGAGTATTTGCAGTGCCTCGAGCTCCCCAAAGATCATTGAAGCACAAAATCAAAAAATCATGGAATGGAGCCCAAAATCATAAAATCCTGGAATGGTCTGAATGGAAAGGGATTAGAGATTTCCTAATCCCCCCCTGTCACAGCAGGGACACCTCCTACTGTCCCAGGTGCTCCAAGCCCCAATGTCCAACCTGGCCTGGGACACTTCCAGGGATCCAGGGGCAGCCACAGCTGCTCTGGGAATTCCATCCCAGCCCCTCCTCACCCTCTCAGCCAGGAATTCCTTCCCAATCTCCCACCTGACCCTGTTTACCACCAGCATAGGCTCAGATTTACAAAGCCCAGCTCCCACTTTGCACCCTGCAGCTCAGCCCAGCCCCAGCTCTGCTGGTGCCCAAAAACTCGGGAGATTCATCAGGAAAAGCCTCGTCAAGCACAGTTTGAGGCTCTCTGGATGCCTCATTTCCATCAGGAATTATCCCTGCAGCTAACTGAGGGATCCTAATGCCAGGCCCTGATTATTCTCCGCAGGAATGAGCAACCCTGAGGACGCCCTTCCATCACCGTGATGAATGCCAGCCTTTATCAGGACCTGCAGGGAGCGTGGGCAGAGTTATCCCTCACAAACTGCTCCTGAAAAACCATCCCAGGCAAATGTCCCAGCCCTCCTGCAAGGTCAGTGTCCATGGGGTTGTGTGGAACCAGTAGCATCAGCAGAGGAGTTTACCAAACAAAATGGGATTTTGGGATTGTCACCTTGGGGAAGAGAGAATTCAGGGAGAATGAATTGGGACCTTCCAGGACCTGGGGGAGCCTGCAGGAGAGATGGAGAGGGGCTGTGGGACAAGGGATGGAGGGACAGGAGCCAGTGAATGGGCAGGGATGGGTGGGACATTGGGAATTCCCAGAGCAGCTGGGGCTGCCCTGGATCCCTGGCAGTGCCCAAGGCCAGGCTGGACATTGGGACACCCTGGGATGGGGAAAGTGTCCCTGCCATGGCAGGGGTGGCCCTGGGTGACCTCTCCCACCCCTTCCCACCCAAACCATCCTGTCACTCCCATTCTCATTCCAAAGGCATGTGTCGCTGTCACGTTTGCTGAAAAATCCCTTCTCCAGGATTTCTTCTCCTGGCAGGATGAGAAGCCTCAGCTTCTCCACGTTTTGCTGCTCTGGAGATTGTTTATCCAAACATGTGAATTGCTTTTATTTAATGACCAATCACCATCAGCTGTGTCGGACTCTGAGGAGTCAGTCAGTCACGAGTTTTTATTGTTCATTCTTGTGAAGCCTTCTGTCTGCATCCTTCTCTTTTTTAGTATAGTTTTATATAGCAGAATAGAATAGAATAGAATAGAATAGAATAGAATAGAATAGAATAGAATAGAATAGAATAGAATAGAATGATGAATAAAAGGAAGACTAAAAATCAGAATTGAAAACAAAAATAAATGGAATAGAATAGAATAGAATAGAATAGAATAGAATAGAATAGAACAGAATAATTAATCAGCCTTCTTGTCCTGGGGACCTCACAAACACCAGAGGCACGGAATGTCACTGCCAGATCCCGAGTTTTCCCCGCCCAGGAGCAGCTCTGTCCCTGCAGCTGGCACAGATGGCCCTGCCGGATGCCACTCGGACAGGGAAAAT
The DNA here is from genome assembly GCF_047830755.1 of Zonotrichia albicollis. Classification (NCBI taxonomy): domain Eukaryota; kingdom Metazoa; phylum Chordata; class Aves; order Passeriformes; family Passerellidae; genus Zonotrichia; species Zonotrichia albicollis. The sequence continues at coordinate 1,289,058 of NC_133828.1, read as the reverse complement.
ATTCCATGAGTATCCCGTGGTGCTGCCAAGGACAAGGGACGGGCTCAGGGGCAGGAAGGACAGAGCAGGCAGCCCAGGCACACGGCGATGCCACCCCCTGAGACAGAAACTGTAAGGAATTTAGAGATTTTAGAGGAGCTAAGATTTTAGTCACAGATAAACTTTATTGGAGTTAATTAAAATAAATGGGTAGGCCTTGATGAAGTTAGGAGTTGGTAGTTAACTGTGGTGGTGTTCACAGGGGTCCCAGCACGAGGGAAGAGACGAGGATCTGACTCCGTGTTTCAGAAGGCTGATTGATTATTTTATGATATATATTATAGTAAAAGAAAATGATATATTAAAACTATACTAAAATAATAGAAGAAAGGATTTCATCAGAAGGCTGGCAAGGAATAGAAAGGAATGGAATGATAATAAAATCTTGTGACTGACCAGAGAGTCCTAGACAGCTGCACTGTGATTGGCCATTAATTAAAAACAACCACATGAGACCAATCACAGATGCCCCTGTTGCATCCCACAGCAGCAGATAATTATTGTTTTTCTTTTCCTCTGAGGCTTCTCAGCTTCTCAAGAGAAAAAAGGTGTTGAAAAAATTCAGGAAAAAATTCTATCAAAAGGATTTTACTTATAAAATATATCCATGGCAGTGCCCACATCCCATGCTCCCTGTGTGTCCCATGGCAGCAGGGCTGGGATCAGCTGTAGCAGGGAGGCTTTGGGGTCTGCCCAGGAAAGTGCTGGAAATTGTGTGGCACTGTTTGATAGAACACCAAATAAAATTACATGGATACTAAGGTAAAAAAGAGAGCTTTTCATTTTTGATTTTAACATTTATAGATTTCTAAAAGCGGCAGTGATTGGAGGGTGACAGTGCCACCTGTCCAATGACACCGGACAAGGTAACAGTCTGTTAAATTTTTTTTTTCCTCCATAAAAAATGAAAAAATTTTTTTCCTCCATATATGTGAAATAATAAGTTATTTACATAAAGTGTGTAAGAAAGTTTGTTACAAAAATGTTAACATCAAAAAACTTGGAAAAACTTAAAAAAACTAGGCAACACGGCACTAGTTATATAGGTATAGTTACAATTACAGTGTATTTATATTTACAATTTTATCTATATTTATATGTCTATGTACATGTGTACTTCTATTTGTTTATATTTATATTTAGAGTTAGTTATAGTTATATTTATAGTTACAGTTAAAGTTACAGTTATGATTATAGTGTATTTATATTTACAATTTATATATATTTATATTTATATTTATACTTATATTTATAGTTGCATTTACGCTTATTTTATACTTAATCTGTCCATAACATCACCATATTAAACATTTATTGGAAATGGAAAGAAGCTTTACAATGTTAAAAAAATCAGGAATGTTCTGGAATCCTAAATGTGCTTAGGATTGATCTCTCCTGGTATTATTTATATTTATAATTATTTTACATATACATTCATTTTATATTTAATCTGTCCATAATATCATCATATCAAACAATTGCTGGAAAAGGAAAAAAGTTTTACACCAGTTGAAAACTCTGAGAATTCCACTTTTTACCTAAATAAATGATGATATTTCCTGCCATAAGCTCCTAAACACCTCAATCCCTCCCCACACCTCCTCAGCCCAAACCTGTGCTAATTTTTAATTGCTTGGCTGCTCCTGCATTTTAAATCAGCCTCCAGAAATGTTCCCATTAACGTTCCCAGGATTTATTTCCGTGGACAGCAAGTTTGGGGCTGTGGAGAACACAGAGGCCCTCAGTAAATCGCATTTTGCAGGGGATGATGCACATTTTAATGATCTGTAATTCTCTGGAATGGCTGGGGCTGGCTGGGTCACTTATTCCAGGGAAAAACTCCTGAGAGGGGAGATTCCATCAAAGCCTGGCTCTTCCTTGGCTCCACCCTTACAATAACACAAGAACAAACAGATTTCCCCACTAATTCCTCGCTGCTGTAAATTCCAGGAGGAATCCGTGAGGATTTATCGTGGAGGAGCTCCAGGATCAGGTTTGGCTGCAGCTCCTGGAAGAAGAAACCTGGATCGGGGTTTTCATTTTGTTTGTCTCAGCTCTAAATGAGAGAGAGAAAATGAAATTTTAACTGAAACTAAAATTAAAATTAACATTAAAATTCAAACAAAAATGAGAATGAGAATGAGAATGAGAGTAATTGAAAATGCAAATGAAAATGAAAATTTGTTGGACAGGGCTCGGAGCACCCTGGGATAGTGGAAGGTGTCCCTTGGTCAGAATGGGATGGATTTTAAGGTCCCTTCCAACCCGAACCAGCCTGAAATTCCAGGAGAAAAGCCCTAAAATTTAATTCTCCTGGAAGTTTCACGTGCTGCCTACCTAAAGTGCAGCTTCATTAAAAGGAGTGATTAATTACAGCTCTGATTTTACCTAATTAGAACTCTGATTTAACCTAATTATTGCCGGATTTTACATTTTAATGCAGCTCAAAACCCCTTTAAAAAATTCCAATGTGTTCCTTAGAGATGGGGATGGTTCTCTCATCCCTGTGGGAATCTCCTGCCCATTCCATGCTGTCCAATTGTTGGGATGAGATTAAAATTAAACCTAAATTAAAATTAAAATTAATCCTTATTAAAAGGATTCTTAAACACTGATAAAAGTGGGGGAAAGTGGGCATAACCATCCTGACCAGGCTTTTTGCAGGAAAAGTTTGGAATTTTCTGGAGCAGATGCTGCTGGTGATCTTTTCACACCTGGTGGCTCAGTGACAGTCACCTGCTGGGATCCAGTTCTCCCAGAAATCAACATTTATATGGGTTTTATCATGGAAATGAATCATTTTGAAGTGGGAATGGATTGTAAAGTTCCTCACTGTTTTGTTTTGCAACACATCCACGAGGAACTTTACAATCCATTCCCACTTCAAAATTAAAATTAAAATTAAAATTAAAATTAAAATTAAAATTAAAATCAAATCAATTTTCTGACAAATCCAGCGTGAGTTGTTGCAGTTAATAAGGCACGAAGGTGATTATATCCCATAAAATGGTGGAATTGTTGAGGCTGGAAAAGCCCCCCAAGGTCACCAATTCCAACCTGTGACTGATCCCAACCACCCTAGTGCCATGTCCAGGAATTCCCAAAATTCCTGGATCTCTCCACTGCCTCCCAGGCTCTGGGTGCTTGAGAGCTGTGGCTGCAGGGCATGGAAGCTGGATAGAGAATTTGGAATTCTGGAATCTCCACCCATTGGAGCAGGGCAGAGATCACCTCCCCAGCAATGGGGAGATCCATCATGGCCAGTGCTGGGAGATTCCCAAATTTGGGACTTGTGGTAGATGGGAATGCGAGAATTCCCACATCCCAGAGGATTTGGGGGTGAAATGTGTGTTTTGTTGGGATTGTTGTGTCTAGTTTCATTCAGAAAGAGGAATGGATCACCTTCCCAGCAATGGGGAGATCCATCATGGCAAGAGGTGGGAGATTCCCAAATTTGGGATTTGTGGTAGATGGGAATGGGGGAATTCCCACATCCTGGAGAATTTGGGGGTGGAGTGTGTGTTTTGTTGGGATTGTTGTGTCTGGTTTCATTGGGAAAGAGGAATGGATCACCTTCCCAGCAATGGGGAGATCCATCACGGCCAGAGTCAAGAAATTCCCAAATTTGGGACTTGTGGTAGATGGGAATGGGGGAATTCCCACATCCCGGAGAGTCTGGGGTTGGAGTGTGTGTTTGTTGGGATTGTTGTGTCTGGTTTCATTGGGAAAGAGGATTGGATCACCTTCCCAGCAATGGGGAGATCCATCATGGCCAGAGTCAGGAAATTCCCAAATTTGGGACTTGTGGTAGATGGGAATGTGAGAATTCCCACATCCCAGAGGATTTGGGGGTGGAATATGTGTTTTGTTGGGATTGTTGTGTCTGGTTTCATTGGGAAAGGGGAATCTGCACCTTGGAGAATGCTGGGATTCACTCTCCAAGGAATATTCACTGCTATGAGCTGCAGCTGTGGGTGAAGGAGCCTGGAGAAGGTTCCCAGGTCTCTCCACATCCTGATGTCCAGGGCACTTGGAAAAGAGCTCCACTGACATCCCTGCAGAACTGTGGGATTCCCTGGAGCACAAACGGGTGCTTGGGCAGCCCAGCAGGGATCCAGCTCCATGCTTCCATGGATTTGCCATCCTTGGAGCAGCTCAAAGGTCACCGGTGGGAAAGGATTGGGATGCTCCTGGCAGAACTCATCCCATCACATTCCTTACATTTCCTGGAGAGATCTCATCCCCTCTTCCCAACACACATTTCCCATCCTCTCCCAAGCTCTCAGGAGGACTCTGAGCGTGGAGGAGGTGTGTGGGGACATCCCAGCCTCAGCATTCCCAGGAATGGCTGCAGGCTCTGGGCTCCCTCTGCTCTGAAACCGGTGGGGGATTCAGGCAGAGCTGCCAATGGAGCAGGGACAAATGCAGGATAATCCCAGCGCTGATGAATATCCACCAATATCCCTCCCAAAGTGGTTTAGCCACAAATTAGGAGCCTCTGCTACCAAGTGAGAGCGCTCCCAGCCAAATCTGGGCTTTATTGGAAGATTATCCAAAGAATCAAAGGGATTCTGCCTGGCCTGTGGTTAACAGTTCATGTCTGGAGCAGCAGAGTTGCCTGGAGAGCGGGGCTGGGAATCGAGCACCCCTTTCTGGGCATCATTTCTTTGGGATTCCCCAAATAAATCCTTGATTCCAGCCAGGAACAGCAATTCCAAGCAGCTCCAAGGGCAGTGGTGGCATTTGGGATGGGTTTATGGCGCTTTTTCCCAGGCAGCAGAACATCTGTGGCTCCCTCTGTCCCTGCTGCTCCTTGAGCTCCACTCATCACCCTCAGCCTGGCACAAAGGAATGTTTGGAGCCATTCCCCAAGTTTTCTAAACTTTAGGAGCAGGGAAATAACGAAAATCCTGGCAGGTGCCAACTTAATTGGAGGATTTGTGCATCCTGTGGAGATGAAGGTGGGGGAACAACCCTGAGGTGTTCAAACCCTTGGGATCTCCACACTTCTGTTCCAGGAGTATGGAACCTGGGGTTGCTGGGGATGAGCCTCCTCCAGCTGCTCCATCCCCAGGGAATTTCACAGCGATCCAAAATACTGGATTTATGGTGGAGCCTCAATGCTACTTTTGATTCCAGAGGCAAGGAAGGACAAACCCAGCAGGGAAGTGACCTCTGTCACTCCCACACTGAGTCTGAACCCTTCCCTGATGGGAAATTCTTGGAATTATATCCACAGAGTGCAGTCTGGCTGGAGGGCACACGGCTAAACTCCAAGGATTTTGGCTGATGGGGTGTGGATGCCCTAAGGAAGTTTTTGAGGGATGTTTGTGGGCACTTCCAGGTTCTCCCATTGGATAATTCCAGCCTGGGAATTGTGGGCTTAAATATTCTCAGATGGACATTGGGAAAACTGATGGTTCACCCAGGGCTCCTGTCCCAAGGTGGGAATTGATCATTCTGGGATGGAATTTCGCGTCCAGCCATGGTGGTGGGAATGGCTGGTTGTCCATCACTGTTTGACCATGGAGCCATGGAATTGTCTGGGCTGCAAAAGACCTTTGGGATCATCGAGTCCAACCCAGCACCACCATGGTCACCACTGCCCCTTGTCCCCAAGTGCCACATCCACAGGTTTGGAACAATTCCAGGGATGGGAATTGTGCAGAGCTGGAAAACCCTTTCCATGAAGGAATTTCCCCAATATCCAGCTAAACCTCCCACAGCTGAGGCCGTTCCCTGGGAGCAGAGCCCAACACCTGCAGCTGTCCCCTCCTGGAAGGGAATGATGGAATGAGAGGCTCCCTCCTGATCCCCCTTTTTTCTAGGATAAGCTCCCCAGTTCCCTCAGGAAAATCAAACCCAGCAGAGCCCAGGCATGGAGCAGGCTGTGCTCCCATTTCCAATCCATCCTTACAGAGAATTCCCTGGAATTCCCAGTGCTCCCTGTGCCTGCCCCCAGGAGCTGTTTCCCAATCCAAGGTCCTGCTGCTGTCCTGTTGGAATTCAGGACATCCCTCTGGCTGTGCTGGAGTGCCAGGACCCTGCCAGGGGGCTCACAGACCCTGGCACAGAGCCCAGAACACCCGTGGGTTTGATTATGACCTGTGGAGCAAATCACCAACCTTGCATGAAGAATTACAAGCCACAACAGTTTAAGCAGAATGATAGTGGATTTGTCACAGGGTAAAAAATAGATTTTTGAGGTTTTTAGAGTGGGGTTTCAGGGGGCAAGATGGAGGAATCTGGGCGTGTCCAGCCTTTCTCCTTCTTCTTCTTGGCCTCCATCTCCTGCTGTGATGGTGGCACTCTGGGATTGGTTTAGAGTAGAAGCTCAGTGTCTAACACAGGTGATGGGTATTGGGCAGTAATTGTAAATATTGCACACGTAGTTTTTAGTATAAACAGATAACAGCCCCCTGGGGCAGGCAGAGCGCCTCTGTCTGTGCTGCTGAGCAGAGCTGGGCTGGGCAGGAGAAAGAATTTTATAGATAAGGAACAATGAACAACCTTGAGAGTGAGAGCTGAAGAGCTCTGACTCCTTCTTTGAGTGCTGGGCTGGGAAAAGAGAATTTCTGACACATCTGGGATCACTGTGAGCAGCAGAGATCCCTAGAGATCCCCGTGTGTGCCCTCCATCCTTGTCCCTCCCCGGGCCAGCTCCCCACCATCCCGTGGTGTTTCCCACGTGCGTGTCCCGGGGTGACAGAACAAATCTCGCCCAGATGTGCAGCGTCCTGGCCTGCCGGGATTGCAGCTCTGCCAGATGTTGTGGCACATCCCAGGGCAGCAGAGCAGCTCCTCCCCTGGGATCAGCCCAGGATCGAGGGAAGGGAGCTGCTCCCACCAGGAAAGGGGGCTCGGGGCTCTCTGCACCGCGGCTTTGGGGCAGGACAAACACCCAACACAATTAGCGCCGGGCTGTTAATGAGCAGGGAGGGATCAGGGATGGGAAGGGATGGATGGGCTCGGGCAGCTCCAGCTCCTTGGAGCAGCCTCCACATCCCAGAGCCCATCTAGGGATCCATGTGGAGTTCAATGTATCTGCATTAATAGGATATTTTGGAATGTGATACATCTGTTTTAACAGGATATTCTGGAATTTCATATATCTGTATTAATAGGATATTTTGGAATTTGACATAGCGGCTGTAACAGGATATTTTGGAATTTATTCTGTATTAATGTGACATTTTGGGTTAACTTCCCCTGTTAAATAAGAAATTTTCAATGCCTTTGCAATCAGTGGATGTCCAGTTAGAACCTGACTCCCTGCCTGGATCTTGCTTTGGAATCCCTGGGAATCACGGGATTGTTAGGGTTGGAAAAGACCTCCAGGCTGACCTTTGGAAAACACCATGGGAAACAGACCTAATGGAAAATCCAGCCCGCAATTCCCAACCTGGAGCCAGCCTGGCACAGCTGCTGATCCAATCCAAGGAGTTTGTCCCAATTCCCAGTAGCCAAATCCCAAACTGGGAAGCCGTGCCTCAATCTGTGATGAGGCCATGGGGTGGGATCATCCCCCATGGGTGGGATCATTTTCCATCAGGTGGGATCATCCCCCATGGGTGGGATCATTTTCCATCGGGTGGGATCATTCCCCATGGGTGGCGTCATTCCCTATGGTTGGGATGAGTCCCCCATGAGAGGGATAATTCTCCATGGTTGGGATCATTCCCAATGGATGGGATCATCCCCATGGTTGGGATCATTCCCCTGTGGATGGGATCATTCCCCCATGGATGGGATAATTTTGCATGGGATCATCCCCATGGGGTGCGATCATCCCCTATGGGATGGATCATGGCTGGGATCATCCCCCATGAGTGGGATCATTTTCTGTGGGTGGGATCGTTCCCCCATGGATGGGATCATCCCCCATGGATGAGATAATTTTCCATGGGGTGCAATCATTCCCCATGGGTGGGATCATCCCCCATGGATGGGATCATTCTCCATGGGTGAGATTGCTCTTCATGGATGGGACCATTCCCCCATGGCTGGGATCGTTCCCCCATAGGGTGGGATCATTCTCCCATGAGCAGGATCATTTCCTGTGGGTGGGATCATTCCCCCATGGATGGGATGAGTCTCCCATGAGTGGGATAATTTTCCATGGATGAGATCATCCCCCATGGATGGGATAATTTTCCATGGGGTGCAATCATTCCCCATGGGTGGGATCATTCCCCATGGATGGGATCATTCTCCATGGCTGGGATCATTCCCCCATAGGGTGGGATCATTCTCCCATGGATGGGATGAGTCTCCCATGAGTGGGATAATTTTCCATGGGTGGGATCGTTCCCCCATGGCTGGGATAATTTTGCATGGGGTGGGATCATTCCCCATGGATGGGATCATTCTCCATGGGTGAGATTGCTCTTCATGGATGGGACCATTCCCCCATGGATGGGATCATTCCCCCATGGATGGGATGAGTCTCCCATGAGTGGGATAATTTTCCATGGGTGGGATCATTCCCCATGGCTGGGATAATTTTCCATGGGGTGGGAGCATCCCCATGGGATCCCTGTGGGAAGGCAATGCTTTCTCTGCTCTCAGCACTCGTGCAAACCCAGCAGGGAAGGATTTCCTGGGCTCCGTGGGATGACGTAAGGATATCCTTGATCCCAGAAAGGATCTTTGCGCTCGGATCGGCTTAGCGCGACTTATTTTCCATCTGTGGCCTTTTTCACTGCTGGGCTTAACGAGCCATTAGGGCTGGCCCTCATTCCTGCTCCTCCTTCCAGGCCGCTCCAGGGATGTCTGGGAGCAGCACAGGGAGCTGCTGGGCTGAATTCCTCAATAAAACCTCGGGATCCGCCGCCTCCTTGGAGCTGCTCCCGCCCCTGATCCGTGAGCAATGTCCCGGTGGGCTTTGGGCCACCCAGCAGGAATCGCTGGCCTTGACCAAAGCCCAGAGCAGCTCTGAGGGAATTACTGAGGCCCTGGGAATGCTCTGGGGCATTTGAGACTCGGAGAATTTCAGGCAAAACTTCCCAAAATCAGCTCCGGGCTCTCAGAGGGCTGGAATGAGCCTGGAGGAGCCCCCAAGGGCTGGAGCCCCTCTGGAGCCGGGCTGGGAGAGCTGGGAATGTTCCCTGGAGAGGGGAAGGATCCAGGCAGAGCTGGGATGAATTCAACTTTTTTAATATTCATTTTTGAAATGGATTTTTTATATTCAGTTATATCTGAATATGGCAGTAGAACAGCAAAGCCCTGCTATAACTGCAGCTTTGGATTGTTGTGATAATAAAAATATAACCAAAATCAAATGAATCAAAATAAATAAAAATATCAAAAAAGCAAATGTAATAAATAAAATAAAATAGGAACAAATAGTAGTGGCAATAATAATAAAAATATAATAAAAAGAAGAAAAACATAATAAAGATAAAAATAAAAATAATTAATTTATAATTGATTTATAGTTATAATAAAGATACTATAGTTATATATTATACAAAATATATAAATATAAGAAAATATAAATATAGAAAAAGTTTGTATAATATAAATTATTTAAAATATAAATATAAAAAATAAATATAATAAAGTAAATATAGATATATGCAAAGTAAATATAATAAATATAATAGAGTAATAATAATTTAAACAATAATGCTTGAAAGAATATACTAAATAATATATAAATATTTAAAAAAATAGTATTTAGGAATAACCCCATCCCCTGCTGTCCTCCCAGCTTTTAGGGAAAAGGCTGGGGGATGAGCAGCTGCACCTGGTAGTAACTGCCTGGGTATAAATGAGGTTGGAGGGGGATTAAGGCCCTGTGGGAAGGAGGGCCAATTCCAATTCCTGTGGAATTTGGCCTTCAGGAGCAGCAAAGGTAAAACTGTGCTTCTGCTTTTGGACGTGTTTATGTTTATTGGACATTAATTTTATTTATTGGGTATTTGTGGGCATTAATTGGCAAATGATCAGCTTGGAACGTATGGTGGATTTGAAGTGGGGTGTGAGGAAAGCAGGATGGGAGGAAGCCGCCCAGAGGGGTTTGTATTTTGGATTTTTTGTGAGATGAATGTGTGGGAGCACCCAAATCTTTGGGACACGCCCAGTTTAGCCCTTCTTTTCCAAAGTAATTCTATCCCGAGTCTCCCTTTTTTTGTGCATGTTTCTGAGTTTAACTCTGCCCACCAAGCTCTGGGAGCAGTTTTTAACTCCCTGCTGAGGATGGGAATTATCATTTGAGGTGGTTCCTGCCCTTTTTATCAATTCAATCAGAATTTGGTGACTTGGTCTGCCTTTGGGGGGCCCAGACGTGATGACATTTATTGGATATTTATTGATATTTATTGGATATTTATGGACATTTGACCATTCCTATATTGGGAACATGATCAGTTTGTGTGGGGGCCTGAATATATGTTGTATTGTAAGACCTGTGTGGGTCCGAGTTGCTCCAAACGAGCTGCAGCTGCAGGGTCCTTAGTTGGGCAGCAGCTGTAGCTCGTGAAGGTAACTGAGATAAATAGGGGTGGGTCGAGAGCCCAGGAGGAGCCCCTGAGAAGACAGGAAGGACTGAGCTGCAGAGAAAGGAGAAGAGCCCCAGCAGAGAGGGAAGAACAAAGCTGCAGCCAAACAGAGAGAGAGAGAAGGTATGGAATCCCCCGGACAGCCGAGAGCTGTGACAGCCAGAGAGCTGGGACTATAGAAGAGGCAGCCTGAGAGCTGGGACTGTGTGTATATTATAATTGTTAAAAGAAAAGGGGGAAATGTGGGGGCCTGAATACATGTTGTATTGTGAGATCAGTGTGTGTCTAGGTTACTCCAAACGAGCTGCAGCTGCAGGGTCCTTAGTTGGGCAACAGCTGTAGCTTGTAAGGGTAACTGAGATAAATAGGGGTGGGTCAAGAGCCCAGGAGGAGCCCCTGAGAAGAAAGGAGAAGAGCCCCGGCAGAGAGGGAAGAACAACGCTGCAGCCAAACAGAGAGAGAGAGGAGGTATGGAATCCCCCGGACAGCCGAGAGCTGTGACAGCCTGAGAGCTGGGACTTTACGTGTAACAACACAATATGAGGTGGTTCCTGCCCTTTTTATCAATTTAATCAGAATTTGGTGACTTGGTCTGCCTTTGGGGGGCCCAGACGTGATGACATTTATTGGATATTTATTGATATTTATTGGATGTTTATGGACATTTGACCATTCCTATATTGGGAACATGATCAGTTTGGAGCATGCACTGGGTGAAAAATGAGATTTGAGGAAAGCAGGATGGGAAGAATGCACCAAGAGGGGTTTGTATTTTGGGATAAATGTTTGTATTGTGAGATAAATGCGTGGTAGCACCCAAATCCTCGGGACATGCCCAGGTTACTCCCCACTGATCCCGGGAATTCTGAGCCCATGGATTGAGCTGTTTGCAGAGGTTTCCCATGAGGTTGAACTGGTTTGTCTCCACCCCACCCGTGGCATTTCTGAGGTGCTCTGCAGTTTCCATGGAGGATTCCTTTCCACTCCCTGCAGCACTTTGAAGATTGATGCCAGGTAATTAACGGGCAGATAACGAGGCAAGATTAATTGGGAATGCAGATGAAGCCCATTAGGGATGGAGTTTGTGCTGCTGTCACACAGTGAAATTTCCCTTTTTGTCCTCCCTCACAAGCTGTACCCGTGCAGAGGTGGAAAAGGAGGTTTGATGTTCCAAAAGATAAAACTGGGATTAATTCCACTCTGCTCCAGGCTGGGGGGTCCTTAATGGAAGAGTTCACTGGGAACTATGAAATTGTTCCTGGGAAAATCATAAAGTTGTCATGGGAAATTGGGAATTTATATCTGAGTGTGCTGCCAGTGCACAGGAATGCTGTTTTAATAACAGCATGGCCAAATCACTGGGATTTTCCAGGTTTGCTGGGTCCTGATGGAACTAATCCTGATTCCATGGGTTCCCTGCATTTGCTCTGTTGGATCACTCCAGCATTTGGTGGAATTCCAGACTGGTTTGGGTGGGAAGGGACCTTAAATCCCATCCCATTCCATCCCCAGGGACGCCTTTCCCATCCCAGGGTGCCCCAGCCTGGCCTTGGGCACTGCCAGGGATCCAGGGGCTGCTCTGGCAATCCCAGCCCAGCCAGGAATTCCCAGTTCCCAGTGTCCCATCCATCCCTGCCCTCTGGCACTGGGAGCCATTCCCTGGCTCCTGTCCCTCCATCCCTGTCCCCAGTCCCTCTCAGCTCTCCTGGATCCTTCCCTAAATGTTTTCCTGCATTTCTGAAAATACCCCAGCTGATTCCTGGCTGTTATTTTATTTTTTCCCATTAACTCCCATAACAATGAATCCCTGACATTTATCCTTCCTCTGCTGGAACACAAAGCAGCCCCACTTCAAAAACCAGGGAGGGAACGTGAGCAGGAGAGGATGGGAGAGGATCTGTGGGTGGTTTGTGCTCGCAGGGAAAGGTGAAACATGGATTTGGCTGAAGGTCAGGGAGGAGATTTCAGGGACTTCCTGGGTTTAAAATTGTGTTTTTTCCACATGGGAATGAAAATGGATTGAGATGATAAAATCCAGGATGCTTTGCTGTTGGTGGCTCAGGAAAATGGACACTTGGGCCTCCCAAAGCTGCTTCCTGAGTGCCAAAAATCCCTGGATATGAACACAGGATTGCCAAAAATCCCTGGATATGAACACAGGAGAGGAGAGGGGGCACAATCCATGGGGAAATCTGGGTCCAGGACAAGGGGAGGAGAGCTGGGAATGGGGTAATTCCTAAAGCTCCTCTTTAGAGCTGGGAATGGGGTTATTCCCAAATCTCCTTTCCAGAGCAGGGAATGGGGTTATTCCTAAATCTCTCTGCAGACCTGGGAGTGGGTTTATTCCCAAATCTCCTCTCCAGAGCTGGGAATGTGGGGTTATTCCCAAATCTCCTCTCCAGAGTTGGGAATGTGGGGTTGTTCCCAAATCTCCTCTCCAGAGCTGGGAGTGGGTTTATTCCCAAATCTTCTCTCCAGAGCTGGGAACGTGGGGTTGTTCCCAAATCTCTTCAGAGCTGGGAGTGGGTTTATTCCCAAATCTCCTCTCCAGATGTTTATTCAGTCCCAAGGGAAGCAGGAGGGAGGTGTAGGAGGTTTTGTTTAGTCACAAAACACGGCAAAAAAAATGATGGATTTGTGCAAAATCCATGAGAGCGAAAAAATATCCATTCCTGAGGGAGAGTCCTTTTCCTTAACACCTGGCTGTGTAAAATCCCTCCAAATTCCAGGCTCCTTGAGCCGCCCCAAGTTGTCATTCCTCCCTCTGGTGCCCCTGCTCTCACCTGCTCTGATTTCCAGCCTCATCTCCCACCTGCTGGGAGCTGAATTGTTGGGAGGTTTAAATTCCAAAGGTTCAGCTCTGCTGGCTCCCATCTGTGCTGTCACTCACACCCTTAATTAGCTCCCAATTAAAATTGCTCTGGGTCTGCAGGGTCCAGAGCCTTTTCCTGAGCTGATTCTGAGCCCGAGTGGCTCAGCTGAGAGGAGGGGATGGGTTTGGGGATGGATTTGAGGATTTTGGGGCTGTTTTTCAAGTTTGATCCCACAAAAATGAAGGATTTGGGGTTCCTTTTCAACAGCAGGAGTGCCAGAGTTGGAGTGGGCACTTTTCCTTCTGTTTGGCAAGGAAAACTGCAATTCCAGGAGCCCAGAGAGGGAAAATGAGGCTCTGGGGTTATCCCAAGAAAAACTCAGCCAAGCCCTTAACCCTGCCCACTGAGAATGGGATTATTCAGGCAGGAATAGCTGAATATTCCAAGATCCAGCTGCCAGCAGAAGGATTTGGGCCTCAGGTCAATGAAAAGGATTTGTCTTTTTCACCTTCTCTGCTGCATCTGCTGGAGCCAGGAGCTGGCAAAACTGGAGGAGTTTAGGCAGGAAAAATTGTCTTTTTTTCCTCCAGTTTTGTCTCCAGGGGGAGATGCCCAAATGTTTGCAGCACCAGGAATGGGAAGAGAGAGAGAGAAAGCTGTAAATAGATAAATTTGGGGTTTGGTTGAGTGGCCAGGCAGTGCCAGAACATCCCAAGCCCCTTCCCTGGGATATCCTGGGGGGGAACAGCTTAAATGGGAAGAGCAGGGATGGATTTGTTATCCCACAGATCCCCCCTGCTCTCAGCAGGGCCCTCGTGGCCGCTGCTGTTAAATGGAAGATGCTGTGGGATATTGGAGGCAGGGTTGGCTGCAGGGGGTGGAGGAGCCGTCAGTTCCCCTTTGCAGAGATGGATGGGGCTTTTGGGGAGCTGGGGCTGCATCCTGGGGTGTTTGCAGCTGCTGCAATGATTCCTGCGAGGTGATGAGGGGAGGGACAGCAGGGCTGGGGTTTGCCTTGGGAGGAGGCCAAAAAGGAGAAAATTTGGCTGCAAGCATCAAATCCATCGCGGGCAGTGAAGCGGAGGCAGCGCAGCTCAGAGCTGTGCTCCATGGAATAGCAGGAGAAATCCTTGCTCACAAAAAAGGGGGAATTGATCCAGGGCTGCAGGGGATCCTGGGCTGGTCACATCCTCTGAAATCCCTGTTCCAACAAATCCCACTCTTTTCCCACGCTGCTTCCCCAAAATCTTGGAGCAGCTGATCCCTGCTTTGGGGTGAGATCCGGGAGCAGCTGATCCCTGCTTTGGGGTGAGATCCTGGAGCAGCTGATCCCTGCTTTGGGGTGAGATCCTGGAGCAGGTGATCCCTGCTTTGGGGTGAGATCCTGGGAGCAGCTGATCCCTGCTTTGGGGTGAGATCCTGGGATTAGCTGATCCCTGCTTTGGGGTGAGATCTGGGAGCAGGTGATCCCTGCTTTGGGGTGAGATCTGGGAGCAGCTGATCCCTGCTTTGGGATGAAATCTGGGAGCAGGTGATCCCTGCTTTGGGGTGAAATCCTGGAGCAGCTGATCCCTGCTTTGGGGTGAAATCCTGGAGGAGCTGATCCCTGCTTTGGGGTGAAATCTGGGATTAGCTGATCCCTGCTTTGGGGTGAAATCTGGGAGCAGCTGATCCCTGCTTTGGGGTGAAATCTGGGAGCAGGTGATCCCTGCTTTGGGGTGAGATCCTGGAGCAGGTGATCCCTGCTTTGGGGTGAGATCCTGGAGCAGCTGATCCCTGCTTTGGGGTGAGATCCTGGAGCAGCTGATCCCTGCTTTGGGGTGAAATCCTGGAGCAGCTGATCCCTGCTTTGGGATGAAATCCTGGAGCAGCTGATCCCTGCTTTGGGGTGAAATCTGGGATTAGCTGATCCCTGCTTTGGGGTGAGATCCTGGGATTAGCTGATCCCTGCTTTGGGGTGAGATCCTGGAGCAGCTGATCCCTGCTTTGGGGTGAGATCCTGGAGCACTGATCCCTGCTTTGGGGTGAAACCCTGGAGCAGCTGATCCCTGCTTTGGGATGAAATCCTGGAGCAGCTGATCCCTGCTTTGGGGTGAGATCCTGGAGCAGCTGATCCCTGCTTTGGGGTGAGATCCTGGAGCAGCTGATCCCTGCTTTGGGGTGAGATCCTGGAGCAGCTGATCCCTGCTTTGGGCTGAAATCTGGGAGCAGCTGATCCCTGCTTTGGGGTGAGATCCTGGAGCAGCTGATCCCTGCTTTGGGGTGAGATCCTGGAGCAGCTGATCCCTGCTTTGGGGTGAGATCCTGGAGCAGCTGATCCCTGCTTTGGGGTGAGATCCTGGAGCAGCTGATCCCTGCTTTGGGGTGAGATCCTGGAGCAGCTGATCCCTGCTTTGGGGTGAGATCCTGGAGCAGCTGATCCCTGCTTTGGGGTGAGATCCTGGAGCAGCTGATCCCTGCTTTGGGGTGAGATCCTGGGATTAGCTGATCCCTGCTTTGGGGTGAAATCTGGGAGCAGCTGATCCCTGCTTTGGGGTGAAATCTGGGAGCAGGTGATCCCTGCTTTGGGGTGAAACCCTGGAGCAGGTGATCCCTGCTTTGGGGTGAGATCCTGGAGCAGCTGATCCCTGCTTTGGGGTGAAATCTGGGAGCAGCTGATCCCTGCTTTGGGGTGAGATCCTGGAGCAGCTGATCCCTGCTTTGGGGTGAAATCTGGGAGCAGGTGATCCCTGCTTTGGGGTGAAACCCTGGAGCAGCTGATCCCTGCTTTGGGGTGAAACCCTGGAGCAGCTGATCCCTGCTTTGGGGTGAAATCCTGGAGGAGCTGATCCCTGCTTTGGGGTGACACGAAGGGAAGGATTTTCCAGCTCCTTGTCCTCATTCCTGCTCCCATTCTCCCCATTCCATGGGTGTCCCTCACCCAGCCCAAAGCCCAAAGGCCTCCCGCTCCTGGAGGAAAGCAATGACATTTTATTCCCACCTGGAAACAGCCAGAGTGGGAGAAATGGAGCATAAAATATCCCTCAGCAGGTGGCAATGGTGAAATGAGACAAAACACAGAATAAGCACGGAGCTGCTGCTTGTTTTCTCTTTTTTTTGCCTTTCTTTTTCTTTCCCAGAAGGGGAAAATGATTCAGGAGGTAATTTGGGATGGACGCTCGGAGCCTCGGTGGTGTCAATTTTCCAGGGCTGAGGGATGTGCCTCTGAATCCTCCCCCTCAGTGGGGAGCCAGCAGCTCTCACTCTCAGATTTTTTATTTTAATGAGCACATGGAAGCCAGCCCAGACGGGCTGGAATCAGGATATTCCCTGAAGATTTTCCCTCTAAACCCTGCTCAGGAGCTGGAAAAATCCGGGTGGAGGTGTCTGCTCAGGGAATTCCTGCTCAGAGCTTGGGAATGGGGTGGGGAAGAAGCAGTGGGGGCTGTTGGATATTGATAATTAAATAAATCTTGGGAGTTTTAGTGGTCAGTGTCCTTTTTCCAATATTCCTGCTGGGATTTGTTTTCCTCTGTCCTTGAGGAGCCCTGGGAGCAGGTGAGGAAATGAGATTCCTCCTCTCCCTGCAGAAACTGCCAGGATGGAATAAAAATGTTGGGAGTTGAGTTGATCCCTGAATGAATGAATCCCAAATTCCAAGCTCTGCCCGGTGTCCTTTGCATTTGAAGCTGAATTCCGTGGGCCAACAGAATCCTGCTGGATTTTCCCTGCTGGAGTTCAAGGACAACACTGCCGGGCACAGGATGGGATTGTTGGGGTGTTTTGGGTGATTTGGGATGATTTCTTTAGGATTTCTCTGGAATTAAAGTCTGTAAGGAAGTTGTTACTGGTGAGAAATTGTTGCTTTTATCCTGGTATTGCACAAAACCTGGATCTTTACGGAAATGGGGAATAATTTGTCTTAATGAAACCATCCTTGTGTCTGCTGGGGAATTCCCAGGGATGAACAGACCATGGAAACAAAGGATTGTTCCCAGGGAATATTGGGAATTCTGCAGTTCCCTCTGCCTGCTCCTGCAGCTTCCCAGGAATCCTTTGGGCACTTTTTGGGAGCAATAAACCAGGATTTGAATCCAAGGAACAATAAACAGGAGCAGGGCTGACGTAGGAATTCTGGCTGGGATGGGGTTTTATTGGGATTTCTGTTTGATATAAAAACATGAGACAGGAATGTCCCTGCTGGGAAATCCCTGCTGGAAGTTCCCACCTGGATGTGGGTCTGCCCAGGGAGCATTTTGGGGAATTGGGGGTGCACAGAGCAGGGAAAACACTCTGGAAAATTCCAGGAACACCATGATGGATTTTGTGTTCCATGCACTCAGAGAAGCCTTTGCCACTCCAGCTGCGTTTATTCCCATTTTTCACTTCCATCATCTCCACTGACAGGAAGTTTCCCAAGTTAATTGGATTCTTCAGCAGATTTTTGGGTATTTTTTTTCCCTTCCAGGGAAAAAAAAAAAAAAAAGGCAGCAAATTGATCTTCCCCCACTGCCCTGAAGATGCAGAGCTTTGAAATGAAATCCGAGGTGGAATTTATTTTATGACAAAACAGGAGATGAAAAACAAATAGCAGGAATAAGCCATGAATTTTTCATGGGCAGTGGAATGTTCTGGGTGATCCCCTGGGGCAGCTCGGGGTGGGAGGGAGGGCTGGAGCCTTCCCCATCCCCAGGGATTCCTGCAGGAACCCTGTCCTGGGCAATCCCAAATGTGGGGATGAGCCCCAGCCCTCAGAATCCCACATTTCAATCCAAATATTTGTGCCAAGCCTGGAATTTTTTGCTTTAATATCCCAACCATTCCATGACCAATAACTCCCCCACCCCTCCCTCTGATTAAAAGGAGTGCTGAATAAAACACTGGGAATGCTGGTGGCTTTATGGATCTCTGATTCTGTAATTAAGTGTCTGTTTGGCTGAGATAACTGCAATTAATCCAATTAATATTCTGGAGTGGAATCTCTTCAGAGATAAGAAAATTTGAATGTAAGGAAAGGTTTTCCAACTGTGAGAAGTGAGACCTTGCACAGATTCCCAGAGCATCTCCTGCATCCCTGGAAGTGCCCAAGGCCAGCTTGGAGCACTGGGACAGTGGAAGGGGCGGAATTCATGGTCAGAACCATTTCACTCCCATTTTTTCTGGCCGTAATCCCAGGTTTCATTCCCAGGTGTCTGAGGAGGTGAAGGGAGGGATGGGGCAGCTGTTCCAGCTGTTCGTCCTGCCCAAAGTCATCCTCTTCCTCCCTGGAGCTCCTGCTGGGTCTGATCCCTCTGAATGCCCTGGAAAAATGAAAGATTTGGCCTTGGGATGGGCAGGGATGCTGGGTTCCCAGTGCTGGGTGTGCAGGGGATTTGGGATTGTGCCCTGTGGGGCTGGGACAGCATTCCTGCCTTTCCTGGAGCTCGGAGCTGCGCCAGGGACTGTCCCCAGGGTGAAGGATGGAGGGAATGGTGCCAGGGTGGCACAGACATGTTTTATCAAAAATCCTTTTCTCCTGAGAAGCTGGGAAGTTTCAGCTTCTCCACATTTGGCTGCTTTGGAATGTGATTTGGAGAATTTTTTACCCAGCACGTGAAATTCTTTTTACCTGATGACCAATGGCAGCCACCTCTGTCGAGGCTGTGAGCAGCCACAGGATTTTGTTATCATTCCATTCCTTTCCTTTGCTGGCCTTCTGATGAAATCCTTTTCTTCTATTCTTTTAGTATAGTTTTAATATAGAATTTTCATGTAATATAATATTATATATATAATATGATATATAATATTATATATTATACATAATATGATATTATAGAATAGAGAATATAGAATATATAATATAATATAGAATATATAATATAATAATTAATTAGCCTTCTGAAACATGGAGTCAAGACCCTCATCTCTTCCCTCATCCTGGGACCCCTGTGAACACCCCCACACCAGGGAGTGTTTAAAAACCCAGGAATGCCAGGAAAGCAGGGAAAAGCTGAAGGCCCAGCAGGCCCCGAGCTGCCAGGCCAGGCTCAAAATCAGCATTTGCAGCTCCATTTGTGTCCAAAATGCAGCTCTGCTCCCTCCTGGAGCTGTTATCCTGGAATGGAGCTGCCTCCTCAGCTCCTGGGTTGGATTTGTGGGGTGCCCAGGTGAAGGAAGGAATGATGACTCTGACTGCATGTTCTCAAAAAGCTAGTTTGTTATTTTTGATAATTTATATTTATTATGAATTCTGATTTTATAATATTTTTATTATTATTACTATTATTATTATGTTTATGTTTATTATTATGTTTATTATTATACTATATTACACAAAAGAATACTGAACTATACTAAGAATACAGAAAGAATACCTAAAGAAGGTAAAAAAGATAATAATGAATACTGGTAACTCTCTCCAGAGCCCTGACACAGCTTGGCACTGATTGGCCAATAAGTTAAAACAATTCACATGAAACCAATCAAACATTGACCAGTTGGTTAACAATCTCCAGCCACACTCCAAAGCAGCAAAACACGGGAGAAGCAAATCAGATAATATTGTTTTCCTTTTTCTCTGAGGCTTCTCATCTTCCTAGGACAAAAATACTGAGCAAAGAGATTTTTCAGAAAATGTGAATATGGCACTCCTGGGTTTTGTGGGGGTGACTGAGGCTGCCCATGAATTATTGGGCTCTGGCTGTGGGGCTGGAGGGTTGGACATGGATCCTGCCTCCCTCCCTCCTTCCCTGCCAGCTGGGAATGCTGCATTCCCAAAAGGGCTCTCCAGCCCTGAGCTGTGGGATCTCAGCCCCTCAGGACTGAGGTGTCACCGAGACCACCCTTGGGGGGCTCAGGAGTCCTGGAATGTTCCAGAAGTGTCTGGTGGCTGGACTTTGATCCTACACAGGAGACGACACCTGTATGAGGACAGGAGGGTTTCACCGGGGTGAATGGTGAAGGGATTGGTTAATTAGAGAGTGAAACACAGGGTTTAGGATTTCTGTACAGGGGGGGTTAGAGAAGTAAGATGGAGGAATTGGGGCGTGTCCTGTCCTTCTTCTTCTTCTTCTCCTCCATCTTCTGTGGTGATGGTGGCACTTTGGGATTGGTCATTACTGAAAGTGCACTGGGCAATAAGGGTGAAAGGTATTGGGGAAAAATGATAAATATTGTACACGTAACTTTGGGTATAAAGATAGGTGACCGCCCGGAGGGCAGGGAGTGTGCTCATGGCTGGCTGCTGAGCAGAGCTCTGTCGGGCCCAGAGAAAATCTTTTAGATAAACAATTAATAAACACCGAGACCGAGAAAAGAACTGAAGCCTCTTCTCGTCCTGGGCTGCCCCAAGGTCACCCCGGGCCTTTCCAGGCCATCCAAACAGCCGAAAACTGGACATGCAGGGATCCCCAAGCTGTGGAATGTGGCACTGGGAGGGACATGGGGCAGTGCTGCCAATGGTTGGGCTCCATCCTGGGGGGCTTTTCCAGCCTTGATGGTTTTACATTTGATTCCTTGGATGCCATGGAATTCTATCCCTTGTCCTGGTTCCCATCACACCATGGAACTCCATCCCTTGTCCTAGTTGCCATCATTCCATGGAATTCCATTCCTTATCCTAGTGGCTGTCAGGCCATGGAACTCCATTCTTTGTCCTGGTGGCTGTCACATCATCTAATTCCATTCCTTGTCCTGGCTGCTGGCCTGCCATGGAATTCCATCCCTTGTCCTGGTGGCTGTCACACCATGGAATCCCATTCCTTGTCCTGGTTACCATCATTCCATGGAATTCCATCCCTTGTCCTGATTGCCATCACACCATGGAATTCCATCCCTTGTCCTGGTTACCATTATACCATGGAATTCCATCCCTTGTCCTGGTGGCTGTCACACCATGGAATTCCATTCCTTGTCCTGGTTACCATCACACCATGGAATTCCATCCCTTGTCCTGATTGCCATCACACCATGGAATCCCATTCCTTGTCCTGTTTACCATCAGACCATGGAATTCCATTCCTTGTCCTGGTTACCATCAGACCATGGAATTCCATCCCTTGTCCTGGTTACCATCAGACCATGGAATTCCATTCCTTGACGCAGGCCTGCCATGGGATTTCATTCCTTGTCCTGGTTACTATCAGACCATGGAATTCCATTCCTTGCCCTGGTTACCATCATACCATGGAATTCCATCCCTTGTCCTTGTTGCCATCACACCACAGAATTCCATTCCTTGTCCTGGTTACTATCACGCCATGGAATTCCATCCCTTGTCCTGATTGCCATCACACCATGGAATCCCATTCCTTGTCCTGGTTACCATCAGACCATGGAATTCCATTCCTTGATGCAGGCCTGCCATGGGATTTCATTCCTTGTCCTGGTTGCCATCAGACCATGGAATCCCATTCCTTGTCCTGGTTCCCATCACACCATGGAATTCCACCCCTTGTCCTGGTTCCCATCACACCATGGAATTCCACCCCTTGTCCTGGTTCCCATCACACCATGGAATTCCACCCCTTGTCCTGGTTCCCATCAGACCATGGAATTCCATTCCTTGTCCTGGTTCCCATCAGACCATGGAATTCCATCCCTTATCCCTGGGTGTTTCTAACTCCCCTTTCCCTGTTTTCTCCACCGTGGCTGAGGTTCCTCCTGGCTGCCTGGGGAGCCTGGAGCAGCCCTGAGGCAAAGCCGCTTCCCTGAGCTGTAAATGCCAAATAATTCCTGTGAAACATTCCCTGAGTGCTTTGGAAGGGCTGAGGAAAAATCCCTGAAGGATGTGGGATGGAGATTTCTGGCTTTGAAGGTGTCAGAGGAGTCAATCCAGGATTGAGTTTGGGTTTAAATGTGCCTGGCTGCCCATAACTGCTGACAGCCTGGGAAATGAATGTTCAGCAGAAGCCCAAGGAGGA
The DNA here is from genome assembly GCF_047830755.1 of Zonotrichia albicollis. Lineage (NCBI taxonomy): Eukaryota > Metazoa > Chordata > Aves > Passeriformes > Passerellidae > Zonotrichia > Zonotrichia albicollis. The sequence goes on along the minus strand of NC_133828.1, from coordinate 1,266,822 downwards.
GTTTTAGTGGCATTTCAGTGCTGGCTCTGCTATTTTGTGGTGATTTGTTGGACTTGAGGAGCTCAAGGATCACCCCAGCATTTAAACAGGACAGGGTGAACATTCCATGGGGGGACTGTGTGGGAATGCCACTAAAAGGCAAATCCCTCCAGGAAGGGAAAAGTTCCAAGGTGCACAGAGTGATTTGAAATGAATCCATTTTTTTCAGCAAGAAAAAGTCAAATTATAAACCAGAAAACAAACCCTGGTTCTGTTTACTCCCTCCCAAAGCAATAAAGCACTCAGAACAAAAAAGCTGCTTATGACAGCACCTCCCATCCTGCCTTTTCTGCTCCCAGATGGAAATTCTGGAGTGGCAGGAATAAATCTCCATGTCCAGGCCTCTCCCAGCAGGGCAATTCCAGAGGAGCCGCAGCTCTCACAGCGCGCTGGGGGCTCTTGCTGCTCGCTGCAATATTGAGTTGTATTTACACATTTTTCTGTGTTTTCTCAGCAGTGGAAGTGCTAAAGCTCCACAGTAAATCAAACCCTGGCAGTGCAGTGAGAGCTGCCTGTCCTGCTGTTGGTTTTGCTCCCAGGATCCTCTTCCAGAGCATGTGGAGAAAAATTCATTTCAAACCCAAGCTGTGCTTGCTCTGCCTCCTTTTAGAGAGCTGGGAAGGAAACGGGGATTTATCCAAAATAAATCTCCTTTTGTGCTCTGCAGATCTCTTGGAAAACGCTCCTGGCTCAAATGTGGGTTTGGTTTTGTTGGAAGTGGGAATTCAGGGCAGAAATTCAGCTCTCAGGTGGGGAAAGAAGAGGGATGGGGAAGCTCTGCCCTCAGAGAAGCACCAGAAATCACTCAGGGTTGGGTAAAAGGCCAGTTCAGGACAGGAGTTGGTGGGGTCTGGTCTGGACATGGAATTTTTGTAAATCCCAGAATCCCAGGGAACTGGAATCCCATTTAGAGGCCCTCTAGCCATGAGGTGAAAGTTGGGAATGTGGGCAAGGAGTGGAGAGCAGCTCTTCCTGCCCTGGGCCTGGATTTTCCTGGGCCACAAACCCACAGAAAGAGGAAAAAGATGTGGCTTTGGGATTCATGGAATGAACAGCTGGGGTTGGAAAAGATGTTAAAGGTGATGCCATTCCACCCTGCCTGTTGCCTTCTGATCCAAGGCAGGCGGCCTGGTTTCAGGAAACAGCACGGCGGCCATTTCCCCAGGGCCGCTCGGGCCTAAGAAACACGCGGACACCAATGTGGTGGAGGATCAAAGGCCTTTATTCTCTCTTCCCGTGGGGTTTTATAGTCTAGGGGGCTTCTACGTCAGGTGAGGGTCTGTCTTTACCATCTATGGTTAGTAGGGGATGGAAAATTACCGGAATCCGGTTCAGGGGGCTGCATTCCTATGTTAATTTTCTTATCTAAGGGGGCAGGGGCCCTGTCTTCCCGTAACATCACGAGATCTTCCGAACGCCAGGCCCTGTCTGCTACACCTGCCATGGCAGGGCATTCCCACTGTACCAGGTGCTCCAGCCTGGCTTGGGCACTTCCAGGGATCCAGGGCAGCTCCAACTTCCCTGGCAGAACATTTGGGCCCTTCCCTGGATGTTTAGGCTGTAACAATTCCCTTGGTCTGGCTCTTCCTGCTGCTCTGGCAGGCAAACATAGCAAAGTCTGCTCGAGGAGAAGTTTGTGTCTCACAGCCCTCCCTGCCCACGAGGCGCCGCTTCCTCCTCAGCTCAGACAGTTCCAATAAAGCAAATTTCTCTCGTTATCATCTCCCTCTCCTTCCTCTGCCTGCCCTTTGTGCCTCGGCTGACAATGTTTGAAGGATTTATTCCAACCTCTGGGAGTGCTGCCAGGTCTGAGCAGCTTTTTGTGGGCAGATGCTTCACCTGTCTGTGTGTCTGGGCAGCCTCCTGCTGCTGATCCCAGATTGGCCCTGGACTGGAGAATTACAGTGAAAGGCAAGATATCTGAAGTGTTTTTTAAAAGCACATCCCAATCCTTTCTCCACGTAAGCCTAAGGGTGGTGTGGTTCCTATTTTAGTCCTGGTTTAATGCCCTTTCTCCTCATAAAGCCAGGCTGGATCTTATCCCTGAAATCTGATTTGTGCCGTGGGCTGGGAGGCAGGAAAAGCATTTTCCAGAGCTGATTGTGTTTTATGAGGCTGTGGAGTTGTGTAACCCTCAGTCCAATAAAGCCATGGATGAGAGATGGACACAAATCCCTTTTCCATGTTAAGCCTCAGAACTGGGATTCAGTGGAGCAGGAATGGGGGGTAAATGTGGGATTGAATCACATTCCAACACCTTTGGGGCTCCTCAGCTCCAGGCCCCCAAATTCAGTCAATTTGGGGCTTTTGGGTCCTATTGCCCCATTCCAGCAGGGCATTGAGCACGGAAAAGGAATTAAGCTCATCCTGGAAAAGCCTGAGGGCTGCAGGTGGAGGGGGATGTTGGGATTTGGCCGATTTCCCTCCCCTGAGGAAGTGACACTGGGAATGTGGGCAGTGTTTGTGGGCAAGGAGTGCAGAGAGGCCCTTCCTGCCCTGGGGCCTGGATTTTCCTGGGCCACAAACCAAAGGGAGAGAGAGAAATGTGGGTTTGGGATTCATGGAATGTGAGGATAAGGTTGGAAAAGATGTTAAAGATTATCACATTCCACCCTGCCATGGCAGGGGCACCTTCCCCATCCCAGGGTGCTCCAGCCTGGCCTTGGGCACTGCCAGGGATCCAGGGGCTGCTCTGGCAATCCCAGCCCAGCCAGGAATTCCCAATTCCCAATGTCCCACCCATCCCTGCCCTCTGGCACTGGGAGCCATTCCCTGGCTCCTGTCCCTCCATCCCTGTCCCCAGCCCCTCTCAGCTCTCCTGGAGCCCCTTCAGGCCCTGGAATGTTCTGGAAGCTCTGCCTGGATCCTTCCCTCTCCAAGGGAACATTCCCAGCTCTGCCAGCCTGGCTCCAGCCCTGGAGTTAAAGGGTTCTGTGGGATACAGATGCAGCTCTGGCTGCAAGTCCCAAATCTCCTGAATCCCATTTTTAGAGTTCTCCTCTGTTCAAACCCACTGGTGGCTGCTCCCCAAAAATCTGAAGGTCACCCTTTGTGGCAGAATCCTCTTTTCCCAAAAACATTTTGTCCCAAATCAGGTGCTTTGATGGAGAGCTTTGACAACTGGGCTGGTTTTTAGGGAAGCTTCCCCTTGCTCCTGGGTCAAACACATCCCATTTCCTCCTGGGACTTTGGCTTCCACTGCCCAGAGGAATTTGGTTCAGTCACGGGGTTAAATCAAAATGAATCCAAAATAGAATGGAAGCCTTCCTTTTATTCCAACAAGTACTGGGATGATTTAAAGGAGAAAAGGAGGATTTTGGAAAGCTTCTCCTGCAGAAGAATGTTGGCCAGATAAACAGCAGCAATTAGTGCTTAATGAGGACACAGAGTCCCAACAGTTTAAGTCTACACTCCCACATTTATTTTTCCAACAAAGTGCATCCAGATCAAATAAAAAACAGCACAAAATTCATCTGCACAGGGTTTTTTTCCCACTCCTAAACCAAATTAATAATTTGCATTTAAATCCAGCACTTCCGTGCAGTGTTTTGTTCCTAAATTATTGAAATATTAATTATCACTCTAATACCTCGTTGTTTATATGATTTAAGTTTTATAGAGGTGGTTGTTTTTGTTTTTTGTGCTGTTGGACAGGTGGGAACTGAGGCACTGAGCTAAAATCAGAGATTTCTGGCAGTTCCCAGCAGTTTTTGGTGTGGGATCCTCCCACAGCTTGGATGTGCAATTCCAGGTTGGATACTGCTGCTGGTCGTGACAATTGAAATTAAGCCTTCAAAAGAAATTGGCAGGAATTAGATTAAAAATTGGGAAAGTCATCCAAATATTTCCCCAAGTATGATAAGAGTTTGGCTTTATTATAAAATGAAATTAGGCTTGAAGTGCAGCACAAAAGCTGAGCTTAAAATAACCCCCTTTGTTTTCTCCAGCTGCTAAACTGCTGCTTAGGCCCAAATTGTTTCCATTAAGGAAATATTCATGGAACCATGTTGTTCTTTAAATGGGAATTTTCCTTGAGGAGAAATTCCAGTAAAATGAGAAAATACTGATGGGAAAAAGGGGAATATGTGGGAAGTGATGGGGAGTAAAAAAAATCCGTGAAAAGTGGGAATATTGAGAGTGCAAATAATGAATTTTCCCCCATATGCAGAGGCTGAGGAACTTCCCAGGTTTCCATGGATAAACCTCTCCCAAATTCCAGACAGAAACAAGTGGAGCCAAGGTAAATCCTGTTTATTTTTGGGAATGTTGGAGCTGGGAGAAGCCACTCCTGGAGTTCCTTCAGCTGTGACTTCATTGGTGTTCGTGTAAATGCAAAGGTTTTGTAAAAATACAATTTATTCTGAAGGTGCTGGGGTTGGCTGAAATGTCAGGAAAACAGGGTGGGAAGGAGGTGGGAGAGGGAAAATTTCCTGGAATTTTGGGCAGGAATTGTTCCTGGGAAGGTGCAGAACCTGCCTGGGGTGGGCCTGGAACCCTCAGCCTGTCTTTCCTGTGGGAGAAGTGAAAATAATCCAATATAAATTTAACTTTAATATATAATTCCATATAAATAATTAATAATTCAATATAAATGTAACTTTTCCCAAGATTTCTGTGGCTGGTTTTGTCCTGGGGTTTGTGTGGAAGTAAATGAGAGGGAATTCAGCTATTCCAGGATTCCTGTTGGTGCTTTTGCTGGTTTTGCAGAGCAAGGCTCTGACATTTCAGTGAGACCAGAGGGGCAGCTGCAATTCCCAGTTTTAATGGGAAAGGTGAGGATTTTACATCCATTGGGATTCAATTGGGTTTTTCCCCTTTTTTTCCCCTCGGATCAGGAGCAAACAAAGACCTTGGCCCACCTTGGTGGCATTTTTCATTTTTTATTCCTTTTAAAACACAACTCCAGCAGTGCCAGCAAAACCATTCCAGGGAATTGATTGGTTTTCCCTGAGATGTGTAAACTCCTGAATTTGGAGTATTTTTTCAAATTATCTTCTATTTTTTTTCAGTCAGACGTGCCTGTTATTGATTTTATTTGCTGCTTTTTGCTGTAGAGTCGGAGTTTTAAAATCCCAAACCTGTCAAGGCATGAATCCATCCTGGAAAAGCAGCTTGGGAGCAGCAGAGGGATGAATCCCACTGGGCAAAAAAAGGTGGAATGATTGAAAATATGGGGGAAAAGCCCAAACCAGGCTGTGGATGAGCCTGTTCTGCTTTTCCCTGCCAGGCTGGGGCCTCTTTTTATTAATTTCCACATCTCAAATTCTACTCAAGGAGTAACTCAGGAGTAGGAGAGCCAGGGGTGCTCTCTGATCCTTCAGATGCCTTGGGAATTGTTGGATTTCAGGCCAGGAATGTTTTGCTTACCCACAAATTCCCACCTTGGGGATCCAGGGAATACCAAAATCCATTGGAAGGTGATAACAGCCGAGAACTGAAGCATTTCCCACCCAAATCTGGGTGATTTCCATGGAATTTGGTCACTTTTGGGTGCTGAGGTGCCTCTGAAATCCTAAATAAGCTCCAGCAGTTTTCCTTAAGGAAGGAGAGGGTTGGAGAATTGGGTGTGAGAAAAGGGTGGTGGTGGATTTCACCAAATTCCAGCGGCTTTTGGAATTGTGTTTTCCTCACACTGATTCCATCCCTGGCATGAAATGAGAGTGGGAACGTGGTGCAGGCACAGGAGTGTTGGGTGAGATGAGGCTTCACAGGAGAAGGATAAGGCAATTTAGAGTAAACCCGAGTGCTTAAAAATACAATAAATTTAAGGGATTACCAACAATTCCAAGAGGAATTTCCTTCCCAACCCCAAATTCTTGGGGGCAGCTGAGGAAAGGACAAACCCCCCAGCCCTGGGGGAGCTCAGAGCAGAATTTTCCTGCAGTCTCTGTGGGGTTTTGGGGACAAAGGGAGGTGGGTGAGGGGGTCAGTGTTGGGTAATTTGGTTTTTTAGATAAACCCAGCCACTGAGCGAGAAGCAGGGATGTGACAGGAGAGCGGCCTGGAAAAACGAGCTGCCCTGGGGCAGTGTTGGGAGCCGATGGATTTTTGGTGTGGAATTTCAAGGCAGCAGGGCAGGGAAAGCTGTGTGCCCCTGATCCCGCAGGATCTGCTGGGACACTGGAATTCTGTCAAATATTCCAGCACAAAGCCCATTTCTCGTGTCTTTCGGGCTGGGATCAGGCTGTGGGAGCGGGGAGAAGCCGGGGTGTTCATGCTGTGCTGCTGGATGCCGCAGTTACATAACCCTGGGTTCTCTCTGCTCCAAAATCGATTGTCCTGGGCAGCGGGGACAGCACGGGGCAGTGCTGTGTCACACGGCATCAGGGCACGCCTCGATGAGCTCCGGGCCGGCCATCCATCCATCCATCCATCCATCCATCCATCCATCCATCCATCCATCCATCCATCCCCTTGGGATCCATCCATCCCCTCCTGATCCATCCCCTCAGATCCATCCATCCCATCCCTGCCTGATCCATCCATGCCCCTCATATCCAACCATCCCCCTCAGGATCCATCCATCCATCCATCCATCCATCTATCCATCCATCCATCCATCCACCCCCTCGGATCTATCCATCCATCCCCTCCTGATCCATCCCCTCAGATCCATCCATCCCATCCCTGCCTGATCCATCCATCCCCCTCATATCCAACCATCCCCCTCAGGATCCATCCATCCCATCCGCTCCTGATCCATCCCCTCAGGATCCATCCCATCTCCTCCCAATCCATCCATCCCCTCCTGATCCATTCCCTCTTGATCCATCCCCAAGGATCCATGAATCCCCTCCTGATCCTGACCCATCCCCCTCGGATCAATCAATCCCATCCCCCTCAGATACTTCCATTCCCTTTTGATCCATCCCATCCTCCTCCTGATCCTGATCCCCTCAGGATCCGATCCATCATTCCCTCCCAATCCATCCCCTCAAATCCATCCATCCATCCATCCATCCATCCATCCATCCATCCGTCCGTCCGTCCGTCCGTCCATCCATCCATCCATCCATCCATCCATCCCCTCCTGATCAATGAATTTCATCCACTCAGATGCATGGATCCCATCCTCTCAGATCCATCCCATCTCGTCCTGACCAATCCCCTTGGATCCATCCATCCCCTCCTCTCCTGATAGATCCCATCCGTTCTGATCCATCCATCCATCCCCTCCTGATCCATCCCCCTCAGGATCTGATCCATCCATTCCTTCCTGGTCCATCCCATCCCCCTCGGATCCATCCATTCCCTCCCAATCCATCCCCTCCTGATCAATGAATCTCACCCCCTTGGATCCATGGATCCCATACCTTCAGATCCATCCCATCTCCCTCAGGATCCATCCTCTCGGATCCATCTCATCCCCTGAGATTCATCCATCTCATCCTGACTGATCCCCTTGGATCCATCCCCTCCCCTCCCCTCCTGATAGATTCCTTCCATCCATCCATCCATCCATCCATCCATCCATCCATCCATCCATCCATCCATCCATCCCTTCCCTGGGATCCATTCCCTCCTGATCTATCCCCTGGATCCATCCCATCCCCTTGGGATCTCCGTTGGGATCCATCCCCTCCCCTCAGAATCCATCCCATCCCCTTGGTTCCAATCCATCTCATCCCCCTTGGGATCCATCCCATCTCCTCGGATCCATTCAACCCTTCCTGATCTATCCCTCCCCCCCAATCCATCCCCTCCCAATCCATCCCCCTCGGATCCCTCCCCTGGGATCCCTCCCCTCGCCCCCAGGGATGGGCAGAGGCTCCCCCTGAGCAGCTGCTGCAGCTCCCAAAGGATGGGAAGGTTTTCCTGAGCTTTTCCAAGGGAAGGATGCTGTAAAGAGGAATTCAAATGGTTCATGGGGATGATGTTGGGAAGGGCTCTGTCCCTGCTCTGCAGCCAGGCTGGGAGAGCTGGGAATGTTCTCCTGGAGAAGGGAAGGATCCAGGGAGAGCTCAGAGCCCCTGGCAGGGCCTAATGCCACCCCATCCCATGGCAGGGACACCTCCCACCATCCAAGGCTGCTCCAGCCTGGCCTTGGGCACTGCCAGGGATCCAGGGGCTGCTCTGGCAATCCCAGCCCAGCCAGGAATTCCCAATTCCCAATGTCCCATCCATCCCTGCCCTCTGGCACTGGGAGCCATTCCCTGGCTCCTGTCCCTCCATCCCTTGTCCCCAGCCCCTCTCTCAGCTCTCCCTGGATGGATTTGATCATTCCCAAAATCCTGAGCACAGCTCTCATGAATTAAAATGAGATTTCCCCCCATTTTCATAGGATACGAAAAGCCAGGCCAGTCCCTGTTTTGTCATGATTAATCCAAGGGTATGCAGGAAAATTTCCCAAAAATGGGATATTGAAGCCCTTCCCGCCCTGGGAACAGCTCCCAGAAATTTGCCTTCCCTGGGAATGCTGCACAGCCACCTCCTGCTCCCTGTTCTTGGAGGGTCCCCTTTCCTTTTGGATCAGAATTGTTCAACATCCATTAAAAAAAAAAATTAAATTTAAATATGCAAATCACTTGCTGAAAGGTAAATATTCCCCGAGCCGTTATTCCCTGTGTGGCAGGAATGGGATATTTTTAAACCAAAGGAAATATGTTTGGGAAAAGCTCCATATGTTAATGAGAGCTGATTGGTTCCCAACTTAATTAGGGATGGGAGCAGGGGAGCCTGAGTGACATCTGTTACTTCCTTCTGTAACTCCTGATATTTTCCATGGATGTCATTCCAGGAGAAGCTCATTCCTGAGCTTCACAGAGAAATGTTTGGATTAAAAATTAATAACAGGGTTGGCTCCTTTGGGCAAATATTGGAACATCTGAGATTTTTCTGGGTTTTTGTTCGGGGTGTCCATCCAGGTTTGTTTTTCATGGAGTGTCCCAAGGGGAGAAATGTCATCCCGAAAATTGGATTTAATGCCAGGATCTGTTCTGCTGCAGGGGTTTAACCTCCCTCTACCAGGCTGGACAATGCACACTCAGATTCCATGGAATTATGGGGTGGTTTGGAGTGGAAAGAACCTCAAATCCCATTTATTTCCCATCCCATCCATGGGCAGGGACACCTCTCACCATCCCAGCTCCTCCAGCCTGGCCTTGGGCACTGCCAGGGATGCAGGGGCAGCCCCAGCTGCTCTGGCAATTCCCAATTCCCAATGTCCCATCCATCCCTGCCCAGTGGGAGCCATTCCCTGGCTCCTGTCCATTATCCTGGAGGATTCCCCAGCCTAAACCATTCCTCAGCTCCATGAAACCACAATAAATCCTCCTGATTTTGGAGTGATCAACTCCCTGAGCTCCCAGTGGGGCTGGAATTGCCTGAAACTGGAGGTGGCATGGGAGATCCATGCTTTGGAACAACATTTTCCCTCTCTCCCCTTCATTTCCATCAGGATACAAAGGGAGGGCTGGAGTGGAGCTGCTCAAATGAGATCCCAGCTGGAAAATTTGGCACTGGCAGGAGAATTTCTCCCACTTGGTCTGCATACATTAAACCCAAGAGTAGCTGGGATGTTCCCATGGAACATTTACAACTCTGTGTCTACAACTCCATGCAAATTAACATCCCTTTCCTAGCTGAGCCTTCCTCATTTGACAAAATAATTCCAGCTGGGAAAAAAGGGATTTATAGAAGTGTAGAGCTGGGAATCTGCACCCAAAGATTCAGGGCTTCCCCAAATCCCTGCTTTCTTCCAGGAATATTTGGCAGAGCCCAACTTCCCTCAGATGGGAGGACAAATCTCTGGAAGGGAAATTTTTGTGCTGGAGAAAAAATCTTGGAGTTGAAGATAAATCTTTGATTTTTCACTAACCCATCCTTTTAGAATGTTTAATTTGCAGGGAATTTTTGCTGGTTTATTTTTAGGGAAAGAGGATGGTTAAAGCCAACCTCCCCCTATTCAGTGGGATGTGCATTTGGGATAAAAACTTGTTTTACTCCAAGATTTAAGATCCAGTGTTAAGTTTCTGGAGTTTAAGCTTTGGGAGTTTTTCCTCCTCCTCCTTTTGGAGTTTTCCTCCCATTTTTTGGTGCCCAATGTTCCCTGGTTGTCCCCAAACCCAGAGCTGGCAGGGCTGCCATCGCTGTGTGTATCCCACACCATGGAATGGTTTTTGGGAATGATTTCTGTCCAAAGGCCCAGCTCACAGCTCGGGGACTTTCAGGAGCTCATTTCCATTGGAATAGTGGGTTTGGGATGGGGAATTCACGGAATATTGTCAGTGAGGGAGGAAGGTCTGGCTGGAAGTGGGGAGGAGCCTCTCCTTCTGCTCCATCTGCAGCATTCCTGTTTCCTCTGCTGCCATTCCCGCTTTGTGCAGGAAAAGCTGAGCCTGGCTGGATCCCAGACTTCCATCAGGTGAAATTCCCAGGAGGAATGAGGCCGGAGCAGCTCTCAGCTCCTGCATCCACCGGGCAGCAGCTCCACAGGAGGGGAAGGGGCTGGAACCAGGAGCCTGGGAAAGGGATTTAGGGATGAGGAGTCTGGGAAAGGCTGGGCCCAGGGATTCAGGGATTTAGGGATGAGGAGCTTGGGAAAGGCTGGTCCCAGGGATTCAGGGATTCAGGGATTCAGGGATGAGAGGCCTGGGAAAAGCTGGGCCCAGGGATTCAGGGATTTAGGGATGAGGAGCTTGGGAAAGGCTGGTCCCAGGGATTCAGGGATGAGGACCTGGGAAAAGCTGGTCCCAGGGATTCAGGGATGAGAGGCCTGGGAAAGGCTGGGCCCAGGGATTTAGGGATGAGAGGCCTGGGAAAAGCTGAACCCAGGGATTTAGGGATGAGGACCTGGGAAAGGCTGGGCCCAGGGATTTAGGGATTTAGGGATGAGAGGCCTGGGAAAGGCTGGGCCCAGGGATTCAGGGATTTAGGGATGAGAACTTGGGAAAGGCTGGGCCCAGGGATTTAGGGATGAGGACCTGGGAAAGGCTGGGCCTAGGGATTCAGGGATTTAGGGATGAGGAGCCTTGGAAAAGCTGGGCCTAGGGATTCAGGGATGAGAACTTGGGAAAGGCTGGGCCCAGGGATTTAGGGATTCAGGGATGAGAACCTAGAAAAGGCTTGTTTCAGGTATTTAGGGATGAGAACCTGAGAAAGGCTGGTCCCTCAGATTTAGTGATGAGGACCTGGGAAAGGCTGGGCCCAGGGATTTAGGGATGAGGACCTGGGAAAGGCTAGGCCCAGGGATTCAGGGATGAGGAGCCTTTGCAGAGTTGATCCCAAACCACCTTGGACCTGGTTTTAGCTCCTGGTGCCACCTGGGAACTGCAGCAGGAGGGATCTCAGGGATTCCTTAAAGCAGGAATTGTGCTGCAGATTCCAGGGATGCTCCTGGAAATGCCTTTTTGGTGGGAAAGAGGCTGAGGACTGTTGGGATGTCCCAGCCCTGGTGTGACACAGCCCGGGAAAATATTGGGAAAATTCCTGCATGGAAAAGGCTGGGAGGTGGAGTTCCCATTCCTGGAGGGATTTAAAGCCCCGTGGATGTGGCACTTGGGGACCTTGGCAGGCCAAGGATTGGATTTGACAACATTAGAGACGTTTTCCAAGTTTTCAAACTCAATGAAAAGTGGGAACAAGGGCAGCAGACAGGTCAGGAACTGCTGATTCCCTCTGGGTTTGGAGCCATTAGGAAACGTGTTCAAAATGCAGCAGGAGCTGAATCCCAAACATGAAAATGGCACCTGAGTGGAAAAAATATTTCAGTTTTTCTTTTTATTTTGCTTTTTTCTATGGTTTTGTTTGTTTGGTTTAATCAGAAGAAGCTCACTCAGGCTCAGGGAAGGGAGTCCAAGTGCTTCCCATGGTTACAATCACCAAGGAAACCACTCTGGTGGTATCCAGGGCTGGAATTTCGGTTTTCCAGTTTTGTGCCTCTTGGAGAACTGATTAGAGAAGGAAAACTCCTCCAGGCTTCATGGATTGCTCAATTCCTCAGAGTTTTATATCCCTTTATCCCAGAGTTTCCCCATTCCTCCAGAGCTCCTTGGAGCTGCTGCTTTTCCTCTCTCAAATTACAGCCAAATTTTAAAATATGGATGGACATACTGGAAAGGCAGGAATTAAGGAATTCTCAGTATCCCAAATGTTTTCCAGCCATCTCAGTTATTTCCTAAAAGAATCATTTATTTTAAAGTTTTCTTGGAATCTTTATTTCAAAGTCAGTCGCTGCAAATTTCCAGAGCTTGAAATATTTTCCCAAGTCAAGCAGATCGTGGAAGATAATTGGAATCTATGGGAAAATGAGTAGATTTTGTGGAAAAGCAGATTTCTGAGCCAGGGAAAATGTTGGGATGTCGTGCAAAACTGCAAGCAGCAGCTCTCCAGTTGTCCCAGTAAACTTTGGGATGCCAGGGTCTGTTATTTGTGCCAACCCTTAATTTTCCCAAATACATCTCTTGAGGAAATCTTCCAGACCCAAAACCTTGGGAGAGCTGAGGGAATACTGATCCAAGCACTTTTAAAAGCCAGGAAATGAGGAGCAGAACTGGAGAATTGGAAGGATTTGGGTTGGGAAAACCCTCTGAGGCCATGGGATCCCAAAATTCCCAGCCCTTCCCCGGCCCAATCCGTGCCACATCCACGTGGATTTGAGATCCCTGCAGGAATGGGAGGCACTGGGCAGCTGGATGCAGGGGATGGAGCCTCAGGGGTGATTTTCCTGCTCCTTTGACAGAGTTTGGGAATTACAATTGGAATTCCAGGGGTGGGATTGCCCTGGATGGAGATCCTGCTTCTCCAGCCTGGAATCCCAAGGGATTGGATCAGGAGAGATTCTCTCCTTGGGCATTCCCTGCCTGCTGCAGGGCAGGAAAGCAGGGAGGAATTAGGGCAAGGAGTCAGGGAATCCCTGGAAGTTGAGGCTTCCAGAGAAACAGGGAATTCCAGCCTGGATGGGGATTCAGAACCTGAGAGGCTCCTGAAGTTAAACCCCAGCTTGGAGTTAACCCTGGCTGCAGGTGTCCCTCTGCTTCCCAAAAATCTGCATTTGGGACGGGATTCCTGGGAATTTCAGGTGTTTCCCAGCAGATTCCAAACAGGAAGGGATTAGGAAGAGGAGTCAGGGAATCCCTGGAAGGTGAGGCTTCAAGAGAAACAGGGAATTCCAGCTTGGATGGGGACTCAGAACCCCCGAGGAAGCTCCTGAAGTTAAAGCCGAGCTCAGAGTTAACCCTGGCTGCAGGTGTCCCTCTGCTTCCCAAAAATCTGCATTTGGGACGGGATTCCTGGGAATTTCAGGTGTTTTTCCCAAGGTGAATCCCCAATCCCAGAGGCAGCTGCACCCCTGGATTTTTGGGAATCAATCCCTTCCCAGAGGAGGCCAGGCTGGAGCTGGGGGAGCTCAGGAACAGCAGAACTTGGATTTGGAGGCTTCTCCAAACAATCCCTTTGCCATTCCCACCCCTGTCCCTGTGCTGATGGGCTGTGCACCTGGATCCAGCATTTCCCGTGGGTGGGTTTTGTGTGGGAGAAGACAATTCTGGATAATTATCCCAGAGAAGTTTCCAGCGCTGGAGGCCACGCTCCATCTCCCTTCTCCTCCCTTGAATTGAGCCTTTCCTGAGCACACAGAATTTTCCCAACACAAACACTTCATCCCTGCTTATCAGGCAGAAAATGCTGCAGAAATCACATTACACCCAGCAGAAAGCAGGGATTGGCCCTTTCTCCCTCGCAGATGGATTTGGGCTATTGTTCATTTTTCTCCTGTCATAAAATCTTCCATCCTTTATTTTCCCTTTATGTCCCGGACAGTTCCTAATCCCCTGCTGAAGCCTGGATGGCAGGAGGTGATTTTCCAGTTTAAAATGAGATGGAAGCAAAGCCTCTGGCTCTGCAAACCTCTCACTTTTCCTTTATTTCCATTTATTTCCCTCCATTTCAGGGGCAAACCTCTTTGCTTTCCCTTTTCCCATTTATTTCAAGTGCAAACCTCCCAATTTTCCTTTATTTTCCTTTTTTTTTTTTTTCCCTTTATTGACGGTACAAATATCCTTGTTTTCTTTTTTCCCTTTATTTTCCAGTAAAAACCTCCTGGAACACAGCCCTCAGAGGTGGAATCCCCATCCCTGGGAGTGTTCCCAGCCCTGTGGAGGTGGCACTTGGGGACAGGGTTAACGGGGATGGTTCATGGCTCCCTCAGGTCTTTCCCAACCCAAACAATTCCGTGGTTTCATATCAAGTCCCCCATGAATTCCCATGAATTCCCATGAATTCCCAGACCTTTTCCCTGTTCCACAGCCCAGAGCTGCTGTTCCAGGTCTCCCCAAGCCTTTAATCCAATTAATGCCCCAGCTCCTCCATGGCACCACAGAGCTCCCTGGAAGCTTTGAGCTCCTTTTCCAGCAAAGTTCATCATTTTTCCCGAAACCCTCACTTTAATTAATGTCTGGGTTTTCCTGCTGTGTCCAAGGATGACCAATGTCAGGGCTCATTAGCTAATTCCTGCTGGCCTCCATTTCCCAATAGCATCCTCTTATTTCCCAAGGGAATTCATTTCCCACTTCAAGGCTGTCCCATGGATTTGCTGTAATTCCTGTGTCAAAATGGGCCTGGGAGAAGATGCTGTTGGTAAAATTTCACCTTGGAGGACTCCTGGAATTTTGGGGTGAGAAAAACCAACCCTTAATTCCAACAGGTGTCTGAGAGTTCAGAATAATTCCTGCAACAACCTTTGGCTCCACAGTTTGGAATTAAAATTGGAAAAGAGAAAAAAGGGGTGGAAAGTGCATGGAATGTGCAAAGAGAATTCAGATGATTCATGGCTCCCCCTCTGCTGATATTCCAAAGGGGTTTGACCCATGGAATTAGGGATTATTTGCTGCTGGGATCCCACATTCCACACTCCTTTCCATTTCTCTGGAAATCAACGTTTTTATTTAGTAGATTTATTTCTCCATAACTTTTCCAGATTCCTGGGGATTTTTATTGATATTCCTCTCCCTTCCCAGTTCATTGGGGATTTGGAGCTTCCATTGTCCAGGGCTAGGAATCCATCATTAATTCCAGGGCATATTCACAAGTAGAGCCCCAAACACCCCTGAGAATTTCTGTGTCAGGGTTTAATCCACGTTTGCATTTTTCCCACTGTGAAATCATCCCTACATTCCTCTTGGGTCCAATATCCATGGGTGAATCCTCATCCTCAGCTCCTTGGATGTTGCTGGAGACAGGGAGAAGTCCCCACTCCATCTCCTTCATCCTGACTCCATCTCCTTCATCAATTTCCTTTATTTCCATCTCTCCCATTCCATCTCCTCTATCCCTGCTCCATCTCTTTCATCCTGATTCCATTTATTTCATCCCCACTCCACCTCCTTCATCCTGATTCCATTTCCTTTATTCCCATCTCTTCTTTTACCACCCTGTCTCCTCCATCCCTATTCCATCTCCTTCATCCTCACTCCATTTATTTTGTCCTGATTCCATCTCCTTCATCCATTTCCTTCATTTCCACCTCTTCCATTCCCATTCCATCTCCTCTATCCCTGCTCCATCTCCTCCATCCTCACTCCATCTCCATATCCTCCATCCCTACTTCATCTCCTTCATCCTGGTTCCTTTTATTTCATCCTGATTCCATCTCCTTCATCCTGGCTCCATTTCCTTTATTTCCATCTCCTCCATTCTCACTCCATCTCTTCCATCCCTATTCCATCTCCTTCATCTGCTCCATCCTGACTCCATTCCCTTCATTTCCATCTCTTCTATTCCCTTTCCATCTCCTTCACCCTGACTCCTTTTATTTCATCCTGATTCCATCTCCTCCATCCTGGCTCCATTTCCTTTATTTCCATCTCCTCCATCCCAATTCCATTTATTTCATCCTGCTTCCACCTCCTCCATCCCCATCCCCATCTCCCTCCCTGGTTTCTCCAGCCAGGCTCCCTGGGGACACTTCCCAAACAGCAGCAAGGAGTGGGGAAGTGAAACCCTCCAGAGTGTGATGGAATAACAGCCAGGACAGTGATGGATTGCTGCGTGTGTTTGTCATATCAGGTGCTCCACGCACTGTTTTTCCACGGGCTAAAAATACATCCCATAACTGTGGAATAGGTCCCAAGCTGCCCGTGGCTGATTTGATGGATCTGCTCAGCCCTGGAAGCTCCAACTTCCCTCAGCTTCCATCTTCAGTGGAAGTGTCTGGGCCCCAGCGATAAAAAATATTGGATTTTTGGCATGAAATAATAAAAAAAAAACCAGATCCCAGTAAATGCATCAGCGATCATTTGATAAATCATGGAATTATGGAGTGGTTTGGATGGAAGGGATTTTCAAACCATCCCATTCCACCATCCCAGGCTGCTCCAGCCTGGCCTTGGGCACTGCCAGGGATCCAGGGGCTGCTCTGGCAATCCCAGCCCAGGCAGGAATTCCCAATTCCCAGTGTCCCATCCATCCCTGCCCTCTGGCACTGGGAGCCATTCCCTGGCTCCTGTCCCTCCATCCCTGTCCCCAGCCCCTCTCAGCTCTCCTGGAGCCCCTTCAGGCCCTGGAATGTTCTGGAAGCTCTCCCTGCATCCTTCCCTTCTCCAGGGGAACATTCCCAGCTCTCCCATATTCCAGAGGGAAGAAATTCCACATCCAGCAATATTCCTTGGGCTGGAACTCAGTTCAGCGAAGGGAGAAGATGCTGTTGTTAGAATTTCACCTTGGAAGACTCAGGGAATTTTGTGATGAGAGAAACCAACCCTTAATTCCAACATTCCCCGAACACTTCAAAATAATTCCTGCACCAACCCTTTCACTCCAGAGCTTGGGAATTACAATTCCAGGCTCAGGGGCTGGGAGTTGCCTGGAGAAATTTGGTTCCAAAATTCCGATTTTGGAACAGCAGCTCCAACCCTTAATTGCGGAGCTGGCCCTGCTGGGCTGTGCCCCGGGGCTGGAGCGTTGTTCCCGCTGGGATCAATGGGAGCCGATCCATCCACGGGCACAAACAGCCCCTAATGAGAGCTCCTTAATGATCGTTAATGGGCTCCCGCTAATGAGGGACAGCTGAAAATCGGGATTTTTAAAGCGGGTCCCCAGCTGAATATTGTCTTTTTAGGAGGGGTTATCTTCTGAATACTGGGATTTTTAAAGTGTGTTCCCCGCTGATTATTGGGATTTTTAGAGGAGGATCCCAGCTGATTATTGGGACTTTTAGAGGGATTCCTATTTGAATATCGGGACTTTTAGAGGGGGACCCCAGCTGAATATGAGGAATTTTATAGTGGTGAATATTTCGCAGCTGAATATTGGGATATTTAGAGGGATTCTCAACTGAATATTGGGATATTTAGAGGAGGATCCCGAGCTGAATATGAGGAATTTTATAGTGGAGAATATTTTGCAGCTGAATATTGGGATTTTTAGAAGGATTCCTAGCTGAATATTGGGATATTTAGAAGAGGATCCCGAGCTGAATATGAGGAATTTTATAGTGGTGAATATTTTGCAGCTGAATATTGGGATATGTAGAGGGATTCCCATCTGAATATTGGGATTTTTAGCGGGGGATCCAACCAAATACCAGGAATTTTACAGGGGCATCCCAGCTGAGTATCAGGAATTTTATAGTGGTGAATATTTTGCACGTGAATATTGGGATTTTTAGATGGATTCTCAGCTGAATATTGGGATATTTAGAGGGATTCTCAGCTGAATATTGGGGTTTTTGGGGAACATCCTTTCATTAAGAGTTGCCAGCCCCAGGGCTGCAGGATCCAGGAACGGATTCCATTTGGAATAATAAATATTAAGGCAAACCAGGAAGCTGGAGCTGCTCTGTCCCTACAAAGATTTCACTTTTTAGCTCCAAATGAACTCCGGGTGCAGATTTTCCCTCATTACAGCCGAGCTGCTTTAAAAATCGTTGGGAATGTGGCCTGAACATGGCATTGGAATTAACCCCCTCGCTCCCGGTGTGGCTGAGCAGCCAAAGCGCTCCTTCCCCTCTGGGGCTGGATGAGGATTCCCAAAAAGAGGTGGGAAGCAGAGGATGAAAATCCCAAAGCCATTACCTGGAGCGCTCCGGGGCTGTCCAGAGGTGCTGGAAACTCCAGGAGTGATTTTAATGAATTTTAATGAAGTTTAATGAATTTTAATGAATTTTAATGAATTTCTCCCGGCTGAGATCTCAGCCCAGCCTCTCCAGAGGGGCTCTGGGAGCACCTCCAGGATTGTCCAGGGATGGGTGCACAGCACTTTGGGGCTGGAAGGGGGAAATCCATCCTTGTTCTCCCATCCTGCATTCCTGGGGGAGCAGGGACAGCGGCTGGCCCCAAGATCCAGGCAGGATTTGGGGGCGTTTATTCCCAGCAAAGGGTTTTTCTGGGATTTTCCAGCTGGAATACGAGCGCTGAGGGTGTGTGGCCTTGAGCTCTGTCCTGGAGCTGCTGGCACTGGGATTTAATCCATGGGGATGATGTCATGGCTGTGGAGACAGGAATTAGGAATTCAGGGAGCCTGGGGTGAGAGCATTCCAACCCCGGCTCCAGCAAAGTCACGCTGGAGTCTCGAATTGCCGAACTCCAGGAGAATTCCAAGTATTCCATCGGGGACCTGCCCTCCTTGGGAATTTTTGGGTGTTGTTCGCCCCCAAAAAAATCCCTAAAAAATCCAAAATTTGTCAATCCCACAGATTCTTCCTGCAGCTTTCCAGGTGTTTTCCTAAAAATGGTGGGAGCAGCTGGAAAATCTCGGTTCCCCATGAGGTTCCTGCTCCTCCATCACCCCAAAAATGTGGGATTGAGGTGGTCCCGGAGTCTGAGAGGTTTTTCCTCGCCCTCCCTCTCCCAGCCCATGCTCAGGTTATAATATCCCATCTGTTCTCCAATTCCCAAATCCCATGGATGCACTGGATGTGTCCCAGCATCCCCACATCACCCAGCAGGAAAAACCCTTTCCCCAACACATCCCTGCCTAAAATGAGGAATATTTTTAGGGATTAGAGCCACAAACACTGGATTAGAGCGGGGGCACCAGGCAAGGAGAGATCTTGGATTGAGGCTGAAAATTCCACAATTTTAGGTCAGAACCAGGAGTTTGCCTTGGCTTGGAATTCCGGCGTCGGGAATTAAGGTTAATTAAAATGTGTTCCACTCTAAGCATTCCCTGTAATTAGTGACGGATTCCTGATGTATTAACTGCCAAAAAGTGCCCAAGCATTCCAGGATTCGGGAATGCTCGTGTTCTCCACCACACCACAAAGCGTTCCTGTTCAACAGCTGCAAATGCTTCGGAGTGACTGAAACCTCTCCATTATTTCTCCCTCTTCCTGTGCTATCCTAAAATTCCCCTTTTCCCAACGTTCCTCCGGCGCTGAAGGGCAAAAAAAGGGGAATTTTGGGTACATCTCTGCAGCCTGGGGAACATGTCAGCTCTGTGATTCCCGACCCGGGGTGTGTTTGTTCCCGGGAGAACAGGCAGATCTGTTCTTTGTCCTGCCCTGAATGCGGCTGGAAATGAGGGATCGCTGCCGAGATTCCTGCCGGGCGCGGGGAATTGATTCCATGGGGATGCTCTGCTCTGCCTCAGCCTCTCCCACGAGCGCCTCTGGCAGCTCCGGCTTTTTCCACCCCTTCCAGCCCAGCTGTAAATGGATTTCACCTTCCCCATCCCCGCTTTAAACTCCCGATAACCTCTCCTAGGGGCGCCCATTAAATCTCGGCAGCTCGGCCATCTCCAGCCCCGGGATAAACCGGGAAGCTCCAAAAGCTTCCAGCACTAAAAACCACGGACAATCAATATTTCCCGGCAGGAATTTGGGTGTCGGGAGAGCGATTTTCCCGCAGGTTGTCGGAGCCTCTGCGTGCCCATCCCGCTGCCGGGATTCCCGGGAAGCGCCTGTGGGAGCACGGGTTTATCCAGGAGCCAGCGGAGCCCCCGGGAATGGGAGAAACAGCTCGGGAAGATCCCTGGGGAGGGAGCGGACGGTGAAATCCAAATCCCGTGGGAGCAGCGGCTTCTCCCTGCCTGGGATGTGCCCGCGCCAAGTCACCTGTTGGTCCGGCTTGTGGCTGGGATAATAAAACCTGGGTTTGTGCTTTCCCAGAGCCAGAATTGCCGCTGTATTCCCGGGCAGCGGGATCCCGCCGGGCTGGGCTGGCTGCTTTCCCCGGGTACAGGGGCAGGAACGCAATTCCCGCATCTCCCGGCGCGCAGGGATGCGGGTCCCGCGCTCGGCCAGCCCCGGGGGCCGGGAAAGCGCTGGAAAAGGGCTGGGAAAGGGCTGGGAAAACGCTGGGAAAGGGAAGATGTAGCCCGGCTGGACGGGAAATCCCGGCCGGACGGGCCGGGGGGGGTTCAGGGACAGATTCATCCCGGCCGCATCCCGGGACTGGCGGGTGGGAGGGAAGGGAAGGAGAAAGGGAAGGGGAAGGGATGGAGGCGGACGGAATAAGGAGCCCAGACCTGTTGCCATCAGAGCACGCTTTACTTCGGCAGCCGCGGGCGGCGGGACCGGACCGGGCCGGACCGGGATGGGCGGCTCCGGCCACCCCGAGCATCTCCCGACCTCCGGCATGCCGGCATCCATTCGCCTGGGGTTTCTGAGTAGGAAAAGCTCCGGGCGGACCCCGCGTGTCCGCGGGAGGGCTGCGGACGGTCAGTCAGTCCGGCGGTCAGTCAGTCCGGCGGTCAGTCCGTCGGTCAGTCCGGCGGGCAGCCCGGGCTCGGCGCCGCGGTCAGTACGGCCCCACCACCGCCGCCTCCACCTCCTTGGACGGGCGGCGCTCCTTGACCAGAAAGTTGATCATGCCCTCGGACTTGATGAGGAGGTTGCAGCCGAGGAAGAAGATGCCGAACACCACGGTGAGGGCCAGCACGCACATGACGGCGATCTGCACCACGCGCATGATGTACAGGCTGCGCTCGTCGGCCGCCGCGCCGCTGCCGTCGGTCACCACGGAGGCGGCGGTGCAGCAGCGCAGCGCCCGCTCCAGCTCCAGCGCCGCGCCCCCGGCCCCCGCCAGCAGCCCCGCCGCCGCCGCCGAGGAGCCGTTCGGGGCCGCCGGCATTGCCAGGGATCCGTTCAGTCCTGCCGGAGCCCCCAGGGATCCGCTCAGCCCCGCCGGGAGCCCCGCCGAGGAGCCGTTCATCCCTGCCGGCAGCCCCGCCGCCGCCGCCGCCGCATGCAGGCGGCCCGAGCCGGGCCGGGCGGAGCCGTGCCGAGCCCAGGCGAGCCCAGCCTGGCCGCTCCGCGCTGCCCCGCGCCCGCGGAGCCGCCGCGCTGCCCGCCCGGCACCGCCCGCTCCGCTCCTGCTCCGCCCCGGGAGGGACCGGGATGGGTCGGGAGGGAGGGAAAGGATGGAGGGGAGGGGGATTGGGATGGAGGGAGGGACGGGAGAGGGGTTGGGATGGAGATAGAGAGGGTGGAGATAGGGAGGGAGGGGAGAGGGGGTGGAGTGGAGTGAGGGAGAGAGGGAGGAAAGGAGGGCTTGGATGGGGAGGGAGGAAGAGAGGGAGCGGAGAAGGTTTGAGGATGGAGGAAGGGGAAAGGGGAAGGGTTTGGATGGGGAGGGAGGAGGAGAAGGGAGTGGAGAAGGCTTGAGGGTGGAGGAAGGGGAAAGGGTTTCGATGGGGAGGGAGGGAGAGAAGGGAGAAGAAGGGTTTGGGGGGCGGGCGGGAGGGAGGGGGAAAAGGGAGGAGAGGGATGGGAAAGGGTCAGGGAGGGGATTTGGGGTGACAGAGGAGGGGTCGGCGTGGGAAGAGGAGCGGCTTTGTGGGGAATCTTTGGGAATCGGGATGGCGGGTCAGGAAAATGGGGAGGACGGCGTTTTTGGGAAGAGAGTCCGGCATGGCAAAGGGTCGGGAGGGGAGCGGGTTCGGGGAGGAGGGAGGGGGCGTGGGCAAGTGTGGGGGCCTGAATATATGTTGTATTGTAAGATCTGTGTGTGTCAATGTGGGGCCTGAATATATGTTGTATTGTAAGACCTGTGTGGGTCCGAGTTGCTCCAAACGAGCTGCAGCTGCAGGGTCCTTAGCTGGGCAGCAGCTGTAGCTCGTGAAGGTAACTGAGATAAATAGGGGTGGGTTGAGAGCCCAAGAGGAGCCCCTGAGAAGACAGGAAGGGCTGAGCTGCAGAGAATGGAGAAGAGCCCCAGCAGAGAGGCAAGAACAACACTGCAGTGAGGATTACAACAGGCAAGGGGCTGGGAGGGGCTCTGGGTGTGCGAAGGGAGGATTTGGGGGTCAGGAGAATGGGATTGGGGCTTGCAGGGCTGCAATGGGGCTGGGGGGGATGTGAGGGGCGTTTGGGGCATGGGTTTTGGTGGGAGATGTTCTGAGGGGGATGAGGAGGGGGACTTGGGGCAATGGGGGGACTTGGGGCAATGGGGGGACTTGGAGGAATGGGGGGATTTGAAGGAATGGGGGGATTTGGGGCAATGGGGGAACAGGATTTTTGCCCGTGGGATTTGTGCTGGGTTTGGGCAAAGGGGTTTCAGGGATGGACTTTCCTGAGAGAGGGGCCTTTGGGAAGTGGCTCTGAGGGAATGGGATTGGGAGTGCTTTTAGGGGAACTCGCAGGGAGCAGGTTTTCTAGGATTTCTCAGTGGGTTTTAGCCGGAGTGAGCTCTGGGCTGTGCACTCCCCGGGAAGTGGGAGTGGGTTTTTTTTTTTTGAGAAAACACATTTTGGAGAAGTTTCTGTGCTCAGGGGTGCAGGGCCAGTCCTGGGAGCCGCGGGAAGAGCCAGAGCAGCCCTTTGGGGCCCTGTGGGCTGGGGTGGTGGAACCCCCATTCCCAAAGTTCCCCCAGCTCTGTTTTCATGGCAGATCCAGCTTGGAGCGTTTTGGAGCCCTCCCGTGTGCGTGGGAGCAGTGCCAGAGAAGCGGTGCCAGCCCCGGGACCCCTGGATCCCACTGCCCATCCCTGCCCAGCCGCCCCAGCACCCCAGGGACCCAAATTCCCTGGGAATCCCAAACGCCTGGGAATTGTTGGGAATTCTCGTCCCACTCCGCTCAGGGTATTGCCCAGCCTGGGGCTGCCCCGGGCCAGTTTCCCACGGGTGATTTTGGAGGCTCCAGCAGCTGCCGACAGCAGAGCCGTGGGCTGGGCGTGTATCCCGGCACTGCAGCTCCCTGGCACTCCCAGGGATGGGCAGCGCGGCCAGGCCCAGCTCCGAGCTCTGAGCTCCGGCCCAGCCGTGACTTGGAGATTTCCTGGAGGAGAGCGAGGATGCGGAGCTGCAGCTGCAGCCGAGTTTAACCCTGTGCTGTCCTTCCCGAGTGGAGATGGGACCATCCCAAACTGTGCCAGGGATCTGTGTGGGATCATCCCAAACTGTGCCAGGGATCTGTGTGGGATCATCCCAACGAGCCCCAGGGGTCTGTGTGTGGAGTTGGGATCATCCCAAACCGCCCCAGGGATTTGTGTGTGGAATTGGGATAATCCCAAACAGCCCCAGGGATCTGTGTGTGGGGATGGGATCATCCCAAAGAGCCCCAGGGATCCATGTGGGATCACCTCAAATGTGGAATTGGGATAATCCCAAACAGCTCCAGGGATCAATGTGGGATCATCCCAAACAGCCCCAAGGATCTGTGTGTGGAATTGGGATCATCCCAAACAGCCCCAGGGATCTGTGTGGGATCATCCCAAAGAGCCCCAGGGATCCATGTGGGATCACCTCAAATGTGGAATTGGGATAATCCCAAACAGCTCCAGGGATCAATGTGGGATCATCCCAAACAGCCCCAAGGATCTGTGTGTGGAATTGGGATCATCCCAAACATCCCCAGGGATCTCTGTATGGGGATGGGCTCATCCCAAACAGCCCCAGGGATCTCTGTATGGGGATGGGATCATCCCAAACAGCCCCAGGGATTTGTGTGGGCTCATCCCAAACATCCCCAGGGATCTCTGTATGGGGATGGGATCATCCCAAACAGCCCCAGGGATTTGTGTGTGGAATTGGGATCGTCCCAGACAGCTTCAGGAATCCATGTGAGATCAGAGGGGCTGGGACAATCCCTGCCCCCTGGGGCACCTGAGGATTTCCTGGTACGCTGCTCCTGGGAATGACCCGGTGGAGAAGCCAAGGCCTGGAGAAAGGATGTTTTGTTTTCCAAACCCCTTCCAGCTGATTCATCCTGCTGTGGTGGCTTGGGGTGGCATTTGGGCCTCGGTGCTGGGGGGGTTTTCAATGACCTGGGGGGCTTTTCCAAAAAAGGCATTCCATGATTCTGCCATGAACTGGATGGTGGATGCCACCTGTGCCCCTGTCCTGTCCCCTGCACCTTTAGGGGCCGCCTTTAGGGGTGATGGTCCCTTGTGGGGTCCCCTCAGTGCCGAGATCCCCCCCAGCAGCAGGGCCGTGCTGGCCCTGCCTCGCTCCCTCATCCAGTGGGAACATTCTGTTTTCCTGCAGGAAGGAGAAGATGGGATTGGCTCTAAGGAGCCAAGGTTGGGCTGGCAGCTCCCGCAGCCAGGGGAAAAGCTGGAAGAGCTCTTGGAGCTCCACACCATTCCCTTTGCAGCGTGGCTCTCTCCCTTCTCAGCACGCACGTGGCTCAAGCTCTGTCCTTGAGCTCTTCACCTCCAGCTCTTGGCAACTCCATGGGAAAATGCTTCCCATCCCGGAGTTATGGCAGGAACAATCCC
Source organism: Zonotrichia albicollis (assembly GCF_047830755.1). NCBI lineage: Eukaryota > Metazoa > Chordata > Aves > Passeriformes > Passerellidae > Zonotrichia > Zonotrichia albicollis. The sequence goes on along the minus strand of NC_133828.1, from coordinate 1,242,193 downwards.
ATCCCTCAATTAGAACAGGAACAATCCCATTCCAAAGTTATAGCAGGAACAATCCCATCCCAGAGTATGGCAGGAAAAATCCCATCCTCAATTAGGACAGGAACAATCCCTAAATTATGGAAGGAATAATCCCATCCCTTAATTAGGACAGGAATAATCCCATCCCTAAATTAAGAGAGGAACAATTGGAGGCAATAAGGCTCCTGTTCCCTCCCTGTCCCGTTCCCCCCATCCCGGTCCCGTTCCCCCCATCCCGGTCCCGTTCCCCCCATCCCGGTCCCGTTCCCCCCATCCCGGTCCCGTTCCCCCCATCCCGGTCCCGTTCCCCCCATCCCGGTCCCGTTCCCCCCATCCCGGTCCCGTTCCCCCCATCCCGGTCCCGTTCCCCCCATCCCGGTCCCGTTCCCCCCATCCCGGTCCCGTTCCCCCCATCCCGGTCCCGTTCCCCCCATCCCGGTCCCGTTCCCCCCATCCCGGTCCCATTCCCCCATCCCCGTCCCATTCTCCCATCCCCGTCCCATTCCCCCATCCCCGTCCCATTCCCACTTCCCCGTCCCATTCCCACTTCCCCGTCCCATTCCCCCATCCCTGTCCCACACATCCCGGTCCCGTTCCCCTATCCCTGTCCCGTTCCCCCATCCCTGTCCCACACATCCCGGTCCTGTTTCCTGACTCCCGGAATGCGGAGCGGGATTGCCGGGAGAGCAGCGACACCTAGTGACACTCGGGATACCGGGATGTCGGGGTACCGGGATCCAGGCACCGGGACACGGGAATGAGCCCGGGAACGGGACGGGCACAGCCGCGGGCTCCGGGCAGCCCCTTCCCCGCCGCTCCCCTTTGCCAAGGGCACAAATCCCATTCCCGAAATCCCGGCAGCACCGGCCTGGCTCGCTGTCACTGCAGAGCTCTGCTGCCTTCCTTGGGCTGCAGATTCCTGGGAATTCCACGGGTGGAATCACAGACCATGGAAGGGTTTGGGACCGGGAGAACCTTAAATCCCATCCCATTGCAGCCTTTCCATGGACAGGGTACCTGCCACCATCCCAGGCTGGCAGGGAGCTCCTGCAGCCACCACACCTCCCTGTGGGGTAACCCTGGGAATCCCAGTGCCTGAAAAACCCTGGGGAGATCCACAGGGAAAATTAAGCTCCCTGGCAGCTTTGATTTTTTTTTTCCCCTGTTTTTTCCCCTACATTTTCACTTCAGCTGTGATTGGAATTTGTTCTGTTCGAGCAGGGCAATGCATACAAAATTAGGGATAGGATTGTGCTGGGAGCCTTTTCATCCCAGGATCCATCTGGGAATCCACACCGCCAGCAGGGCCCACATCCCACTCCAGGATCCTCCTTTTCGGGATGTAAAAAATCCCTGCTTGCTTCTGCTCAAGTGGGATAAGCAGGAATGAAAGGGTGGAGAACAATCCCATGGACAGGTGGGATGAGGAGCTGCTGAGTGACCCCAGAGGCCACGGAGATGTTCCAAGGCTGGGAGCGCTGGGAATGTTCCCCTGGAGAAGGGAAGGATGCAGGAAAACCTCAGAGCCCCTGGCAGGGCCTGAAGGGGCTCCAGGAGAGCTGGGAGGGACTGGGGACAGGGATGGAGGGACAGGAGCCAGGGAATGGCTCCCAGTGCCAGAGGGCAGGGATGGATGGGACATTGGGAATTGGGAATTCCTGCCTGGGCTGGGATTGCCAGAGCAGCTCTGTGCCCTTGGCAGTTCCAGGAAGGATCCTTGGGAATGCAATCCTGGTTATCAGTTTGCTACCAACAAACCCCCATTAGTATCAGACATCCAATCAATAGGGATTTTTGAAACTTCCCATAAGTTTGGGATCATGGGATAATGTAGGAAACTCTGGTCACATTCCCAGAGCAGCAGTGACAGGGTTTTATATAAAGAACAGCTACAATTCCAGTTAAAAAACAATTAAATGCATTAGCTGGTGCCATCCCCTCCTCTTCCCAGGGATGGAGCAATTTTCCCAGGGAATGGAATAGTTTTCCTAGGGAATGGAACAGTTTTCCCAGGAAATCATGCCCATCCACGTTTACCATGGATAAGGAATGGGGGAGTGGCTTTATTGGAGTATTTGAAGAGGATGGAGAGGGCTCTTCCTGTGGGATTTGGGAGCGAAATCCCAGCTCCAGGTGCAGGGATCAGCCCTTGGCAGCCCTGGATATCAGATCCAGGTGTCCTGGGTGGGGAAGGGCCTTGGCAAAAGGGGAAAATGAGCCTGGGGTGTTGAGCCTGGCCCAGGAGATCTGGGGCTGAATTCCTCTCCTGGAATGCAGTGGGAAATTTCAAGGAAATTTCAAGGAAAGGGAAAGGAAATTTCAAGGGAAAGGAAAGGAAATTTCAAGGGAAAGGAAAGGAAATTTCAAGGAAAGGGAAAGGAAATTTCAAGGAAAGGAAATTTCAAGGAAAGGGAAAGGAAATTTCAAGGAAAGGAAAAGGAAATTTCAAGGGAAGGAAAGGAAAGTTCAAGGGAAGGAAAGGAAAGTTCAAGGGAAGGAAAGGAAATTTCAAGGAAAGGAAAGGAGATTTCAAGGAAAGGAAATTTCAAGGAAAGGGAAAGGAAATTTCAAGGAAAGGGAAAGGAAATTTCAAGGAAAGGAAAGGAAATTTCAAGGAAAGGAAAAGGAAATTTCAAGGAAAGGAAAGGAAATTTCAAGGAAAGGAAAAGGAAATTTCAAGGAAAGGAAAAGGAAATTTCAAGGAAAGGAAAAGGAAATTTCAAGGAAAGGGAAGGAAATTTCAAGGAAAGGAAAGGAAATTTCAAGGAAAGGAAAAGGAAATTTCAAGGAAAGGAAAAGGAAATTTCAAGGAAAGGAAAAGGAAATTTCAAGGAAAGGAAAAGGAAATTTCAAGGAAAGGAAAAGGAAAGTTCAAGGAAAGGAAAAGGAAATTTCAAGGAAAGGAAAAGGAAAGTTCAAGGAAAGGAAAAGGAAAGTTCAAGGAAAGGAAAAGGAAAGTTCAAGGAAAGGAAAAGGAAAGTTCAAGGAAAGGAAAGTTCAAGGAAAGGAAATTTCAAGGAAAGGAAAGTTCAAGGAAAGGAAAGGAAATTTCAAGGAAAGGAAAGGAAAGTTCAAGGAAAGGAAAGGAAATTTCAAGGAAAGGAAAGGAAAGTTCAAGGAAAGGAAAGGAAATTTCAAGGAAAGGAAAGGAAATTTCAAGGAAAGGAAAGGAAATTTCAAGGAAAGGAAAGGAAATTTCAAGGAAAGGAAAGGAAATTTCAAGGAAAGGAAAGGAAATTTCAAGGAAAGGAAAGGAAATTTCAAGGAAAGGAAAGGAAATTTCAAGGAAAGGAAAGGAAATTTCAAGGAAAGGAAAGGAAATTTCAAGGAAAGGAAAGGAAATTTCAAGGAAAGGAAAGGAAATTTCAAGGAAAGGAAAGGAAATTTCAAGGAAAGGAAATTTCAAGGAAAGGAAAGGAAATTTCAAGGAAAGGAAATTTCAAGGAAAGGAAATTTCAAGGAAAGGAAAGGAAATTTCAAGGAAAGGAAATTTCAAGGAAAGGAAAGGAAATTTCAAGGAAAGGAAATTTCAAGGAAAGGAAATTTCAAGGAAAGGAAAGGAAATTTCAAGGAAAGGAAAGGAAATTTCAAGGAAAGGAAAGGAAATTTCAAGGAAAGGAAATTTCAAGGAAAGGAAATTTCAAGGGAAGGGAAAGGAAATTTCAAGGGAAGGGAAAGGAAATTTCAAGGGAAGGGAAAGGAAATTTCAAGGAAAGGAAAGGAAATTTCAAGGAAAGGAAAGGAAATTTCAAGGAAAGGAAAGGAAATTTCAAGGAAAGGAAAGGAAATTTCAAGGAAAGGAAAGGAAATTTCAAGGAAAGGAAAGGAAATTTCAAGGAAAGGAAAGGAAATTTCAAGGAAAGGAAATTTCAAGGAAAGGAAAGGAAATTTCAAGGAAAGGAAATTTCAAGGAAAGGAAATTTCAAGGAAAGGAAATTTCAAGGAAAGGAAATTTCAAGGAAAGGAAATTTCAAGGAAAGGAAAGGAAATTTCAAGGAAAGGAAATTTCAAGGAAAGGAAATTTCAAGGGAAGGGAAAGGAAATTTCAAGGGAAGGGAAAGGAAATTTCAAGGAAAGGAAAGGAAATTTCAAGGAAATTTCAAGGTAAGGAAAGGTGGGATCCAGGGGTTTTTGATGAATTCCATGTTGGATTGGGGTGGGAGAGGCTCCTCAGAAGGGGTTCCCGGGCTGATCCAGGCCCTTCTCCAGGAGGGAGCTGCTGGTGCTCCCCAAATCCAGCAAAACCTCCTGGGGTTTTTGGGAGCAGTTGGATTTTCAGCTCTTTGAGCAGGGAATTCCACGAGTCCTCTGGAGCGCTGCTCCATCCTGGGGATTTCCCCGATTTCCTGCCTTTATTCCCAGAGTTTTCTTGGAAAAAGGGGGGAATGGTGGCTCCAGAGGGAAATCAGGGAATGCAGGAACCTCCTTGAGTGCAAACCTGGCTCTTTCCACCTGTTTTCCACACATTCAGAACATTTAAATGAAAGTTAAAATGTGCAAAGGATATTTTCCTGTGATTTTTTTTTCCTATGATTATTTTTTCCTGTGATTATTTTTTTCTGATTTCTTTTTCTGTGATTTTTTTTCCTGTAATTTTTTTCTTGCAATTTTTTTTCTGTAAATTTTTTTCCTGTAATTTTTTTTCTGTAATTTTTTCCCTGTCATTTTATTTTTTCTGTGATTTTTTTTCTGTGATTTTTTTCCTGTGATTTTTTTTTTCCTGTGATTTTTTTTTCTGTGATTTTTTTTTCCTGTGATTTTTTTTCCTGTGGTTTTTTTTCCTGTGGTTTTTTTTTCCTGTGGTTTTTTTTTTCCTGTGGTTTTTTTTTTCCTGTGATTTTTTTTTTCCTGTGATTTTTTTTTCCTGTGATTTTTTTTCCTGTGATTTTTTTTTCCTGTGATTTTTTTTTCCTGTGATTTTTTTTTCCTGTGATTTTTTTTTCCTGTGATTTTTTTTTCCTGTGATTTTTTTTTCCTGTGATTTTTTTTTCCTGTGATTTTTTTTTCCTGTGAGTTTTTTCCTGTGAGTTTTTTCCTGTGAGTTTTTTTCCTGTGAGTTTTTTTCCTGTGAGTTTTTTTCCTGTGAGTTTTTTTCCTGTGAGTTTTTTTCCTGTGAGTTTTTTTCCTGTGAGTTTTTTTCCTGTGAGTTTTTTTCCTGTGAGTTTTTTTCCTGTGAGTTTTTTTCCTGTGAGTTTTTTTCCTGTGAGTTTTTTTCCTGTGAGTTTTTTTCCTGTGAGTTTTTTTCCTGTGAGTTTTTTTCCTGTGAGTTTTTTTCCTGTGAGTTTTTTTCCTGTGAGTTTTTTTCCTGTGAGTTTTTTTCCTGTGAGTTTTTTTCCTGTGAGTTTTTTTCCTGTGAGTTTTTTTCCTGTGAGTTTTTTTCCTGTGAGTTTTTTTCCTGTGAGTTTTTTTCCTGTGAGTTTTTTTCCTGTGAGTTTTTTTCCTGTGAGTTTTTTTCCTGTGAGTTTTTTTCCTGTGAGTTTTTTTTCTGTGAGTTTTTTTTCTGTGAGTTTTTTTTCCCGGTAAATTTTAATATTTCCTATTTTTTTTTTCCTTTTTAAATTTTAATTTTTCTTTTGCTGTATTTTCATTTTTTAAATTTTTCAACTCTCTAGCTGGGATGGGAAGTTCTCTTTGGGAGAGAGGAGGAAAATATTCTAAGGAAATATGAGGGGAAGGGGAGGAGCCTTTCCAGGCCTTGGGCATCTCCTTCCCTCTCCCGATTTTCTCCTGCTTTCCTTTGTTGGGGATTGGCCAGGGATTCACTGAGATCTGAAAAATGAAGAAATCCTAAATCCTGGAATTATGTTGGAGCCTGGCATGTGGGAATCTGGAATTCGAAGAAAAGTTCTGGGACTGCCAGGCTTAAAATTTAGCATTTATAAATAGCATTTTTAATTAGCATTTTCCAGCTAATTTCAGAGTTTATTGTTCTCTCCTTGCTGATTCCAAAAGCTCCATGGATTTTTGTTGCACACAATTAAAAGAGATTTTTTTTTTTTGGGAATATTTTTTTTTTTTCCTGTTTCCTGGAAGTTTTTCATTCCAGCAAAACTTGGATTTTTGGTTTCTGTACAAAACCCATTCCCAGTCTCTAAAGATCCAAGGCTTTTTTAGGAGGGAATTTCTTTTCCCAACTAAAACTTTTCTTTTTCCTTGCTGGAAAAGCCAGGAATTTAAATATTCCTTTGTTTCCAGGCACAGGAGTGGTGTCCTGGTTCTCACCTCCAAAATCCTGGAATGCTCTGGAAGGGCCCTCCCAGCTCAGCCCATTTCAGGATTTTTCCATTATTAAAACAGAAGGATTTTCCTGCTGGGACTGGGATCAAAACCACCATTCCACCATGGAATTCTGCTGGTCTGCCCAAAGGCAGGGCAAAAACTCGGAGGAATTTTTCAGGATGTGCTGGGGAGAGAAAGAGGCCCCTAAATAATTTATTAAATATTTTAATTAGTGAAAAATGCCTTTAATGCTTATTTTATAAGGGGGAAAAAAAGCTTTTATTGTTAATTTTAAAAGGGAGAAATGCTTTTATTGCTTATTTTACAAAGGGAAAAAAAAACCTTATATGAGTTACTTTATGAAGAAAAAAAAGGATTTATTCCTTATTTTATTAAGGAAAAAATGCTTTTATTCCCTATTTTATAAAGGGAAAAATGCATTTATTGCCGACTTTATAAAGGAGAAAATCCTTTTATTACCTATTTTATAAGGAAAAATAATTTTATTACTTGTTTTATAAGGAAAAATGCTTTTATTGCTTATTTTATACACAAAATGCTTTTATACCTTATTTTATAAGGAAGAAAATGTTTCTATTACTTAACATTTAAGGGGAAAATGGTTTTTATTGCTTATTTCTTATGGCAGAGATATTTTAATTAATTACTTTTTTAAGGAGAACATTTTTTTTTATCGCTTCTGTTTTTGGACGAGGGGCAAAATCCCAAGTGCCAGGAGGTTTCTTGTGTCAAATAATTTCTGTTTGTTTGTTTGGTGTTCATAAAAAAAATTAACGACACTATTATTACTATTAATGTTATTGTTAATATTATTATTATTAATATATAATATTAAGTAATATAGTAATAATAGTAATAGCAATAATAATAATAATAATAATAATAATAATAATAATAATAATAATAATAATAATAATAATAATGTTATTATTTAATTCCCAAGAACCAAACGTGGGGAGTCTGGGGTTTCTGGCACTGCTGGTCAGACAGGAGAGGAAGAGGAGGGCAGGGATCCCTGGAAAACCTCGCTGGATCCAGGCTGGGAGCGCTGGGAATGCTCCCCTGGAGAAGGGAAGGATCCAGGGAGAGCTTCCAGAACATTCCAGGGCCTGAAGGGGCTCCAGGAGAGCTGAGAGGGGCTGGGGACAGGGATGGAGGGACAGGAGCCAGGGAATGGCTCCCAGTGCCAGAGGGCAGGGATGGATGGGACATTGGGAATTGGGAATTCCTGGCTGGGCTGGGATTCCCAAAAGCTCCAGTCTGGGCAGTCTTTGCCCGGTTTCTCCTGCACAGAGGGACGAGCAGCTTTTAGCGTTTGGTTTGCTTTCCCTGAGAGCGAATTTCCCTGCAATAACAAGTCAGGGAACTCCACCCAGATGCCGGCAGGAGAGATGGAGCCCCTGGGCCTGAGGGCTGGGAATCCGGAATGGCCCCGGGGGATGGGAGCGGCCCTGGGCATGGAAACCTGCTCTGGTGCGGGCCTGGAATCAACAGAGGTGCTCCAGCGCCCGTGCCTGCTCCCCTCGGCCCCTCCAGCCTAACCCTGCTCCCTCAGCACCTCATTCCACAATTCCCAATCCCCTCACAACCCCAGCCTTCCCCTGCTCCCTCAGCACCTCATTATCCCCCATTCCCCCACAACCCCAGCCTTCCCCTGCTCCCTCAGGACTCCGTCCCACATTCCCAATCCCCTCACCATCCCAGCCTCCCCCTGCTCCCTCAGGACTCCGTCCCACATTCCCCAATGTCCTCACCATCCCAGCCTTCCCCATCTCTCCTCAGCGCCCCATTCCACGTCCTCCGATCCCCTGCTCTTCTCACCTCTCCCTCCCGCATCCCTCTGCTCTCCTCCTCACCCCTTCCCACACTGTCCCACCCCCCTCAGCATCCCAACCTTCCCCCGATCCCCTCGGCCCTGATCCCCTCTCCATCCCCGCCGCCTCCTCTCCCTTCCCCATCCCCGCCTCTCCCTCCCTCCCTCCCGCGCCGCCTCCGCCCCTTCCCTCCGTGCGCGATTCGTGAGGCCGGAGCCGCCCCCGGCACCTGCCCGGCCCTCCCTCGCCATCCCTCCTCCTCCTCCTCCTCATCCTCTCCCATCGCTCCCCGCTGCCCCCGGGCCCAGCCGCAGCATCGCGGGAGCCGCGGCCATTGCGGCCGAGGCGGGGCCGCTCCCGCTCTGCCCCGGCCATGAGGAGGAGGAGGAGGGCGGCGGCTCCGCGCTGAGCCCCCCGCGGGCCGAGCTGAGCCCCCGCCGGAGGCTGAGAGCCCCTGGATGCCGCTCAGAGCCCCTGGATGCTGCTGAGCCCCCCCAGGACTGGCGGGGCTGAACCCCCGGACACTGCTGAGCCCCTGGACTGGAGCTGCTGAACGTCCCAGGATCCTGCTGATCCCCCGGACACTGCTGAGCCCCCCAGGATCCTGCTGACCCCCCGGACTGACGGGGCTGAGCACCCCCGGACACTACTGAGACCCCCACGGACGCTGCTGAACCCCGAGACTGGAGGTGCCGGATCCCTCAGGACAGTGCTGAGCCCCCCCTGGACTGACGGGGCTGAGCCCCTCGGACACTGCCGAGACCCCTCAGGATCCTGCTGACCCCTCGGAGTGAGGGGGCCGAGACCCCTCAGGAACCTGCTGACCCCACGGACTGACGGGGCTGAACCCCTCGGACACTGCTGAGCCCCCCGGACGCTGCTGAGCCCTTCAGGATCCTGCTGACCCCTCGGACTCTCCGGGCTGAGCCCACCCCGGACGCTGCCGCAGGTGAGGCCGGGGAGGTCCGTGCCGGGCTCCCCTCGCTCCTTCAGCCGTTATCCCTCGGGATCTCCCGGCTCCGCTCCCCCCGCTGTCCCTGATCCCGGCTTTCCCGGGAGCTTTGGTTAATCCGGGCTCAGCCGGGCTGGGCCGGCGGTGTGCGAGCCGCCCTGAGGCAGCCCCGGCGCCGGGCTCTGCTCGGCCGCTCCCCGAGGAAGGGCCGTGAGGGAGCGTCCAAATATCCCTGGAAAACCGCGCGGGGGCTGCCTATGGTATGGAGCGGCGGGTTCTCCATTGCACCCCTGGGTCTTTCTGCGCTTAGGGATGTCAGGGCTCCCTGCAATAACGTTGTGGGTTCTGGATTTCACCCCTAGGTTTCCTTGGAATTCTGCTTTGGGCTGCCAGGATTCCATGGAATCGCGTTTGGGGCTGTCAGGATTCCATGGAATCGCTTTGGGGCTGCCAGGATTCCATGGAATAGCGCTCAGGGCTGTGGATTTCAGCTGTGGGTTTCCCTGGAATGATGTTTTGGACTGTCAGGTTTCCCTGGAATAGCACTTTGGGCTGTCGATTTCAGCTGTAGGTTTCCCTGGAATCGCGTTTGGGGCTGTCAGGTTTCCCTGGAATGATTTTTTGAGGTACCAGGATTCCCTGGAATGATGTTTTGAGGTACCAGGATTCCCTGGAATGATTTTTTTAGGTACCAGGATTCCCTGGAATGATGTTTTGGACTGCTGGGATTCCCTGGAACCGCATTTGGGGCTGTCAGGTTTCCCTGGAATGATGTTTTGGACTGCTAGGATTTCTCTGGAATGATGTTTTGGACTGCTAGGATTTCTCTGGAATGATGTTTTGGACTGCTAGGATTTCTCTGGAATGATGTTTTGGGCTGCTAGGATTTCCCTGGAATGATGTTTTGGGCTGCTAGGATTTCCCTGGAATGATGTTTTGGACTGCTAGGATTTCTCTGGAATGATGTTTTGGGCTGCTAGGATTTCTCTGGAATGATGTTTTGGGCTGTCAGGTTTCCCTGGAATGATGTTCGGGCTGGCATTCCCAGCCGCAGGTTTCCCTGGCTGCTTCCCGGTTTTCCCGGTGGTTCCTCCCAGTGCTCACACAGAGAGAGATGCCGGGATGATTCCAATTATATTCCATTTAAATTCCACTTCAATTCCTCCCGCGTGGACCTAAGATAGGAACAGCCCGCACTGCTGGGAATGGGATTTGGCTCGGCTGTTAACAGCTGGGATTTTCCCAGAAAATCCTAAAGTTGGGATGCCAGCTGCTTTCTCAGGAATCGGGGAAAAGCCCCTTCCGAGCTGACGGAAAATCGAGTTTATTTTCCATTTATTTTCAAATTTTTTTTCGTTAGAAATTGAATCGGTCTGAATGGATAAAGAGAAAATAACTGGTAAAAGCTGTTTTTAGTCGGAAAATAAGGGCTGGAATTTGCTTGGGCGCTGGGAATAGGGGGAGGAAAGATTAACGGGAGATTAAAGCACGCCGGGAGTGATGGAGGCAAAGATTATTTTAACTCTTGGTGGCTGCTGGGCTTTGAGGGGGAGATGAGGCCTTAAAACTTGAGGTTTTAAGGTGTTTTTAGGAGTTTTTAGGTTATATTTTAGGTGGGTTTTTTCGGTTATATTTAGGTGGGTTTTTTGGTATTTTTAGAATTTTCCTCTTGTGCTGCGCATTTGGTGTTTTGTGTTATCAATGAAACCATGCTTTAGGAAAATAGCGGTATAAAAATCTGTTTTTCTTGTGTAGAAATCTAATTTTTTTGAGTAAGCCCCTCCTTTTTTGGGTAAAAATCTGTTTTTCTTGTGTAAAAACCTCATTATTTTTTAGTAAAACTCTCCTTTAATTGTGTAAAAAAACCTGCTTTACTTGTGCAAAAAAAGTGATATTTAAAAATCTGCTTTTCTTGTGCAAAAAAGGTGGTTTTCTTGTCTAAAAACCTGCTTTGCTTGTGCAAAAAAAAGTGATATTATTATTTAAAAATCTCCTTTTCTTGTGCAAAAAAGGTGGTTTTCTTGTCTAAAAACCTGCTTTACTTGTGCAAAAAAAAGTGATATTATTATTTAAAAATCTCCTTTTCTTGTGCAAAAAAGGTGGTTTTCTTGTCTGAAAACCTGCTTTACTTGTGCAAAAAAAAGTGATATTATAGTTTAAAAATCTCATATTCTTGTGCAAAAAAGGTGATTTTCTTGTCTAAAAACCTCCTTTACTTGTGCAAAAAAAGTCATATTATTATTTAAAAATCTGCCTTCCTTATGCAAAAAAAAAAGTGATATTATAGTTCAAAAATCTGTGGGGTTTTTTGGGTCAAAATCTGCTTTTCTTATGTAAAAAGCTGCTTTTTTGAAGGAAAAATTTGCTTTTTTTTTTCTTTTTTTTCCCCCAATTCAAGCCGGGAGGGGAGGGGCACGATCCCACACACGGTTCTGGGGTTTTCTGGCTCTTCCCACTTTCTTCCCACCTGCTCCAGAAACAGCTCCTGGTTTTTGGGAGTGGGAGCTGCCAGAGCTCTCCCCATTCCGTAGGAAATGTGGGAATGTGTGGGATGGGATGGGGTTCCTTCCCCCTCGTGTTTTAATGGGGTTTTGGGTTTGCAGGAATCAAACCCAGCTGTGGCTGACAGGAAAATTGTGGCTCATGGAGGAAATTTGGGAATTGCCTGCAAAGAAGGAATTGGGAATCTCTCCTTTATATTTTTTTTTTTATGTTAGGAAATTCCAGAGGGTTTTGTCCTTCAGGTGAATCCAAGGAAAACTTGGCCTGGGAATGTGGGAGATTGAGCTCCGTGTGCCTGCACCTTTATGGACACGGGAAAATAGGTTTGGGGTTTTTATTGTTTTGTTTTGAAATCCCACAGAGTGAGAGCCGATCAATCCCAACAAATCTGCTTCCCTGCAGAGAGTTCAGGAATGAACCAGGGATGGACAGAGGAGATCCCAGGCCTTTTGTGAGGATGGGTTTGGAGTGGGAGCCAGTGGGATTTAAACAATTTCTTGGTTGTCACGGGGGGCTTTTGGTGCTCAGAGGTTTGGGTTCTCTCCTGATCTGTTGGGTGGGAAAAACAGAGGGAATTCTGCTTGGGAACTGGGAGGGAATTCAGCTCTGTGGGGCCATCCTGTGCTCCATGGCTTCCTCAGATCCCAGAATGCTGGAATGGCAGGGCTGGAGGGGACCCCCAGGATCACTGATGCACCCCCAGCCCCACCCTGGCCTGACTTTCCTGCAGCTCCTGCAGCCTCAGGAATGTGCATTCCCTGATTTCCCTGCTCCTTGGGCTCTCTGCAGCGTTTCCTTGGGCTGGAGGAGCTGGAAAACTCCTGCAGGGTGGATGTGCCCGATGCAGAATTCCCAGCTTTCCCCTCTGATAAATCAAAGGGTCGTTTCTCACAGCTGTGCCCAGAAAGCTTTGGGCTCACGGTGGGGTGTGAATGGTGTGAATGGCCCTCGTGGCAAACAGGAGATCCTTGTGCTGGAGGAGCTGGAGAGCTCCTGCAGGGTGGATGTGCCCGATGCAGAATTCCCAGCTTTCCCCTCTGATAAGGTAAATGTGGGGGCCTGAATATATGTTGTATTGTAAGACCTGTGTGGGTCCGAGTTGCTCCAAACGAGCTGCAGCTGCAGGGTCCTTAGTTGGGCAGCAGCTGTAGCTCGTGAAGGTAACTGAGATAAATAGGGGTGGGTCGAGAGCCCAGGAGGAGCCCCTGAGAAGACAGGAAGGGCTGAGCTGCAGAGAATGGAGAAGAGCCCCAGCAGAGAGGCAAGAACAACACTGCAGTGAGGATTACAACAGGTAAAGGGTCATTTCTCACAGCTGTCCCCAGAAAGCTTTGGGCTCACGGTGGGGTGTGAGTGGCAAACAGGAGATCCTTGTGCTGGAGAGCTCCTGCAGGGGGATGTGCCGAGCTGTCAGTGCCACTCTGCCTTCCCTGGAATGTGGGAGCTCTCCCAGCCCTGCAATGGGAACAAACAGAGGCAGCTGATCAGCCTCGAGGAGGCTCCTGCACAGGGAGAAATCCTGGCAGAGGTGGAGGTTTGGGAGTGGGAGATGCCAGGACTGCCTGGGAATGAGGAATTTGGGAAGGTGGTGAGCAAAGCGCTGCAATTTGCTGTTCTGGGTGGGCTGTGTTTGAGGGAAAAATCTGCAAAAAGCAGTGGGAGCAGGATTTGGAGCTTTTAACATACAGGAAAAGGGGTTGCCCTCCATGGTTGGGAGTTAATTCCCAAAATTTTGATTGTTCCAGAGGATCTGTGGCTGCTCCATCCCTGGAAGTGTCCAGGGCTGGGTTGGATGGGGCTTGGAGCACCCTGGGATAAAAGAAAAGCTGTTCCTGCCCATGGATTAATATCCCTTCCCAATCAAACCATCCCATGGTTCTGCAATATTCCATTAAGATTTAGGGGCTTTAAAACCTTTATTTGAATTATCTGCAGCTTTTCAGTGCTTTGCAGCAGCACAGCCCCAGGACTTAGAAGGAGGGAATCAAGCCAGGTGAGCTCTTCCCAAATTTCCCACCCTGTGGCTCTGGAGCTGCTGGGGATGTGGGAGGATGGAATGGGGGGAGCCTGGAATTGTGTGGCTGTGCCTGAACCAGGCCCCCCAAAGGTTTTCCTCCCGAGGTCTGGGATGAGAGGAATTAATGAGGCTTTTCCACTTCAATTCCTGAGTCACAGGAATGAATTCCCAAGGGAAGAATGGGGCTATTAATAAATTTCAGGAGAGAGGAGAGGCAGAAAAAACTGAATTCTTAAAACACAAAACACTGCATGGCTCTGACTAAAGGTACCTGATTGCTTTTTTTTTTTCCTTTCCCCCCATATTTTTATTCCTTGCTAAATGTGCAAGAGCTTTCCTGGATTGATCTTGGAGTTTGACAGTTCTGCCATTAAAAGTTCTTCCTTATCCATGAATTAATGAGCTGCTCATGGAATTAAATGATGGTTTTTGGAGGGTGTGTTTTATATTCAGGTTTGCTTAGATCAGTGTAGCCCTAAGATTCAATTTTAAATTGGAAAGGGGGAGTTTCAAACCTTCCTGGCTGAATTTTTTTTGTGGTGAATCCCAGGACAGCTGTGAGAAATAATCCTGTAATTTATCAGAGGAGAAAGCTGGGAATTCTGCATCAGGATTCTGCTTTTCTTAGGTGGAAAAATGTATTTGTGAGTGATTTAATTCCCGCTTGGGAATTTCTCCTGGTGGGCTTCCCGAGCCCTGTGTGGCTCTGCCTGAGCAGGGCAGTCCTGGAAGCCTCAAACCCTTCTTGCTGTGGGGTTTTGGGGAGGTTTTCCCCCCAGATCTCCTAAAAATTCCATGAAAAATTCCAATTCTGCTGCTGTGGGCTGAGTGCTCATGGGCAGGAGCATCCCTGAGAGTCAGGTGCTGCTTTAGATTTGCCAGCAGGGATTGAAACCTGGATGAGCTGATCCTAAACCTCTGGAATTCTGCTCTCTGGGATCCATAGCTGCAGGGATTGAAACCTGGGTGAGCTGCTTCCAAACCTCTGGAATTCTGCTCTCTGGGATCCATAGCTGCAGGGATGGAAACCTGGGTGAGCTGCTTCCAAACCTCTGGAATTCTGCTCTCTGGGATCCATAGCTGCAGGGATGGAAACCTGGGTGAGCTGCTCCCAAACCTCTGGAATTCTGCTCTCTGGGATCCATAGCTGCAGGGATTGAAACCTGAATGAGCTGATCCCAAACCTCTGGAATTCTGCTCTCTGGGATCCATAGCTGCAGGGATTGAAACCTGAATGAGCTGCTCCCAAACCTCTGGAATTCTGCTCTCTGGGATCCATGGCTGCAGGGATGGAAACCTGGATTAAGCTGCTTCCAAACCTCTGGAATTCTGCTCTCTGGGATCCATAGCTGCAGGGATTGAAACCTGGATTAAGGTGCTTCCCAAACCTCTGGAGTTCTGCTCTCTGGGATCCATGGCTGCAGGGATGGAAACCTGGATTAAGGTGCTTCCAAACCTCTGGAATTCTGCTCTCTGGGATCCATAGCTGCAGGGATGGAAACCTGGATTAAGGTGCTTCCAAACCTCTGGAATTCTGCTCTCTGGGATCCATAGCTGCAGGGATGGAAACCTGGATTAAGGTGCTTCCAAACCTCTGGAATTCTGCTCTCTGGGATCCATAGCTGCAGGGATTGAAACCTGAATGAGCTGATCCCAAACCTGTGCAATTCTGCTCTCTGGGATCCATAGCTGCAGGGATTGAAACCTGGGTGAGCTGATCCTAAACCTCTGGAATTCTCCTCTCTAGGATCCATGGCTGCAGGGATTGAAACCTGAATGAGCTGATCCCAAACCTCTGGAATTCTGCTCTCTGGGATCCATAGCTGCAGGGATTGAAACCTGGGTGAGCTGATCCCAAACCTCTGGAATTCTGCTCTCTGGGATCCATAGCTGCAGGGATGGAAACCTGGGTGAGCTGATCCCAAACCTCTGGAATTCTGCTCTCTGGGATCCTTGGCAGAGCAGTGTCCGAGGCCATCCCAAGGATCCCATTCCTGCTTCCAGCCCAGATCCTTGCTGTGGGTGAGGTGGGAGGTGCTGGATTTGGGCTCTCAGTGGGTGTGAAGGCCCCTCGTGGCAAACAGGAGATTCCCTGGAAAGCTGACAGTGGAAGGGCAGGAGTTCACCTCTGGAGTGGGAGCAGCAGTGGTTCCGTCCATTCCCCATCCCCGGGATGTGCCTGCGCTCTGCAGGCTCACAAGGAAAACAAAGCTCAGCCAAGGCACTTTCCCAGCCTGTCCTTGGCTGATTTCCCCCTCCACGCTTGCAGAGGGATGTCAGGAGAGGAGCAGGAGTTCTGCTCTCCAGGGAATTGGGATAATTGTGGTGTTCCTGCAGGCAGGTTTGATTCTGTGTTTCACCAGAGCAGCAGCACAAACAGGAGCAGATTCCCAGGGATGTTCTGGGTTCCATTTCCATGGCTGAGCTGCAGACAGAGCCCTGCTGGGCTCTCATCTCATTCCCAGGGATGTTCTGGGTTCCATTTCCATGGCTGAGCTGCAGACAGAGCCCTGCTGGGCTCTCATCTCATTCCCAGGGATGTTCTGGGTTCCATTTCCATGGCTGAGCTGCAGACAGAGCCCTGCTGGGCTCTCATCTCATTCCCAGGGATGTTCTGGGTTCCATTTCCATGGCTGAGCTGCAGACAGAGCCCTGCTGGGCTCTCATCCCCTGGGAAAGCCAGGCTGGGTTTTGGGATGATTTTTTACTTCTCTTCCTCCATCGTTTTGCTGTGAGCAGGGGACAGGAGGTGTGCTGGTCATTCTGCTGTGGGAATGGGCTCCTGGAGGAGCTGGGAGCCCCTTGGAGCAGGGAAACAAATCCCTGAGAGCGATCCCAAAGCTCCTGCAGCCTGGGAGGCTGGCCTGGGCTCCCCAGCTGCCCATCCTGCATCTGCTGGGCACAGCCTGGTACCCAGGGCAGCATCCCTCTGTTGCCAGGCAACGGCTGGGATGTGCAGCTGGCTGGGGCTGCTGCAGATGTGGCCACATCTGGCAGGGGAGCAGGGAAATCCCTGTCCCACACCTCGGGTGAAGCTGAGCTTTACCAGGCCCAGCTCATGGGCCTTGGGGTGGCATTAAAAGCAGTTTTGACTGGTAAAATGTTCAGCTCTGGTTTAGGTTTCATTCCTAAATTAGGTTTCATTCCATGGCAATGGGAATATGCAGGTTGGGGGCAATGCTTCCCTAGTAATAGTTGTGTCCTTGTGTCCAAGCTCAGGGATGTGGGCACAGGTTTGGTGTTCCTGGGAATGCAGGTGGCCAAGGAAAGTTGGAGTCTTGCAGGTCTGTGAGGTCACACTGGGGTCAGAGCAGTTCTGATGTTAATTAACAAAGCTTTAATCACACGCCCAGGATGCAGCTGAATTCTGGGATTCAAACCTTGCTGAATCAAAGAGCTGGGCGAGAAACTGGTGCACTCCTCTGCTTTTCTTTGGGATTTTCTGTGGGAATTTCCATGGCCAGGTTATTCCTGTCCTGCTGAGGATTAGGACACTTCATCCGTGATGAGCCTGAGGGGTGCCAGGGGATTAAGGAGCAGCTCAGGGCTCAGCTGAGCCGGATTTACTGCAAGTGCCCATTTGGGAATGAAGGGCTCTGACCTGCTGGAATGAGGCCAGAAGGGCTGGGAGGGCTGGGAATGTTCCCCTGGAGAAGGGAAGGATGCAGGAAAACCTCAGAACCCTTTGCAGGGCCTGAAGGGGCTCCAGGAGAGCTGAGAGGGGCTGGGGACAGGGATGGAGGGACAGGAGCCAGGGAATGGCTCCCAGTGCCAGAGGGCAGGGATGGATGGGACACTGGGAATTGGGAATTCCTGCCTGGGCTGGGATTGCCAGATAATAATTTTTTTGAGCTGTATATTTGGGGACTTTGCTGTATCCATGTTTATTTTACCTTGCAGGGTTATTGGGAAAGGGAATGAAGAGGTTTTCAGGGAGCAATGATGGATTCTGTGTCTCTGAGCCTCCAAAAATTCAATATTGGTCATTCTGGGCATGGTCTGGCTGTGGGGATAACCAGGGGCTGGGGGAGAAAATCCTGAGCAACTGGTTTATATCCACAGAAAATTGAGATTTTTAATCCAGGGAAAAGGCAAGTGAAGGATTGGAGTCTGGAATTGCCATCCACTTGGATTTGCAGCCTCCGTAATTCCCCCCCAGCACTGTGTGGGGTCAGTCCCAGGAAATGCTGGCAGGTTCCTCAGTTTGCCTCCTGCTCCCTACCCCAATTCCTGCTTTTCCTGCTGCCAGCCCTGCAGGGTTTGGGGCAGGAATTTCCCTTGCTGCAGGATAATGGGGTAAAATTCAGTTTATTCCAGGAAGAGGCAGCTCAGAACCTCTGGATTTTTCCCTTTCTCCTCTTCCTGCAAACCTTCTTAGGCTGAATTTCAGTTAAAATAAACCTTATTTTGGGGAACATTCTTCCTTTTGGAGGTTTGGAGGAGGGGATTTTATGGAATCACAGAATCCTGGGATGTTTTGGGTAGAAGTGACCTTAAAGCTCATCCCCTTCCATGGACAGGGAATCCTTCCCCTATCCCAGATTGCTCCAGGCCCTTCCAGCCTTGGATACATCCCAGGATGGAGCATCCACAGTTTTGTTGGGAAATTTGGTTTTTTCTTCCTTTTTTTTTTTTTCCTATAATGAAACTGTTTCCCGTGACCACTGTGGAAATGGATTGTGTTACCCTGGAACAGCAATTCCTGGAATTTTAAATCAGTGTCCTGGGAATCCCTCAGCAGGAAGAGCCATTGGTTGGTATTTAGGACAGATGGAAATTGTTATTAATGAGGAGTCCATGCAGAAATGCTGCAAGAATAATTAAATAAATCATTTATTTAAATTATTTAAATCACTCCAGGTCTTCCATCCCTTTGGCTCAGATGGAAATGAATTAAAATGGGATGGAAAATGGAAAGATCCCACTTGGGAATGAGGAGCTGAGGTGGGGAGGATAAGGAAGTTAAAACGTGCATAAAACTGAGGAGGGATTTTTAATTATAAGAAATTTCTTTATGTTTTAAGAAATATGGAAAAGTGATGGGATTTTCTTCTCTTTTTCTATTCCAGGCACTTGGAGAATTGTGCAGTGGTTCAGTGCTGAGGGAATTCTGTGGGAGCATGGCTGGAGCGGGACACGGAGTGTGGGCACGGAATGCAGGCAGTGATGGTGAGTGGGGGTCATTAATTACAGAGCCCTAATTACTGATTGCAGCCACAGGGGGGGAGAGCATGGTGTTCTGGAATGGTTTGGGTGGGAAGGGACCTGAAATCCCATTTGTCCCATCCACCCAGGGACACCTCCCACGGTCCCAGGGCACTGCCAGGGATTCAGGGGCTGCTCTGGCAATCCCAGCCCAGCCAGGAATTCCCAATTCCCAATGTCCCATCCATGCCTGCCCTCTGGCACTGGGAGCCATTCCCTGGCTCCTGTCCCTCCATCCCTGTCCCCAGCCCCTCTCAGCTCTCCTGGAGCCCCTTCAGGCCCTGCCAGGGGCTCTGAGCTCTGTCTGGGGCCTTCCCTGCTCCAGCCATCATCCACAATTCCATGTGCTGCTCTGGCCCAGCATCAGGATTTGGGAGACACCATGGGGAGAAGGCAGGGAGGGGTAAGAAAAGGAGATTTTGGAACAATGATTTTGCTGCATTTTGTCCCCAGAGAGAATCCCCAGTGCTTGGAGCTTCTCCGTGGCCTCCTCAGGACTCGCTCCAGAGCTTCTCTGTGCCAGGGCCTGCCCACCCATCCCAGCCAGGAATTCCCAATTCCCAACAATTCCCAGTGTCCCATCCATCCCTGCCCTCTGGCACTGGGAGCCATTCCCTGGCTCCTGTCCCTCCATCCCTGTCCCCAGTTTCTCTCAGCTCTCCTGGAGCCCCTCCAGGCCCTGCCAGGGGCTCTGAGGTTTTCCTGCATCCTTCCCTTCTCCAGGAGAACATTCCCAGCTCTCCCAGCCCGGCTCCACCCTTTGGAGAACTGGGTGTGGAGGCCTCACCTCTAGCTTTGTTTTCCAAACTCCCTAATTCAGTCAGGAGCCCAAACCCACCCTGGATCAGTGACTCTGGTGCCTTTTCCAAGGCATCTTTGGTGCTCACCGGGTGGAGCCTGAAACATTTTGGCAGGATAAGAATTCAAATATTGAGAAGTCTAAAATCATATATTTGAGGAAAATCATATATTTGAGGAAAACTAACATTTCACTGTCAAGCAATGTTGAATGAAAGGATGAATATCCACGAACCTGCTGTTTCTGTGTGCCTGCAGTGGGCTGCTGCTCCCTGCCTGCCTGGCAGCTCCGTGCCGCGGCGCTGTGACCCCGCTGTGCTCCTGCAGGCTGCCAGCAGCCATGAGGAGGTTTGGCTACTGCCGGGTGGTGCTGGCCACCTCGCTGCTCTGGGTGCTGCTGGACGTGTTCCTGCTGCTCTACTTCAGCGAGTGCAACAAGTGTGAGGACAGCAAGGAGCGCTCCCTGCTGCCCGCCCTGCGCGGTGAGTGCTGCTCCTGGCAGGGCTGGCGGGGGTTTGGCTGGCACAGACATCTTTCATGGAAAATCCTTTCCTTAGGGTTTTTCCTCCTGAGAAGCTGAAAGGCCTCAGGAACAAAATGCAAACAATGGTTATCTGCTGCTGTGGAATGCAACAGGTGCATCTGGGATTGGTCAGTGTTGGTTGTTTCTAATTAATGGCCAATCACGGTCAGCTGTCTGCACTGTCTCGGTCAGCCACAAGCTTTCCTTTCTATTCTTAGCCAGCCTTCTGATGAAATCCCTTCTTCTATTCTTTTAGTTTAGTTTTAATGTAATATATATCATAAAATAATCAATCAGCCTTCTGAAACATGGAGTCAGATCCTCATCTCTCCCCTCATCCTGGGACCCCTGTAAGCACTGTCACATTTGGCCTCACATTTGTGTCTCAGAATTGCTCTTCCCAGCAGAGGAAATGTCTTTATAGAGCACCACACAGCACAAAGTACCACGACTCCATCAGAAGGGTGCAAGAGACATTTATTACAGTGACATGTTGCTTTTATACTTTTTCAAGATATCCACATTTACTTAACAAACACATTCACTGCCCATTGGTTACAAGAAAGAAACAAAGCTCTCAGTAGGTGACCAAGGAGCCATGCCATTCTGTGAGCCAGCTGGAGTCCCTGCCTCTTAACTTTCTCTCCTTCATCACATCTCCATGGTGATAATGTTGGTGTCTTCCTCAGGAGAGATATGGGGCTTTCCTTTATCATCAGGAGGCCTTTGCTGGCTCACAGCAACAGCACAGAATGCCTTTCCTACAAGGAAATCCCAGGATCTGCAGGATTTAGTGCTGCTTTGGTGTTGTCTGAGTTTGTCTTTGTGTTTTATGGGATGATTTGGGTTAAAATGGACCTTAAATCCCATTCCATGGGCAGGGACACCTCCCACTAGCCCAGGCTGCTCCAAGCTCTGTCCAGTCTGGCTTGGGACATTCCAGGGATCCAGGGGCAGCCCCAGCTTCTCTGAGAAACTGAGGCTGCCCCTGGACCCATGGAAGTGTCCAAGGCCAGCTTGGGATGGGGCTTGGAGCAGCCTGGGATAGTGGCAGGGAATGAATCTGGGAGTTCAGTCATCTTGGAATAAAACAGGATGTTCTTGGATGCAGAGAGGGATAAAAGCTCGCAGTGGAGCAGGGAGAGTGGGGGTTGGATTTCCAGCATTCCTTGTGGAAAACCAGAAGCTCCCCCAAGGATAAATCCAGTTCCCAGGAGCTCACAGCACCTTTTGCCGTTTGGTTTCCCAGCCGTTATTTCCCGGAACCAGGAGGGCCCGGGGGAGATGGGCAGGGCCGTGCTCATCCCCAAGGAGGAGCAGGAGAAGATGAAGGAGCTGTTCAAGATCAACCAGTTCAACCTGCTGGCCAGCGACCGCATCGCGCTGAACCGCAGCCTGCCCGACGTGCGGCTCGACGGGTGAGGGGCTGGGAATGGGGCTGGGAATGGGGGCTGGGACCCCAGACTGAGCTGGGAATGGGGCTGGGACCCCAGACTGAGCTGGGAATGGGGGCTGGGACTCAGCCTGGGCTGGGAATGGGAATGGGGGCTGGGACCCAGCCTGGGCTGGGAATGGGGCTGGGACCCAGCCTGGGCTGGAATGGGAATGGGGGCTGGGACCCCAGACTGAGCTGGGAATGGGGGCTGGGACCCAGACTGAGCTGGGAATGGGGGCTGGGACCCAGCCTGGGCTGGGAATGGGGGCTGGGACCCCAGACTGGCCTGGGAATGGGGGCTGGGACCCCAGACTGAGCTGGGAATGGGGGCTGGGACCCAGCCTGGGCTGGGAATGGGGGCTGAGACCCCAGACTGAGCTGGGAATGGGGGCTGAGACCCCAGACTGAGCTGGGAATGGGGGCTGAGACCCCAGACTGAGCTGGGAATGGGGGCTGGGACCCCAGACTGAGCTGGGAATGGGGGCTGAGACCCCAGACTGAGCTGGGAATGGGGGCTGAGACCCCAGACTGAGCTGGGAATGGGGGCTGAGACCCCAGACTGAGCTGGGAATGGGGCTGGGATCCAGCCTGGGGGGGAATGGGGGCTGGGACCCCATCCTGGGAATGAGGGGCTGGGACCCCAGATTGAGCTGGGAATGGGGGCTGGAGCCACAGCCGGGGCTGGGAATGGGGGCTGGGACCCAGCCTGGGGGGGAATGGGGGCTGGGACCCCATCCTGGGAATGAGGGGCTGGGGGCTGAAATCCCATCCCAGGAATGCCAGGGATTGAGATGGGCTGAGGGCTTGAATCCCATCCTGGGAATCATGGGGATTGGGGTGGGATGGAGACAGAAATCCCATCCATCCCGGCCCTGCCATGGCAGGGACACCTCCCACCATCCCAGGCTGCTCCAGCCTGGCCTTGGGCACTGCCAGGGATCCAGGGGCTGCTCTGGCAATCCCAGCCCAGCCTGGAATTCCCAGTTCCCAATGTCCCATCCATCCCTGCCCTCTGGCACTGGGAGCCATTCCCTGGCTCCTGTCCCTCCATCCCTGTCCCCAGCCCCTCTCAGCTCTCCTGGAGCCCCTTCAGGCCCTGCCAGGGGCTCTGAGCTCTGCCTGGAGCCTTCCCTTCTCCAGGGGAACATTCCCAGCTCTCCCAGCCTTGCTCCAGGGATTCTGTGGGATTCTGTGGGAATGGGATTTCTCCTCAGGACCCCAGGAATTCCCCATCCCGTTGCTGTATCCAAGCAGGACTGGCTCCCCTTGCATCCCTGCCCTGGGACTGATGGTTTAATTCCAGCTGATCCGTGGGATCTCACACACAGAATTTCATTTCATTCCTTTTCCATCCTGGGTTTTCTGTCAGGGAATGCCCCTGGATTTCCAGTGTCCTGTTGGAAATGGCCAAGCTGGAGATTTCAATCAGAGCCAGCTCTAATTAGGAGCTATTGATAGACCTTAAACCCAGCTTAACTCACCAGGGAAATGCCTCATTTCATTCCCAAGGATTTTCTCCAGCGAGGGAAGAAATCCATCCTCAATCTTTTCTGGATGAGTGAGGCTGCAAGTGCCATGCCATGGATTGCTGGAGCATCCTAATTGGATTTTCTCCTGGAGATTGCAGCTGGAATTGGCTCCTGGGTGTGTTCAGGGCTTGGGAACATCCAGGGCTGAGCGGAAACATTGGGATTTCTGGAACAGCTGCCAGGGTTAAACATGGAGCTGGAGT
Source organism: Zonotrichia albicollis (assembly GCF_047830755.1). Lineage (NCBI taxonomy): Eukaryota > Metazoa > Chordata > Aves > Passeriformes > Passerellidae > Zonotrichia > Zonotrichia albicollis. Next base: position 1,218,957 of record NC_133828.1, on the reverse strand, counting down.
TTTGTGGGGATTCTCCAAAGGAAAAAACACTGGGATGGGATCCTGGGTGGGGGAAAGGGCTTGGGGTGGAGCAGTGGCAATGGATGTGTGGGAAAACTCCCTTAAACTGGGAAAATCCTTCCCTCAGATCCATGTTTCAGGGCAGGAGTTCTTGATTGGGTTTTGATTGTTATTCCTGAAATTCAGCCCTTAGGGGAGGGAAAACTGGTTTATTTTGGGATAGCCACACTTGCTGCATTTGTTCTGCACCAGGACCTGTTGGATTGGAGGTTTTTCCAGCTCTTAGTTGTGGTGGATAAAAAATTCCATCCTCAGAGAGTGGGGAGATGCTGGCACAACATTCCAGCAAAGCTGAGGCTGCCCTGGATCCCTGGCAGTGCCCAAGGCCAGGCTGGAGCCGCTGGGACAGAGGGAAGGGTCCCTGCCCATTGCAGGACTGGGATTTCAGGTCCTTCCATCCCACCCCATCCCTGATCCCATGGGTGAGTGATGGCATTCCTGTCACTCCGTGGAATATCCCTGGAATGTTTTCCATGGGCGTGGACACCCTGGGATTGTTGCAGCTCTCCTCTATCCTGAGAACATGTGAACGTTTCCCTTGCAGAAGCACAGTCCTTGTTCTCCACCCCGTGTTTTCCACGTGGGCTGCAGCTGCCTTTGGAGCAGCCGTTTGCATGGGAGATATAATTGGAAAAGAGGAGCTGTCAGCTCCTTAATTAGTGTGAAAATAATGGAAAACAGATTTTCCTCCCTGGCAGCCTTGGAGGGGCCCCCAAGACATCCCTTGGATGGAGGAGAAAACAGATTTTATTTAAGGAAAATTGTTCCAAAGGGGATTTTTTATTTCTTTTATCCCTGGTTTCAAGGGGCTTGGAATTGCAGGAAATGCTGGAACAGTTTGGTTAAAATCCCAGATATACTCAGGGTTATTTTGCAGGGATTTTTTTTCCAAGGGTGAATTTTCAGGCTGCCTTGGAAGGGCCCTCACCTCCTTCCCATGGGATCATCTCTTAGAGAATCTGCAGGGAATCTGGGATCCCACTTTTACCACAGACCTCTGGAAGTGGGGTTTGGGAGGGGGATTTGAAGGCTTTGGTGTGCATGGATTAACTTTGAAAATCCATGGCTGTTTCCCATTTTTAAAGAATGTGCAGGTGCCCCACATTGCTGGTTTTCCCAGAAATACCCTCAACAATGGAATGGGGCTTGGTTCAGCTGGCAGGGTTTGTCCTGGAGTGGGAACTTTGGGAAGGCAGGCAGGATTTCAGCATTCCTGGTGGATCAGTCCTGGATCATCTCTGCCTTTCCTTGGCAGCTCATCCCAGGCCATTCCAGTGTGCTCCAGATCCACCTGGGAATGGCTGTACCTGGAATTCCTGGTTAAACAGCTCAGGGCTGGAATCGGATCCCTGCGGTGGAGCCTGGTCCCTGCTGGGAATGTCAGGAATGGGAGAGTGGGATGAGCCCCTTCTCCAGCTTGTGCCATGCTCAGAACAGCTGGAACGCCAATTTCTGGGTCTCCAGTTGGTTCCTTAATTCATCCCATCAGCTTGAAATGTGGCAGGTTCCCCTTGGAGCAGAGCCGTGGCTGCTTCCAGGGCCCTTTTCTATCCTGCCTCAGCCTCAGAGTAGTTGGAATTCCAGTCTCTGGCTCTCCACTTTGCCTCTTTGGTTCCCCACCATCCTGAGATATCTGGATGTGGCAGGTTCCCCTTGGAGCAGAGCCGTGGCTGCTTCCAGGGCCCTTTTCCATCCTGCCTCAGCCTCAGAGCAGCTGGAATTCCAGTCTCTGGCTCTCCACTTTGCCCATTTAATTAATTCGTATAATTTTGTACCACCTGGATGTGAAACCCTCCCCACTGGAGCACAGCCATGGCTGCTTCCAGGGCCCTTTTCCATCCTGCCTCAGAGCCACTGGAATTCCAGTCTCTGGACCTCCACTTTGCCTGCTTAATTTATTCCCATAGTTTTGAATCACCTGGATCTGGAAGCTGCCCCTTGAAGAGGTGCCATGGCTGCTTCCAGGCCCCTTTTCCATCCTGCCTCAGCCTCAGAGCAGTTGGAATTCCAGTCTCTGGATCTCCACTTTGCCCATTTAATTAATTCGTATAATTTTGAACCACCTGGATGTGGAACCCTCCCCATTGGAGCAGAGCCATGGCTGCTTCCAGGGCCCTTTTCTGCCTCCGAGCCACTGGAATTCCAGTCTCTGCATCTCCACTTTGCCCCTTTAATTAATTCCTTTTATTTTGAACCACCTGGATCTGGAAGCTGCCCCTTGAAGAGGTGCCATGGCTGCTTCCAGGCCCCTTTTCCATCCTGCCTCAGAGCAGTTGGAATTCCAGTCTCTGGACCCTCCACTTTGCCCATTTAATTTATTCCTATAGTTTTGAATCACCTGGATCTGGAAGCTGCCCCTTGAAGAGGTGCCATGGCTGCTTCCAGGCCCCTTTTCCATCCTGCCTCAGCCTCAGAGCAGTTGGAATTCCAGTCTCTGGCTCTCCACTTTGCCCCTTTAATTGATTCCTATAATTTTGTACCACAGGGATATGGAAGCTCCCCCTTGGATCCCTACCACGTCTGCTTCCAGGGCCCTTTTCCATCCTGCCTCAGAGCCACTGGAATTCCAGTCTCTGCATCTCCACTTTGCCCCTTTAATTAATTCCTGTAATTTTGTACCACAGGGATATGGAAGCTCCCCCTTGGATCAGTACCACGGCTGCTTCCAGGGCCCTTTTCCATCCTGCCTCAGAGCCACTGGGATTCCAGTCTCTGGGATTTTGCCCCCATCATTCCCTGGGAGTGGCAGCAGTGCCGTGGTGCCTCCCAAACCCCTTTTCCATGCTGGGAAGGCACGGATCCCCTGCAGGCTATCCCAGCTGTGGCCTGACCCCTTTCCCTGTTGGCTGGGTGTTTTGGGCAGGTGCAAGAGCAAGGTGTACCCGGAGGAGCTGCCCAACACCAGCGTGGTGATCGTGTTCCACAACGAGGCGTGGAGCACGCTGCTCAGGACCATCCACAGCGTGCTGGAGCGCTCCCCGCCGCGCCTGCTGGCCGAGATCCTGCTGGTGGACGATGCCAGCGAGAGAGGTGGGGCTGCCGCTGCCCTCCCCGTCCCACAGCCCATCCCAGCCCCTCCTCCTGCCCCTCAGGGACAGCTCAGAGTGGGGGTCCCACCCTGCTCATCCCCGCAGCGGTGGGTTCTGGAAATTCATGGAATCCGGGATGGTTTGGTTTGGAGGAGACCTTTAAAGGGCACCTAATCCAGCCCCTCACCATGGCAGGGACACCTCCCACCATCCCAGTTGGGATGCCACGAATGGGATGGGCTGGGATGCCCAGTTGGGCACTGCCACGGCTGCTCTGGGAATGCCATCCCAGCCAGGAATTCCCAATTCCCAATGTCCCATCCATCCCTGCCCTCTGGCACTGGGAGCCATTCCCTGGCTCCTGTCCCTCCATCCCTTGTCCCCAGCCCCTCTCCAGCTCTCCTGGAAGTGGTGGGTTCTGGAGGGGGGTGGAAAAAATTCATGGAATCCGGGATGGTCTGGCTTGGAGGAGACCTTTAAAGGGCACCTAATGCAGCCCCTCACCATGGCAGGGACACCTCACACCATCCCAGCTGTCCAACCTGGCCTTGGGCACTGCCATGGCTGCTCTGGGAATGCCATCCCAGCCAGGAATTCCCAATGTCCCATCCGTCCCTGCCCTCTGGCACTGGGAGCCATTCCCTGGCTCCTGTCCCTCCATCCCTGTCCCCAGCCCCTCTCAGCTCTCCTGGAGCCCCTTCAGGCCCTGGATCAGATCCAGCTCAGTTAATTTGATGTTCCTGGAAAGGTCAGTCCTTTCCTTCCTGTCTCTCCACCCTCCTCATTCCATGTTATTCCATTTCCTGAATATCCCCACTAAATAATGTCCATAGAATCCCAGAATGGTTTGGCTTGGAAGGGACCATCTCATTCCAGCTCTGCCTTTATTGCTCCTCTTTGTGCTTAATTTCCTTCATTCTTCACTTTTTTTTTTTTTTTGCCTTTTCATTCCTGTTTTGACCCCAGACTTTAAAAAGCAAACTCTGCCTGTGGAACTGGGACTCCCTGGAAAAGGAATCCCATCGAGTTCCTTAAATGGAGTCAATGGGATGAGAAAGGATCCTGGAGCAGCCCAGTGGGTGCTGATGGCAAACTCAACCCTGCAGCCACTCCATCCTTCAGTTCTGCCCCATGGAGCATTAATTGAACCCTAATTACTCTCTGAATTTCCCTGCTCATTAAGTGGCTTAATGATTCCCTGTGCCAGAAGGTGGAGGAGGATTTGAGCCAAGTAATTCCCATTTTTCCTAAAAGCATGCAAAGAGCTCCAATGGGGAAATCAATCAAAAAAAATTCTTTTTTTTTTTTTTTAATTGAACCGGCAGCGAATTGCCCAAAGTGTCTTTATTATGTGGTTGCTGGTTCATTCCACGGACCTGATTGTGCTTTATTTAAAATTCCTGAGATATTATCCTGGAATCAGGGCATGCTTTGGCTTGGAAGGGACCTTGAAGCCCATCCCCAGGAGATGCTCCAAGTGGGGAGGTTCTGTGAGCTCCAATGGGGGAAATCAATCAAAAAAATTCTTTTTTTCTTTTTAATTGAACCGGCAGCAAATTGCCCAAAGTGTCTTTATTATGTGGTTGCTGGTTCATTCCACAGACCTGATTGTGCTTTATTTAAAATTCCTGAGATATTATCCTGGAATCAGGGCATGCTTTGGCTTGGAAGGGACCTTAAAGCCCATCCCCAGGAGATGCTCCAAGTGGGGAGGTTCTGTGAGCTCCAATGGGGAAATCAATCAAAAAAAATCTTTTTTTTTTTAATTGAACCGGCAGCGAATTGCCCAAAGTGTCTTTATTATGTGGTTGCTGGTTCATTCCACGGACCTGATTGTACTTTATTTAAAATTTCTGAGATATTATCCTGGAATCAAAGGGCTTGGAAGGGACCTTAAAACCCATCCCCACGAGATGCCCCAAGCGGGGAGGTTCTGTGAGCTCCAATGGGGAAATCAATCAAAAAAAATTCTTTTTTTTTTAATTGAACCGGCAGCAAATGGCCCAAAGTGTCTTTATTATGTGGTTGCTGGTTCATTCCACAGACCTGATTGTGCTTTATTTAAAATTTCTGAGATATTATCCTGGAATCAAAGGGCTTGGAAGGGACCTTAAAGCCCATCCCCAGGAGATGCCCCAAGCAGGGAGGTTCTGTGACCACCTTGGAATAAAACCTCCCTAAAAAAAAATCCCATTTTCCTTCTGTTCCGCCCAATTCTGGCAGAGTTTTTGAAGGCCTCCCTGGAGAACTACGTGAGGAAGCTGGAGGTGCCCGTGCGGATCCTGCGGATGGAGCAGAGGTCGGGGCTGATCCGCGCCCGGCTCCGGGGGGCAGCGGCTGCCAAGGGCCAGGTGCTCACGTTCCTGGATGCCCACTGTGAGTGCACCCTGGGCTGGCTGGAGCCCCTGCTGGCCAGGATCAAGGAGGACAGGTGAGCAATTCCCGGCTCCAGAGGCAGGCATCTGCTCCAGGCCCTTCCCTGCTGCTCAACAATGGGAATTTCAAGGATTCGCTGAGCTGGAGTGAAGATAACGGTGAATATTTTCTGAATTCGCTGCTGTTTGAATCAGAATCTCTTTCCTGAATAAATGTGGGAGCAGCTTTCCCAAGGTCTGGATCTCTCCCATTCAAAGGAAGCTTTGTCCCTGTTTTTTACCAGGAAAAACTTCTCTCTCTGGCCCCCTGAACTCAAGGAAATTTGCACCCTTTTTATTCCTTCTCTTTTCTTCTTTTCCCTTTTTTTCACCCTTTTCCCCATTTTTTTTCCTTCTCCCCTCTGTTCTTCCCCTCTTCCCTCCTTTTTTCCTCCTTCCCCTGCTTTCCCCCCTTTTTCCGCTTCCTTCTTTCCATTCATTTCCCTCTTGCCCTTGATTTTCTGCATTATTCTCCTTTTCCTTTTCCCCCTTTCCTCCCTTTCCCCTTCTTCCTTTTTCTTCCTTGTTTTCCCTTTCCCCCCTTTTTTCCCTCCCTCCCCTACCTTTACTCTGTTTTCCCTCTCCTTTCCCCCTTTTCTTTCCCTTTCCCTCTTTTCCCCTCCTATTTTCCCTCTTTCTTTTCCCTCCTTCTTCCTCTTCCTCTTTCCCCCCTCTTTTCCCTTTCTGCCTCAGTTTATTTCCCCCCTTTTTCTTCCCCTTTTTCTTCTTTTCTTCCCCCACCTTTTCCTCCCATTCCTCCCTCTTTCCCACCTTTTTCCTTCTCTTTTTCCCTCCTATTTTCCCTCTTTTCCCCTTCTCCGTCATTTTAGTTCCCCCATTTTCTCTCTCTTTTCCTTCTTTTCTCCCCCTTTTCCCCCATTCCTCCCCCTTTCCCACCTTTTCCCTTCTCTTTTTTTTCCTTCTCTTTTTTTCCCTTCTCTTTTTTTCCCTTCTCTTTTTTTCCCTTCTCTTTTTTTCCTTCTCTTTTTTTCCCTTCTCTTTTTTTCCCTTCTCTTTTTTTCCCTTCTCTTTTTTTCCCTTCTCTTTTTTCCCCTTCTCTTTTTTTTCCCCTTCTCTTTTTTTTCCCCTTCTCTTTTTTTTCCCCTTCTCTTTTTTTTCCCCTTCTCTTTTTTTTCCCCTTCTCTTTTTTTTCCCCCTTCTCTTTTTTTTCCCCCTTCTCTTTTTTTTCCCCCTTCTCTTTTTTTCCCCCTTCTCTTTTTTTCCCCCCTTCTCTTTTTTTTCCCCTTCTTTTTTTCCCCTTCTCTTTTTTCCCCTTCTCCCTCATTTTATTCCCCCTTTTTTCTCCTCCCCCTTTTTGCTCCTCCCCCTTTTTGCTCCTCCCCCCTTTTTGCTCCTCCCCCCTTTTTGCTCCTCCCCCCTTTTTGCTCCTCCCCCCTTTTTGCTCCTCCCCCCTTTTTGCTCCTCCCCCCTTTTTGCCCCTCATTTTATTCCTCCCTTTTTCTCCCCCTTTTTTCTCCTCCCTTTTTCCACTCTTTTTCTTTTCCTCCCATTCCTCCCCCTCTTCCACCTTTTCCTTCTCTTTTTCCTCCTTTCTCCCCCATTTTCCTTCCCTCTTTTCCCCTTCTCCCCCATTTTCCTTCCCTCTTTTCCCCTTCTCCCCCATTTTCCTTCCCTCTTTTTCCCCTTCTCCCCCATTTCATACCCCCTTTTTCTCCCCTCTCTTTCCCCCTTCTCCCCTCCCTCCCTCCCTGCCCCAACACCCCCATAACCCCAAATTCCCATTTTTCCCCCCAGGAAAACCGTGGTGTGTCCCATCATCGACGTGATCAGCGACGACACCTTCGAGTACATGGCGGGCTCGGACATGACCTACGGGGGCTTCAACTGGAAGCTGAATTTCCGCTGGTACCCCGTGCCCCAGAGGGAGATGGAGCGCAGGAAGGGCGACAGGACCCTGCCCGTCAGGTCAGCGCTGCTTTTCTCCCAAAAATTCCCACAGATCCCAAAATTCCACTGCAGGACCACAGGCAGGGAGAGCCCGGCGTGTCCTCGCTGCCCCAAGCTCGGGCCAACCCCATCCCGTCCTCTTCCCAGTGGATTCCAAAGGATTCCAAAGATTTAGGGGGTCCAAAGATGGAGGAATTCCAAGGATTCCTGCCTGTTCAGCTCCCTCTGTTAATTTGCTGCAAACAGATTTTTATTCCCATTTTTTTGGAATTTAAGGCAGGTATTCCAAAGGATTTCTGAGCATTTTGAGCTTTGATTTGCACTTACTCCCATGCCATCCTCTTCCAAAGGTTCAGGAATTCCAAAGATTCCTGCCTGCTCAGCTCCCTCTGTTAATTTGCTGTAAACAGATTTTTATTCCCATTTTTTTTGAATTTATGGCAGATATTCCAATGGATTTTGACCATTATAAAGTTTTGTACCCCAGTGATTTGCACTTAACCCCATCCCATCCTCTTCCCAATGTTCAGGAATTCCAAAGATTTCTGCCTGTTCAGCTCCCTCTGTTAATTTGCTGCAAATGCATTTTATTCCTGTTTTTTGGGATTTAAATGCCCTTTTTTTTTTTTTTTTGGAATTTAGGGCAGATATTCTAAAGGATTTTTGAGCACTTTTGAGCTTTGAACCCCAGTGATTTGCACTTAAATTCCTGGTTTATTGCTTGGAAAATGGGATTGATAACGGAGCACCCTGAGGGAAAAATGATCCGAGAGTGTGTCCTGACCTCTTCCATTTAATTGCTGGAATCACAGAGTGGAACAAAACCTCTTCCAAAATTGCAAATGGAGCTGAAAAGGGAACAAATGGAATAAATTCCTGGCCATGGGATGTTTGCTCAGCTCCAACAGCTGCTGGGGCTTCCTGCAAAATTCCACAAGAGACCAAAAGTGGTTCCTGAGTGGATGGAATGGATTTAAATGTGGGAAAGGGGAAGAATTCCAAGCCTGCAGGTGGAGGAGGGGGCAGCTCAGGGATCAGTCCAGGCCAAGGGAGGGATGGAAGGGCAGGAAAAACCTTCCAAAAGTGCTTTCAAAATTCCCATTTCTGTCCCTGATTGTCCTGGCCAGGCTGGAATATTGGGGAAGGGTGGATTTGGGGTTTATTCCCAGGATTTGGGGTTTATTCCCAGGATTTGGGGTTTGTTCCCAGGAAAAGCCAGCAGGCCCTGCCTGTCAGAGCCAAGGGAATTGTTTTCCTCCTGATCCAAAATCTCCTTTCCAGGCCAGCAGCTCTTGATTAAAGCTCAGGTGTGCATGGAAATTGGGAAAATGAATTATCCTAACGAGCTGCAGGGCCTCGCTGAGCTCCATCCATCCATCCTTATTTCCTTGCCTTGAAATGGAGCTGGGCTCAAAATTAATCCCAGCTCGCACACTGAATTGACTCTTAAAATTGATAAAGCAAAAAAAGAATGGGGTTTGTTGAATTAATTTCTTTTTTCCCATCAGTTTTTGGCTGGAGTTTTGGGGGATTCTCTGGATAAAATGGGAGTTGGGAAGCGAAGGGGGCAGAGGGACAAATGTCACCTGTGCCACAGTTGTCACAAATAGCTGAGGGTGAAGGGTTGGTGCTTTAGGCTGGATTAAGTCCAAAATCTCAGGTTTTAGTCCAGGAATTTCAGTCTTTGGTGTCAGGGCATTTCCAGACTTGGCACAGCCCATTTTTGTGGGTATTTCCATGCTTTTCCCTCAGTTTTCAAAGCTGAAGGCACTCCAGGCTGGAATTAGAAATACTAAAAATATGGATTGTGGTCCAGGAAATGTTTTGTATAAATTAGGGATCAAATCCTAGAAAAAAATGCAAGATCAAAAAATAGAAAAAAAGCCAAGATTAAATATCAGGAATGTGTCAGGACCATGGGATTTCCTGAGCTGGAAGGGAAAGGACCATCAATCCAACCCCTGCAAGACATCCCCAAAATCCTCACCCTGTGCCTGGAAATATTTTCCAAATGCTCCTGGAACTCTGGATATTATAAATACATTACTTATTATCTTGCTATTATATTAATATCTTGATTATGAATAATTAAACCTGGAGTTGATTGCAGTTAATTAAGCCTGCCTGGGTGATGAACAGCAGGGAGTGATGTTGATCCTGGTGGAGCAGATAGACCCACAGAGGGATTTTGTGCTGCTGGGATTGATGTTGATCCTTTATTCCCAATTAGACCCACAGAGGTCTGGTTTAGTGGGATTTTGTGCTGCTGGAATTGATGTTGATCCTGATGCCAACCCTTTATTCCCAATTAGACCCACAGAGGTGTGATTTAGTGGGATTTTGTGCTGCTGGGATTGATGCTGATCCTGGTGCCAACCCTTTATTCCCAATTAGACCCACAGAGGTCTGGTTTAGTGGGATTTTGTGCTGCTGGAGCCCTTCCTAGGACAGGATTCCTTGGGAAAAGCAGGATGAGGTGATGCCACGAGGAGCTCCAGGGCTGGAATCCCTTTGCCATCCCTCTTCCTCTCCCATCATGAAATCCTGGCATGATCTCTGGCCTGGCCGGGGTGCAGCAAACCTGGGATTGCTCCCGTGTTTTCTGTGCAGGAATGGGAATCCTGAGTCAATCACAGCAATTCCCAGGAGCTGTCTGGTGATTCCGCAGGGAAAAGATGCAGAACTGAGGAAAAAATGAATTATTACAGTTTAAAAAACACTTGGAGGCCTTTGATCTTCCCGATGTTTTGGTGGAGGGGATTTTCCAAGGAAAGCTCTGCAGTCTGGTTGTGTCCCATTAAATTCACATCCCAGGGAGCAGCCCTGCCTGCTGCATTCCCTTATCCAGGAGCTGGGCTGGGGATCAGGGCAGGAGTCACTGAATTTTCCAGAGTGAAACTCCCAGGTTTGTCAGGGAGGGACTTGGGAAGTGTTTGGTTTCAGAAAGCAGAGAACGTTTGGGGTCCTTTGGAAGAATCCAGATCTGTGGGTCCAGTTCAGTTTTACCCTTCTGAACTTGCTTAAGGCTCATTCTGGGAAAAAATGGGGAATTTTGTATTGAGCAAAGAGTGTCTGCACCCAGGGAAGAAAGAGGGAGGAATGAGAATGTTGGGATTAGGATGGACCTGAAATCCCATCCCATTTCACCCAGGGACACCTCCCACCATCCCAGGCTGCTCCAGTCCCAATGGGAATCCCAGCCCAGCCAGGAATTCCTTCCCAAAATCCCACCTAAATCTCCACTTTCCTACTGGGAAACCATTCCCTGGCTCCTGTCCCTCCGTCCCTTGTCCCCAGCCCCTCTCAGCTCTCCTGGAGCCCCTTCAGGCCCTGGAATGTGCTGGAAGCTCTCCCTGGATCCTTCCCTTCTCCAGTGAACATTCCCAGCGCTCCCAGCCTGGCTCCAGCCCTGCAGCAGCTCCAGAGCCTCCTCCCAGGGGTCACTGCCCCAAATCCCACAGGTCTGGGGCTGCTGGGACCTGAGCAGAGGGGCTGGGATGGGCTGAGCCCCCAGACCCCTTTGGCTGTGCTGGGACATCTCAGAGGAAAGCTGGGATTTGGGATCTCAGAGCAGAGCTGGGATTTGGGATCTCAGAGGAAAGCTGGGATTTGGGATTGAGGTGTTGGGATCTCAAAGGAAAGCTGGGATTTGGGATTGAGGTGTTGGGATCTCAAAGGAAAGATGGGATTTGGGATTGAGGTGTTGGGATCTCAAAGGAAAGATGGGATTTGGGATTGAGGTGTTGGGATCTCAGAGGAAAGCTGGGATTTGGGATTGAGGTGTTGGGATCTCAGAGGAAAGCTGGGATTTGGGATTGAGGTGTTGGGATCTCAGAGGAAAGCTGGATTTGGGATTGAGGTGTTGGGATCTCAGAGGAAAGCTGGGATTTGGGATTGAGGTGTTGGGATCTCAGAGCAGAGCTGGGATTTGGGATTGAGGTGTTGGGATCTCAGAGAGAGCTGGGATTTGGGATTGAGGTGTTGGGATCTCAGAGAGAGCTGGGATTTGGGATTGAGGTGTTGGGATCTCAGAGCAGAGCTGGATTTGGGATTGAGGTGTTGGGGTCTCAGAGGAAAGCTGGATTTGGGATTGAGGTTTTCCCTCCCAGCAGCTGGGCTGGGCATTCCATGGCATTTCCATTTCCAGGGACATTCAGCCATCCCCTGGGATTGCCTGGCTGTAAGGATTTTTAATCCTTTTAGCTGAGATTTTTCCTGCTCCTTTGATGCATTTTGGGCTCCCTCTGAGGCAAAGCCCAGCCAGGAAACTCCTCCCAAATCCATTCCCGATTGGATTTGAGCTGCTGCTCACTCAGGATACCCAAATCCCACCCAATTTACCCTCACGATTCCCCTGAAATAATCCATGGAAATGGGAGCAACCCCGGAGTGTGGCTGTGGATTCTAGAGAAGAACAGGAAAATCCAATCAGATTTTTTCATTATTTCTCCCTGGCGTGTGGCTGAGCTCAAGGCTTCATGGATTTTGGGGAAAAGCAGGAAAAATCCAATCAAAATTTTCTTTATTGCTCCTTGGAGTGTAGCTGAGCTCAAGGCTCCATGGATTTTGGGGAAGAGCAGGGAAATCCAGTCAAAATTCTCTTTTCATAGCTCCTGTTTGTTTTCCATAGAATTGCTGTGTGGTGAAATGTCCTGTAAATTCCAGTGTCCTTCAAAAGTCTTTTTTTCCCCAATTAACTCCTGCCAAGCATTCCTGATTGGATTTGAGCTGCTGCTCACTCAGGAGGCCCAAATCCCACCCAATTTACCCCCACAATTCTCCTAAAATAATCATGGAAATGGGAGCAACCCCGGAGTGTGGCTGGGCTGAGCTCTGTGGATTTTGGGGAAGAGCAGGGAAATCCAGTTTAAATTGTATTTATTTTTCCTTGGGGTGTGGCTGGGCCTGAGATCCATGGATTTTGGGGAAGAGCAGGGAAAATCCAGTTAAAACTCTCCTTTTCTAGTTGTTTTCAGTAGAATTCCTGTGTAGTGAAATGTGCTGTCAATTCCAGAGCATCCTTTAAAAGGTCTTTTTTCTTTTTTCTTTTCTCTTTCCTTTTTCCCTTTTTTTATTCCTTTTCTTTTGTGTTTTCCTTTGTTTTTTTCCTGTTTGTTTCCCACCCAGGACCCCAACTATGGCTGGTGGCCTGTTTTCTATTGACAGGAGCTACTTTGAAGAGATAGGAACTTACGATGCAGGAATGGATATCTGGGGTGGCGAGAATCTTGAAATGTCCTTTAGGGTAATTCCTCTTTTCCTTCCTTTTCTTTTCCCCCCACTCCCAAAAAATTATCCCCCCATTTGTGCTGTCATTCCTTCAGGGAGCTCCTGCTTCAGCTGGCCTGCAAGTCATGATTTGTCATTGTTTAATAAATAATTAAAAGATGGAATTTTTGAAATTTGGGGGAACCTCGTTGGGGTGTTTTGGGATTTTTTTGCTGCGTGGAATATTTTAGTATTGAGAGTTTTATCCCTCCAAAATTCCATATATTTTAGTCTTTCCTTCATGGAAGAAACGAGGTGCCCAGTGGAAACTTGATATGAATTTATGTTAAAAAATTTTAGGGAAAAAAATTAAGTTTTTAGGGAACAGATTTTTCCAGGGAGCACCAGCTGGGAATTTGAAAGCTTTCCCAGGCCATTCCTCTGAACTTTCATTGTTCCCTTTGCAGGAAAATCAAAGGGTTCAGTTCCCCTCCTGAGCCTGGATGCTTCCAATGAGGAGATTCCCACATTTTTGGCTGCTTTAAATCCTAAAATTCCTCCTAGGATGTTCCAAGGAACAGGAATTCTTTTCCTTGGTTTTCCATGTTCTGCAGGAGATCCCTGGAGTGCCAGGCACTGTTAAACCATTCCAAATGTGCCTTTCCACCCTAAACCAGTGAATTAATGGGGTCAGGGGTAGGAAATAAATTGGAATACTGCCGTGGGAAATTCAGGAAATCACCTGGTGCTGTTTATTGGGATTAATTAGAGCCTCTGGAAGGAAAGCCAACTGAAAATCCGGGAATATTGTGTGAGACTTTATCAGGGACATCAGATCCCAGCTGAGGGAACAAATCCATGGGAGATGGAGGGCCAGGAGAGCTGAAGGATCAGGGAGGTTCCTCCAGCTCCAGAGCTGCCTTTTTCCCGTGGGATTTGGGAATTTCTCTTGTCAGGAAAACTCTGGGAGCAATTCCTGCTGTGGGATGGGAGTGAGGCACAGGAGTGTTCCTGCTCTTACCCCCAGGATTTTATCCCAAAGGCTGGGAGGAGATCTGGGACTGGTTCAGAATAATAAAAATCAATCCCAAAAATTGAAATCCCAAAAAATAAACCCTCCCTCCCCAATATTCTGTGAATTCCTGAATCCTCATAAATGTTATCCAGTGCCTTTGCTTTCCCTGGATCGCGTCTGTCTCATCTGCATCCAGCTCCAACATTATCCCAAAGAATCATTAAAAGGATTTCCAGCTTTTTTGCTCTCAGGGGCATTTCCAGGAGGAGCATCCATGGGCTATAATTTGATTATTTTGGGAAAATCCAGGTTTTTTTCTTTTAGCTGCTTCTTGTTGGTGATGGGTCTTTAATGACTCCTTTTAGGGATGTCTTTTAATTAGAGAAAAATAATGACAATTCCTGGCAGGAATCTCTTACAGCTCCAGGGGTTTGCTTTAGTCAAGGAAAACCTGATTTATTACTAAATTTTACTTTTATTTATGGAAGTACTGAAATGTTTAGTTTCCTGTTAAATTCTCCAAGTGGTTTTATCCTGCTTGGAGAATGCCCTGAAAACTTGAAGCTCTGAAAGGATTTCCTACAGGAATTAAAGATGATCTGTCCATCAGAAAAAAACAATTCCTATGAGATTATTCCTTAGGATTCCTTAGGTTGGGAAAGGGAATGTGAGCTCTGGGTGGGGTAGGATGGGGTTTATTTGGGATTTCTGGCACTGCTGGAAGTGCAGGGAAAAGGGGATTTCTCTGGATTTTCCTGCTGGAGCAGCCTGGGACAGTGGGAGTGTCCCTGGGTGGGTGGGATAAATGGGATTTAATGCCCTTCCAACTCAAACTATTCCAGAATTCCTGACTCCCTGGGATCACCACAGCAAGGGATGAATGCATCCCGTGTGCTGTGAGGGGAGCAGATCCCTGAAACCCCACAATTCTTAGGCAGGATGGGAACTTTTGGGGAGCAGTCACATTCCCAGGGAATGTCCCAAGAAGGTGGCTTTGTTGGGATTTCAAAAATATTGAAAAAATATTGAAAAAATATTCCTTTTCCTGAGAAGAGGGTGCAGGTTCCCCCACATCCCATCCCAGCTGGCACAGGGAGCAGATTGCTCCAGGAGAGCCAAAAATGGGCTGGAAAAGTGAGATTTAATTTAAAAGTGGCGCTGTGGGAGGAATTCCCTGCCAGCTGGAATGGGAAAGCTGCAGGGGAATGCTGGGATTTGGGATGGAGGGTTCCTCAGATTGGGTGTCCAGTTATTCCCAGATTGCTCCAGGAGCACAGCCATGCTGAATATTTGGGATTTACTCCCAAATATTATATTTGTGTATATATATTTGTGTGTATTTGGGCTTATTCCCAGATTTCTCTGGGAACACATCCTTGGTGTATATTTGGGATTTATTCCACACTCACAGGTTGGATGGGAATGCATCCTGGAGTTTATTGGGGGTTATTCCATGGATTTTTTTAGGGTTATTCCATGGTATTATTTGGGATTATTCCATGAGAGCATCCCTGGAGTTTATTTGGAGTTATTTGATGGAATTATTTGAGGTTATTCTGTGCTCCCAGGTTGCTCCATGAGCACATGCTAGGTGAATATTTGGGATTTATTCCATGGAGTTATTTGGGGTTATTCCATGGAGTTATTTGGGATTATTCCATGGGGTTATTTGGGGTTATTCCATGGGGTTATTTGGGGTTATTCCATGGAATTATTTGGGGTTATTCCATGCTCCCAGGTTGCTCCATGAGCACATGCAAGGTGAATATTTGGGTTTTATTCTCTGGGGTACATTTGGGGTTATTCCCTGGGATTATTTGGGGTTATTCCCTGGGATTATTTGGGGTTATTCCATGGAGTTACTTGGGGTTATTCCATGGAGTTATTTGGGGTTATTCCATGCTCCCGTGTTGCTCCATGAGGATATGCAAGGTGAATATTTGGGATTTATTCCTTGGGGTATATTTGGGGGTATTCCATGAAATTTTTTGGGATTATTCCATGAGCACATCCCTGGAGTTTATTTGGGGTTAATCTATGAAGTTATTTGGGGTTATTCCGTGGAATTATTTGGGGTTGTTCCATGACCACATACCTGGAGTTTATTTGGGGTTATTCCATGCTCCCATGTTGCTCCATGAGGACATGCAAGGTGAATATTTGGGATTTATTCCATGGAGTTATTTGGGATTATTCCATGGGGTTATTTGGGATTATTCCATGGGGTTATTTGGGATTATTCCATGGAATTATTTGGGGTTATTCCATGCTCCCATGTTGCTCCATGAGGACATGCAAGGTGAATATTTGGGATTTATTCCATGGAGTTATTTGGGATTATTCCATGGGGTTATTTGGGATTATTCCATGGGGTTATTTGGGATTATTCCATGGAATTATTTGGGGTTATTCCATGCTCCCATGTTGCTCCATGAGGACATGCAAGGTGAATATTTGGGATTTATTCCTTGGGGTATATTTGGGGGTATTCCATGAAATTTTTTTGGATTATTCCATGAGCACATCCCTGGAGTTTATTTGGGGTTAATCTATGAAGTTATTTGGGGTTATTCCGTGGAATTATTTGGGGTTGTTCCATGACCACATACCTGGAGTTTATTTGGGGTTATTCCATGCTCCCAGGTTGCTCCATGAGCACATGCTAGGTGAATATTTGGGATTTATTCCATGGAGTTATTTGGGGTTATTCCATGGAGTTATTTGGGATTATTCCATGGGGTTATTTGGGGTTATTCCATGGGGTTATTTGGGGTTATTCCATGGAATTATTTGGGGTTATTCCATGCTCCCAGGTTGCTCCATGAGCACATGCAAGGTGAATATTTGGGTTTTATTCTCTGGGGTACATTTGGGGTTATTCCCTGGGATTATTTGGGGTTATTCCCTGGGATTATTTGGGGTTATTCCATGGAGTTACTTGGGGTTATTCCATGGAGTTATTTGGGGTTATTCCATGCTCCCGTGTTGCTCCATGAGGATATGCAAGGTGAATATTTGGGATTTATTCCTTGGGGTATATTTGGGGGTATTCCATGAAATTTTTTGGGATTATTCCATGAGCACATCCCTGGAGTTTATTTGGGGTTAATCTATGAAGTTATTTGGGGTTATTCCGTGGAATTATTTGGGGTTGTTCCATGACCACATACCTGGAGTTTATTTGGGGTTATTCCATGCTCCCATGTTGCTCCATGAGGACATGCAAGGTGAATATTTGGGATTTATTCCATGGAGTTATTTGGGATTATTCCATGGGGTTATTTGGGATTATTCCATGGGGTTATTTGGGATTATTCCATGGAATTATTTGGGGTTATTCCATGCTCCCATGTTGCTCCATGAGGACATGCAAGGTGAATATTTGGGATTTATTCCATGGAGTTATTTGGGATTATTCCATGGGGTTATTTGGGATTATTCCATGGGGTTATTTGGGATTATTCCATGGAATTATTTGGGGTTATTCCATGCTCCCATGTTGCTCCATGAGGACATGCAAGGTGAATATTTGGGATTTATTCCTTGGGGTATATTTGGGGGTATTCCATGAAATTTTTTTGGATTATTCCATGAGCACATCCCTGGAGTTTATTTGGGGGTTATTCCTTGGAGTTATTTGGGGCTATTCCGTGGAATTATTTGGGGTTGTTCCATGACCACATACCTGGAGTTTATTTGGGGTTATTCCATGCTCCCAGGTTGCTCCATGAGGACATGCAAGGTGAATATTTGGGATTTATTCCCTGGGATATATTTGGGGTTATTCCATGGAGTTATTTGGGATTATTCCATGGAGTTATTTGGGGTTATTCCATGGAATTATTTGGGGTTATTCCATACTCCCATGTTGCTCCATGAGGACATGCAAGGTGAATATTTGGGATTTATTCCCTGGTGTATATTTGGGGTTATTCCATGGAGTTATTTGGGGTTGTTCCATGGAGTTATTTGGGGTTATTCCATGGAGTTATTTGGGGTTGTTCCATGCTCCCAGGTTGCTCCCTAGGCACATCCCAGGTGTGTATTTGGGATTTTTCCATGTTCCCTCTGGAGTTCCTTGGCACCCCTGATCCCAAAGTTCCCCTGAGCAGATAGCACAGGGATGTTTCACTGCTGATCCCACAGATCCCACCCCTCCTCATTCCAGTGGAATTCTGGAAATGGAGGGAGCCCTAATTAGCTAAATCTGCCTTGGTTGCCATGGGAACTCAGGTCTGTGGCAAGGAGCTTTAATTCCAAGATTGCACCAGAGCTCCTGTTCAAAACTCCCCAAAAACTCAGAGATTTAGCACCAGGAGGAGCCTGGAAGTAAAAGAATTGCAATAAAATAATTGAAGTGAAAAGTTGAAATAATTAAAATATTTGAAATAAGTAATGGAAATTTTAAAATGGAAAGAAATATTTGAAATAAGTAATGGAAATTTTAAAATGGAAAGAAATATTTGAAATAAGTAATGGAAATTTTAAAATGGAAAGAAATATTTGAAATGAGTAATGGAAATTTTGAAATGGAAAGAAATATTTGAAATGAGTAATGGAAATTTTAAAATGGAAAGAAATATTTGAAAGGAGTAATGGAAATTTTGAAATGGAAAGAAATATTTGAAAGGAGTAATGGAAATTTTGAAATGGAAAGAAATAGTTGAAAGAAGTAATGGAAATTTTGAAATGGAAAGAAATATTTGAAAGGAGTAATGGAAATTTTGAAATGGAAAGAAATATTTGAAAGATGTAATGGAAATTTTGAAATGGAAAGAAATATTTGAAAGATGTAATGGAAATTTTAAAATGGAAAGAAATATTTGAAATGAGTAATGGAAATTTTGAAATGGAAAGAAATATTTGAAAGGAGTAATGGAAATTTTGAAATGGAAAGAAATATTTGAAAGATGTAATGGAAATTTTGAAATGGAAAGAAATATTTGAAAGAAGTAATGGAAATTTTGAAATGGAAAGAAATATTTGAAAGAAGTAATGGAAATTTTGAAATGGAAAGAAATATTTGAAAGAAGTAATGGAAATTTTGAAATGGAAAGAAATATTTGAAAGAAGTAATGGAAATTTTGAAATGGAAAGAAATATTTGAAATTAAAAATTGGAAAAAAACCAGAATTAAAATAATTGAAATAGATCATTGAAACAATTAAGATGGAGGACAAGAAAAAGAAGGAGGACAGGACACGCCCAGATTCCTCCATCTTGCCTCTTGAACCCCCATTCTAAAAACCCCAAAATTCTACTTTTTTCACCCTGTGAAAAATTCACTGTCATTCTACTCAAACTCTTGTGGCTTGTAACTCCTCACACAAAGTTGGGAATTATTTCCATGGGTTAAAATCAAAGCCACAGGTGTTTGTGACTCCGTGCCCAGGTCTCTGAGCTGCTGGAACCCCCATTCTAAACACCCCAAAATTCTACTTTTTCACCCTGTGACAAATTCACTGTCATTCTACTCAAACCCTTGTGGCTGGTAACTCCTCACACAAAGTTGGTAATGGGTTAAAAGTTGTTTCCATGGGTTAAAATCCAAGGCACAGGTGTCTGTGACTCCGTGCAAGGTCTCTGAGCTGCTGGAACCCCCATTCTAAATCCCCAAAATTCTACTTTTTCACCCAGTGACAAATTCACTATCACTCTACTCAAACCCTTGTGGCTTATAACTCCTCACACAAAGTTGGTAATGGGTTAAAAGTTGTTTCCATGGGTTAAAATCCAAGGCACAGGTATCTGTGACTCCTTGCCAAGGTCTGTGAGCTGCTGGAATCCCCATTCTAAATCCCCAAAATTCTACTTTTTTCACCCTGTGACAAATTCACTATCACTCTACTCAAACTCTTGTGGCTGGTAGCTCCTCACACAAAGTTGGTGATGTTTCCATGGGCTAAAATCAAGGCACAGGTGTCTGTGACTCCATGCCCAGGTCTGTGGGCCCCTGCCAGGCCTGGAGCCCTCCAGGGCAGCCAGAGGGATGTCCTGGGTCCCAGCCGGTGTCCTGCAGGTTGGCCCCGTTGCCGTTGCAGATCTGGCAGTGTGGGGGCTCCCTGGAGATCGTCACCTGCTCCCACGTGGGACACGTGTTCCGCAAGGCCACCCCCTACACCTTCCCGGGGGGCACCGGCCACGTCATCAACAAGAACAACCGCAGGCTGGCCGAGGTGTGGATGGACGAGTTCAAGGATTTCTTCTACATCATCTCCCCAGGTACGCCTGGGTTTGGGGTGTTCTGAAAAAGGGAGATGGGAATGGGAGGTGTCCTGGAGTTGTTTGGGTTGGAAAAGTTCTCTGAGGTCTTTGAGTCCAACAGCAGCACTGCCCCATGTCCCCAGTGCCACATCCACAGGGCTGTGAAATCCCTGCAGGGATGAGGGCTCCACCTGAGCACCTTTTCCTGCAGGAATTGCCCCAAAATCCCCCCTGAGCTGCCCTGGGCCAGCCTGAGGCCGCTCCCTCTGCTCCTGTCCCTGTTCCCTGGGAGCAGAGCCCGACCCGCCCGGCTGTGCCCTCCTGGCAGGGAATTGCAGAGAGGGAAAAGATCCCTGGGGATCCTCCTGTGCTCCAGGTGAGCCCTGCCCGGCTCCCTCAGGGATTGTGCGGCCCCTGCCCGGCTCCCTCAGGGATTGTGCGGCCCCTGCTCGGCTCCCTCAGGGATTGTGCAGGCCCTGCCCGGCTCCCTCAGGGATTGTGCGGCCCCTGCCCGGCTCCCTCGGGGATTGTGCGGCCCCTGCCCGGCTCCCTCAGGGATTGTGCGGCCCCTGCCCGGCTCCCTCGGGGATTCTGCAGCCCCTGCCCGGCTCCCTTGGAGATTGTGCAGCCCCTGCCCGGCTCCCTCAGGGATTCTGCAGCCCCTGCCCGGCTCCCTCAGGGATTCTGCGGCCCCTGCCCGGCTCCCTCAGGGATTGTGCGGCCCCTGCCCGGCTCCCTCGGGGATTGTGCGGCCCCTGCCCGGCTCCCTCAGGGATTCTGCGGCCCCTGCCCGGCTCCCTCAGGGATTCTCCAGGCCCTGCCCGGCTCCCTCAGGGATTCTCCAGGCCCTGCCCAGCTCCGTTTCCTTCCCTGGACATGCTCCAGCCCCTGATCTCTTCCCAAGTTATTAATATCTGCATTAATTAATAGATAAAATATAATGAGGTTGTTCCTCAGCATTGAGAAGCAAATGGACGAGACAGGGAAATAAAATGAACGTTTTCATGGAAGTTCTCCATAAAAAGATGTAGGAAATCACAGATTTTTTTTTGTTTAATAGGGCATTCCTAAATATAAAAAGATATTTTAAAATATTTTTAATCTGCTTTTTGATCCTTTTCCCTTCCTATTAATGAGGAAAATGGGGATCTCTGGATAATTCTCTGGGAGAACAAAGGAATTTGCCTGTTGGTAATGAGGGCTCTGTTGTCTGGCACAGCCTCATCCCCCAGCTCCTCTGGGAGCTGATTCATCCCATTCCTGAGCTGAGATCCCAGGAGAGAGGAGCCAGGGGCTGCTCCCAGTGGGAAACAGAATTCTCAGCATAACGAGGGGCACACCTCACAATTACATCCCAAATTAAACGTCTGGAGAGATCCGCTTCCCTGGGAAAACAGAATTCTGCTGGAGGAGAGCTCAGCTCTCATTTTTGGGATACTGAGCCTATTTTTAATTGGTGCCTTCTCCTGTTTTTGTGTGGATAAAAGGAAAATCTTTATTTGTGATGAGATGAGTCAGGAGCCAGAGTTTTTAATAAAGCCAAGCTGGGTTTACGAAAACCATTCCAGGGGTGGTGAAGGTGGATTGTGAAGATGTTTGGAAAGATGATGGAAAACCATGAAGGGGAGCTGGGGTGACTCTGGGATTTTCCCCAAATATTTGATGGGCTTTTCTCTCCCCATTGCAGGGGTGATGAAGGTGGATTATGGAGATATTTCCCTCAGGAAGGCCCTGCAGGGGAGCTGGGGCAGCCCTGGGATTTTCCCCAAACTGGGATGTCTGATGGGCTGTTCTCTCCCCGTTGCAGGGGTGGTGAAGGTGGATTATGGAGACGTTTCTGTGAGGAAGGCCCTGCGGGAGAGGCTGGGCTGCAAACCCTTCTCGTGGTACCTGGAGAACGTGTACCCCGACTCGCAGATCCCGCGGCGCTACTACTCCCTGGGAGAGGTATGGGATTCTCTGCCGGGAGGGGATGGGATGGGCTGGGAATGGAGGACAAGGGCAGGGCAGGAAAGAAAGGAAAGCAGGAATTGCAGGAAACCAGGAAGTGAAGCACACCAGGAATGGCGGCAAAACCAGGAGTGGAGGAAACCAGGAAGGAAAGGAAATCAATCTGTGCAGGAAACCAGGAAGGAAAGGAAATCAATCTGTGCAGGAAAACAGGACTGGAGGAAACCAGGAATTAGAGAAAATCAATCCATGCAGGAAACCAGGAATGAAAGGAAATCAATCTGTGCAGGAAACCAGGAATGAAAGGTAATCAATCAGTGCAGGAAATCTGGAGTGGAGGAAACCAGGAATTAGAGAAAATCAATCCATGCAGGAAACCAGGAATTAGAGAAAATCAATCCGTGCAAGAAACCAGGAATGAAAGGAAATCAATCCGTGCAAGAAACCAGGAATGAAAGGAAATCAATCCGTGCAAGAAACCAGGAATTAAAGGAAATCAATCCGTGCAGGAAACCAGGAATTAGAGGTGCAGGAAACCAGGAATGAAAGGAAATCAATCCGTGCAGGAAACCAGGAATGAAAGGAAATCAATCCGTGCAGGAAACCAGGAATTAGAGGAAATCAATCCGTGCAGGAAACCAGGAATTAGAGAAAATCAATCCGTGCAGGAAACCAGGAATGAAAGGAAATCAATCCGTGCAAGAAACCAGGAATGAAAGGAAATCAATCCGTGCAAGAAACCAGGAATTAAAGGAAATCAATCCGTGCAGGAAACCAGGAATTAGAGAAAATCAATCCGTGCAGGAAACCAGGAATGAAAGGAAATCAATCCGTGCAGGAAACCAGGAATGAAAGGAAATCAATCCGTGCAGGAAACCAGGAATTAGAGGAAATCAATCCGTGCAGGAAACCAGGAATTAGAGAAAATCAATCCGTGCAGGAAACCAGGAATTAGAGAAAATCAATCCGTGCAGGAAACCAGGAATGAAAGGAAATCAATCCGTGCAGGAAACCAGGAATTAGAGAAAATCAATCCGTGCCAGAAACCAGGAATTAAAGGAAATCAATCCATGCAAGAAACCAGGAATTAAAGGAAATCAATCCGTGCAAGAAACCAGGAATTAAAGGAAGTTAATTAGTGCAGGAAACCAGGAATTAGAGGAAACCAGGAATTAGAGGAAACCAGGAATTAGAGGAAACCAGGAATTAGAGGAAACCAATCTGTGCAGGAAACCCTCCATGGGTCACACAAACCAGTAAGTAAAGCAAGAACTGCAAACCAGTAAGGGAAGGAAACCAGTACAAGGAAGTAGGGAGTCTAGGAAAGCAGGAGAACCAAGAAATAAAGGAAACCAGTAAGAACTGGAAACCAGTAAGCAAAGGAAACCAGTAACTACAACAAACCAACAAGTAAAGAAAACCAGTAAATCCAGGACACCAAGAAGGGCAGCAAACCAGTAAGGAAAGGAAACCAGTAACTACAGCAAACCAGTAGTACTGGAAACCAGTAAGTAAAAGAAATCAGCAATGCAGGAAACCAGTAAATAAAGGGAAACGGGAGTACAGGAAATCAGTGAGTAAAGGAAAAACCAGTAGTAGAGGAAACCAGTAAGAACTGGAAACCTGTTAGTAGGGAATACAGTAGGTACCGAAAACCAGCAATTGCAGGAATCCAGTAAATACCACAAACCAGTAAGGACAGAAACCAGTAAGTGCAGTGAACCAGGAGGTGTCCAGAGCCAGTGGATCCATTCCCAAGGGGATGAGTGGCTTTGGGGCCAAGACTCAGGTCCTGGAGTTCCTTTCTTATCTCTTGATTCCATTTTTTAAAGTCCTTTCTAAGGAGAAGTTGCTGTTCCAAACATATTCCCTCTCTTTAAAAATCTCCCACTAAATCAAGTGTCTATTCCAAATGTTCACCAGAAAAATTTGTCTCCCAAGTGGAGCAGGAGATTGGAAAAGTGAAGTTTGGGATTAATATTTTGACACAATGAATATGCAGCCCTTGGGGGAAACCTTCCATCATCATTAATTGCTTAGAAAGAGACTAGAAATGGCTTTTTTTTTATTTTTTTATTTTTTAAAAAAATGTTTGTTCACTGAGTGTTTTCCAGCCTGGAGCTGAGGGTCAAGGACATTCCTGGTGATCACCAGGAGCTGGAATTCCTTTCAAATCCAACAAACTCACAGTTAGAAATATTGCATTGAGTTGTACCTACACTGCCTTTTAAAAGCTCCGGAATGGGTTGATTTGAGATGATGGAATAACAATCAAAGGATTTGGTGATGGAATAACAATCCTGGAATAACGCTCTGAGGAACAAATGGCTTTTTTTTTTTTTTTTTACATCCCAGGGAAGTGATTTCCCACTGAAATTTGCCATTGTAGGCAGGAATAAAAGGCGCTGGAGGGTTCAGGGTTTAATCCTGCCAAAATAAAGGGAAATGGGGGTTTCCAGCAAGGAAAGGACTTGTCTAGGGAATGTCAAATAAAGTGGGATTGTGGCGCGTTGTCAGGCTGGAAAATGGGATGAGAAAGGCAGAAAGGAGTGATTAAAACACCTGACGTGTGCAGGGTGGCCTCAGTTCCCATGGAAACTGCGGCTCAGGCAGGAGCTGGGAATTCCAGCCCTGCCTGGTGCTCCAGTGCAGCAGGAAAAGGGAATTGCAGCCTCAAAGCCCAGGGAGCAGCAGAGAAACGGGGGATTTTTAAGGCATTGGAAGGGCATTTTTTGGACGTTTCCTGTCGGATCTCAGGATCTCAGTCCTGAGGTGCCACCGAGACCACCTTGGGGGGCTCGGGAGTCCTGGAATGTTCCAGAAGTGTCTGGTGGCTGGACTTTGATCCTACACAGGAGACGACACCTGTATGAGGACAGGAGGGTTTCACCGGGGTGAATGGTGAAGGGATTGGTTAATTAGAGAGTGAAACACAGGGTTTAGGATTTCTGTACAGGGGGGTTTAGAGGAGTAAGATGGAGGAATTGGGGCCTGTCCTGTCCTTCTTCTTCTTCTTCTTCTCCTCCATCTTCTTTGGCCATGGTGGCACTCTTGGATTGGTTATTACTGAGAGTGCACCGAGTTATAAGAATAAATGGTATTGGGGAAAAATGATAAATATTGTACACGTAACCATGGGTATAAAGATAGGTGACCGCCCGGAGGGCAGCACAGTGTGCTCATGGCTGGCTGCTGAGCAGAGCTCTGTCGGGCTGAAAGAACATCTTTTAGATAAACAATTAATAAACATAAAAACCGAAAGAAGAACTGAAGCCTCTTCTCGTCCTTTGATACGTGGGCTGCCCCAAGGCCACCTCGGGCCTTTCCAGGCCCCTCAAACAGCCGAGAAACCCGGACAGTTTCCCTGCCTTGCAGAAGAGATTTGGGCAGGATTTGATGCATCCAGGCTGGAGCAGCATCATTATCCCATAAATGAGCCGTGTCCTGCCCTGGATGGCTCCTCCTGGGCTCAAACCCGAGGAAAAATGGTGTAAATGAAAGGGGAGCAGCACCAGGCCTCAAAGTGCATTTCCCAAGTGGGTGTTTTGTTGTTTTCTGGGAGAAACAGGAAGAAAATGAATGGAAATTTTGACAGATTTGGGATAATCATCCTGAATTCCCTCATGGAATAATGAGAGGTGTTCCTGGCCATGGATGAGCTTTGGGGCCACTTCCAACCCAGACCATTCCCTGATTATTTGGGAATGGGATCTGTTCACAGATTGCAATTTTCTGCACAGATCTGGCAGGTCCAGGAAATATTTTAAGGAATATTTCACCTCTTTCCTTTCTCCAGATCAGGAATGTTGAAACCAACCAGTGCTTGGACAACATGGGCCGCAAGGAGAACGAAAAAGTGGGATTTTTCAACTGCCATGGCATGGGAGGGAACCAGGTAAACAAAACCAGGGAAAAGTGGCTTTATTTGTCCAAGAATTCCTTTGGAATATTTTAAATATCTGTTTCAATTCTTTTTTAGATTTTGTGTGAAAGTAATATCAAAATAATCAATGAAAATTCCAAAATACTTTCAGTTTTGAGCTGAAGGATTTTAAGAGGACTCAGCCATTGTTTTGCAATTTCAGCTCCAGATTTTGGGGGAATATTGGTGCACATCCAGTGAATATATTTAATAGAATCCTGTTTATATATATTTAATATATATTTATATATATATATATATATTATAGTGAATATATTTAATAGAATCCTGCTGTCATTTTATAATAATTTTAACATTCTTTAACATGAACATCCATTAACATGAACTTTAGGAAATGTGATCAGGAATTTGAATTTATTTTTGTAAAAATGAAATGGGCAGGAATCTCCATGAATGTGGCTGGGTCTATCTGTTCTTAATGTGTGTAGGAAAATAAATATCCAGGATATTCATGGAAATTCTTTAATGGAATTCCAATAGTGGGAGCCTGGGGTGTTTCATTCAGAGGGGTGGAAAGGGAGTGGAAAAGGGGATGGAATTCTTGGTCTTGTGACCAACAACACTGGGTTAATTAGGACAAAATTTGCATATTCCAGTGGATATTCAAATTAGCATGGCTGCTCCAGATGAGGTTTGGGATGTAAATTATAATTAAGGGACTTTTAAGCATATTTTAAATTACCTGTATTTTAATGAATTAGAATTTATTATTTATGTGCAGAATTTTCCAGGGGTGGTGCCAGCCTGGCACGGTCACAATTCCCTGGTAGCTGTGGTGTTGCAGACCCCTGCTCCTGGCCACATTCCTGCTGGGAAAGGCTGGGATGCTCCATCCCTGATTTATCCTGGAGCTTCATCCCAGCTCCTGCCATCTCCTCCATCCTCACTGGAGCTTGGCCTCGTTTCCCTGCTTTTTGGCTGGGAAAACCTTCCCTTCCCCTGAATTCCCATGGATTTCTCCAATAGAGAACCTTTCCCTTCCCCTGAATTCCCATGGATTTCTCCAAAGCAAAACCTTTCCCTTCCCCTGAATTCCCATGGATTTCTCCAGTGGAAAACCTTTCCCTTCCCCTGAATTCCCATGGATTTCTCCAGTGGAAAACCTTTCCCTTCCCCTGAATTCCCATGGATTTCTCCAGTGGAGAACCTTCCCTGAATTCCCATGGATTTCTCCAAGGGAGAACCTTTCCCTTCCCCTGAATTCTGGTGGATTCCTCCAGTGGAAAACCTTTCCATTTCCCTGAATTCCCATTGATTTCTCCAAGGGAAAACCTTTCCCTTAGTTCCTATGGATTTCTCCAGTGGTAAACCTTTCCCTTCCCCTGAATTCTCATGGATTCCTCCAGCGGAGAACCTTCCCTAAATTCCCATGGATTTCTCCAAGGGAGAACCTTTCCCTTCCCCTGAATTCTCATGGATTCCTCCAGTGGTAAACCTTTCCCTTCCCATGAATTCCCATGGATTTCTCCAGTGGAAAACCTTTCCCTGAATTCCCATGGATTTCTCCAGGGAGAACCTTCCCTGAATTCCCATGGATTTCTCCAGGAGAAAACCTTTCCCTTCCCCTGAATTCCCATGGATTTCTCCAGGAGAAAACCTTTCCCTTCCCCTGAATTCCCGTGGATTTCTCCAAGGGAGAACCTTCCCTAAGTTCCCATGGATTTCTCCAGGAGAAAACCTTTCCCTTCCCCTGAATTCCCATGGGTTTCTCCAAGGGAAAACCTTTCCCTTCCCCTGAATTCTGGTGGATTCCTCCAGTGGAAAACCTTTCCCTTCTCCTGAATGGGAAAACCTTTTTTTTCCCCTGAATTCCCATGGATTTCTCCAATAGAGAACCTTTCCCTTCCCCTGAATTCCCGTGGATTTCTCCAGTGGAAAACCTTTCCCTTCCCCTGAATTCCCACTGATTTCTCCAAGGGAAAACCTTTCCCTTAGTTCCTATGGATTTCTCTAGTGGTAAACCTTTCCCTTCCCCTGAATGGGAAAACCTTTTTTTTCCCCTGAATTCCCATGGATTTCTCCAAGGGAGAACCTTTCCCTTCCCCTGAATTCCCATGGATTTCTCCAGGGGAGAACCTTCCCTGAATTCCCGTGGATTTCTCCAATAGAGATCCTTTCCCTTCCCCTGAATTCCCATGGATTTCTCCAGGGGAAAACCTTTCCCTGAATTCCCATGGGTTTCTCCAATGCAAAACCTTTCCCTTTCCCTGAATTCCCATGGATTTCTCCAGTGGAGAACCTTTCCCTTCCCTTGAATTCCCATGGATTTCTCCAATAGAGAACCTTTCCCTTCCCCTGAATTCCCATGGATTTCTCCAGGGGAAAACCTTTCCCTGAATTCCCATGGATTTCTCCAGGGGAAAACCTTCCCCTGAATTCCCATGGATTTCTCCAGGGGAAAACCTTTCCCTTCCCCTGAATTCCCGTGGGTTTCTCCGATGAAAGGCTCCAGCTGCCCAGCCCGGGGTCCCTCCCAGGGCCGGGGTTGGTTCCCAGCCCTTTCCCAGCCCTTTCCCAGCCCTTTCCCAGCCCTTTCCCAGCCCTTTCCCAGCCCTTTCCCAGCCCTTTTCCCAGCCCTTTTCCCAGCCCTTTTCCCAGCCCTTTTCCCAGCCCTTTTCCCAGCCCTTTTCCCAGCCCCTTTCCCAGCCCCTTTCCCAGCCCTTTCCCAGCCCCTCTGTGTTCCAGGTGTTCTCCTACACGGCGGACAAGGAGATCCGCACGGACGACCTGTGCCTGGACGTGTCGCGGCTCAACGGCCCCGTCCTCATGCTCAAGTGCCACCACCTGAGGGGCAACCAGCTCTGGGAGTACGATGCTGAGGTACCCCGGGCCTGGGGGGTGGGATTCTGGCACAATCCCAGCAGCCCTGAGGCTGGAAAAGCATTCCAGGGTCATGGTGTGCCAGCTGTGCCCACCCTGTGCCCAGCCTTGAATTCCTGGGAAACCTCCAGGGATGGGCACTGCAAACCCCCCTGGGCAGCTCCAGTCCCATGGGGAAATTCCTGCTGCTGGCCACACACACCAAGGTTCCAATTCCAAGCCAGTTTCTGGGGAAATCCTCCTGGGATTTGCCCAATTCCATGTTTCCATCTCGCTTTAAACGATTCCCACAGGGATTTCCGTTCACACTGAGTGCCACCTCCAGGGATGGGCACTCCAAACCTCCCTGGGCAGCTCCAATCCCATGGGGAAATTCCACACACACCAAGGTTCCAATTCCAAGCCAGTTTCTGGGGAAATCCTCCTGGGATTTGCCCAATTCCATGTTTCCATCTCACTTTAAGCGATTCCCACAGGGATTTCTGTTCACACCGAGTGCCACCTCCAGGGATGGGCACTGCAAACCTCCCTGGGCAGCCCCTGCCAAGGCCTGAGCCCCCTTTCTGTGCTATTGGTGAGGTTCCCCAGATGGAAGAGGAAAGCATGAATCCAACTCCATGTTGTTAGAAGGCAAATTTATTATTTTATGTTACTATATTATCTAAAAGAATGCTGTACTAAAACGATACAAAAAGAATACAGAAAGGATACAGACAGAAGGCTAAAAAGATCACAATGAAAATTCATGACTCTCTCCAGAGCCCTGACACAGCTGGGCTCTGTAGAGAGTAATGAATTTTCATTATAATAAATAATGAAATGGCCAATAAATAAAAACAACTCACATGAAACCAATCAAACATTGACCAGTTGGTAAGCAATGTCCAAACCACATTCCAAAGCAGCAGAACACAGGAGAAGCAAATCAGACAATTATTGCAAAAAAAAAAAAAATTGTTTGCATTTTTCTCTGAGGCTGCTCAGCTTCCCAGGGGCAAAGCCCTGGGCAAAGAGATTTTTCCAGAAAATATCACAGTGACACCCTTTCCATGGGGAAATTCCTGCTGGTGTCCACCCCAAGGCTGGAAAAGCCCTCCCAGGTCATCCCAGCTGTGCCCCATCCCCACCTTGTACTAATTTTTATGAAATCTAGTGTTTTTCCCATAGAATTTTCATATAATTTAATATAATTTTTCCTATCAATTTTTCATTCAGGAATTCCTTGGGCACCTCCACCCTTCCTGCCTGGAAGGCTGGAATTCTTCCAATAAAATACAGGGAATGTGCTGGTTTTTCCCTTAAATTGAGCAGAATTTCCCAGGAATGGTGTAAAACCCAGCTCGGCCATGAGATGGAGCTCCTAAAACAGGAATACTCCGTGTTTTTATGGCATCTCCAAGGATTGGCTGCTTGTTCTCCTGGAAAACATCCCATTGCATTCCCTGTCCCTGGATTTATTGGGCAAAGCTTTTTATTGCCAATTTTCCTTGGAATATTCAGATTTCAGCTGCCGATTTTCCCTTTCATTTCATTATTGTCATTATTATATATTTGTTCCTGTATTATTAACCTCCAAACATTCCTAATATCCAGGACTTTTTTTCCCCAAGAAAACAACCAGTTGAGATATTCCAATTTTTTTTTTTTTTTCCCAAGAGAAACAATTGCAGGATATTTCCTGAATCCCTTGTATTCATTAATTTGATTTTCCAGTGGAATTACACTGATTTTTTCCTTACCTTGCTTGTTCAGGCATTGCATGGAGGGATTTTGGAGGGATTTTGGGATGATTCCCGTTGTGACATCTGGGGAAACCTCTGGATGTGGAGAGGGATGAGATTCCTCAGGGTTTATTCCTGACAGATTCCTCGGGATTTATTGTTTGCACAACGCTCTGAGGGACAGGATGGGATTGTTGGTGTATCCTGGCAGGGCCAGGGTTGGGATCAGTGATCCCTGTGGATCCCTCCCCGCTCAGAATTCCATGATTTTTTTTCTGGATAATTGCCGCTGTTTGTCCCCGGTTGTGATGCCTCCCTGCAAAGTTGTGGAATTTCCATCCAGGGAGAGCTGAGGGGCTGCACAAAAAAATGTTCCTTGGATCACTGACTCCGCTTTCCTTGTGTCTTCCCTTCCCCTCAGTATTTTGGGAAATGGGAGTATAGCTTTGAGGTAAGTCTGGTGCAATCCCTGTGCCAAATCCCAATCCCTGGAATAGCTCCTGTGGCAGTGCCCTCACCCAGTGCTTCCCCATAGCTGCTGCTCCAATTTCCAGAGCTTCCCTCTCCCTGAGCCAGCCTGGGAGAAGTTTTTGGGGATATTTCTAGGAAAACGCCATCTGTGGATCTTCCCAATGGGGAATGGGATTGGGAGCCACACTCTGGATCATGGGAATGCTCTCAATAGCAAGGCAGAAGTTTTGGGATATTTCTAGGAAAACCCCATCTCTGCCTGGATCTTCCTAATGGGGAATAGCAATCCAAGGGTAGGAAGAACAGGACTGGGAGCCACAATCTGGATCATGGGAATGCTCTCATTAGCAAGGCAGAAGTTTTTGGGATATTTCTAGGAAAACCCCATCTGTGGATCTTCCCAATGGGGAATGGCAATCCAAGCATAGGGAGAATGGGATTGGGAGCCACAATCTGGATCATGGGAATGCTCTTAAGAGCAAGGTGGAAGTTCTGGGATATTTCTAACCCCATCTGTGGATCTTCCCAATGGGGAATAGCAATCCAAGGGTAGGAAGAACAGGACTGGGAGCCACACTCTGGATCATGGGAATGCTCTCCAGAGCAAGGTGGAAGTTTGGGGATATTTTTATCCAATACAAGGATGGGTAGAAATATCCCAAATATGTGGATCTGTGGATCTTCCCAGCAGGGATTTACAGCAATCCAAAGATAGGGAGAATGAGCTGCAATCCTCTCTGGTTCGTGGGAATGCTCTCAAGAACAAGGCAGAAATTTTGGGATATTTCTAGGAAAACCCCATCTGTGGATCTTCCCAATGGGGAATGGCAATCCAGGCATAGGGAGAACAGGACTGGGAGCCACACTCTGGATCATGGGAATGCTCTCAATATTAAGGCAGAAGTTTTGGGGATTTTTCTAGGAAAACCCCATCTGTGGATCTTCCCAATGGGGAATGGCAATCCAAGGGTAGGAAGAACGGGATTTGGAGCCACACTCTGGATCATGGGAATGCTCTCATTAGCAAGGCAGAAGTTTTGGGGATTTTTCTAGGAAAACCCCATCTGTGGATCTTCCCAATGGGGAAGGGCAATCCAAGCATAGGGAGAATGGGATTGGGAGCCACACTCTGGATCATGGGAATGCTCTTAAGAGCAAGGTGGAAGTTCTGGGATATTTCTAACCCCATCTGTGGATCTTCCCAATGGGGAATAGCAATCCACGGGTAGGGAGAACGGGATTGGGAGCCACACTCTGGATCATGGGAACACTCTCAGAGCAGAGAGCAGATTTTGTGTGCGATTCCACCCCAGCCCACGAACCCCCTCCGCCCATCCCCGTCTGTTCCCATCCCGCTCTCCATGAACCATTCCCGGTTTTCCGCGCCATTCCCCCTTTTCCAGAGGCGCACGTTCCTGCACATCATCACGCAGTCGTGCCTGACGCTGGGCAGGCTGGAGGACGGCTCGCAGGGCCCCACGGTGGAGGCCTGCGACGGGAGCCCCCTGCAGAGCTGGAGCCTCAGGAATTACTCCCGCCTGGAGGTCTTTAGGAAGGTTTACTCCAGCCCCACGGATTACTTCCTGTAGGGGCATCGGGACTGGGAGCGGAGCTGGGATGGGGTAAGGAATTGCCAGGGAATCTTCCTGCCCCGGGCTCTGCCGAGTTTCTGTCTTGTTTTACTTTGGGGTGGAATTTTTGTGTTTTTGGAAATTTTTTTGGCGGTTTTGCGAATGTTCATTTTTTCACGGAATTCGTAGAGCTTCGTGGAATGCTTCAGGGAATTTTATGAGATTTTTTGAAACACTTTTTCACACAGTTTTCATTATTCCCTGAAATTTTCCCTGACGTTTTCCATGAAATTTTCTATGAAATTTTCATGGATCTTTTGTAGAATTTTCATAGAATTTTCTAGCAATTTTTCATAGAATTTTCTAGCAATTTTTCATAGAATTTTCTAGCAATTTTTCATAGATTTTTCGTACAAATATTTCATAAAATTTTTGTACAATTATTTCATAAAATTTTCGTACAATTATTTAATAGAATTTTCGTACAATTGTTTCATAAAAGTTTCGTACAAATATTTCATAAAATTGTCATACAATTATTTCATAAAATTTTCGTACAATTATTTCATAAAATTTTCGTACAATTATTTCATAAAATTTTCGTACAATTGTTTCATAAAATTTTCGTACAATTGTTTCATAAAATTTTCGTACAATTGTTTCATAAAATTTTCGTACAATTGTTTCATAAATTTTTCGTACAATTATTTCATAAAATTTTCGTACAATTATTTCATAAAATTTTCGTACAATTATTTCATAAAATTTTCGTACAATTGTTTCATAAAATTTTTGTACAATTATTTCATAAAATTTTCGTACAATTATTTCATAAAATTTTTGTACAATTATTTCATAAAATTTTCGTACAATTATTTCATAAAATTTTCGTACAATTATTTCATAAAATTTTTGTACAATTATTTCATAAAATTTTCGTACAATTATTTCATAAAATTTTCGTACAATTATTTCATAAAATTTTCGTACAAATATTTCATAAAATTTTCGTACAATTATTTCATAAATTTTTCGTACAAATATTTCATAAAATTTTCGTACAATTATTTCATAAATTTTTCGTACAAATATTTCATAAAATTTTCGTACAAATATTTCATAAAATTGTCGTACAAATATTTCATAAAATTGTCGTACAATTATTTCATAAAATTTTCGTACAATTATTTAATAGAATTTTTCATGGAATTTCCACAGAATGTTGATTTAATTTTTGGTAGAATTTTAGTAGAATTTTTGATCAAATTTTTATGAAATCTAATGTTTTTCCCATAGAATTTTCATATAATTTAATAGATTTTTTATATCAAATTTTTCTATAAAACAAGACAGAAGTTTATTTTATAGCTGTAGGATAGAACAGATGTTTAGTGTTAGCTCTTAGTTTTTAATAATTATTAGTTACTAGTAATTATTAGTCTTACTAGTTGTTAGTTTTAATTAGTTTTGGATGAATTAACCTCCCTTGATCTCTTGCTGTCACCATGATTGTTCCAATCTGCAGGAGCTGAAGATTTGGTTTCTATTCCCAGACATAAAAATTATTCCAGTTGCAAAATGTTTTCTCAAAAAGGTTCCACTTTTCCTAGGATTTTCCATGGATTTTTCCTAGAATTTTCCTAGAATTTGTTATTTTTTATAGATTTTTTTTTTGTCCCTTGTACTTTTCATGGAATTCTTCCCATTTAGTGAAATAGCACAAGGAGATGGGTGGTAGGAAAACCAAATTCCTTTTTGGAATTTCCCACCGGTTTAGTTGGAACACTAGAAAAAAGTCTTTCTTTATATCTACATATATTTAATATTATATATATGTATGTGTATTTATTTTGTAATTTTTATTTCTATATAAAATTAAAAAATATAAAACTATAATAGTTATAAATTTACACTCATAAATACCCATATTTTTATTATGTAATATATAAGCATTATGCTATATTTTTCAGTAAATATAATATTACATAGAAATATTATAAATAATGAACATAAATGGTGTTTATGAGCCCTGAGAGCATCAGACTCTTGTGAAAATAATTCCTGATTTCCCTTTGGTTAGGAGTATTATTATATTATTTTATTTTAATTTATATTTTATATTCTTGTCTGCTGTATTATTAGTATATTATTTTATATCTCTCATATTTTATACTATTCTAGATTATATTATTTAATCTATTTTTAGTCCCTTAAATTTTGTATTCTGCATTATTTTTATATTTGTTTATATTGCACATAACATATTATAGTAATCTATATTATTTAATGTATTATTTTTATATTATCTATAATCTCACCTTTTATATTAATTTTTTCCTATAGTTTATTTATTTTATAATTTTTTAATATTATATCAATATTTATCCTCCTGGGTGAGCCCAAGACCTCAAGCAGCTCCCACATTCCAGCCCCTCTATCCCTGAGGAGATCCCAAGGTTTGACATCAGCCTGGGCTGTTTGGGATGAATTTTGGGATTAATTCCTCCTTTCCTGAGGGCTCCAGGATTTTCCTGCCCGTCCTGGTTTTCCCTGTTTATTCCCTTGCCATAAAACCGGGCTCTGCTGCAGTGGATGATCTGCAGACAGGATTTCCACCCTGGAATTGCCCATTCCCAGGGATCTTGGGACAGCTGGGAATGTTCCCCTGGAGAAGGGAAGGATCCAGGGAGAGCTTCCAGAACATTCCAGGGCCTGAAGGGGCTCCAGGAGAGCTGAGAGGGGCTGGGGACAGGGATGGAGGGACAGGAGCCAGGGAATGGCTCCCAGTGCCAGAGGCAGGGATGGATGGGACATTGGGAATTGGGAATTCCTGGCTGGGATGGGTGGGCAGGCCCTGGCACAGAGAAGCTCTGGAGCGAGTCCTGAGGAGGCCACGGAGAAGCTCCAAGCACTGGAGATTCTCTCTGGGGACAAAATGCAGCAAAATAATTGTTCCAAAATCTCCTTTTCTTACCCCTCCCTGCCTTCTCCCCATGGTGCCTCCCAAATCCTGATGCTGGGCCAGAGCAGCACATGGAATTGTGGATGATGGCTGGAGCAGGGAAGGCCCCAGGCAGAGCTCAGAGCCCCTGGCAGGGCCTGAAGGGGCTCCAGGAGAGCTGAGAGGGGCTGGGGACAGGGATGGAGGGACAGGAGCCAGGGAATGGCAGGGATGGATGGGACATTGGGAATTGGGAATTCCTGGCTGGGAGGGTGGGCAGGCCCTGGCACAATCCCAAGGATTGGTGGTGGGAATGCTCCCGGCTCAGCTGGGACTGAACCTCTCTGGTGTTGTTTAAGGACAGAATTTCCTGTTGAACTTTCTGGGATTTCTGCGGGAATTTGTTCTCCCTGTGGAACAGGTGGTGTTTTGTTCCTTCCAATACATTTTGTGTCCTCCTAATTCTCCCATCCCTCAGGAATGTGGGATCACAGGAGGTGTCCCAAGGAGGAAACAGCAGCATATCCATGGAATACTGAGCAAATCCATTCCCATCAACAACAAAAAATCCCTGCTCTGGTCCCAAACATTCCACATGTCCATGGCCGTGGAGACCAAACTCCTCCATCCAGCAGCTGTGCCTTGGAAATACAAGATTTCCTTGGAGTTCTCTTCCCTTTGCTGAGGGTTTGTTGGCTCAGCAGAGGGAGGAGCGGGGTGGTGGGGCTGTCCTGGAGCTCCAGCAGGTTTGCTCCAGTGACCAAACCAGGCTGAAATGCCAGAAAATTGCAATTTCCGGGGTGGAATTCTGTGGTGGTGCTCACAGGGGTCCCAGGATGAGGGAAGAGATGAGGATCTGACTCCATGTTTCAGAAAATTATTATTATTATTATTATTATTATTATTATTATTATTATTATTATTATTATTATTATTATTATTATTTCAGAATAATATAATATTACATATTATATATGTAATATATATTTTATGATATATATTACATTAAAACTATACTAAAAGAATAGAAGAAAGGATTTCATCAGAAGGTTTGCAAGGAATAGAAAGGAATGGAATGATAATAAAATCTTGTGACTGACCAGAGATTCTGAGACAGCTGCACTGTGATTGGCCATTAATTAGAAACAACCGCGTGAGCCCAATCCCAGATGCACCTGTTGCATTCTACAGCAGCAGATAACCATTGTTTGCATTTTGGATAACCATTGGTTGCATTTTGTTCCTGAGGCTTCTCAGGAGAAAAATCCTGGCAAAGGGATTTTTCAGAGAATATCACAGCTGCAGGATTCCAGCGGAACGCTGTGTTCTCAGCAGGAATTCTCTGTCCCCCCTTGCAGAAGCTCACCCTGAGGCACCTCAACAGCAACCAGTGCCTGGCGGAGCCGTCGGACGAGGACCGGCTGGTGCCCACCGTGCGCGACTGCGGCGGCGGCCGCGCCCAGCAGTGGCTGCTGCGCAACATGACCCTGCCGGCGTGACCCCGCCTGGCCCCGCTGCTCCCGGGGAGCCCGGGGAGCCCGGGGAGCCCGGCCCCGCAGAGCCACCCCCGGCTGGGGCTCCTGCTGCCGCCGGGCCCTCGGGCTCCTCCGGGGATCCAGGTGAGCCAGGACCGGCTGGTACTGACAGCAGCGGGCTCCAGGCTCCAGAGGCAGCGGCTGACCCTGGAGGAGGTGGGATAAGGAGGAGTTGCATTCACTCCTGAGATTCCAGAGGCACCTTGGAGAGGTTGGGATATGGGGGTGTCACTGTCACCCCAGAGATTCCAGAGGCACCATCTGACCTTGGAGAAGTTGGGATATGGAGGTGTTGCTGTCACTCCAGAGGCATCATCGTCTGACCTAGGAGAAGTTGGGATAGGGACGCATTGCTGTCACTCCAGAGGCACCAGTTCACCTTGGAGAAGTTGGGATAGGGAGATTTCATTGTCACCCCAGGGATTCCAGAGGCACCTTGGAGAAGTTGGGATATGGGGGTGTCACTGTCACTCCTGAGATTCCAGAGAAGCAGCTGACCTTGGAGGAGTGGGGATAGGGAGGCATTGCTGTCACTCCAGAGATTCCAGAGGCACCTTGGAGAAGAAGTTGGGATATGGAGGTGTTGCTGTCACTCCAGAGGCATCATCATCTGACCTAGGAGAAGTTGGGATATGGAGGCATTTCTGTCACTCTGGAGATTCCAGAGGCACATCTGACCTGGGAGAAGGTGGGATAGGGAGGCATTGCTGTCACTCCAGAGACACCCGTTCACCTTGGAGAAGTTGGGATAGGGAGGTGTCACTGTCACTCCAGAGATTCCAGAGGCACATCTGACCTGGGAGAAGGTGGGATAGGGAGATTTCATTGTCACCCCAGGGATTCCAGAGACACCTTGGAGAAGTTGGGATATGGAGGTGTCACTGTCACTCCAGAGATTCCAGAGACAGCAGCTGACCTTGGAGAAGTTGGGATAGGGAGGCATTGCTGTCACTCCAGGGATTCCAGAGGCACCTTGGAGAAGAAGTTGGGATATGGAGGTGTTGCTGTCACTCCAGAGGCACCAGTTCACCTTGGAGAAGTTTGGGATAGGGAGGTGTCACTGTCACCCCAGAGATTCCAGAGGCACCATCTGACCTTGGAGAAGTTGGGATATGGAGGCATTGCTGTCACTCTGGAGATTCCAGAGACAGCCGCTGACCTTGGAGAAGTTGGGATAGGGAGATTTCATTGTCACCCCAGGGATTCCAGAGACACCTTGGAGAAGTTGGGATATGGAGGTGTCACTGCCACCCCAGAGATTCCAGAGGCACCATCTGACCTTGGAGAAATTGGGATGTGGAGGTGTCACTGTCACACGTCACCACGGAGCGGTGGCCCAGTCTGAAGGCCCTGTGGCACCAGCTGGCACTGGGAGCCATCCTGGGAGGTGTGGCCCGAGCTGGTGGGATGTGCTGGGCTCTCCTGGAGAATATCCTGGGGAATCCTGGGTGTTCTCTGGTGCCCAGTGGGATTTGGCAGCGCCAAAGCTTCTTGGGTTGTGCTGGGAAAAAAACCAGGATCCAGTGTTGGGAAAACCAGGCCAGGAGTGCACTTCACCAGGAATTCCAGCAGATGAGGCCACAGGAGACGTGGGAATGCTGAGGGGAAGGAGTGGCACTCGTGGGACCTCGGGGTGGCACGGAGGGAGCTGTCCCCTCCTTCCATGGCAACCGAGCTGGGGCTCAGGGGACACCTGGAAGGACCAAAATTGAGACCTCTGGAGTTTGGAGGGTCTCCATCCCTCCATCCCAACGCATCCATGAGTCCCTGCATCCCAGCCCTGGCCCTGGATCCGCTCCCAGCTCTGCCTCCAGGTGTTCTGGAATCACAGGGGCTCCTTTCTGGTTTCAGGAATTCGGGGGCTCCCTCCTGGTGTGGGTGTGGGTGTTCCCACAGCGCTGCTGGCCCTCAGGAGCTGCTCCTGCTGGGATGTGGGGACAGGGACATTCCCGTGGGAGCCACCCCAAATGCAGCTGTGGCCCTCTGGGCTGGGATTTTGGGAATTCTCACTGCCTGAAATCCCAGGGCAGCGGGATCCCAGCACGGGTAAGTGGGGAAATATTTCCCAGGATTTCCCTCACAATTCCCCAAAAATCTCTGTAAATGCACTGGGTCATTAAAAATGCTGGTATTTTCTGTATCTGCTGTGGTGGTCCTGGATTCATCCTGGGGTTTATGGACGGTGGAAATGACAATATTTGCTGGACACTGAGCATTAAAGGGGAAGCAGGAGGGGGTTCAGCTGGCAAAGGGATTGCTGGGCGGCCATGGAGCTGGAATATCCTGGATTAACCTGGATTGGGGCTCATCTCCACCCTCCCGCCCAAATATTCCTGCTCCTCATCCTCCAGAAATACAAAATGTGATTTAAAAATCCCACAGAAAAGGGGGAGGTTTTATTCTTTGTAAAAAGAACAGGAGAACACCAGGATCCAATTTAACCAGGGATTTCCATGCAGACAAAGAGGAACCAGTCATTTATTTCACCTCCTTCCCGAGGGTTTGGCCGCAGCACAGCGCTGGGTGGGAATTGGGGTTGGGGTGGGAATTGGGGTTGGGGTGGGAATTGGGGTTGGGGTGGGGAATGTCCTGGGGACAGTGGGACAGGGCGGTGTCACCTCCTGGCTCCACATCCCCAGCCCTGTCCCATCCCAAGGCTCCTTGGCGCTGCAACCAGAGCTATTTACAAAATTAGGATTTTATAAATAGAGCTTCTATATTAATACATAATTCTGTAATTCGTCCTACACTGCTGCAGTGCCCTTCAATCAACCAAATCACAAAAGGACTAATTAACAACTCGTTTAAAATGAGATTCCCCACATCCAGAGTTGCTTCCTTGTCCAAAACCCATGGAAAAACCCCAGCTAAAATCCCTTTTCTCAGTAATTCCTGTTCCAGGTTGTCCCTGCAGGTGTCTGGGGGGTTGGAGCTGCAGGTGACACCAAACCCTGGTGAGGCCCAGCTGGTAATTAAAGCCTTTGGAGGTAATTAACTGCTCCTGTTAATGATGGGCTGCGGAGCCTGGGAATGAATCACCCAGTAATCCCTTTGGGAGGGATGAATGCAGGCACCGAGGTATTTCCCCTTTTTTTTTGGGATTTCTCAGAAATGGCAATAATTAGGATTGACAGAAAATTACAGAGAGGGAACCAACCTCCATCTCATTTCTCTGGAAATATGATTTATCCCTTTTTTTGGGATTTATTTAAGGGATTTAGGGATTCATCCAGAGGGATATTAGGATATTTTTGAGGAATATGCTGGTACTGGTGCCATGTCTGCCTGCTCCAACTACCATTTCAAACTGGAAATTATTTTTGTGAGGAAAACCAGCAGGATCTGCCCTCAAATCCACACCCAGGCAGTGGGATTGGCAGAGAGGGGTTTGGGAATGTCTCTGTTAATTCAGGGAACACATAATTAATTTCATCATTTCATTTGTCATCATCCCCCACATCAGCTAAAGCCTGGGAAAGCCTCCAGGTACTGAAATCAGGGAATTGCTGTGTGGCTGCTGTGGGGATCTAAACATCTCAAAAACTTAAATTCAATGAAGGTAAAAGCGGGATAAAAGGGAATGGAATGGAATGAAGGAATGGAATGGAATGGAATGGAATGGAATGGAATGGAATGGAATGGAATGGAATGGAATGGAATGGAATGGAATTGCAGGGAAAGGAGGCCCAGGGGAACTCCTGCCCAGGTGGGTTTAAATGGATCTGGGATGGGAAAGCCGGGATGGCAGCAGGCAGGGAGGGTTGGGTTTGTGGGATAATCGGCACAGGGAGGATGAGGAGCTGCTGGAGAGTCCAGAGGAGCCACGGAGCCAGGCTGGGAGCGCTGGGAATGTTCCCCTGGAGAGGGGAAGGATCCAGGGGGAGCTTCCAGAACATTCCAGGGCCTGAAGGGGCTCCAGGAGAGCTGAGAGGGGCTGGGGACAGGGATGGAGGGACAGGAGCCAGGGAATGGCTCCCAGTGCCAGAGGGCAGGGATGGATGGGACATTGGGAACTGGGAATTGCTGGCTGGGCTGGGATTGCCAGAGCAGCCCCTGGATCCCTGGAGCAGCCTGGGACGGTGGGATCAGCTGGGAATTCCATCATTCCAGGAGAACAGCTCTGGAGCAGCCTGCTGTCCCCTTTGGGTGACACTGTTCGTGTCCTCCACTCCTTTCCCACTCCCACTATTCCCTCATCCCACCCTGCCTGGCAGAACACGCTTGGAATCTGCTCATGCCCCTAAAAAGCAATGAGGATTTTAATTGCAGTAATTACAGGGAATGGCTCCCCTTGGATTGTCGCTGTCACATTGGGATGGATCACAGGGAATCTTTGCCCAGTTCCAGCCCGGGGAGAGGCCTCTGGGAAAACGGGAGGGATGGAGGAAGGAGAAACAGGAGAGGGGAAGCTGGCAAGGCTGCTGGATCTCTGAGCCAGGAGGGTTCTGGCAGCGTGGCCAGAGTTTGGGATGAATTCCATACAAAATTTCCTTTAATTGGGTGGGAAAATTAGCAGGCATTGTGTCAATCACAAGAAAAAAGGTGGGGAACAGGAGAAATTTGGAATAGAAAACAGAAAATGGAGAAACTAAACTAATTTTGTGGCAAAAAAAAAAAAAAAAAAGGAGTAAAAATGCAGTGGCCAGAAAAATCCTTGAGAATCAGTTCTGAGGAAGGTGATGGTTAAAAAGTGAAGTGTGGCTGGGCTTTATCCC
This sequence comes from Zonotrichia albicollis, assembly GCF_047830755.1. Lineage (NCBI taxonomy): Eukaryota > Metazoa > Chordata > Aves > Passeriformes > Passerellidae > Zonotrichia > Zonotrichia albicollis. Next base: position 1,177,452 of record NC_133828.1, on the reverse strand, counting down.
ATGGTTAAAGCTGCCAATCCAAGTCTTTTCTGGAGCTGATGGCAGCAGTCCTGCAGCAGGAGTGGGTGGGGAGGACCCTTGGATACAGCCTGGCCCTTTGGAGCATCACCAGCCCCCTTCCCACCCAAACTGCTCCGTGATTCCCTGGGCGTTTATCCACAGTTTTGGGCTGCTTTCCTGCTTCCCACCAGTCCTGGATCAGGGCTGAGCTCTGTGGTTTCTCTCAGGGAAATTCTTCCCGGGTGGAAGGGGCTGTGTCCCCTGTGCGTGCTGGCAGTGCTGCCTGGCTGCCGTGGGGATCTAAACATCTCAAAATCTTAAATGCAGTGAGGGTAAAAATGGGATAAAAGGGAATGGAATGGAATGGAATGGAATGGAATGGAATGGAATGGAATAGAATAGAATAGAATGGAATAGAATGGAATAGAATAGAATGGAATGGAATAGAATGGAATGGAATGGAATAGAATGGAATAGAATGGAATGGAATGGAATAGAATAGAATGGAATGGAATAGAATGGAATGGAATGATGAATAAAAGGAAGACTAAAAATCAGAATTGAAAACAAAAGTGAATGGAATGGAATGGAATGGAATGGAATGGAATGGAATGGAATGGAATGGAATAGAATAGAATAGAATAGAATAGAATAGAATGGAATAGAATAGAATGGAATAGAATAAGGGGTACCAGACCTCCTCGGCCCCTCCTGGTTGGTTCTATGGGAGCTGGAGCCGCTCCGAGAGAGGAGGAGGAGGAGGGATGGAGCCCCGGGGGAGGAAGATGAGGAGGAGGAGGATGATGCCGGGGGGAGGAGGATGACCGAAGGATGCTGAGGATGAAGATGCGGAGCGCACCGAGGCTGCGGAGGGCGGGCTGTGCGCGGGGTCGCTGAGACGCGCAGGGTCGCGGGGCGGTGCGGGATCCAGGGGCGGTGCGGGACCCAGGGGCGGTGCGGAGGGAGTGGTGTCGCTGCGCGGGGCGGTGCCGCCCTGCCCGGGGCCGCTGCCGGCGGCTCCGCGTGGGAGGCGGCGGCGGCGCCGGGCGGAGGCTCCGCGGCCGCGGCGCGGCGGGGCCGGGCGGGCTGCGCGGGGGATGCGGAGCTGAGCGGGGCTGCGCGGACTGCGGGGTGTGAGGGGCTGCGCAGGGTGTCGGTGACTGCGCGGCTGCTGGGGACTGTGCGGATTTTGCCGGCTGTGCGGTTGTCGGTGGCTGCGCGGGTTTTGCCGGCTAACGGGGTGCTGCCGGCTGCGCGGATTTTGCCGGCTGCGCGGGTTTCGGTGGCTGCGCGGGTTTTGCCGGCTGTCGGTGGCTGCGCGGGTTTCGGTGGCTGCGCGGGTTTTGCCGGCTGTCGGGCGCTGCGCGGACCGTGCCGGCTGCGCGGCGCTGCGCGGGGCTGCGCGGAGCATGTCGGCGCTGCGGCGCAAGCTGGGCGATGAGTACCAGGTGGTGAGCACCTCGGCCAGCGGCGGAGGCCTCCCGCCCCCGCGCAGCGCCCCGCGCGGGAAGCGCCAGCGCTTCGTGGACAAGAACGGGCGCTGCAACGTGCAGCACGGCAACCTGGGCGGCGAGACCAGCCGCTACCTGTCCGACCTCTTCACCACGCTGGTGGACCTCAAGTGGCGCTGGAACCTGTTCATCTTCATCCTCACCTACACCGTGGCCTGGCTCTTCATGGCCTCCATGTGGTGGGTGATCGCCTACATGCGCGGGGACCTCAACAAGGCGCACGACGACAGCTACACCCCGTGCGTGGCCAACGTGTACAACTTCCCCTCCGCCTTCCTCTTCTTCATCGAGACCGAGGCCACCATCGGCTACGGCTACCGCTACATCACCGACAAGTGCCCCGAGGGCATCATCCTCTTCCTCTTCCAGTCCATCCTGGGCTCCATCGTGGACGCCTTCCTGATCGGCTGCATGTTCATCAAGATGTCCCAGCCCAAGAAGCGGGCGGAGACGCTGATGTTCAGCGAGCACGCCGCCATCTCCATGCGCGACGGGAAGCTCACGCTCATGTTCCGCGTGGGCAACCTCCGCAACAGCCACATGGTGTCCGCCCAGATCCGCTGCAAGCTGCTCAAGGTGGGCGCTCCGGGGGGAACGTGGGGAAACTCCCTCATGGAAAGGCGCCCGGGGCAGTGGGGGAGTCCCCATCCCACGTGGAGGTGGCGCTTGGGGACGTGGGGGTCTTGGCAGTGCTGGGAATGGTTGGGGTGGTTGGACTTGATGGCCTTGGGGGGCTTTTCCAACCTCAGTAATTCCATGGGGGCCCTGGCAGTTCAGGGATAGTTGGACTGGATGGCCTTGGGGGGCTTTTCCAACCTCAGTAATTCCATGGGGGCCCTGGCAGTTCAGGGGTAGTTGGACTGGATGGCCTTGGGGGGCTTTTCCAACCTCAGTAATTCCATGAGGGCCCTGTCAGTGCTGATTAATGGTTGAATTCCATGGTCCTGAAAGGCTTTTTCAACCTCAGTAATTCCATGGGGGCCTTGGCAGTGCTAGGAACGGTCGGATTCCATGGTCTTGGAGGGCTTTTCCAACCTCAGTAATTCCATGAAGACCCTGGCAGTGCTGGGAATGGTTGGGATGGTTGGACTCCATGGCCTTGGGTGGCTTTTCCAACGTAAATTCCATGGTTCTGTGGCAGAACCATGTCCCCACTGCCGCTCCCCTGGGGACATCCCACCCCCTCTCCGTGTCCCTTGGATGTCCCTCGCTCCTGCCCGTGGCTGTCCCCTCGTCCCTGGCGCTCGGAGCAGTCCATGGAAGGTGGCCTTGCCCGTGGCCAGGGTCGGACTGGATGATCCCAGATCGTGTTTTGTGTCCTGCTGCCATCCCAGCATCCCTGCCCTGCTTTCCTGGCACAGGGAACATCTCCGGGCGCCTCGGGCTGCGGGCTCAGCCATCAGCAGCGCATTCCCTGCTCCTTGGAGATAATTCCTGCATTCAGCGCAGGATTGGGATGGATATTTATAGATTCCTATAAAACGCTCCATTTCCCTGACAAGGAAATCAAATCCTTTGTCGCTCCCAGCCTTCCTTCCGTGAGCCGGGAAGGAGAAATCTCTGGGCATAATCCAGAGCTTTTTGGGCAAGCTGAACTTTATTGACATGAGCTCCAAGGAAAACGGAGTGCTGGGGTTAGAGCCAGAGCATCCCTGTCCCCGGAGCATCCCTGGCATTGGAGCATCCCTGTCCCCGGAGCATCCCTGTCCCCGGAGCATCCCCGTCCCCGGAGCATCCCCGTCCCCGGAGCATCCCCGTCCCCGGAGCATCCCCGGCCCCGGAGCATCCCCGGCCCCGGAGCATCCCCGGCCCCGGAGCATCCCCGTCCCCGGAGCATCCCCGGCCCCGGAGCATCCCCGGCCCTGGAGCATCCCTGCCCCTGGAGCATCCCTAGCCCTGGAGCATCCCTGTCCCCGGAGCATCCCTGGCCCCGGAGCATCCCTAGCCCCGGAGCATCCCCGTCCCCGGAGCATCCCCGGCCCCGGAGCATCCCCGGCCCCCGGAGCATCCCCGTCCCCCGGAGCATCCCCGTCCCCCGGAGCATCCCCGGCCCCGGAGCATCCCCGTTCCCGGAGCATCCCCGTCCCTGGAGCATCCCCGGCCCTGGAGCATCCCCGGCCCTGGAGCATCCCTGTCCCTGGAGCATCCCTGTCCCTGGAGCATCCCCGGCCCTGGAGCATCCCCGTCCCTGGAGCATCCCCAGCCCCCGGAGCATCCCTGTCCCTGGAGCATCCCCGGCCCTGGAGCATCCCTGTCCCTGGAGCATCCCTGCCCCCGGAGCATCCCCGTCCCTGGATCATCCCTGGCCCTGGAGCATCCCCGGCCCTGGAGCATCCCTGGCCCGGAGGGTTGGGGAGAGCCGGCGCTGCTCTGGGGCTCACCCGGTGGCCACGGATCCAGAGGGGATCGGGAATGGGGATGGGGAATGTGGAATCGGGGATGGGGATGGAGCAGGTGGGAGGAAGGAGCCGGCTCGGGGGGCTTTTGATGCACACAGAGCTTCCCACAGGGACCCCCCGGGAATGGGGATACCAGCAGGGGGGTGTGGGCAGGGAATGGGCTGTGCTGTCCTTGGGATGGGTGTCCTGCAGGGAATGGGGTGTCCTGTCCTTGGGATGGGTGTCCTGCAGGGAACGGGGTGTCCTGTCCTGGCAATTGGAGTGCCCTTGGGATGAGTGTCCTGTCCTTGGGATGGGGTGTCCTGCAGGGATTTAGGGTGTCCTGCAGGGATTTTAGATATCCTGCAGGGAATGGGGGAGTCCTGCAGGGATTTAGGATATCCTGCAAGGATTGAGGGTGTCCTGGTGGGATTGGAGGTGTCCTGCAGGGATTTAGGATATCGGGTAGGGAATGGGGATGCCCTGTCCTGGTGGGATTGGGGGTGTCCTGCAGAGAATGGGGCTGCTGATTCCATTGGAAGGGTGTCCTGCAGGGATTTGGGGTGTCCTGCAGGGACTGGGGGTGTCCTGCAGGTGCCCTTCCCTCAGGATGTGGGTGCTGTGCTGGGCAGGGCAGGTCCCCATTCCCAGGACAATCCCCTTGGGAATCTCCCCAGTTTTCCTCCCTGTTCCCCCACGGCCCCAGGGACAGAGCTCAGCCCATGGGAGGCTCCTGAGGTTGTCCCGTTCTCCCAAATCCCTGTGTCCTGTTCTCCTAAATCCCTGTTTCGTTTTGTCCCAAATCCCCATTTCCCACAGGATTTCAGGATCAGGACTGGCCCAGTGTTGGGGTCCCCTAAACCTGAGGGAGTCTGTGCCTTAAAGAGGGAAAGAATTCCTAAAAATTTCCCAAAATAACCCTTGAATACCTTTAAAATGATGGAATATAATTTATAAATATTATAAATATTATTTATAAATATTATTTATAAGGATAAATATATAAAATAGCATTAAAACATAATACCATAGGTTTATATAATATGCAATTATAAATATTTATATTTACCAATATATAATTTATACAGTTTGTTTTAAAGTATTTAATAATGTGTAAATATGTATTTGCATACTATATCAATATATTTAAATAATTTCATATATTTCAAGCTATAAAAGATCAAAAATGAGTAATTTCCAGTGCAGCATTTGAAAATTACTCATTTTTTTGGCTCTGGAAGTCCCAGAGGAGGAATTGTAAAAGATGGAGCTTCAAACTTAGTGTGGCTCCAAAAGAATTGCCTGGATCTGAATTATGGGAAAAGAAATGTTTGTGCTTGGAAGGAAAGCAGTGCCAGGCCAGGCCACCCTGGGGGAAAAAAAAGGGAAGGGAAAAAAGGGAGAAAAAGGGATAATTAGAAGGAAAAAATGAGGGAAGAGCAAAATAAAAGGGAAAAGTAAAATGAAAAAAGCAGGGCAAAGGAAAATAAGAGGAAAAATAAAATTTGAAAGGGGAAAAAAGAAAATAAAAGGAAAAATCAAAGAAAAAAGGAAAATTGAAGGAAAGGGAAAATAAAAGGGGAAAAGGGTAAAAAAAAACAAAACAAAGGCATAAAAGAAAAAGAGAAGAAGGGGGGAAAGGGAAAATGAAAGAAGGAACAAAGATAAAAGGAAGGAGGGAAAATAAAAGGGAGCCCCATTCCTGCAGGGATTGTGGAACCTGGGATGGAGCCCCATTCCTGCAGGGATTGTGGAACCTGGGATGGAGCCCCATTCCTGGAGAGATTGCAGAGCCTGGGATGGAGCCCCATTCCTGGGGGGATTGCAGGGCCTGGGATGGAGCCCCATTCCTGCAGGGAATGCAGAGCCTGGGATGGAGCCCCATTCCTGTAGGGATTGTGGAACCTGGGATGGAGCCCCATTCCTGCAGGGATTGTGGAACCTGGGATGGAGCCCCATTCCTGCAGGGATTGTGGAACCTGGGATGGAGCCCCATTCCTGCAGGGATTGTGGAACCTGGGATGGAGCCCCATTCCTGGAGAGATTGCAGGGCCTGGGATGGAGCCCCATTCCTGGGAGGATTGCAGAGCCTGGGATGGAGCCCCATTCCTGCAGGGATTGTGGAACCTGGGATGGAGCCCCATTCCTGGGGGGATTGTGGAACCTGGGATGGAGCCCCATTCCTGCTGGGATTGTGGAACCTGGGATGGAGCCCCATTCCTGCAGGGATTGTGGAACCTGGGATGGAGCCCCATTCCTGCAGGGATTGCAGGGCCTGGGATGGAGCCCCATTCCTGCAGGGATTGCAGAGCCTGGGATGGAGCCCCATTCCTGCAGGGATTGTGGAACCTGGGATGGAGCCCCATTCCTGCAGGGATTGCAGAACCTGGGATGGAGCCCCATTCCTGGAGAGATTGCAGGGCCTGGGATGGAGCCCCATTCCTGGGAGGATTGCAGAGCCTGGGATGGAGCCCCATTCCTGCAGGGATTGTGGAACCTGGGATGGAGCCCCATTCCTGCAGGGATTGCAGGGCCTGGGATGGAGCCCCATTCCTGCAGGGATTGCAGGAACCTGGGATGGAGCCCCATTCCTGCAGGGATTGCAGGGCCTGGGATGGAGCCCCATTCCTGCAGGGATTGCAGGAACCTGGGATGGAGCCCCATTCCTGGGAGGATTGCAGAGCCTGGGATGTGGCACTTGAGGACCTGAGTGCTGGGAATGGTTGGGAATCGATCTTGGAAGGCTTTTCCAACCCAAACTTTCTGGGATTCCATGATTTCCTTCCCTCCCCATGAAGCTCACCCTGTTTCCCTGGCTTGGCCGTGTCCCCAGACTCCCAGTTCCACCTGGTGAAATCCCAGAATCCTGGAATATCCAGGCAGGAAGGGCTTTCAGTCCCCTCCCTTGGGCAGGGATTCTGCTGTCCCAGGCTGCTCCAAGCCCCATCCAAGCTCCAAGGGCGCTCCCAGGGCCCAGGAGCTCCAATGTCCCCTCCTTGTGCCCCGCAGTCCCGGCAGACCCCGGAGGGAGAATTCCTGCCCCTGGACCAGCTGGAGCTGGACGTGGGCTTCAGCACGGGGGCTGACCAGCTCTTCCTGGTGTCCCCCCTGACCATCTGCCACGTCATCGACTCCAAGAGCCCCTTCTACGACCTGTCCCAGCGCAGCATGCACACGGAGCAGTTCGAGATCGTCGTCATCCTCGAGGGCATCGTGGAGACCACGGGTGAGTGGGGCCGGCCTGGTGCAGTTCCCTGCTGGAGCTGCACAGCTCGGGGCTCCCGTGGCTCTGGGCAAGGCTGGGGAGCTGGGGGCAGCTGGAGCAGGGGCTTGCTCAGAGGGGTTTTGGTGTTGGGGCTCTCTTCAGGGCATGGATTTTGGTGCTCTCTCCAAGGAGATAGATTTTGGTGCTGGGGCTCCCTCCAAGGGGATGGATTTTGGTGCTCTCTCCAAAGGGATGGATTTTGAGGCTCTCTCCAAGGGGGTGGATTTTGGTGTTCTACAAGGGGATGAATTTTGGCACTGGTGCTCTCTGCAAGGAGATGAATTTTGGTGCTCTCTCCAGGGGGATGGATTTTGAGGCTCTCTCCAAGGGGGTGGATTTTGGTGTTCTACAAGGGGATGGATTTTGGCACTGGTGCTCTCTCCATGGAGATGGATTTTGGTGCTCTCTCCAAAGGGATGGATTTTGGTGCTGGGGTTCTCTCCAGGGAATGGATTTTGGCCCTGGGACTCTCTTCAGGAGAATGGATTTTGGTGTTTTCCAAGGGGATGGATTTTGGGTCTTTTTCCAAGAGGATGGATTTTGGCACTGGTGCTCTCTCCAGGGAGATGAATTTTGGTGCTCTATCCAAGGGGATGGATTTTGGTGCTCTATCCAAGGGGGTGGATTTTGGTGTTCTACAAGGGGATGAATTTTGGCACTGGTGCTCTCTCCAGGGAGATGGATTTTGGTGCTCTCTCCAGGGGGATAGATTTTGAGGCTCTCTCCAAGGAGATGGATTTTGGTGCTCTCTCCAAGGGAATGGATTTTGGCCCTGGGACTCTCTTCAGGAGAATGGATTTTGGTGTTTTCCAAGGGGATGGATTTTGGGTCTTTTTCCAGGAGGATGGATTTTGGCACTGGTGCTCTCTCCAGGGAGATGAATTTTGGTGCTCTATCCAAGGGGATGGATTTTGGTGCTCTCTCCAAAGGGATGGATTTTGGTGCTCTCTCCAAGGGGGTGGATTTTGGTGCTCTGTCCAAGGGGATGGATTTTGGTGTTCTCCAGGGGATGGATTTTGGTGCTCTCTCCAGGGGGGTGGATTTTGGTGCTCTATCCAAGGGGATGGATTTTGGTGCTCTATCCAAGGGGATGGATTTTGGTGCTCTATCCAAGGGGGTGGATTTTGGTGTTCTATCCAAGGGGATGGATTTTGGTGTTCTCCAGGGGATGGATTTTGGCACTGCTGCTCTGTCCAGGGGATGGATTTTGGGACTGGGGCTCTCTCCAGGGGATGGATTTTTGTGCTCTCTGCAGGGGGATGGATTTCAGCACTGGGGTTCTCTTTGGGGGATGGATTTTGGTGCTGAGGTCTCTGCAAGGGATGAATTTTGGGATGCTCCAAGGAGATGGATTTGGGCACTGGGGCTCTCTCCAAGGGAATGGATTTTTGTGCTCTCTCCAAGGGAATGGATTTTGGTGCTGGGGCTCTCTCCAAGGGAATGGATTTTGGTGCTCTCTCCAAGGGAATGGATTTTTGTGCTCTCCAAGGGATGGATTTTTGTGCTCTCTCCAGGGGATGGATTTTGGCACTGGAGCTCTTTCCAAGGAGATGAATTTTGAGGCTCTCTCAAGGGGGTTGCATTTTGGTGCTGGGGCTCTCTCCAAGGAGATGGATTTTGGTGTTCTCCAAGGGGATGGATTTGGTGTCTCTCTCCAAGGGGATGGATTTGGTGTCTCTCTCCAAGGGGAATGGATTTTGTTGTTCTCTCCAGGGGGATGATTTTGGGGCTCTATCCAAGGGGATGGATGTTCCCAGGACATGGGGTTGGGAATGTGGAGCTCCTGGCTGGGATGTGGGGCTCCTGCCAAGCACAGGGAATGGTCAGGGTACCTCTGATCTGTTTTGGGCCGTGTTGGGGGGTCCCAGTGCTCCCACCCTGCTCCCCCAGGCAGGAGAGCACAGCCCAGAGAGAGGAAGGTGAACCCTCTGTGTGCTTCCCTAAAAACTCCTTGATATTCCTCTAAAAAATTCTTGATATTCCTCTAAAAACTCCCTCAGATACTTCCCTAAAAACTCCTTGATATTCCTCTAAAAACTCCCTGATGTTTCCCTAAAACCCCTCTGATACTTTCCTGAAAACTGCTATTGATATTGATATTCTTCTAAAAAATTCTTGATATTCCTCTAAAAACTCCCAGATGTTTCCATAAAACCCCACAGATACTTCCCTAAAACCCCCTGATCTTTACCTACCAATCCCTTGATAGTTCCTTAAAATCTCCTTGATATTCCTCTAAAAACTCCTTGGTATTGTCATAAAGATTCCCTGATATTTCCCTAAAAACCTCTCTGATGTTTCCCTAAAAAACTTCCTGATATTTCCCTAAAAATCTCCCTGATATTTCCCTAAAAAAATCCTGGTATTTCTCTAAAAAATTCCTGATATTTCCATAAACCCCCCTGATACTTCCCTAAAAACTCCCTGATATTTCCCTAAAATTTTCCTGATGCTTCTTTAAAAAAGTCCTGGTGTTTCCTTGAAAACTCCTTGATATTCCCTAAAAAAAAAAAAAAAAAAAACTGATATTTTCATAAAGGCTCCCTGATATTTCCCCAGAACTCCTGGATACTTCTCTGATATTTCCCTATAAACTCCCTGACATTTCCCTAAATATTTTGTGATATTGCCCTAAAAATTCCCTGGAAAAGCTCATGGAAAACTCGCAGGCCTGACCTTGCAGGTTTCTTGTTTTTATTCCTCAAAAAATTAATTCCAAACAAAACGAGGGAAGAAAAGCTCTTTTGTAAATAACTCTTGGAATTTAAAACCCTGGCTTTGTTTTGGGAAATATTATTAACCTGGAAATTATACAGGGAATGGGCAAAAAAAAAAGGAAAAAAGGGAATTTCTGGGTCTTGAAAGCCTAACTGGGATAAGGTTCCAAATGTTGTGACCTACTTTTGGGAGCTGAGCTGAAAATTGGGCAAAACAGAGCAAAATGTGCTGGATCTGGATAACACAGGAGGGAATGAAAGGGCTGGGAAAATGTTCCAGGGGGAGCAAAGGGAGGAGGAGGAGAGGGCAGGGCTGGATTTGAGGGAAGGGAGAGCTCATCCGGGGATGCTGAGGATTTTAGGGAAGAGGGGACACCTCTGTGGGTTCAAACCCTGCAGGAATTCCAGATTCTCCTCTCAGTTCCAGGCTTTTCCCAGCAAATGCTGCATTTCCCCTGCCATCCGAAGCTCTGGAAAAGCAGAGGTTTTCCTGGGGGAACGTGCAGTGATCCATCAGCAAACACTGCCAACATCCCTGGATATAAATGGGCATTAAATATTGGGAATAATGGGATGCATTTCCCGTGGAAAAATGGGATTCATTCAGGGGGTTTGGAGAGGATGAGTGTGGTACTGGGAATGTCAGCCTGGAGTTGGGATGAAGGCCTGGAAGGCCTTCCTGATCCTTCCTGAATTCCCTGGGAGCTCCTGACCCTCCCTGGAATTCCTCCCTGCTTTAGGGAAGGGTCTCCTCTGGGAATTTTTAGGAGTCACAGGACAGGTCCCAGCCCAGGATGGTGGAGGTGATTCCTTGGGATGGTTTTAACTAAAAAAAAAGAGGAATATTTAGATGGATGTTGGGAAAGAATTCCTGGCTGGGAAGGTGGGGAGGGCTGGGCTGGAATTCCCAGAGCAGCTGTGGGATCCAGGGAAAAGGAAAAAAGGGAAAAGGGAAAGGAAAAAAGAGAAGGGGAAGGGGAAAGGAAAGGAAATTTCAAGGAAAGGAAAGGAAATTTCAAGGAAATTTCAAGGAAAGGAAATTTCAAGGAAAGGAAAGGAAATTTCAAGGAAAGGAAATTTCAAGGAAAGGAAATTTCAAGGAAAGGAAATTTCAAGGAAATTTCAAGGAAATTTCAAGGAAATTTCAAGGAAATTTCAAGGAAAGGAAAGGAAAGGAAAGGAAAGGAAGTTTCAGGAAAGGAAAGGAAAGGAAATTTCAGGAAAGGAAAGGAAAGGAAATTTCAGGAAAGGAAAGGAAAGGAAATTTCAGGAAAGGAAATTTCAGGAAATTTCAGGAAATTTCAGGAAAGGAAATTTCAGGAAAGGAAAGGAAATTTCAGGAAAGGAAAGGAAATTTCAGGAAATTTCAGGAAAGGAAAGGAAATTTCAGGAAAGGAAATTTCAGGAAAGGAAAGGAAATTTCAGGAAAGGAAATTTCAGGAAATTTCAGGAAAGGAAAGGAAAGGAAAAAGGGAAGAGGAACTCTCTGGGATCACCCACGGGAGAGGGAGAAGGGACCCCTGGATCCCTGGAAGTGCCCAGGGCCAGGCTGGAGCACTGGGATGGTGGAAGGTGTTGGGGATGGGATTTGAGGTCCCTTCCAACCCAAACCATTCCATGGTTCCATGAGCTGAAATTCCTGCCTGGGGAGGGCTCTGAGTCCCTCCCAGCCCCCAGGAGCGGAGCAGCCCCAGTCTGGCACTGGATTGTTCCCAGTTTTTGGAGCCTTTCCCAGTGGAGATGCTCCAATGGAGCTGGTGGCGATTCCTGAGGGTCAGTGCTGATCATTCTGGGTTTTTTTGGATTTCTCTTCCACCCCTACATTTTGGATATTTGTATATCTCATTCCACCCTACAATTGCTAGGATAACCTGGAACTGGGAAGAACATTCCAAGGGTTTATTTCCCAAACCTTTTGTCCTCCTTTCCCATTGCTGGGATGCAGAATTGGAAGCTCCTTTGTCAGCAGAGCTTCCTGGTGCTGTTCCTGTGCAGAATTTCACTTTCATCCTGGATTGTCCTGCTGGGATTTGCCTCTGGGTGTGTTTGGGATTATGTAACCCTTTATTATTTTGTGTTATCCTGCAATTTATTGATAAGCTGCTAAAATTCCTGAAAAAAATGAGTCATTCATAGGAATCTGAGGCAGACAAAACCCTGCAGGAATGGTTTGTGCATCCGTTTTCCAAACTCATTAAATTTATTTTGGAAACCTCTTCCCGTGATTTGCTGATTAAAGAACTCCAGAGCCTGCCAGGCTTTTTAATTAAAGAAACAGGGATGGCATCAAAGGCCTTTTCCTCTGGTTTTGCTTTTAAAAACATGAAAAAAAGCTGAAATTCTGGAGCCACAGGAAGGGTTCTCTGAGATCCATGGGGGTGAGCTCAGAACCCAGAACCTTGAGGGAGCAAAGAGCTGGGACAGATCTGAAAATTACCAGGATTCTGATAATTGCAGTTAAAATGGGATTGTTTTTGCATGTCTGTTCTGAGGACCAGTGAGAAACATCAATACAAATTCAGCAGCTTTAAAGGTGGAACATAAAATACGGGAATTGTGGAATGGTTTGGGTTGGAAGGGACCTTTAAAGGTCAATTTATTTGTGGGGGTTTTTTAATCTTTCCATTCAGGTTTTGGATTTTTTAATGTATTGGATGAGAGGGTGACAGGAAAAGAGGACTCAGCACTTCACATATTGGCAGTAGCTTTGAAATTGCATTTTATTTTATTTTAAACACTTTTAAGCGCAGCCTGAGCATGGTAAAATATTCCTTTAAAACTCTCAGGGCCGAACATCCCGCAGATCCTTTCCCTGTGCTGCCGTTATAGGAAATCTGTCAGTGGAAAATCCAATATTCTTTGGTCATGTGGACAAACACGTTTGGCCCTGGCAGAGCTGGGATTTCCTGGGGTTGGGACCTTCATTTCCAGCTTCCTTCTGGAGCTGCTGGGCTGGAAAAGGGGAAAAAGGGGATTTTTGAAGCTGAGGAAAAGCTGGAATGTGCTGGGAAATGCAGGGAAGTGTCTGGGAGAGGAGAGTTTGGAACAACAAATCCCTGATGTCAGTATAGGACACGAAATAACACGCCATGGACATGCTGCTCTTTTCAAGGTAAAAGGAACTTTTTAATTTCTGACTCCAACCTTTATAGATTTCCAAAAGTGGCAGTGGACTGGAGGGTGACAGGGCCACCTCTCCAATGACACTGGGCAAACCAACAGTTCATTAAATTTCTCCTCCTCCATAAAAGAATGCAAAACAATGCTGCTTACATAAAGTGTGTGAGAAAGTTCCTTATAAAAATATAAACACCAGAAGGCTTGGAAAATCCTAAAAAATCAAAAGACACCCTGGAGGTGTCCCGGGCCAGGCTGGAGCCCTGGGACAGAGGGAGGTGTCCCTGCCATGGCAGGGCTGGACTGGGATGGGGTTTGGGAGCTGGGAGTCTGGGATCCATCCCTTACATAACTTTTATCTTGGATAACGCTCCCTCCTCCTGCCTGAGGCAGCAATTCCCCACATCCCCCATTTCCCTGCATCAGGCCTTCCTGCCCCCTCCTCTTCTCCCTGAGATCTCTGAAGCCCCAGGGCAGAGAACTGGGAGTGATTTTGACCTGGAGCTGGGCAGGAGCTTCCCTTTTCCCTTATTCCCTTTTCTTTTTCCTTTTCCCCTTCCCCTTTCCTTTCCCTTTTCCCCTTCCCCTTTCCTTTCCCTTTCCCATTTTTTTCTTTCATTTTCCCTTTTTTCCCTTTTCTTTCCCCTTTCCTTTCCCTCTCCCTTTTCCCCCTTTTCCCCCTTTTCCCCCTTTTCCCCTTTTTCCCCCTTTTTCCCCCTTTTTCCCCCTTTTTCCCCTTTTTCCCCTTTTTCCCCTTTTTCCCCCTTTTCCCCTTTTTCCCCCCTTTTTCCCCCTTTTTCCCCTTTTTTTCCCTTTTTTTCCCTTTTTTCCATTTTTTCCCCTTTTTCCCCTTTTCCCCCTTTTTTCCCCTTTTTCCCCCTTTTCCCCTTTTTCCCCTTTTCCCCCCCTTTTTCCCCTTTTTCCCCCTTTCCCCCTTTTCCCGCTTTTCCCCCTTTTTCCCTTACCTTTCCCCTTCCCCTTTTTCCTTTCCCTTTCGCCTTTTTCCCTTTTGCCTTTTTCCCTTTTCCCCCCCTTTTTCCCCTTTTTCCCCCTTTCCCCCTTTTCCCGCTTTTCCCCCTTTTTCCCTTACCTTTCCCCTTCCCCTTTTTCCTTTCCCTTTCGCCTTTTTCCCTTTTGCCTTTTTCCCTTTTCCCCCTTTCCCTTTTGCCTATTTCCCTTTTCCCCCTTTCCCCTTCCCTTCTCTTCCTCCCTTCCCTTTTTTCCCTTGCCTTTTTTTTCCCCCCTCTCCCTTTTTTCCCTTTTCCCCTTTCCGCTTTTCCCTCTCCCTCTCCCATAGCTGATCCCAGCGAGCAGCACTGAGCAGAAATCGCTGAGATCTCTGCCAAAATTCCCTGCTCACGCCTGATCAGGCCGGATTCCTTCTGCTTGAGCAGCTCCCTGTGCTGAGCTGCTGCTCCCACGCCCTCTGGAGCAGCAGGAGCCCCGTGGAGCCCCGTTTTCCAGGGATTGCTGGGGGAGGCTGAGCAGGAATGAGGATTTTGAGCCCCGTTTTCCAGGGATTGCTGGGGGAGGCTGAGCAGGAATGAGGATTTTGAGCCCCATTTTCCAGGGATTGCTGGGGGAGGCTGAGCAGGAATGAGGATTTTGAGCCCCGTTTTTCCAGGGATTGCTGGAACGGTGATTTTGGGAGCACCAAAACCCCATCTCTGCTGTGGCTCTGCACCTGCTGCCAGGGGGTAGAGCAGGGAAAGGGGAATATTCCAGCTCCTGCTGCAGCTGGAGGGGAAATTGGGAATGGTGGGGTGGGAAAGGGGAAGGCAGAGGGCTGGAATGTGTCCTGGGGATGCTGCTGGCTAAGTACAGCCCCCGACTGCGCCTCCTGCAGAAATTGATGGGCAGATAAAACCCTCCCTGCTCGAGTGGTGCTGATTCACAGTGTCCTGGAATGGTTTGGGATGGAAGGACTCAAATCCCATCCCATTCCATGGGCAGGGACACCTCCCACCATCCCAGGTGATCCAGCCTGGCCTTGGGCACTGCCAGGGATCCAGGGGCAGCTCTGGGAATCCCAGCCCAGCCCCTCCCCAGCTCACAGCCAGGAATTCCTTCCCAATATCCCACCTAAACCAACCTCAGTCCTTCCATTTGAAGCCATTCCCTCGTGTCCCTGTCCTTGAATCCCTCACTGCATTGCAATCCGAGCCATTTTTTCTCTGTAGCAGCTCCTTCCCACTCCTTATTTCCCTCCTGGATGCTCTGGCAGCCCAGCTTTCCCTGGATATTTGCCCTCAGTGAGTTATGGATGCTGCTGCCCGAGGTTTTTGTCAGCAGCCCCCGGATCCCTCCTCAGTGTTGTTTATTTATTTATTGTCTCAATAACCTGCAGCAGGTCCGTGCCTCGGGCAGGTGTGCTGCTCCAGGAGTGCCCAGCTGCCTTTTCCATGGATACCCGTTCCTTGGCCTGGATACTCTGCTGTTTGTTATTCTTCATTTCCAGCTCTGCACAATGGGGAGGTGTTAAATATTAAATATTCCAGCTCTCTCCCAGCTGGAGGCTCGCTCTCCTGAGGGATCCTGGCTTGGGAATGGCCTTAGGCTGCCCCAGGGGAGGTTTGGGTTGGATATTTGGGAGCGTTTGTCATGGGTAGGGCTGTCCAGGCCTGGCAGAGCCCCCATCCCTGGGTGTGGCACTGGGGACATTGGGCAGTGCTGGGGATGGTTGGACTCGATGCTCTGAGAGGCTTTTCCAGCCTAAACCCCTCTGGAATTCCACGATTCCAGCTGAACTGGCCTTCCCAGAGCAGTGGATGCAATCCCTGAGCAGCCATGCTCAATGTCTGCTTTTGGAAAGGCACAAACCCCTGAGCTCTCCTGGAATTCCAGGTTTGGAACCCCTGGAATTCTCTGGGAAATGGGATGTGCTGTGGGGTGAGGGACACAGGAAAATCCCTGCAGGGATGGGGGCTCCACCTGAGCACCTTTTCCTGCAGGAATTGCCCCAAAATCCCCCCTGAGCTGCCCTGGGCCGGCCTGAGGCTGCTCCCTCTGCTCCTGCCCCTGTTCCCTGGGAGCAGAGCCCGTTGTTTTCCCAGTCTGACCCTTTGCAGCCAGGTTTGTCCAGCTGGGCACTCCCAGTTTATGTGTGACACAAACCATTTGTAGTTCAGGCCTTGCTTCGTGGCTGCTGTTGGTTCTTGGGGTGATTTGGAGGTGAGGCTGAGGAGGAAGGCGCTGGTTTAGCTCCTGCTGTGTTACACAATCCAGGCTGCACTGAGGCTGCTGTGAGCTCAGTGATGATAAAAGTGCTTGGCAGGAGAAGGGGGAGAGGCCTGGCGTGGGTAAAATGCTGGGACATTCCAGGAGAGTCATCAAAAACGTCAGGAGGGATTGGGAATTCATGGAGGCTGGAGAGAGCCTGGAGGGCTGGGGGCTGCTCCTGCCTCCCTTCCCTGTGCTCTGGGCTGGCTTTGGGGGGTTTTGGGGTTTTTGTGGGGGTTTATGGGGTTTGGGGAGCAGGAGGAAGGAGTGAGGGGCTGCAGCCCTGCCCACTCCTGGCTGATCCTTCCTGGGGATGGAGACAGAGCCTGCTTGTCACAGACATCTTTTATGGAAAATCCTTTCCTTAGGGTTTTTCCTCCTGAGAAGCTGGGAAGCCTCAGGAACACAATGCAAACAATGGTTATCTGCTGCTGTGGGATGCAACAGGTGCATCTGGGATTGGGCTCATGGGGTTGTTTCTAATTAATGGCAAATCACAGTCAGCTGGCTCCAACTCTCTGTCCAACACACAAGCTTTTGTTATCATTTTTTCTTATTCTATTCTTTGCCAGCCTTCTGATGAAATCCTTCCTTCTATTCTTTTAGTACAGTTTAATGTAATATATATCATAAAATAATCAATCAGCCTTCTGAAACATGGAGTCAGATCCTCATCTCTCCCCTCATCCTGGGACCCTGTGAACACCCTCACAGCTGCCCCTTGTCATTGAGCACTGAGCTGCCCTCGGGGACAGCCAGGGGAGATCATCATGAGCAGGGCCCTGGGTGAATCTGGGAGCCCACACCAAGGCCATCAGTGACCTCAGGGACAGGGCTGCCAAGGTTTGGAGCTGTCTGTGCCATTCCAGCGCCGGGAGAGGCTCTGGGGATGCTGGGAACAAACAGCATCCCCCTCTAATTGCAATATTTATTACAGGCTCCTTGTCCTTGTTTTCCAGCCTTAGTGACTCTCTGCAGCTCCTGAGCAAATGCCAGAGCTCCCAGCAGAGCAGGCTCAGTGCTGGCAGTGCTGGGGATGGACCCCAAATCTGGATTTCACACCCAATCTGGGATGGGGCTCCAGGAGCAGGGCACTGGATCAGGGTGTCCAGGTGCCTCTGGAGTCTGGGACCTGCAGGAAAGGGGGGATTCTGCCCCTGTGCTCAGGTGAGACCCCACTGCAGAGCTGCCCCAGCCCTGGGCTCAGGGCCTGAAGGGGCTCCAGGAGAGCTGAGAGGGGCTGGGGACAGGGATGGAGGGACAGGAGCCAGGGAATGGCTCCCAGTGCCAGAGGGAGGGATGGATGGGATATTGGGAATTAGGAATTCCTGCCTGGGAGGGCAGGCAGGCCGTGGCACAGGGTGCCCAGGGAAGCTGTGGCTGCCCCTGCATTCAGCACTGGCAGGATAAAAACAAGAAAACAACAAAGAAACAAACAATTGGGCCCCCAGACAGGGAAATGCTCCATGGAGTCGATTTATCTGGAGATTTATTGGCTGTGGAGCAGAGCTGGGTCAGCCCTCACCCGTGTGGGTGCAGCCTGGGCTGGAATCCCCCTGTGCTTTCCCAGCTCCTGGATCTGCTCTGAGCCTCTGCCCTGCCCCTCCTGCTGGAATTCCTGCTGCTGTTATGCATTTATTCCTTTTATTGCCTACAAGGATTCGTTCTGCTCAGGCTTTGTCAGGAGGGATAATGATTCAAGGAGCCACTGCTGACAAGGACAAGAGGGAATGGCTTTTAGCTGAAGGATTGGGGGGGATTTAGCTGGGATATTGGGAAGGAATTCCTGCCTGGGAGGGCGGGGAGGCCCTGGTGCACATTCCCAGAGCAGCTGGGGCTGCCTTGGAAGTGTCCAAGGCCGGGTTGGAGCAGCCTGGGACAGTGGGAAGTGTCCAGGGGTGCATGGAATAGGATTTAGGGTTCATTCCCAACCCATTCCATGTTCTGGGATTGGTGGCAGCGATGACTTTGGGATGCTCTGAGGTCCCACAGCTGCTCTGGGGTGAGTCAGGCACCCCAATCCCCTCAGGAATCCCCTCCTGCTCCACTGGGACAGGTCTAGATAAAATGATAATCCCGAGGTGCAGAGATGAATGGACCCTGAGCCAGGAGCAGCAATTTTCCTGCTGAGCTTTGCTCTGCTCGTTCAGATATTGATCTGTGGCTGCAGGCCCTCCCCCAGGACACAGCTCCGGGATAAATAACCCGGGACAGGCAGCACTGATTGTGATTTAGGAGCCGGGGTTTCTCCATCCTCCTGCTCTCTGTGCCCCGGGTTTGGCTCCCCAGGGGCTGGAATTGGGCACGTGTGGGGCTGGCTGTGGCTTCTGGATGGTTTTGGGATCGGTGTAACCAGGAATAAGAATGTTTAGATTGTTGGAAATAGAATGTCTGATTGTTAGAAATAGAGTGTTTAAATTGAAAATATGTTGTGAGTGCTAGGGCAGTAAAGATCAGGGAATCAGGATCATGGATTGGGTTGGAAGGGACCTTAAATCCCACCCAGTGCCACCCCTGCCATGGCAGGGACACTCCCACTGTCCCACAAGCCCTGTTCCAGCCTGGCCTGGGATATTCCCAGGGATCCAGGGGCTGCCACAGCTGCTCTGGGCATTCCAGCCCAGCATCCCTATGGGTGATCCATCCCTATTCCCTTTTTATCCCACAGCATTACTCTTCCCGTATTTTTTCCCGTGGTGCTGAGCACATTCCCAGTGTCCCTCTGGAGCCTCTCCTGTTCCTCTTTGTGCTGCAGACACTTCAAATTCCCGGGGCAGGGAGCTGGGGGTGGGATTTCCCCAGTGGAACATTGCTGACTCCGTGTTCAGAGCTCTGTGTGATGGAGGAGCTGGGATTTAGATTTAATATTGCCCACGATTTCCTTGCCCGTGGCTGCTGCTCAGCAGCCAGACACAGGCAGGGCTGGGAAAATAGGAAAAATTCTTGGGAAACTCAGAAAAATTCATGGAAAACTCAGAAAAATTCATGGAGTGCTTTGTGCCAAGGACCACTGCCAGGAAAAAAAAAAAAAAAAAAAAAAAAGGAGATTTCCCCTTTTATTTTATTTTTATTTTTTTTTTAGCTGGGAGAGGTTACAAGTTTAAAAGCTGCATGCCTGGAGTTGTGGCCTGGTCCATGATGCCTGTGGAAGCATCCCAGGTTTGCACTGTAGGTGGGATATTGGGAAGGGGTTTCTGGCTCTGAGGATGCTGAAGCCCTGGGATAGAATTCCCAGGGAAGCTGTGGCTGCCCCTGGATCCCTGGAATTGTCCAAGGCCGGGCTGGAGCAGCCTGGGATGGTGGGAGGTGTCCCTGCCATGGCAGGGGTGCTGTGGGATGGGATTTGGGATCCATGGCAGGGGATGGGATTTGGGATCCTTCCCACCCAGCCCACGCTGGGGTCGATGTCCGTGTGTCTGTCCCCCCACAGGAAGGTTTCTGCAGGAGCAGCGCTTGGGCAATGCCGTTCCCTGGCTGCCGAGCTCACCTGGTAATTAATTCATCAGCAGAACCGCCTGGAATTAGAGCCGTGCTCCGAGAGAGAGGCTCCTAATTGGGAGTTAATGGCTCATTAGAGCTGAGCAGATCAGCCTGAGCACCCCGACAACACAAACAAAGCAATTAATGATGTTCAGGGAGTGGCTCCGCCTTTCCGGCGCTGCTGCTGCCCTGCGAGCAGAGAGGTGCTGTGAGTCTGGGGGTGCTGCTGCCGAGGGAATTCCCTTTGGAATGTCCTTTGGGGTGTGGGAGGGCTGGGATGGTGCGGTGGCTGTGGCTTCCTGCTCTGGGGCTTGTTCATCCCAAGCTGGGCACCTGGGAACGATGGGATTGGAAAATGATGGGGGAATGAGCAGCAGGGGCTGCTACCCAGAGAGCTTTAAGAAGGTAAATCACAGAATTTCGGGCTGGGTTGGGTGGGAAGGGACCTTAGAGCCCATCCCTGACCCTTCCCACTGTCCCAGGGTGCTCCAAGTGCTGTCCAGCCTGGCCTTGGACACTTCCAGAGAGGAAAAGGGGCTCCAGGAGAGCTGGAAATGACAGGGCACAGGGAATGGCTCCCACTGCCAGAGGGCAGGGATGGATGGGATGTTGGGAATTCCTGGCTGGGAGGGCTGGATGCCCTGGCACAGGTTATTCCATGGATGGCTCTGGATCCCTGGCAGTGCCCAGTGCCAGCTGGAGCAGCCTGGGACAGTGGAAAGTGCCCCTGCCACGGCAATGGGATGGGATTTAAGGTCCCTTCCCACCCAAACCAGGACCCTGGGAAGGAGTGGCAGCACCTCTGCAGCCCACCAGGATTTTTCCTGGAAGCAAAGCAGTGCCCTGAGACCTGGGATGGGAAAAGGCAAAGAGCCCCAGCCAGAACTGCCGGTGTCATAAACACCAAACGCTTCTGAAACCTGCAGGAAATAAAAGGCATCGTTTTCCCTAAAATGGCAAAAATGCTCCAGACTTAGAGGCTTTAAAGCCAGCCTGGGGAGAGCTAAATCAGCACGATGGGCATGGCAGGCAAGGCTGGGATGTAAAATTAGAAACCCCTGGCAGGCATGTGGGTATTTGTGCAGCTCGGGCTGGGATGTGGCAGATTGATCCTCCTGGGAATAACTGAAATCACATCCCTGGAATGGGGGCCCTAATTAACCTGCCTGATTGTGGGGTGGGATCGGGATCAGATTGATCCTCCTGGGAATACCTGCTGGATGGTATCATATCCCCAGGAATGGGGGCCCTAGTTAATGCAGGATGGGTTTGGGATCAGATTGATCCTCCTGGGAATGATGAGCTGCTGCATGACATCACATCCCCAGGGACAGGGGCCCTAATTAACCCCCCTGACTGGGGATCAGATTGATCCTCCTGGGAATAACAAGCCTGCTGGATGACATCACATCCCCAGGAATGGGGGCCCTAATTAACCCCCTGACTGCAGGATGGGGTCGGGATCATCTCCCTCCCTCCCTCCCTCCTGCAGGAAATGATCTCCCTGTGCCACCTTCGGATTTAAACTATGGGGAGGGAGCAGCATCCACCCCCTCTGAGCCTCCTCTTCCTCTGCTGCAGCAAGTGTGGGGCCTGTGGGATTTGAGGATTTGGGGATTCTTGTCCCAGGTACTCTGGGATGTGGGATGTTCCTCGGGAGAGGTGTGAGGATGCTGAGGATGGAGGCGCAGCTGGGAGATGCTGAGCACCTGGGTCACCTGGAGGGGCAGGAGAATGTGTCACAAAAGGGGAGAATCCAGCATGGAGTTGCTGAGGGTGTGGAGGTGCTGTTGGGGAATTTTTTCCTAGGGGAAAAGGATTTCTAGGTTTTCAATTTGGGGAGATCCCAGCGAGATCTCTGCTCACTGCAGGGGAATGGGGAACTGCCCCATCCCTGGGAGTGCTCCAGGCCAGGCTGGAGCAACCTGGGATAGAGGGAGGTGTCCCTGCCTGTGGCAGGGTGTGGGATGGGATGGGATTTTCTGTCCTTCCCTCCCCAAACCACCCTGGGAGTCTGTCATTCCGTGATATTTGCATATATTTGTATATCTATGGCCCAGCAAGGAGCGTGTGGATTCCTGAAGAGCCTCTTGCAGCCCCAAATCCCAGCTGGCAGGGCTGACAGGGCTGATCCTCCCTTTCCAGGGAGCCTGTGTGCTCCTGCTGCCAGGCAGGGAGTGTTTGCCAGCCCCTTGTGCCAGCTGTGTGCCACAATCCGTGTTTAGCTCACAGATGTGGTGTTCCAGCTGTGCACACTCTGAGGTGCAGGACAGGAGCTGTTCCAGCTGTGCTGAGGTGCAGGACAGGAGCTGTTCCAGCTGTGCACGGGGCTGAGGTGCAGGACTGGGCACAGAAGGATCCCTCAGAATAGGAGTTTGGGGTTGGCAGGGCTGGTGATCTCCTTTGGGGATCATCCCCTGCATCCAGCCCTGGGAACATGGGAGTGCAATCTGTGTTCTCCAGGAGTTTTGAGTATTGGGTTGGATTTATAAATATTGGGTTTAAGTATGAGGGGATGCTGATGTTTGCATGGAATTGTGGAGTATCAGAGCTGGAGGGAGCCATAGGATCATGGATCCAAGCCCTGGTCCTGCACAGACACCCCAAAATCCCACCCTGGGCATCCCTGGAGTGCTGTCCAGACCCTCTGGGGGAAGAGCCTTGCTCTAAATCCATCCCAGCCCCTCTGGCACAGCTCTGGATGTTTTCCCTCTCCCATGATGGGTCTGGGGGGGTCTCCCCTTGAATTCCTTGGCCAAGCTGAGGCTGCAGGAGAGGAGCAGGAATCACAGAGCAGCTGTGTTGGAAACAGTTCTGGGCGCGAATTGATGGCCTCAAAATGCTCAGTGTTTTAAGAGACTCAACAAATCAATCCCTGTGTTAAACCAGCAGCACTAAATCCTAAAGGTTATTCCCAAACACAGCTCCTTCTGTAAACCATGGAATCTCAGACTGGTTTGGGTGGGAAGGGACCCTAAACTCACCCTGCAGGGGCACCTTCCCCTATCCCAGGGTGCTCCAAGCCCCATCAACCCTGGACACCTCCAGGGATGGGGATTCCACTCCTTCTTTGGACGATCAGAGGCAGATGATCCCTCTCTGTACCAGCCCTGACGTGGATACAGATTATTTTCAGCTCAGAAAGTGGCTGCTGACTTTGTGTGCTATTTCAATCAGTCTCCCAGCCATCCCTTTTCCATGGGGTGGCTGCAGGCAGGGATGCTGGCATGGAGCAGGTCTCCCTCTGGGGATCATCCCCAGGCCCTGGAGCCCAGGAGTGCTCTGCCTGTGTGGCCCTGTGTCCACCCCAGTAAATTGTGCCTTTCCACGTGAGGAGAGCTGGATTTTCCATGCAGGAAGGCGTCTCTGGATCCCTCGGGGTGTTTTTGGGGCTGCAGAGGGAAGCTCTATTCTGGTGCTGAGCCCATATGGCCGGGTGGGTGTTTGAGGAGTGGCTGTGAGAGGGGAGGGAGGGCTGGGCTCAGCCTCACTATGCAAATGTTCTCGTCTGGAGAGCAGAAATTATTGTAAATATCTTTTTTAATTTTTCCCTTTTCTCACTGATCCCCAGACTTGCCTCAGGTGTTGCTCTGACCTCCACCAGTCTCCTGGGATTTAACAGAACATTCCTTTCTCCCCCTGGCTCTTCCCCACCATTCCCAACATCGAGCTACAAATGAATCCCCTCATTTCCAGCTGCACCCAAATTCCATGAAAAGCAGAACCAGAGTTTTTTTTTGTTTTTTTTTTAGGAAAATCCCTGTCAGACCATGGAGTCCAACCATTCCCAGTCTGCCCAGGCCACCACTGCCCCTGTCCCCACATCCACAGGGCTTTGGAATTCCTCCAGGGATGGGGGCTGCCAGGCTGGACAGCCCTTTCCATGAAGGAGTGTTTTCCTGGCACAGATTCCCAGAGCAGCTGTGGCTGTCCCTGGATCCCTGGAATTGTCCCAGCCAGGTTGGATGGGGCTTGGAGCTGCCTGGGACAGTGGAAGGTGTTCCCTGCCAGGTGGAATGGGATGATCCTTAATTTCTGTTCCAACCCAAACCAGTCTGGAATTCTCTGTTCAGCATAAGGAATGTTTCCATGCTGTCAGGAAAAGTCTGGGAATACTTGGGGCTGGTGGGAGCTCTGGAGAGCATCCACTGTGTTTTTCCAGGGCGTGGATGGGCAATTCCAGCTTTTATCCAAACCCCACTTTGCCCATGTCCCCAGCTGCCTGGGACTACCCCCACCCCAGGAGAGGGGTGTGACAGGGTTCACAGGGGTTCTTGGATGAGGCAAGAGATGAGAATGTTGACTCTATGTTCAGAAGGCTTGATTTATTATTTTAATATATATATATATATATATATATATATATATATATATATATATATTACATTATGGCTATACTAGAAAGAAATAGAAGGAAAGGTTTCTTCTTAAGGCTAGCTAAGAATAGAAAAGAATGAATAACAAAGGTCTGTGTCTTGGACAGAGAGTCCAAGCTATCTGGTCTGTGGTTGGCCATTAACTGTAAACATTCAAGATGGCCCAATCAAAAATCTACCTGTTGCATTCCACAGCAGCAGATAACCATTGTTTACATTTTGTTTTTGAGGCCTCTCAGCTTCTCAGAAGGGAAAATCCTAAAGAAAAGGATTTTCACAAAAAGATGTCTGCGGCAGAGGGGATCCATTCCCATTCCCATCCCATCCCCATCCCATCCCCATCCCATCCCCATCCCATCCCCATCCCATCCCCGTCCCATCCCCGTCCCATCCCCGTCCCATCCCCGTCCCATCCCCGTCCCATCCCCGTCCCATCCCCGTCCCATCCCCTTCCCATCCCCTTCCCATCCCCTTCCCATCCCCTTCCCATCCCCTTCCCTTCCCATCCCATCCCATCCCATCCCATCCCATCCCATCCCATCCCATCCCATCCCATTCCCATTCCCATTCCCATTCCCATTCCCATTCCCATTCCCATTCCCATTCCCATCCCATCCCATCCCATCCCATCCCATCCCTCTCCCTGCCCTTGCTCCCAGCAGGAGCTGCGTGGGGCAGGCAGGGAAGTGCTGCCCTGCTGGCGCTGCTGAGTCAGTGCCAGGCGGGTGGGAGGCAGTGATGCAGGCCTGGGAGGGTGGCAGATGGCTCTGGGAGCGGAGCCTGCTCCCAGGCAGGAGCTGCAGGGGCTGGGCCCTGACGCATCCCAGCCGCGGGGAGCGGGAGCGCAGCCTGGGGTTGGGATTAAAAACAAAATCTAATCAGGAGAGGCTAAAAATAGCAGGGCAGATTTCTCAGCCAGGATTAATTATTGCGTGGAATGTGTGTTATTGCAGGGAATGTCTGATCCAGATAACTGCTCCTGCCTCTGCTTTTCCAAAGGGATGGACAGCCCTGCTCCAGGCCTGGAAACTGCCAAACTTTCATTTTCCCCTCTTTTTTTGGTACAGAAAAAAGGTTCCCGACCTGCCAGCAGCATGTTGCATCCCTGGATGTGGGGGCAGGAGCAGGACATGCTTTCCTGTGCTGCTTCCATGGGATTTTGGAAACCTGCCGTGATTTGGGCTAAGGATGGTGCTGGCAAACACCAGGATGAGCTGCTGAGGGTGCCAGGGAAATCTGGGGGTGTGAGGATCAAAAAGTGCCCCTGGAAGAGGCCTGGCTGATAAGGAGCATACCTTTGGTGTCATGGCTCTGTTTAAATGTCAGGAATGCTCCGTGAGGACAGTGGGAATAACGCAGGAGGTATTTATGGAATGGAGATAAACAGCGTGGCTGAACTGAGGAGCAGGGCAGGAGCCTGGATTGCTCCCCAGGGTGAGGAGAAATAAAGTGTTAGGGATAAATCATGTCTGACAGACAGGAGTGTGGTCTGGAGCCACGGGAGCATGGAATGGTTTGGGTTGGAAGGGATCTTGGAGATCATCTTAACTCCCTTTTTCCCACAGACTTCCTGTGTTAAATCTGTGTGTGTTGGAATTCCCAGGGATTCGAATTCCCAGAGCAGCTGGGGCTGCCCCTGGATCCCTGGAAGTGCCCAAGGCCAGGCTGGACGGGGCTTGGGATAATGGAAGGTGTCCCTACCCATGGGGTTGGAATTAATTGTCTTTAATCATCTTCCCAGCCAGATAATCCTGGGATTCTGTGGTATTTTCATGGATTCATAAAGGGTTTTTGTGGTTGGTACCTTTAGGACACATTTTGTGCCTTCCATTTCAGGAAATGCTGTATTTTTTTCTCTTTAACCAAAGTGGGTTTTTATGAAAAAATTGGCTCAGCATCCTTTCAGGGAGGATGCTGAGCAATTCCCAATGTCCCATCCATCCCTGCCCTCTGGCATTGGGAGCCATTCCCTGGCTCCTGTCCCTCCATCCCTTGTCCCCAGCCCCTCTCAGCTCTCCTGGAGCCCCTTCAGGCCCTGCCAGGGGCTCTGAGCTCTCCCTGAATCCTTCCCCTCTCCACAGGAATATTCCCAGCTCCCTGGCCAGGATTGCCAGAACATTCTGGAGCACTCCAAGCCATCACCACTGTAATCAGGGACCAGCCTTGTGCCGGTGCTGGGGAAATGTGAGTGCCAGAAATAGCTGCTGCTGCTGTTCCCAGGGAGCTGGAGGTGCTGGGGCTGCAGCCCCACGCTGTCTGTGCTGCTCAGGAGCCCTCCCAAAGGGCTGTGCCCTTCCCAGTCTGCCAGCTGAACTTCCATGGAGAATACAGGGGGACAGGGAGAGCCTGGGAGCTGAAACCCTGCTGGGTTTGGGGGCTGAGCCCCGTTGGCGTCCCCATTTTCTGGCTGATTGCAGATCTCAGCCATCTGTTGTGTTGTGAGGTCCCCAGGATCAGGTGAGAGATGAGAATTTAACTCCATGTTCTCAGAAGGCTGATTTATTATTCTATTCTATTCTATTTCTATTTCTATTTCTATTTCTATTTCTATTCTATTCTATTCTATTCTATTCTATTCTATTCTATTCTATTCTATTCTATTCTATTCTATTCTATTCTATTCTATTCCTGTACTAAAACTATAGTAAAGAAAGAGAAAGAACACATCAGAAAGCTAGAAAGGAATGAAAAATAAAAGCTCGTGACTGACCAGGGTCCTGACACAGCTGGACTGGGACTGGTCATTAATTAAGAACAATTCACATGGAACCAATCAAAGATGCACCTGTTGGTAAGCAACCTCCAGACCACGTTACAAAGCAATCAGGTAATTATTGTTTATGTTTCTTCATTTCTTTTCTGTGGCTTCTCAGCTTCTCAGGAGAAAAATCCTGGGCAAGGAAGATTTTTCAGAAAATATCGTGGTAACAATCTGTCACCGTTGCAGATGTGAACATCAGGATATCTTGTTTATCAGTTATCCCATTTATCAGTTTTCCTTAGCTAAATGGGATGAACCAGCTGCTGTCCCTGTGTTTGGGGTGAAGCTGTGCTGCCCCTGCATCCCTGGGATCATCCCAGGCCAGGCTGGACAGGGCTTGGAGCAGCCTGGGATGGTGTCCCTGCCCATGGCAGGGGTGGGATGAACCCTGATTTCTGATCCTTGATTTCCCCCATGACCCAGACCATCCCAAGATTCCCTAATTTCCCCTGCTCTCCTGGAAGAGCAGAGGTTGCTGTGGGAATCCTTTTCCCTGCTGCAGCAAATCCTCCCTCAGTCCTGCAAGAGCAAAGGGCAAGTGTTGTATGTCTCTGTATCAAGTCCCAATCAGGCTTTACTCTTCCCTTCATGGGCCTTACATTGCAGTTCTGAATTAGCTCAGTTATCAGAAATTCATCAAACTTTGCTGTGTGATTAATTTTTCACTGGTATTTTGGAGGTTTTACAGGTAAGGTGCAGGTTTAAGGCAGATCATCCCCCCAGAGTGCACATGGAAGAGCCCCTGACTCAGCTCTGGGGATTTTAACCTGCAGGGCAGAAGCTCTTCTAAGGAAAAAGGTAAAAACCTGACAAAAAGAAGGGTATTTGTGCCTTTTGGCCAGGAATTCCTGCTGGGGGTGCCTCTTCCTCCCAATGCTAGGACACAGAGATGCCCTTTTTGTGGCCGTTGGTATCCCGTGCTGTGAGTCGCTGTAATTCCCAATTAATTCCCTCTTTCCACTGATGAGAATGAACTTTTCCCCATTGGGAAGGACACCCGTGTGTCCCTGTGTCCAGCTAACTGCATTCCAACGGCTGAAGGTGACATTTCTGGCATTCCTTTGAAGAGAGAAAGAGCCAGGGAACCTCTGGGTGCCAGAACTGCTTCTGAGGCCTCTCCCAGGCCAGGGGGAAGCTGTTAAAAGCTGATTAATGATCCGTGATTTCCCAGGCAGTGGCCAAGCTCAGGGATCAAATGGGATAAATAACAGGGCTGGGATTCTTTTCAAGGCAATTTATGATGAGCTCTAGAAAACAGCCAGCTCCATCTGGGCCCTTTGGAAATTTGGAAATAATTGGAGGATTATTAGAGGGTGGAATTAGTCGAAGCATTTATTTACGGCTTTTTTTTTTTTGGCCTCCATCTGCCCCCTCATTAATCTGGGAAAGCAGCAATGAGCTGGGCTGACAGCAAGTCACAGAGTTGTGGAATGGCTTGGATTGGAAGGGAAATTAAGGATGATCCTTAATTGGATGGGTGGGACACCTTCCACCATCCCAGGTTGTCCAAGTGGCCTTGGACACTTTTAGGGATGGGGCAGCCACAGCTCCTCAGGGTTCCCCACATGCACAAAAAGCACTCCCTGGTTTTGAAGCAATGGAGAAGGGGTTTATTGGATATTTTGGGGTATTTCTGCTGGAATTGTTACACTTGCTCAGGTGGGATTTGTGTGCAGGCAGAGCTTTGCTGGTTCCCAGAGCCCTCGGTGAGGGGGGCTGAGCTGGGAGCAGGGAACAAAATGCTCCAAAGGCTTTTCCTTTGACAAACACTGCTTAATTCCATAATAAATAATTCCACTGCAGGCAGCTCCCAAGCTGGAGCTGGAAATTTATCCTGCAAATGGATATTAATTGTGGGGAGAACTTGGAGAGATGGGAGCGGGCCTGTGGTTGGGGTGGAGGCCTCAGAGCAGTGCAGGCCACAGGCCCTGCTGAGGGGAAACTCCTGAGGGGAAAAAGCTCAAAAAATGAAAACCCTTCCATGCCAATCGCAGGAATGGAACACTGGGAACCAGGAGGGAGGGATATCCATGAGGAAAATTCATGGAAAATAATCCTGGAGTGGTTATCAGAAGGGCTGGCAGAGGTGGGGAGCATGCAACTGATCCTGCTCTGTCTGTGGGAAAACGTGGAAATGTTCATGGATTTGGGGTTGGATGGAGCCCCTCTGCTCTGGGAGAGCTGGGAATGTTCCCCTGGAGCAGGGAAGGCTCCAGGCAGAGCTCAGAGCCCCTGCAGGGCCTGAAGGGGCTCCAGGAGAGCTGAGAGGGGCTGGGGACAAGGGATGGAGGGACAGGAGCCAGGGAATGGCTCCCAGTGCCAGAGGGCAGGGATGGGTGGGACACTGGGAATTGGGAATTCCTGGCTGGGCTGGGATTGTCAGAGCAGCTGTGGCTGCCCTGGATCCCTGGCAGTGCCCAAGGCCAGGCTGGATGGGGCTTGGAGCACCCTGGGATGGTAGAGGTGTCTCTGCCATGGCAGGGATGGGATGGTTTTGTTTTTAAAATCCCTTCCCACCCAAACCATTGTGGGGTTCTGTTGTTGCTGGAATACAAGTGTGGAACAGCAGAACAACAGTGAGAGCTCAGGGCTGGGGCTGAGGCGTTGCTGAGAGAACAGAACACAAAGGAAAAGCTGAAAAATGCAGCAGAGCTGGAAGAAAAGCTGGGAATTGATTTCTCGTCCTGGCCATGGTAGCGCCTCTCAGCACTGTCTGCTGGCTGACACGTATTCCCAAGGACGTTGGGAATATTGGCTGCTGCTCTTCACCCTGAGAGGCTCTTAAATAATTTGTGCCCTTGGGTTTGTTGGGAAGGAGATAAATGGGTCTGAAAGACAAATTATATTCCTGCAGATATTTTCCCCTCCAGCGAGCTGATGTGGGAATGAGACAGAATTTGTGGCTGATTTTTCCAAGATTCTGCTGATGAATTTTTCCATGGTAATAGTGGGTACAAAATTCCTCCTTGGAAAGCGTGCTGGCAGAGGCAGGACCATGGGGCAGGAGGTGGAAATAGCCCTTGGGACATTGCCATGGGATTGCCTGGGGTGGGAATGGGGATGCACAAGGGACAGGGCATGGGAATGCTGGTGCAGATGAGGATGGGGATTGGGATTGGAATTTGAATGGGAATTTGGGTGGGAATGGGAATGGGAATGCAGGTGGATGTTGATCTGGAGATATGGGTGCAGAAGGGGATGGGGATGGGAATGATGATGACAGGGGTGTGGATGCAGACTGGGATGGGAATTTGGATGGGAATGTGAGTGTGGATGGATCTGTGTCTGGAGATGTTGATACAGAAGGGGATGAGGATGGGGATGGGATGGGAATGCAGATGTGGATATGGAAATAGGTGTGAATGGGAATTGGGATAGGGATGAGGATGGGGATGGGATGGGAATGTTGGCAGGGATGGGAATGTAGATGTGGATATGAAAAGAGGTGTGAATGGGAATTGGGATAGGGATGGGAGTGCAGATGGGTCTGGAGATGCAGAAAGGGATGTGGATTCAGATGTGGATGGGGACACAGATGTGGAATGCCACATTCAGTCCCTGAGGAGGTCCCAGTCAGGGTCAGCGCTGAGGCTCAGGAGGGGAAGCTCTGGGATGTGCTGATGAAGCTGCTGCTGAGCAGCTGCAGAGCGAGGGGCGCAGCTGGAAGAGGAACTCACTCAAATTGCCATTTGTCTCAGAATTGCAGGTTTTTCCTAAGCCCTTTAGGAACAGGATTGCTTCCACTCCACTTCATAAACAGGAGCACCTGGGCTCTGGGTGAAAATTCACTGGGAAGTACAAAATGTGTCCTGGGTGAGGCCGTGGGGTGGCTCTGGCTGTGCTCCTGCAGATGTGAGGCCTCCCTGGCAATGGGAGCAGCATCCAATGCTAAAACCCCTGGATTCATATTTTCCTCCCAAGAGATAAAGTGGGCAACGGTTTTGTCTTGTGATCAGCAGCAAGACCAGCACTGATTCCATCAGCAGCAGCATGAGGTGGGATAAACTGGAATTTTCCTGGCTGTGTGTCACATTCCATCCCACTCCCCCCTGCTGCAGCCCCGCTGTTGTTTTTCCTGTGCCTTCCCAAGTTCCCTTCCTTTCCTCCTGGCTCCTGGTGAGCCAGGCAGGGGATGTGTTTGCAGAGGTGGATGGAGCTTCCTGAAATCCAAATGTCACATTTCCACTTGGCTGCGTGAGGAGCAAATGGCAGCGTAAATCTATTTGCAGATTTCTACAGAGAGTGGTTAAAAATAATAATAATAATAATAATAATAATAATAATAATGATGATGATGAAAAAAGCAGGATTTCTTCTGGAAGCCTCCAGCAATCCATGAGCATCATCTCCCTCTGATTCCCAGGGGTCACCAGGGTGGCCATTTCTGATGCTTGAGGGGACTTTTCTCCACGGTGGGAGGAAGAGGAAGGGCAGTATTTTTTGTGCCTCTTAGTCATGGATTTTATTCCCTGTTAATCTTTTGGAGCTGGATCCCAGCCTGGCAGTGATGGGTGTGGGAGCAGATTGCTGGTGAGGCCTTTGAGGAGGAATAAATGTATTTTGTAGGACTTGCTGATGTGTTGGAGTGTGCTGATGAGGGGCTGGTTTTGTGTGCATTCATGGATATGAGGAAAATGCGGAATGACTTAGGAAGACTTTAGGATCTGACAAGTCCCATTTGCCCTTACAGCTCCTGCTGCTGCAGTCCCAGGGTTCTCAGGTAGCCCTGATGTCCCTTTGGCAGCAGGACCTTCAGAAAGGGTCTGTAAATGTAGGTGGGAATTGCTCAGTTCTGCCCCTTGGGAATGATGAATTAACGCCTGTAGAATCCTAAAATCATGGAATCCTTAGGGTTGGAAAAGACCTTTAAGGACATCAAGTGGCCCACCTCCTGAGGTGCCACATCCACAGAGCTTTGAAATCCCTCCAGGGATGGGGACTCCACCACTGCCTTGGACAACCCTTCCCATGAAGGAATTTTCCCTAATATCCAACTAAACAAGGGCAGGCCAATGCTTTTTTTTTTTTTTTTTTTTAATACATTTAGACTCACAAAATCCATTTCATGGAATTGCTGAAGGATTTCTGTGCATCCCCAATTTCCTGGGACTGCTGGAAGCTTTTCCTCCTTTCTCCTTGCAGGGATGACGTGCCAAGCCAGGACATCCTACACGGAGGACGAGGTGCTCTGGGGCCATCGCTTCTTCCCGGTGATCTCCTTGGAGGAGGGGTTCTTCAAGGTGGATTATTCCCAGTTCCACGCCACCTTCGAGGTGCCCACCCCGCCCTACAGCGTGAAGGAGCAGGAGGAGATGCTCCTCATGTCCTCGCCCCTGATCCCGCCCGCCGTCAGCAACAGCAAGGAGAGGAACAACTCCGTGGAGTGCCTGGATGGGCTCGACGAGGTGGGCACAAAGCTGCCCTCAAAACTGCAGAAAATCACCGGGAGGGACGACTTCCCAAAAAAACTGCTCAGGATGAGCTCCACCACCTCGGAGAAGGCCTACAGCATGGGCGACCTGCCCATGAAACTCCAGCGCATCAGCTCGGTGCCCGGCAACTCCGAGGAGAAACTGGGCTCTAAGACCACGAAGATGATGTCGGATCCCATGAGCCAGTCGGTGGCAGAGCTGCCCCCCAAGCTGCAGAAGCTCTCGGGGGGCGGCGGCAGGATGGAGGGGAACCTTCCGCCCAAACTGCGCAAAATGAATTCTGACCGCTTCACATAACACGGCCGGGACTGCCAGGAGGGCAGCGGGGGCTGCCGGGGGCTCGGGGCCGCCCAGGGGCCGGGGTGGGCTCGGGGGAGCCGGGGGGAGCCGGGGTGGGCTCGGTGCTCCAGGAGCTGGGGGCGTCCCGCGGGGTTCCGAGCGAGGGCCGCGTCCTCGGCGCGTCCGGTCCCAGCGCATGCAATAACCGTGTGCAATCTCTGCATCTCGTCCGTGGCATGACCTCTCCTGTATTTATACTCTGTACCCCCAAAAACACCCAGAGGGGCCTCCCTGCCCCTGCATTCCCCAGGGAATGGGGACAACACGGAGTGGGGAACGTGCAGGGGAAGCTGAACTGGAGTTGAAAGCGTTTGGGGTTTGTTTTTTCCCTGCCGTGGGTCGTGGTTTGCTCACCCAAGTTGTTTGCTGCATGTGGGTTTTTTCCTCCAAGGAGGTGTTTTAGTTCACCTTTCACATCAAATCTGCTCGCCTTAAATCCACTGCTGGTTTCTAGTTTGCTTTCAAGTTTGTTTGTTTTTTTTTTTTTTGTGGGGGGGGATTGTTCCTTGTGTCAAAGCCACCAGGAAAAATACCGGGGGGAAAAATAAAAATCTGTATTTCATCAGGCTTTGTTTAGAAAATAAACTTGTGTTCTTAAGCCTGGGGCAAAGTGATAAATAAATGACTTGAGTTCACACTTTAGGTATAATTAGTAACATTTTTATAAAAAATCTTTGTGATTTATATGTGGATGAAAATCAGTAGGATGTGTTTGATTTCTCCGGTTGCTGAAACAACCAACCATGAAAAAAGCTGAATGTACCCGTGGTGCCAAGCAGGCTCCTCTGTTGGAAGAACTGCACCCTAAAAGCAGAGCCGCGATTCCCCCAGTCCCTCTGGGCCTGGATTTCCCTGCCAGGCAGGGCAGGGGTGCTCCCAAGCCTCATCCCTCGCTGCTTTTTGTGGTGAAAGTGCTGTTTGACCTTGTTCTGAGCTGCAGAATGAGGACCCCAAAGAGTGACCCAAACCTTGGATGAATGTTGACGTGCTGGGGTTGATTCCTCAGTGCCTGTGTTTGGATTTCCTTTGCCCACTGGATCAAGGCAGGGTGGGCTCTGTGATGAGGAGGAGAACACACCTGGAGGGCCTCCAGGAGCACCTCCACCTCCAGGTGGAGCACCTTCCCAAAATCCAGAGGGTTGAGGTGCCCATGGACCCCTGGGCTGTGTTTGGGGCCTTCCTTCCCAGAGGCTGCTTGGGGGAGGTTTGGGATAGAAGGAGGGATGGGTGGGACAGGAACCCCACCAGGAACAGGGCTCCGAGTGCCATCCTGTGGGTGAAACCCTTGGGATAACATCCAGGTGCTCCCAGGTGTGGGCAGAGGAACATCCCTGGATGGGCACCTCTGGCTCTCCCTGCAGCCATGCCAGCATTGCTGGGTAATAAATGACAGAGCTGAGGGGTTCTGAGGGAAAAACTGGGATTTTGTAGATGCTGGCATGGAACGAGGACTTGGAAGTGCAGCCCTGCTGGAGCTGGCTCAGCCACCAGTGTCCCTGGAAGGGTCAGTGTGTGACTGCCACTGTATTCCTGAGCATGCTGCACAATTCCCAGAGTTCCTTCCCATGGTTTATCCTGATCTTACTCTCATTCTTTTCTTATTCTATTCTAATTCTATTGGTTTTCCATATTCTAGTTTGTTTCTTAACTTATTCGTATTCGTGTTCGTATTCATATTCGTACTTGTATTCTTCATTCTATTCTATTCTATTCTATTCTATTCTATTCTATTCTATTCTATTCTATTCTATTCTATTCTATTCTATTCCACTTATTTTTTTTTCAATTCTGATTTTTAGTCTTCCTTTTATTCATCATTCTATTCTATTCTATTCTATTCTATTCTATTCTATTCTATTCTATTCTATTCTATTCTATTCCACTTATTTTTTTTTTTCAATTCTGATTTTTAGTCTTCCTTTTATTCATCATTCTATTCTATTCTATTCTATTCTATTCTATTCTATTCTATTCTATTCTATTCTATTCTATTCTATTCTATTCTATTCCATTTTTTTTTTTTGAAATTCTGATTTTTCGTCTTCCTTTTATTCATCATTCTATTCTATTCTATTCTATTCTATTCTATTCTATTCTATTCTATTCTATTCTATTCTATTCTATTCTATTCTATTCCACTTATTTTTTTTTTCAATTCTGATTTTTAGTCTTCATTTTATTCATCATTCTATTCTATTCTATTCTATTCTATTCTATTCTATTCTATTCTATTCTATTCTATTCTATTCCACTTATTTTTTTTTTCAATTCTGATTTTTAGTCTTCATTTTATTCATCATTCTATTCTATTCTATTCTATTCTATTCTATTCTATTCTATTCTATTCTATTCTATTCTATTCTATTCTATTCTATTCTATTCTATTCCACTTATTTTTTTTTTCAATTCTGATTTTTAGTCTTCATTTTATTCATCATTCTATTCTATTCTATTCTATTCTATTCTATTCTATTCTATTCTATTCTATTCTATTCTATTCTATTCTATTCTATTCCACTTATTTTTTTTTTCAATTCTGATTTTTAGTCTTCCTTTTATTCATCATTCTATTCTATTCTATTCTATTCTATTCTATTCTATTCTATTCTATTCTATTCTATTCTATTCTATTCTATTCTATTCCACTTATTTTTTTTTTCAATTCTGATTTTTCGTCTTCCTTTTATTCATCATTCTATTCTATTCTATTCTATTCTATTCTATTCTATTCTATTCTATTCTATTCTATTCTATTCTATTCTATTCTATTCCACTTATTTTTTTTTTCAATTCTGATTTTTAGTCTTCCTTTTATTCATCATTCTATTCTATTCTATTCTATTCTATTCTATTCTATTCTATTCTATTCTATTCTATTCTATTCTATTCTATTCTATTCCACTTATTTTTTTTTCAATTCTGATTTTTAGTCTTCCTTTTATTCATCATTCTATTCTATTCTATTCTATTCTATTCTATTCTATTCTATTCTATTCTATTCTATTCTATTCTATTCCACTTATTTTTTTTTTCAATTCTGATTTTTCGTCTTCCTTTTATTCATCATTCTATTCTATTCTATTCTATTCTATTCTATTCTATTCTATTCTATTCTATTCTATTCTATTCTATTCTATTCTATTCCATTTATTTTTTTTTTTCAACTCTGATTTTTAGTCTTCCTTTTATTCATCATTCTATTCTATTCTATTCTATTCTATTCTATTCTATTCTATTCTATTCTATTCTATTCATCATTCTATTCTATTCTATTCTATTCTATTCTATTCTATTCTATTCTATTAATTTTCTCTTTTCCATATCCTATCCCATTTTATTCCATTGTATTTCCTGACTCTGGCACAGCAGCCCAGGTGCAATTTGGGGTTCCCCAGGGGTTTCTCCACAAATGGAAAACATTCCAGGGAGAAGGGCTGGAGGTGGGAAAAACCCTCCAAAAACCCTGGAAGTGGGGCAAAAACTGGAAAAGGAGCCTCGCTTAATGCAATGAAAAAGTCAAATTGGGATCAACTGGAAAATTCTGATTTTCAAATGAAAATGTGCCAAAAAAAGCTAATATTAAGGGAATTATTGCAGTGGTGAAATGCAGTCTGGGTACTGGGGGGTGCTGAGGTTGTTGGATTTTCAATCCATCCCTGCTGGATGCAGAATTCCCGAGGTTTGTGGCCAGGATTGAGGTACAAGCACAGCCACCTGTCCATATTTATTTATTTTAGAGACTTCCTTGTGTTCATATTTTATTTTTATGGTGTGTTCACTTTATTTTAATTTATTTATGAACATCTGAACCCAGCCCTTGCTTCTGCTCAGCAAAAAGAACTGTAATTAACAGTGATTGATTGATTGATTGATTGCACAGCCGGTCTGTGTTCTCTCCTGCTGAATTCCCGCTTGGATTCTCCTGGAAATTGTAAATATTTCAATTCAAATTAAAGAAATAAAAGAAATAAAAGCGTTTTTGGGCATGCAGTGTCTCCCTGGATAAATGTTCAAGTCTGGTTTGAGTTCTGTAGTAAACCCAAGTCTTGGATGGAGGCTGCAAAGCTCAGCTTTATCTCCAGCTGTGTTAAACTGGCCCAGACTGGGGTGGTTTAAGGCATTTGTCACTTATCCCCCCCTTTTGTCACTTTAATAAAATTACCAATAATAAACTCCTCAATTTCCTCCTCTCACCTTTGGGGCGGGATAAAAATCAAAGTCTCTTTGCTCTAAAAAGCAGCAAAAAATAAAAATTGGGTTGGGTTGAGCTGTGTTTCGATGTCTTTTAATTCCTTAGGGAAAGGCCTTTCCCTGTCCATGGAAAAGTGGGAATTTTCCTTGGGAGCTTCCATATCCTGCCCCAGGAGTCACCCAGAGCTGGCAGATCCCTGCCAGAAATTCCTCTGGGCTTTTCAGGGAAATTCAGGGTCAAAGTTGGGGTTTGAGGGGAAATTTTAGTGCTGGGCACCAGCATTTGGGGAGCAAAACAATAATAACAAAAATAAATGAAACAAACTATTATATACATATGTTTACATCAGTATAAACAATAATATAAATATAACTTTTTATTAAAAAATAAATAAGATAGCATATAATATCATTATTTACAGTAGTAATAATAATACAATAATATAAAAATTAATAACAACAAAACAACAATAATGATGATAATATATAATTAGGTATATTAGTAAATATAATAAATATATAATAAAACATATACAAATATTAAAGAAAGAAATAAATATACAAATATAAAGAAGAGATATAAAATAATACATAATAATATATAATACACATATATTATTTAATAAATATATAATAAACCATATTAGGAAAGGATTATTAATATAATATATAATATATAATATATAATATATAATATATAATATATAATATATAATATATAATATATAATATATAATATATAATATATAATATATGATATATAATACATATAATTAATATATAATATATTAGATTATATACTTATTATATTAGTAAATTATTATTATTAAAATATATTAGTAAATATATAATGAAATAAAATAATACATACATTATAAAATAGAAATAAGAAAATATATTCTAGAATATATAAAGTAAAATATATTAAAAATATTACAATATATTAGAAACCGATATCCAACTGTGACGGACAAAACTCTCTAACAGTTTAAAGTTAAAAAGTGGATGTTTATTGTGGCATAATTCCCAAATACACACCTCAATTTACAGGTGATTGATTACAGAGTCCTTTTATCTGTACAAGTATTGAGTACCCAAAATACAAACCCATATTCATAACTTTGGTACCTCCCATTCCCAACATAGATATTGATCTAGTACCAATATCCAAAAACCCTCTAACAGTTTGGAGTTAGAAAGTGGATGTTTCTTGTGGGATAATTCCCAAATACACACCTCAATTTACAGGTGATTGATTACAGAGTCCTTTTATCTACACAAGTATTGATTACTCAAAATACAAACCCATATTGATAACTTTGGTACATCCCATTCCCTGCTTCCTATGGTTATTGTTTCAAAAGCCATTAAACACGTGTAGTTTGTCCCTTGAAATGGGTGGGTGGTCCCTTCCATGGGGAGGGGTCCTAAAATGAGGAAGTAAATGAAGTCTTCCTCGTTCTGACCTTTCTACATTTTCAATGCAAATCTGACAAATGGACCCTTGGTAGAGCTCCCATTCCTGTCTTCAGTTGGTTTCAGAACAGAGGAATTTGTCTGATGTTCCTACAATTGTCTTATATTCCTAAAAGCTATTTACCAGTTCCTATATTCTTCATTAGAAACCCAGCTAACCAAACATTGTGCTGACAAGCAATCAATTATTAGTTAACTACAAACTCTAACTTCATCAAGGCCTACCCATTTACTTCAATTAACTCCAATAAAGCTTATCTCTAACTAAAATCATAGCTCCTCTAAAATCTCGAAATTCCTTAAAGTTTATGTCTCATCCTTGCCCTCCCCAATGGACAATAAAATCCTCCTGCTCCATCCCAGAGCTCAGCTGCGTCACCCACCAGGAATGCTGGGCTGAGCTGCAGATGGAAACACCTTTCCCCACCTTTCCCCACCTTTTTCCAGCTTTTTCCACCTTTCCCCACCTTTTTCCAGCTTTCCCCTCGGTGCTCTCACAGGAGCTGTTCCAAAGCACCGCTGAGATCTGCTCGGTATCCATGGCCGTGTGTGGATCTCCGTTTCCATGGCGATGGAGCACAGGAGCTGCTCAGGTCTCCCTCATCCGCACTGAGAATCCAACACCCAATTCCCCACGTGCGAACAACACGATGTGGACTCGCTGCTCTTCCTAAGGTAAAAAGGGAAATTTATATTTGGACTCGAACATTTATAGATTTCCAAAAGTGGCAGTGGGTTGGAGGGTGACAGTGCCACCTCTCCAATGACACTGGACAAACCAACAGTCCATTAAATTTCTCTTCCTCCATAAAAGAATATAAAACAATAAGTTATTTACACAAAGCATGTGACAAAGTTGGTTACAAGAATGGAAACATCAGAAGGCTTAGAAAATGCTAAAAAATCAGGGCAACACCCACAGATCACCTGTGGTGATCCATGGAGGAAACCATGGGATGCATCCATGAAAAATCCCTCTGGCAGCACCTCATGAGGAATTCTGGGCTGTGCCAGCACAGAGAACAATTCCCCAGTCCTGGTGGCAGGAATTCCTGTGAGGAACAAAGGAAATCCAAGGTGTTTTCCAGTGTTAGTCCTGTGGAACCAGAATGATCCCACTGCCATGGACAGACCAGGAGCTGGAAAATCCAGAGGTGCCCTACACAGCCAGGAAAGGAAGCCAGGGAGGCAGGAGGCTCCAGAGCTGGAATATTATTTGGGAGAGAATTTAATTTTAAAAAGAATATTAGTTGGGAGAGAATTTAGTTTCCAAAATATTCCCCTTTTGTCATTAGCTCCAGAATCCCCCAGTTCCGGTTTGGCTCCCACATCCATGGGAGAGCCCAGTGGGAGCTCTGCACCTACCAGGAGAGCTCTGGAGTCAGGAGATGGTGAAATGGGAATATTATCAAACCCTTCCACTGGAAACACTGCCGGGAGCTGAAGTCATTCCCAGCATCCAAAATCCTGCAATAGAAATTTTCCCACAATAAAATCTGAATTGTCATCCTCTTACCCTGCCATGATTCCCATCCCAGCTGACAGGGCCTCATCACCCCTCTCCTAAAACTTTACCATCCCAAACTCCTGTTTGGGTGCCTCTTTTCCGTGGGGATTTTGGGATTCCAGGTGCTGGGAATTGTGAGGGATGAGGGGATCCCAGCCCAGGGCTGCCCACGGTCCCTCCCAGCTCCGTTTGCTTTTAAAGCCCTCAAACAGCAGCACCTGATCCCCACGGATCTGGGCGGGCCCCAGCTGAGGAAAAACTGCCTTA
The DNA here is from genome assembly GCF_047830755.1 of Zonotrichia albicollis. Classification (NCBI taxonomy): domain Eukaryota; kingdom Metazoa; phylum Chordata; class Aves; order Passeriformes; family Passerellidae; genus Zonotrichia; species Zonotrichia albicollis. The sequence continues at coordinate 1,137,416 of NC_133828.1, read as the reverse complement.
TCCCAGGAATTCTGAAATGTTCCTGCTCCCATGGGGTATTCTGGATGGGACCTGCCCCGTCCTGAAGATTCCAGAGCACCATTCCAAATAAAAGAGGCCACAAGGAATGACTTCAGGTTGTCATTCCTCCCCAGAGTGATCTTTAGCTGAATATCTGAAATATTTACGCTGCTTTACCTGAGACATTCTTGCCAAATCCTGAAAATCTGATGGAAGATCCTGCTTCCAGCAGGAGACAATGCTTGGGAAAGGAGTTTTGGGATTTTTTTTTTTTAATTAGTCATTTCCAGCAGCACAAACCTCCTGGGTTTTATTCCCCTTCCCCACTCCATTCAGGAGTGGCTGTGTTTCTGCACAACACTTCCCACACAGCCCTGCTCCTGGCAGAGCTGGGATGCTGCACTGCATTCCAGGCTTTTTCCAGGATATTTTGGAAGTGGAGGCTGCATGAGCACGGAGGAGAATTTCCAGCACTTGCTAAATCACGCACTAAAAAAAGATGAATCCAGCCCAAAGTCACCTTTTGGAATGATATCCTTGGAATTTCAACCAGAGGAATGGACATTCACATAGAATCTGCTCCCTAAGGAGGAAGAAATGAGGGAACAGTCCTGTGTTACCCTGGGAGCTCCAATTCCCATGGAATTGTGATCTAATTCCCATTGGAATGCAGCCCTTGCTGGGAATGGGGCAGGAATTCTGTCAAGGATGGTTCTCCAAATAACCCATGGGATAATAAACCTTAAATAATGACAAATATATAAAAAATTTAAGATTTCACCAAAGAAGCCTTTGGGTTCTGTCTTCAGAGAGAGGAAAACTCCGACAGCAGGGAGGTCAATCTGCATGGGGCTGATGCTCCTAGATAAATACATTTGTGTTTATTTTCCATCCAGCTCTGGTTATTTGACCCATTTTTGGGTCAAAAGCAATTTCAATATTCCCATTCATCCACGTAAATTAAACATCAGTTCAATCTACAAAACTCGAAATATTTTTCCTCCTTTCCCCTCCCTCTTAGGGCAAAACAACGCCCAATTTGTGCATTTGAGCTGTTCCCAAGTGCTCCTTCCCTATCCCTCACTTTCTCCCCCTCCTGCCGTTAATTTTCCGAGCGTTTGTGCAATGGAGCCCTGGAGAAGCGGCTGCAGCAGAGCCCGGGTCCCGTTTCTATAGAGACGGAGCTGCTGCATCCCGGAGAGCCTCGGGAAAGCGGGGACAGGAGCAGGACAGCGGCAGCGCCACCGAAAGGTCCTGCGGGCCCCACGGCTCCATTGTTCCGCGATTAAACCCGCTGGGGAATTGCAATCCACGGCGATCTGGGGCTTGGAGCCGCTCTAATGAGGGAATGAGGGTTTGGAAAGGGGAATTGCTGCTGGAACCCCCAGCACCGTGTCCCAGCTTCCCCCTCCTCCTGCTTCCCTGGCCCCTGTCCCAGGTTTTCTGTCCTGCTCTTCCCTCCATCCCCTATCCCAGGTTTTCCCTTCTGCTGTTCCCTCCATCCCCTATCCCAGGTTCTCCTTTCTGCTGTTCCCTTTATCCCAAATCCCCCTTCAGGCCCTGGCAGGGGCTCTGAGCTCTGCCTGGAGCCTTCCTTCCCTTCTCCAGGGGAACATTCCCAGCTCTCCCAGGCTATTCCACAGCAAACCCATGGCAAGCTGCAGCAGACACTCCAAGCCCGGGATGGGGCCGCAGCTTTTCCACCCAAAATCCCTGCAATTCTCTGCCAGGGCATGCGGGAGGAAAGTTCTGGAGCTGCAGGGTTATTCCCAGCCCTGCCGTTCCTGGGGAAAGGAGAGGAGCCGGTCCCGGAGCTCCCGTCCGGTTGCCATGGAAACAACCTTGCCTGGAAAGGGCATCCCTGCATCCCGGAGCGGCTGCGGCTCCCGGAGCATTGCGGAGGCCTGGAGAGCCCTGCTCCCACCGCCCGGCCCAGCCCGGCCCAGCAGCATTGCCAACCCCTGCCCGAAAACCTCCCTCTAAATCCTCTGCTGGCGCCCCTCGTGCCTCTGTCCCTTCCCATGTTCCCAAATCCCCCAAATCCCTCCCAGAGCAGGGCTGGCAGTGCCTCTGTCCCTTCCCATGTTCTCAAATCCCCACCAGGGCAGGGCTGGCAGTGCCTCTGTCCCTTCCCATGTTCCCAAATCCCTCCCAGAGCAGGGCTGGCAGTGCCTCTGTCCCTTCCCATGTTCCCAAATCCCTCCCAGCCGGCTCCATCTGGCACAGGTGGGAATGTTTAATTAAGGAGCTGTTTTTAGCCCATCCTCACACCTTGGAGCAGGTGGGCAGGGATGGGCACCTGCCCCAGGACCCTGCAGGACAGGCTGGATTCCATGGATACCTGCTGGAAAAGGGCAGGAAATCGTTGCACTCAGCATCCCCAGGCTCCTCATGGTCCACACGTAAATTCCACCAGCAGCAAAGTGGGAATTTGCTGGGATGGGCAGGAAATGTTCCCAAAATCCAATCTCCAATACCCCAAAATCCACCCTGGGCCAGCCTGAGGCCGTTCCCTCTCCTCCTGTCCCTGTTCCCTGGAGCAGATCCCAAATCCCCCTGGCTGTGCTCTCCTGGCAAAGAATTCCAGATTTTTGGAGGACACAACCTCCTTTTTATCCCAATTTCCCTCTCTTTCCCCATTTCTGAGGTACTTGAGAGGTTCAGACTTCACAACACCTGATCCCAGAGATTCCCCTCTAACGTAGAACCCTCCCTTTTAATTTTTAATTCATATGGAATTTAGGGGTTTTCCCCCATGGTTTCTTTCATATTTCAATATCCAATTCTATTTATCAGCAAACCTACAGTTTATTCGTAAAACCCAATCTCTTTTTCCATTCATCAATCAGTGGAATCCTTCCCATTGTTTCTTGTCTCTCCCAGTGCTGGTTTTACCCACCAGCAGCCCCACAGCTGGTTTGGAAAGATAAATCCCCCATTCCTCTCCATATTACCTCATGCCATTGCTCCCTGGGTGTTTATGCAGAGATGTATAAAAATGTCACCTTAAAGTTCTGTCTATTTCTGAGGCCAGTGTATTTTTAAACCAAGGTTTTAAAGGGAGTGACATTAAATAAGGTGGGAAGGGCTGTCAGAAACAGAGGCAAAGCTCCAGCCTTGCCCTGCTCCCATTGCTCAGCCCTGGATGGATCCATTTGTTCTGCTCTGCCCTTTCCAGGCTGTTGTGAGGAACAGGGAGCTGCCCTTGGAACTGGGATTCACTGGAATCCCCTGCCTGGATCACAGGACATCCCCTGAGAACCTCACTGCTGAGAGCAATGGGGCATTTGTCCTTCCAAACCAGCTGTGGGGCTGCTGGTGGGTAAAACCAGCACTGGGAGAGAAAAGAAACAATGGGAAGGATTCCACTGATTGACGAATGGAAAAAGAGTTTTGCTTTTACAAATAAACTTTAGGTTGGCTGATAAATGAAATTGGACATTGAAAGATGAAAAAAACAATGGGGAAAAACCTCTAAATTCCATAAGAATTAAAAATGAAAAGGGAGGGTTGTACAGTAGAGAGAAATATTTGCCAACAGGTGTATTGGGGAGTCTGAACTTCTCAAATACTTCACCCAATGGGAAAAGAGAGAAGGGCAATGCAGCTGGGAAATTGGGACAAAAAGGACGCTGTGTCCTCCAAAAATTGGAGAGACCAATGGCCTATGGCCTCTGCCTTTATTGGAACAGAGTTCCAGGACTCCTCTGTGTCCCTTTTGGACACAAACCTCTGGTGTTTGTCATTAATTTTCCCAGCACTGGGGACATCTGGAAGTCATTACTGGAAGAGCCCTGGGTGCCACCACTGCTGCTCCCCAGAGAGCCCCTGATTTGTCCAGCAAAGTTCCTCCTCCCAGGGATCATCCCTCAGTCTCTGGGATCACTGGGGCAAGGTGTTAAAAAACAAACCAGGATGCAGAAAAACACTCAGCAGCCCTGAAATGAAAGTGCCTTCATTCAGCAAAGAAAGGGATTATTATTAGAAGCTCATTTCTTATTTATAAGCAGCAGCAAATGTTAATAAGGGGAAAGTCAGCAGTTGCCTAATGAAACCCAGAGCAGCTGGGTCAAAGCACAGAGTGCAAGGGAAAATAAAACTCCAGCAGCTCCTGAGCAGCAGGGATTTCAGATTGGGCTTGGAACGAGGAGGAGGCAAAGCTGCAGAGCTCAGAAGGGTGAGATGGCCACCCCAGGGAGGGCTGGGATCAGCCCTGACACCACCAAATTCCAGAATCCCTGAGGCTGGAAAAGCCCTCCAGGATCACCAAACCCATCCTGTGCCTCATCCAGAGTCATCAAACCCATCCTGTGCCCTCTCCAGGGTCTCCAAATCCTTCCAGTACCCACTCCAGGGTCACCCAACCCATCCTGTGCCCCCTCCAGGACCATCAAACCCATCCTGTGCCCCCTCCCCAGCCCAGAGCACTGAGTGACTCCATTCCCAAACTCCACTCTCAGTTTTTTCCTGGTTTTCTATTTCCAGTTGTCAAAACTTTTAGGGAAATGTGTTTTTAGGAATTACCAAATCTAAAGGTTATTTTTTCCCCCCCCTCAAACCACAAATACCTGGATCAGCTGAGGAGGCTGGGCAGGGGCTGCACAATCCCTGAGGATTCTCCAGCTGGAAAGGGCTCAGCCTGGAGAAAAAGAGGATCCAGAAGGGAAAAGCTCTGCAGCAGAACCTTCCCTAAACTCCCCTCACTTCTTTTTTCCCTCACATTTTCCATTTTCTCCCACTTTTTGATTTTCCCCTCATGGCAGGAGACACCCTGAAGGGAACCCAGCTGGGGAAGAGGCTGGAGAATTCCTGAGGGAGCTGGGAAGGGCTTGGCCTAGAGAAAAAGAGGATCCAGGAGGGAAAAGCTCTGCATCAAAGCCTTCCTCAGACTCCCCTCATTTCTTCCCCCCTTCATGTTTTCTCCCACTTTTTGATTTTTCCCTCACAGCAAGGGAGACCCTGAGGGGCTGGAGCAGAACAGGGAAGGAAACGGAGGTGGAAAGGGCCTGGAGAATCCCTGAGGGAGCCGGGCAGGGCCTGGAGAATCCCTGAGGGAGCCGGGCAGGGGCTCAGGCTGGGGCAGGGGCTCAGCCCAGCACTGAGGTCACCCCCAGAGTGTCCCCAGAGCCCCCCAGGGCAGGAGCAGGGATGGGGAGAGGCCTCTGCCCTCAGAGCTGATTTCTACCAAGGCAGATTTTCCCTGTTTTTGCAGGGCTGGCAATTATCTGCTTGACCACTAAATTACAGGCTGTTAGGAATCATTTTATTCATCTGATAATTACAAGATTAACCAAAGCTCTCTATCTAGCAAGAGTTCATCTTGCACATGGGGTGGGCTGGAGCTCATTAGCTGGAACTGGCTGGTGTTAATTTAAAGGATAATAGCCCTGTGCACCCTGAAAAATCCGAATTTCCTCTCCAGCACCCATTACCTGCGTTTTTCCATGGCAAAGTGGCTCTGCCTGGGGTAAATACCAGTTCAGGGTTTGAGCTGAGCTCTGTGCAGCCCCTGCAGGCTGTTGGGAGCCTCAAAACACAAACCCTACAGGGGGAAAGGACAGAAATCCTATAATGGGGAAGTGCACAGAAACCCTAAATGGGGAAGGAAACAGAAACCCTAAATGGGGAAGGAAACAGAAACCCTGCAATGGGGAAGGGCACACACAAACTCTAAAGGGGGAAGGCACAGTGTGGAACGCTGTGGATTCCCATGGTGATGGAGGAGGAGGAGGAGGAGGGCTGTGCTCTGTGTTTTCCAAGCCTGCAGAGTGTCCAGAGCACTCCTGTCCCCACTGGCAGGGCCCTGCAGCCCCATCAGCCCCTGCTCCCTCCCATTCCTTCCAGGTGAACCCAAAGCAAGCAGGATGGGACTCAGCAGGGCAGGGAACACCTGGGGACACCAGCAGAGCCTCAGGAGCTCTGGGAGACTGCCCTGGAGCATCCCTGCAGTCCAGGATGGGATTGTGATGGGCAGGAGGATCCAAACCCAGTCCCAGAGCCAGCACCCAGCCGGGGATGCAGCTGCAGCAGCTCTGAGCATCCCACGGGATCAGAATTATTTGGGTTCTCAGCCCAGCCTGCTCACTGGAGCTCCCACTTGCACCTGGGACTGGCAGCAGATATTCCAGAGAATCTGTTTTGGCTTGGAATGGTTCCATGTACTACAAAATAATGAGGTTGGGCACTTTTTAGGGGCTGTGCATGTGCAGAGTTGTGACGGTGTTCACAGGGGTCCCAGGATGAGGGAAGAGACGAGGATCTGACTCCATGTTTCAGAAGGCTGATTGATTATTTTATGATATATATTACATTAAAACAATACTAAAAGAATAGAAGAAAGGATTCCATCAGAAGGCTGGCTAAGAATAGAAAAGGAATGATAACAAAGGCTTGTAACTGACCAAGACAGTCTGGACAGTTGGGCTGTGACTGACCATTAATTAGAAACAACCACATGAGACCAATCACAGATGCACCTGTTGCATCCCACAGCAGCAGATAACCATTGCTTACATTTTGTTCCTGAGGCCTTTCAGCTTCTCAGGAGGAAAAAAGTCCTAAAGAAAGGATTTTTCATAAAAGATGTCTGACACAGAGTGAGCCATTTCTCACCACAGGTTGGGGGATTAGCAGGGCCAGGCACATTTATCTGGTCCCAGAGGCTGGGAATGCTCAAGGGTTTGATTTATCCCCCCTTTGCCTGGCTGTCCCTGTCTCTCCAGAGGTGCTGAAGCCCTGTCCCCAGGCAGGGTGGCTGCTCCAGGAGCACATTGCATCCCGAGGGGTGGGAAGGGACAGAGCTGAGCTCAGGTTGCCCAAACCCTCCCCGGCAGCCCTGCCCGGCTCTCCCCAGGCTGCGGGGCCGGCAGAGACAGCCCGGGGCAGGGGGACAGCCCCCAGGAGCTGCGGCTGCACTGGGACCACCCTGAGCCGCCACAGCCCAGCTCCAGCTGCACCCCAGGCACACAAAGCGCTGCCCAAAACACCAGTGACACATACCTGCACCCCACAGGGATCCCACAGATATCCACACATCCTTGCACCCCACGGGCACCCCACAAATACCCCATACACCCACCTGCACCCCACAAATACCCCACACACCCACCTGCACCCCACAAATACCCCACACCCACCTGCATCCCACAGATACCCCACACACCCACCTGCATCCCAGGCCAGCAGCAGTGACAATTCCCAGAGGGCGTCGGGACCATCCCAAACTTCCCTTCCACGGCAGCTCCAGCTGGGCCTCCTGATGAGGAGCAGGGTGCCCCTAATTAGCACTCCAGCTAATTAGCACATGAGCTGTAACCCTTTCCTGGCCTCACAGGAGGAGCTTGGGTATTGGGGTACACAAAGCAGAGAGTGCTTGGAGATCATAAGAGATTTGATAAACAAAGTGCCTTGGTAAGAGCAAACAGGACTTGGAGGATTAAATCAAGATTCAAAGAAGATTCAATCACACAGATTTACCTGAAAAAGAAAATTGCATCAAACTCTGCAAGCAAGAGATGTTGTAAAATGCATAAGTTTATGTGATTTTTAACCCAATCATTACTGGCCTTCCTAGAATGCTGCATAAGCATTTGTATCCCTCAATAAATTGGGATTCTTTGACCATTTCAGCGAGTCCTGGTCTCTCTCTCCATCGCCAGCCCTTGGGGTGGTTCCCTCACTGCAGCTCTGCCCCCTCTTCCCCCAGGCAGGTTTTGCACTGAAATCCCAAATGATTTCCCTGGCCCTGCTCTTCCTGTGTCCCCAGAGCAGCTGGGTGTGCCAGCCCAGGGAAGGTGCCAGGAGCCTGGCACACACACAGCCCACATCTCACATCCCACACCCCACCCCGGGGATGGAAACAGATCAGAATGGGGCTGGGAGGAGGGAGGGATGGGAGGAGATGGAGGGAGGAAGGAAGGAGGTTGAAGGAGGAAGGAAATGGAAGGAGATGAAAGGAGGAGGGAGGAGGAGATGCAAGGAGGAGAGAGATGGAAGGAGGAAAGAAGTGGAAGGAAGAAGGAGATGAAAGGAAGAAGGAGATGGAAGGAGAAAGGAGGTGGAAGGAGGAGGAAGGAGATGGAGGGAGATGGAAGGAGAAGGGAGACAAAAGGAGGAGGGAGATGCTCAGTGGAAGGAGATGGAAGAAGGAAGGAGATGCTCGATTCTCTCTGGCTGATGGTGGGCAGGGCCTGACCCCTCCCTGGTGCCAGGGACTGTCCCCACCCTGCAGGGCATCCTGAGCCACACATGTGGCATTTGGGGGCATGGAGAGCAGGGATTCATGGGGAGCTGGGCACCTCTCTGCCCTCAGAGTGTTCTGGAACATTCCAGCCCCGCTGGATCCATCACTGCTGGGAGCCAGGGCATGGCTGGGGCTGGGGACAGCCTGAAGGATGCCACCCCTGCCTTGTTCTCTGCACTCCTGCTGTGGGAGGCTGAGTTATGAATGGCACCTGGGAGCTCAGCCAGGGGAGGGGTGTGCAGTGTTCCTGACATCCTTTATGAAAATCCTTTCCTTAGGATTTTTCCTCCTGAGAAGCTGAAAGGCCTCAGGAACAAAAATGTAAACAATGGTTATCTGCTGCTGTGGGATGCAACAGGTGCATCTGGGATTGGTCTCATGTGCTTGTTTCTAATTAATGGCCAATCACAGTCAGCTGGTTTGGACAGAGAGAGATGAGCCACAAACCTTTGTTATCATTCCTTCCTATTCTATCCTTAGCCAGCCTTCTGATGAAATCCTTCCTTCTAGTCTTCTAGTATAGTTTTAATGTAATATATATAATAAAATAATCAATCAGCCTTCTGAAACATGGAGTCAGATCCCCATCTCTTCCCTTACCCTGGGACCCCTGTGAGCACTGTCACAGAGGGGTTTGCAGTTTTCCATCCTTTTCCTGTGGGCCACAGCTCCATTCTGCTCCATGAGCCATCCCTGGGTGACTCAGCTGTTCAGGCTCTGCTGCAGCCCCTGTGTGTGCACACACCAATTAAACAGCCCTCTGAGCACTCCTCTGGAGCTGACAAGTTATTAATGAAACACTTTCCTGTCTCCAAGTGTTCCCTCCAGGGAGAACAGGCTGGGGTAGGGCTGGCAGGGGAAAATTCGAGCCCTGAGAAGAGCTAAACCACCAACTTGTGAAAGATCTAAACACCATCAGGTATTTATAACCCTGTCCCTCATTACCTATGGATGAGCATAAAAGGTTTTTACCTCCAGAGAGGGGCTTTGCATATGGATGAAGCACGGAGAGAGGAGCCAAGCCCTGTTCCCTCAGGAGAGCAGCACTGCGAGTGCCTTTCCGTGTTAGGGCTGCTGTGACGTGTGCCCTCATCCATAATGCACAATATTCCCACCCTAAATATAGCTCTGCTCCTCGGGAGCTGCCACGGCACTGGGATCCAGGGGTGCCAGGGTGGGGATCCTGGAGCTGCAGCCCCCTGGGCTGGGCTGGGGGTCCTGGGGCCATTGGGATGTGGAGCTGCAGCCCCTCTGGAGCAGCCCTGTGTGGGGTGGAGATCCCAGAGCTGCAGGGGCTGGGACACCGAGGGTCTCACCAGACACTGAGGGTCCCATTGGACCCCCTTCACTGGAGGCACAGGGTGGGAAGGAGTTGAGGGACAACCTGGGGGTCCCGTCCCATCCCATCCCATCCCATCCCATCCCATCCCATCCCATCCCATCCCATCCCATCCCATCCCATCCCATCGATGCAGTTGTGGGGTTTAAGGACCCGTTTTGCCCTCTATTCCAGACTGGATTGGTTTGGAAGGGGCATTAAACACATCTCCTTCCACTCCCTCCATGGGCAGGGAAGGGAACCTTCCAGCCATGCTTGAAGGCACCTTTAATTGGGCTTTTTGTGCCCCTTAAATTGGGCTTTCTGTGTCCCTTAAATTGGGCTTTCTCTGCCCCTTTAACTGGGCCTTCTGTGCCCCTTAAATTGGGCTTTTTATGCCTCTTAAATTGTACTTTTTATGCCTCTTAAATTGGGCTTTCTGTGCCCCTTAAATTGGGCTTTCTCTGTCCCTTAAATTGGGCTTTTTCTGCCCCTTAAATTGGGCTTTCTGTGCCCCTTGAATAGGGCTTTCTCTGTCCCTTAAATTGGGCTTTTTCTGCCCCTTAAATTGGGCTTTCTCTGTCCCTTGAATAGGGCTTTCTGTGCCCCTTAAATTGGCTTTTTGTGCCCCAAAATGGGATCCCAGGACCCAGAGCAAAGCGTGCCTGCTGAGAGCTGCCAGCCCAGGGAGTTGTTCCCTCCTGGAGCACCCTGGGCTCTGCCCTGGCTGAAGCCCAAGGCCCTGGCACAGCTTCCAGGTGCTCTTTGCCAGGAGCAGCAGCCGTGCTGGGCCCCATTTCCCTCTCCAGCAGCTGCCCCAAGGAGTGCCAGCCCAGGTGCTGGAGATTCACCAGCCTGGGGGAGCCTCCAGATCTGAGCCCTGCACAGGAGGGACACAGAGCCCAGGGAAATGCTGCATTTCCATCTGTGCCATGGAAGGGTTTGCTCTTCCTCTCTGCACAGGGAGGAGATTATTTAATTATTTCAATATTTAAGTATTTAAATAAAATCAAATTAATTATCCAATTAATTAAATTTGATTATTAATTCTTTAATATGTTAAAATCTTCCTGCTCTGAAACACCTCTTGGGGTTGTTTTGGGAGAAGATCCCAATCCCATTTCACCCTGCCAACTCCTTGTTGCTGTTTATCACCAGCCCTGGCATTAAGCAGGTGATGGATGAGCACACTCTGCTTTTCCCTGGGAATATGTGCAGGGAATGCTTGGATAATTACCTGTGAGAAGAGAAGAGCCTCCTGAGCTGGGCTTTAAACGAGCTGAGGGGCTGGAATGGTTCTCTCTTTAATTAAACCCCTGACAGATCCCATATTTCACCTCTCTGTTAGCCTTGGCCCTCTCCAAGGCTTGTCAGGAACCCCTGATTCCAAGGGCTGAGGAAGAGGAACATCCTGGGTGGAGCTGTGGCCTTGTGACTATCTGTGATTCCATTTCCCTCCCAAAATCTGGGAATTGCAGAGCCCAGCTTCCCCTGGGAGCTGTGGGAGTGATCCCTCCCAACCTGGATCCATCCCAGCAGGGAAATCACTTCCCAGATTCAAGGAAATGTTTCTCCAGTTTCAGAGGCCCAGGGAACACTGGTTTTCCCAGGGAATGGATCCCCAGTGCATTGGGATTTCCTTCAGTCTCACCTTTTCTTCTCCTCCTCATCCGCTTCCAGGGGAAGGAAACCACCTGCTGATGGTTTGCTCCTCCTCCTCCTCCTCCTCTTAAAAGGTTTCCTGAAGTTCCCGGATATTTGGGAGACAACATGACTGAAAATGGAAGTGAGATTGTTCCAGGTGTTGTTCTCAGTCTCACCAAAATCTTAAATAAGCAGAGGAAAATTTATCCATACACATTCCATAGAATCCTAAAACCTCGGGATGTTTGGATTGGAAAGGATCTTAAAGCTCATCCAGTTCCACTCTGCCATGGCAGGGACATCTTTCACTCTCCAAGCCCTGTCCAGCCTGGCCTTGGGCACTGCCAGGGAATGGGGAACCCTCCCAAAGCTCCCCCAAATCCTATCAAAAGTGATTTTCCATAATTTAAATATTAAAGTGATTTGCCATAATTTAAATGTTAAAGGGATTTCCCATAATTTAATAATTAAGTGTCCTCTTCAGCCTCGTGGTGGCTGCACCAGTAGAACACCAGCAGGTCTGGCCCTGGCTCCCTTTGCAGAGCAGCAGGGTGATGGACAGCACAGCAAACATGTTTTCTTTGGCTGGGAGAATTCCTGCTTTCCCTGCATTCCCTGCAATCAGTGGAATCTGTTTAAGGAGCAGGACCATCCCTGATGATCTCCTTACCTTGTTTGGGGTGTCATCAACGTCAGAGCCACAGAGCCAAGGCCAGACCTAAACCATCCCTGGCCTGTGCTAAACCCAGCTCAGCCATTACAGCAATCAGAGCTCATTTTCCTAGGGAAAAACCAGCTCCAGGTTTTCCTGCTTCCCTTTAACCAAAACAGCCTGGAATGGGGCCAGGCAGAGGGACCCGGTGCCAGCAGTGACAGAGTGGGGCTGTGCCTCCCAATCTGGAGAGGGCCAATTAGCACTCCAAACACGCTAATGAGGCAATTCATGGGGGAAAAGCAATAATCAATCAAATCCCAATCACAGAGAGATTGCTCTGCTGCATAACAGCAAAGTTTCATATCCAGGTGGAAAAACTGAGGGGGAAGACTGAGGGGGTTGGAGCCAGGCTGGGAGAGCTGGGAATGTTCCCCTGGAGAAGGGAAGGATCCAAGGAAACCTCAGAGCCCTTCCAGGCCCAAAGGGGCTCCAGGAGAGCCTGAGAGGGACTGGGGACAAGGGATGGAGGGACAGGAGCCAGGGAATGGCTCCCGCACAGGAGGAGCAGAATCCAAGCCTGGGATGTTCCTGGGATTTGCTCTCACCCTCTGCTCTACCCCATCCCCAGGTTTGGAATTTCTTCTCCCTGAGAAGTAGTGTTTCTGTAGTGAGGAATATCGATGGATCTCATCTGACTGTGCCCAAAATAGCCTCCCCAATGTGCTGAGTGTGGATTTTCTGTCAGCAGCTACCACACAGAGCAGGGACAAGCAAATTAAACCTTTAATGGTTTCATTGTGTTCGTTGTGAATGGTGAATAGTCAGAAAAATAGTTACATCCATTCTCTAATTGAAGATGGTGCCAAGTTTCATATGTTAAGTGGACTATTAGATTGTACAAACAAGTTTGTTCATGGGATTTTTTAATGTCTAAGTATTTGAACTTGCAGCCTTTTAAAAGGCACGTGTATGTTCATGGCTAAATGCAAAACATGCAGTTATAATTTAGTGAGGGAGCAGGGATTTCACTGATCCCCACTTTGGGCACAGGGAACTCAAAGCTCACCCCAACCCCATGGGCAGGACCAATTCCCAGGATCCCAGATGGCTCCAGACCACCCAAGCCTGCATGGAACCCCCAGGGCAGGCACAGCCTGGGGCCAGGAGTGCTCCAGAAACCCCTTTGAATCCCGGGTGAAATCCACATTTCCCCATGGCTGGGAGTGTGGGGAAGCTCTCAGTTAGGATTCCCCTCAAAGCCAGGCTCCAGGCTGCAGCTCTCACTGCCAAAGCCAAGCTTTGGGTGCTGCATCCATTGGAATGAGGCCTCACAGGCCCAGGGAAGAAGGGGGACATCCCGTTTTTTATGGGGTGGAGGCAGTGCAGGGAGGTGTTTGATGGCTGAGTTTACATCCAGCTGCTCTCCTTTTCCACAGGGATTGTGTTCAGGCAAGGCCCAGGGATGCCCAGGCCCAGCCATTGTCTCCCCAAACCAGAATCCTGCAGTGGTTGGGGTGGAAGGGACCTAAAATCCCATCCCGTGGGCAAGACAGCTCCTCAAGTGTCCCAGGCTGCACCAAGCCATGGCCTTGGACACTGTGAGGCAGGGATGGGACAGAAAATCTGGAATTTTTCTGTGTAATAAACACTCCCAAGAGGGAACAGCCCTTCCAGCACCACTGAACCCCTCAGGTGGCTGGAGAAAACCAAGGTAAAACACAAACCTGACAGAACTCACCCCTTGAAAGGCTCTGCCACCATTCCTGGGGATTTCCTGCAGGGAAGGGGAGAAAACCAGGATAAAACACAAACCTGACAGATCTCCAGATCCCCCCTCGCTGAAAGGCCTCTGCCACCATTGATGGGGTTTTTCCTGCAGGGAAGGGGAGAAAACCAGGATAAAACACAAACCTGACAGATCCCCTCTCTAAAAGGCTCTGCCACCATTCCTGTTTTTTTTCCGGGACAAAACCAGGGTAAAACACAAACCTGACAGAACCCAATCTCTGAAAAGCTCTGCCACCATTCCTGGGGTTTTTTCCTGGAGAAAACCAGGGTAAAACACAAACCTGACAGAACCCAATCTCTGAAAGGCTCTGGCTCCATTCCGGGGGTTTTTCCCTGCAGGGAAGGGGGGAAAACCAGGATAAAACACAAACCTGACAGAACCCAACTCTCTAAAAGGCTCTGCCACCATTGCTGTTTTTTTTTTCTGGGACAAAACCAGGGTAAAACACAAATCTGACAGAACCCAATTTCTGAAAGGCTCTGCCATCATTCCTGGGGTTTTTTCCTGTAGGGAAGGGGGACAAAAATGTAGTTTTGTTCTCCCTGGCTGTCCCACGTGCTGGAGGAGCAGCTGACCCTAAACCATGGGCAGCTATTTCTGGGCTGTAATTAAACATTGGCAGGGGGGGAGGCACAAAAGCAGCGCCATCTGCCACCCTCGTGGCACGGAAATAGAGCTGGAGCTGCCGCCCCTTTTGTCCTTCCCACAGCATTTTGTCCTTCCCCAGCATCCAAAGGGTTTCTGGAGCACTCCTGTGTTACTGTTATATTTTTTGGAAAAATCTCTTTGTTAACATTTCTGCTTTTGGGAAGCTGAGAAACTTCAGAAAATGAAAATTATATTATCTCATGTATTTCTCTTGTGTTTTACTGCTTTAAAATACGGTTTAGAGGTTGTTTATTCAATAAGTAATTTTTAAAATTTGTTTTATGTGAATTGTTTTCACTTATTGGCCAATAATGGCCCAGCTGTGTCAGTGTTTAAAACAAAAGTCAGGAGTTTTTCATTAGTATCTTTCTAACCTTCTGTCTGTATCCTTTCTGTATTCTTTAGTATGGTTTTGTTTCGTATTCTTAAATATAATATAAATAATATTTTAAAAATATTTAAAATAATCATTAAAATAATTAATAAAATAATATTTTATAAATATTTATGATTTAATTAATTAAGTTTATAATAATTTAAATATATAAATAATTTAGTTATAAATTTATAAATAATTGAATTTATAATAATTTAAATAATTAACTAATTACATAATATATTATTAATTCTTCATAAATGAATAATATGTAATGAATAAAATATATTTAGAGATAATAATAAATATAATAATAAATATTAAATAATATTGAAAAATATTAAATTAGAATCTAAAATTTAATATAATAATATATTATTGTTTATATATAATATAAATAATATTTATCCTATAGAATATAATAATATTTATTATTATATAATTAGGCATATTAGAAATATATAAATAATAGATATAATTATATAATTACATATATTATTTATATATAAGAATTCAAATAATATATAATTCTATATATAATTGAAATAATTATATAGTAATATTTATTTAAATAATTAAATTAGCCTTCTAAGAACATAAAGTCAAATTCACCACTTCCTTCCTAGCATGAGGCACGTCACAAATAGCACACTCCTGGCCCACCCCGTGCCTGTGCCTGCGCTGGGGGGTTCCACCCTGGCTTGGGGGGTCTGGAGCCATCTGGGATCCTGGGATCTGTCCCTGCCCATGGTATTGGGGTGAGCTGTGAGTTCCCTGTCCCCAAAGTGGGGCTCAGCGAAATCCCTGCTCCAGTTGCTGACAGAAAATCCACGCTCAGCACATTGGAGAGGTTATTTTGGGCACAGTCAGATGAGATCCATCGATACTCCTCACTACAGGAAAGCTATATTTGGCCAACTCCAACCCTGCAGAACAGACTGAAATCCCAGCACTTTGGGGTATTTTGGGGGTTTGAGGTTCTGGCTCTGCTCCCCTCCCATCCCAGGCAGAGGGAGGGCTGTGGGTCCCTGTTCCAGGTGGAACAGGAGTGACCATCCCTGGGCCTGCCCCAGCTCCCTCAGCCCTGCTGGGTGCCTCTGGCATGATCCTTTCCATTTCCCCATCCTGGATTGCTCTGAATTCCAGCAGGATGGGGCAGTGTCCCGGGACAAGGCAGCTGGGATGGGAGTGTGCCAGGAACTGGGCACTGCTCTCCAAGATTCCTGTTCTCCTGGTGGAAATAAAATAAAACCACATTAAAGTGGTTTCCAGCACAGGATCCACATTAAAGTGTTCTCTGGGGCCAGAGCAGCTTCCAAGGGGAAACTCCTGATTTTGGGACAAAGGGGCTGGAGAGGGGAGGGCCCTGTGCCACCTCCAGCACCTGCGGAGTGCCCAGGGAAGAGTTTGGATTGCCCAGGGAAGGGTCTGGATTCAGGGAAGGGGCTGGATTGGTCAGGGAAGGGGTCTGGATTGCCCAGGGAACAGTTTGGATTCAGGAAAAGGTCTGGATTGCTCAGGGAATGGTCCGGGTTGCCCAGGGATGGGTCTGGGAGCTGGAGCGGCTTTCCATAGGTGCTAGGCCTGAGGGCAGAGGAGGCAGAGCCTCCACTCCCCATAAATTCCTTTGGAGAGTCACTGGAAGCTCCTGCAGGAGCTGGGAAAGCAGAGCTGGGGCTGAGGCTCATCAGCCGATGGATGAGGTCCCTCCCATGGATATCCCCACAGCAGGACACAGATCCCCATGGAAGGAATCCCCAAATCCACGTCCCCAATCTATGAAATGCCCTGCTGGAGGCCCTGCCAGGCCCTGGGAGTGTTCCTGGCTGCCCTGGCACCTCTGCTGTGCCCGTCCCTGGCACCCATCCGCTGCCACCCCGGAGCTGGGAGTGCTGGCCATGGATAAGGATCCAGAAATAGCCCAGCCCCAAGCATGTGATGGGCACAAATCATTGCAGAGCTGCTCTTGAGCATCTCAGATAAGGGAGCTGCCAGGAGACACAGGGCACACAGAGCCTGCTGCAATTCCTTCCAGTGATGGAGGGAAAATCAACCTTGAATGTGGGGTAAGGCCAATGCCCGACAGCCAAGGCATGCCTTAGGTGCTTCCAGGGGCAGATTTGTCCTGGGTGACGTTTTTGCCACCCTGGGCTGTCAGCAGGAGCTCTGGAAATGGGGTGACATTCCCTGGGTTTGTTTTCCTGCTCCGGAGGAGCACAGCTACTTTCAAATTTCAAAGAAAACCTGAAAAGATTTTGTAGAACTGGATGGCAGCCATAGAAGAAAGGAGTTACCTGGGGTTAGATGTGGTTTCCATCCTTCAGACAGGTCCTGGTGAGGCCAGAGGGCCTTGGTGGGGCCAAATCCACGTGTAGTCAACAGGAACTGTGTGGTTTGCAGAGAACAAGAGCTCTTCTTGCTTTTTAGAAAGTCTGGAATCACAGATGGGTTTTGTTTGAGTGACCATCAAAATCTCCCCAATCCCCCCTGCCATGGCAGGGACACCTTCCCCATCCCAGGGTGCTCCAGCCTGGCCTTGGGCACTGCCAGGGATCCAGGGGCAGCCACAGCTGCTCTGGCAATCCCAGCCCAGCCAGGAATTCCCAGTTCCCAATGTCCCACCCATCCCTGCCCTCTGGCACTGGGAGCCATTCCCTGGCTCCTGTCCCTCCAGCCCTGTCCCCAGCCCCTCTCAGCTCTCCTGGAGCCCCTTCAGGCCCTGCCAGGGGCTCTGAGCTCTGCCTGGAGAGGCCCTGCAGAACAAAAATCCCATTTTTAGGACACCTAAGGGGAGGAATGTGCCATTTTAAAACACATTTTAAAATGTGTTTTTCAGCAGAACAAACGTGACTTTCAGCTACAACCACTAAAACTATTTATTGTGCCAAGAGTTCCCCACCAGGACCAGGCTCCCAAGGGGCCGGCACAGAATTCCCAGCTCTGGTTCCCCCTGGAGCTCAGGGTACCAGGAGCATCCCAGCCCCACAGCCAGGATGCACAGACCCTCAGGAAGGGCTGGACAAACCCCAGCCCCTGCACACCAAGGGCTGCTGGAGTTTGTTCTGTGGCTGCTGGAACCGAGGACATCCAGCATTGTGTGCCAGGTTCCTCCAGCCACGAATTCCACTATCACTGTCACCATGCACTCGTGGCACTGAGGGGACACCAAGGGGACAGTGTCCCTGTGAAGGCAGAGTGCATTGTTCTGGGAATTACTTATATAAATATAAACAGAAATATAATCATACCCCATAAATATAAATATAAATATTAATATAAATATAAAGTTACTAACATATAATATATAACATAAATATATAACATATAACATATAATATATAATATATGATATATGATATATGATCTATAATATAGAATATAGAATATGGAATATATGATACAATATATATTACGTAACATATAAAATATTTATATATATTACATTATATATTATATATTATATAATATAAAATTATATATAAATTAATATAAATATGCATCATATATATTAATATGTATACTTCTGTAAATATGCCGTTGTATTTATAATAGTATTTATTAATATATTAGTTTTTAATTATCAATGTCATCATTATTGTTATTAATGATAGATAATAATATTAACGTTATAACAATATATTCATATTTATATGCATATGTATATTTACATTTAGATTTATATTTACACTTATATTTATATTTATATTTACACTATTTATATTTATATTTATATTTATATTTTATAAATCCTGGATGAAAAAACCCCACAAACAATTCAATTTCTACTATCAGGCAACCCAAGAGGCTTCCAAGGACCGACAGAACAAACCCAAGCACCAGATATAAAAAATGGTAAATAATGATAAAAATGATAAATAATGATAAAAGCGGTGAATACCGAGCGTGGGCAGGCTGAGGGCTCATTGCTGGGATTAGAGCTCCCCTCAGTGGGATGCAGGGAGGGGACAGCCCCGAGTCACCATCCAGCCGGGCCTCGACACCTCCGGGGATGGCACAGTTTCTCCAGGGTGTATTCCATGAAAATTCCTGTTGGAATCTCCTAGGGAATTCATCCCGAGCATGTCCGCGCAGATTCCTGCTGGGAGACACAAGATTATGGAGGAGAAAAATGTCTTAACAGCCAATATTGCAAAGAAGCACCAAAGGGATCTGTCAGGGAGGCAGCAGCAGTGCCAGGAGCTGCTCCCAGCCTGGAACCCCAGGAGTGGAGCCTGGAATCCTGGAGCAGCTCAGAGCCACACAAAACAGCGCCCAAGGAAATCTGGGAAAAGCCTGATCGGGGATCTGAGTGCTCTGAGTGCAGTTCCCCAGCTCTGGGGGGATGTCACCCTGATTTTTTGAGATTTTCCGAGCCTTCTGATGTTTACATTCTTGTAATAAACTTTGTCACGCACTTTCTGTAAGTAACTTATTGTTTTGTATTCTTTTATGAAATAAAAATAAATTATAAACGGTTGGTTTGTCCAGTGTCATTGGAGAGGTGGCACTGTCACCCTCCAATCCACTGGTGCTTTTAGAAATCTGTAAATGGTAAAGTCAAAAAATAAACTTCCCTTTTTACTTGAGGTTGGTTTTTCCAATGTCATTGGAGAGGTGGCACTTTAAACCCCCAACCCACTGTCACTTTTAGAAATCTATAAATGTTGGAGTCAAAAATTAAACTTCCCTTTTTACCTTAGAAACAGCAGCATGTTCACATCATGTTATTTCATGTCCTATAGTGAGAGGTGGATGTTGGCCTCCAGCTATGTCCAGGGGGTTCAGGTGGATGTGAGGAAAGGAATTTTCATGGGAAGGGCTGGAAAGCACTGGAAGGCAGTGGGGGAGCCCCTGTGCCTGGGAATATTCAAGGAATGTGTGGATGTGGCACCTGGGGACATGGCTCCGTGGTGAATGCTGTGAGTGGTTGTTGCTCTTGATGACCTCAAAGATTTTCTCCAACCTGAGCAATTCCCTGATTTTATAATGCAGCATTTTCCAAGGAAGCCTCAAACAAAGAACCTGTCCCAGCTGTGCTCATGTTTCCTCCTCTCTTCTGAGCAGACCCAGCCCTTCCCAGGCAGGAGCTTTTCCATAAACCAGGTGCAAGCAAGGAGCAGAACCAAGCCCAGAGCTGCCAGCAGGGCCCAGTCTGGGTGTCCTGGTGCCCTGTCCCAGCCACATTCCCATCAGGGACATTCCTGGGCAAAGCCAGCAGGACAGAGCCAGTCCTGAGCTGGACAATGCCAGAGCTGGACAAAGGCAATGCCAGAGCTGGACAAATCCAATCCTGAGCTGGATAGAGCCAAAGCCAAAGCCAGAGCTGGACAAAGGCAATCCCCGAGCTGGACAAAGCCAATCCTGGGCTGGACAAAGCTGGACAAGGCAATGCCAATGCCAGGGCTGGACAAATCCAATCCTGAGCTGGACAGAGCCAAAGCCAAAGCCAGAGCTGGACAAAGGCAATCCCAGAGCTAGATAAAACCAGTGCCAGAGCTGGACAAAGGCAATCCCAGAGCTAGATAAAACCAGTGCCAGAGCTGGACAAAGCCAATTCCAGAGCTGGACAAAGCCAATCCCAGAGTTTTGCCACATTTTTGGCCAAGGGCAGGAGATTCCCAGGCTGGGGTGCTGGGTGGGCTCAGCCCCCAGGGCTTCTCTGTGCTGTCCCACTGCCCTGCATTCATCACTGCTGGTTCTTGGTTATTAATTACACAAAAACACCCAAACCCATGGAGAGGAAGGTGAAGAAGAAGGAGAAGGTGAAGAAGAAAGAGAAGAAGAAGGTGAAGAAGGAAAATAAGAAGGTGAAGAAAAGGAGAAGGTGAAGAAGAAGGACCAGCCTCCACCCCAAACCCTCCACCTTGCTCTATATACATTACCATATTCTAAACCCTTAAACTCTGAGTTTCCCCCCTGTGCTATCACACACTTCTATCCAACTCCACACCCACAATCCCAGTTCCACCATTCCATTCTGGAAGCTTCTCCCCAGCCTCAGGTCAATGCAGTGTTCTCCTGGGGGTCAGTGCCTGCCAGCACAGAAATCTGAAATTTCCAGCACAGAAAGCCTGAAATTCTCAGCAACCAGAACTCCAACACACCACCTTCCATGGATCAGGAACTCTTTGTGGTCTCTGGCAGGGGGCTCCTGCAAGTCTAATCCCAGGTTTTTGTTATCCTGGCAATCCCTGGGCACACATTCATTGTGATTTCCACCTGGGCCACCCCAGCCCCCATTCCAGAGGCAATGCTGAGTTTCCTCACCTGCTCATCCCAGCACTCACCTGAGCTCTGGGGCTGTGTCACTGCAGCTGCAGCTCAGGGCTTGCCTTCACATTGCAGCAGGGAGCTCAGCATCCCCAGCCGTGCAGTCCCAGGCTGTCTTGGTGACAATGTCTTGGGCACCCATTTAATTCTGTTTCTTCTAAGTGAGCAGAAGATGCCTGAGAGTGAGGACAGCAGGAGGAGGAGAAATGAGGAGTTAATTCAGGAATATCTGAGGAATAATCACAAACATAGGGATGTCCCTGCCCCATGTTGGAGTGGGATCACTTTAATGTCCCTCACAGGTCACTCCATGGCTGCTTTCCCAGGGGTTTCTCCCTCCTGTGCTGCTCCCTGGGGTCTCCAAGGGTTCTTACTGGGATTAAACAAATCCAAGGGTTTGTTTCTTTTCCCCGGGGAAAGGAAATTGCTGCCCAGGGGAGAGAAGAGGGCAGGGCTGGATGGGACATTGGGAATTGGGAATTCCTGGCTGGAAATTCCGAGAGCAGCTGTGGCTGCCCCTGGATCGCTGGAAATGTCCCAGACCAGGTTGGATATTGGGGCGGGGAGCAGCCTGGGACAGTGGGAGGTGTCCCTGCCGTGGCTGGGCTGGGCTGGGCTGGGATTTAAAATCCTTCCAACCCAAAACAATCTGAGAACCCGTGACTTTCTCCTATAATTGATTTTTTTTCTCTAAGGAGAACCCAACAAGCAGCTTAGGAAGAATCCCTGAGTGGCTGGACACAGCTGGAGCCATTCCCCCCTTTAAAGCAATTTCCTGTTATCACATCCCTATCAAAACTCCCCAGCAAGCTGCTGAATGAGACCAAAAACTTTTCCAGACAATGCCTGGGAGATGATCAAATTAGAGCAGGAGAAAATATTTTCTCTGGCGAACAAATATTGAAATTTGTTTGAAATACACCATTTCCACAACGATGCCATTTGAGTTAATTACTTTACTGTAAATGTACCTCTTAAATAATTGCTAAACCTCAAGAAATGCTTTCAATAATTGACGGAGTTTTCTGAGGGAAAAATGGTGTTATTAAATCCAAATTAAATGCACATTTGAGACACTTCAGTAGAGTGCTGCCAGAGCAGAGCTTTTCATGCTGTATGAGGAATAACTTTGGGAATTAATGGCAGGAAACCTTCACTCTGCAGCCATCCATGAGCATCTCCTTTGCTGTTTTTCCCAATTCCCACATGAATTTCAGCATTTTGGGGAGGTTTGGGAGCAGCCCCAGGTGGGGATGTTCAGCACCACCTCAAGGGGGTCAGGCCCAGCCCTGGGCTGGGTTTTTAGGGGTTGTTTCCATCCAGAACTGGGTGGAAATTCGGGAGAGCTCAGTTTCCCTCCAAGAGCAGCCCTGGGTGGGCTCCACTCCCAGGGGCAGCAGGAGCCCCCAGCCCCAGGGCCAGCCCTGTGTCCCCAAGGAGAAACTCATCAATGGTTGGGGGCTCTGTACAAATCACAAACGGGACGGGACTGCTGGGAACGTGCCTTGAGCTGGTTTATTTTCCAGCATCAGCCTCATTACATGGTGATGACAATGGGAAGATGCCACCAGCTCACATCCCAGGCAGCAGACCCAGAACTCAATGTCACAACTCACTTCATAAGTTTTTTGACCAATCACACAAAGCAAAAGCACATTGACAGCAGTTCCATCCAACCACTATAAGCACAGGTACCCTTGGTTAAACAATGCTTGATTATTTCCAATACAATACCTGCTTGTGAGCCTTCAAACACAATGCACAGAGCTCCAGTATTAAGCCTTAATCTTCCTAATATCTTGCTAGGTAAACTTTTCTGCAGCTTAGAGAGTTATTCTAGACAAGCGTTAATACACAGACCATTGTTCTATTTGCCCTTGCTTTTCTACATTTTACATAATTTTTACTGCTGACCGATCTCATGGCTGCTGCTTGGCTCCAATCACAGTTCTGCTGTCTCTGAGGCCTGCCTTTTGCAGCTTTCCCAAACCCTCTGATTTTGTGGATTCCCACAAAGCTCATCTGGAGCAGAACAGCGATTCCCACAGCCCAGGTTTCCCCTGCCTGTTAATTTTGGGGCAGTTAATTTTGGGGAGTCTCCCCCGAGCATCCCTCACTGCCCATCCCTGCAGGGCGAGGGGTTCGCTCCAAGGAGCCCCAGCCCGGCCAGGGAATCCGCAGCCCCACCCAGCACCCTCCAAATCACCCCAAAACGCCCCAAATCGAGCCCTGCGCCTTGGCAAAGATGGAATGTTCAATTCCAGACACAGCCCGGCCAGCAGCACTAGAGGGAAGCATTTCCCCACATTGGCGGCGCTCGCTGGAACCAGCGAGCCCCAGCAGCAGCAGAAAGGTGCCCGTGCTATCAAACTCTGCTAATCAACGTCAATTAACGAGCGAGCTGCAATCAGCTGCCCCCGACAAAGGCACCGAGCGGATAACGAGGGGGTATTTGGCTGAAATTCGGTGTACAGAGGATGGCAGTGCCTCCCCGAGCCGGCCTTATTCCAAAGGGGACAAGGAGCGCCGAGCTCAGCCGGGTCAGGCTGTCCTTCAGCCCCCCAGAAATTCAGGGCTTTGTTATCCCCCTTGGTCCGCTGGGGATCCGCTCCTGCCCCTAATTAGGGGCGTTAATTGCATCACTAGAGACAGCCAACACTTGACACTTGTGATGGGCAGGAAAAGGGCTTTGAGCGCCTCTTCCCACAGGCGGGAGGAAAATCCTTCCGAAATTCCTTAGCAAAGGTCCAGGGCTCGGTCCTGCCCAGCACAGCCTGGTGCACCAGAGAACGGGGATGGAGCTGGAAAAGGGCTAAAGGAAGGAGATCTCGATTAATTCGAGGTGTTTGTGGTCACAGAGAGGTGGGTGATGAGCTCTGCAGGGAGGAGGATGGAGGTGGAGGCGCGCTGGGGTGGCCAGGCTGTATCCCATATCCTGCATCCCATATCCCACATGCGACATCCCATATCCTACATGCATTCTGCATGCCATATCCCATATCCTGCATCCCATATCCTGCATCTCATATCCTGTATCCTAT
Organism: Zonotrichia albicollis; assembly: GCF_047830755.1. Taxonomy (NCBI): domain Eukaryota; kingdom Metazoa; phylum Chordata; class Aves; order Passeriformes; family Passerellidae; genus Zonotrichia; species Zonotrichia albicollis. The sequence goes on along the minus strand of NC_133828.1, from coordinate 1,113,433 downwards.
ATCCTGCATCCCATATCCCACATGCGACATCCCATATCCTACATGCATTCTGCATGCCATATCCCATATCCTGCATCCCACATCCCACATGCCCTTATCCATATTTCACATCCCATATCCTGTATCCTATATACCGCATCCTGCATTCCACATCCCATATCCTGCATCTCATATCCTGTATCCTATATCCTGCATCCCATATCCCACATGCGACATCCCATATCCTACATGCATTTTGCATGCCATATCCCATATCCCGCCTCCCACATGCCCTATCCATATTTCACATCCCATATCCTGCATCTTATATCCTGTATCCTATATCCTGCATCCCATATCCCACGTCTAATATCCTGCATTCCACATCCCCCATCCCATATCCTATCACTCATCCCACATCTCCTATCCCATATTCCACATCCCATTACCCATATCCTACGTCTCTCATCCCACATCTCACATTCCTTATCCCATATCTCATATCTCCTATCCCGCACCCCGTATCCCACATCCTGCATCCCATATCCCACATCTCATATCCCGCATCCCATATTCTGCATTCCACATCTCATATCCCATATCCTACATTCCACATCCCTCATCCCATATCCTATATCACTCATCCCACATCCCATCTCCCGCGTCCCGCATCCCACATCCCATATCCCGCATCCCAGGCCGTTCCCGGAGCCGCTGGTAGATGGAGCTGCAGCCCCAGGAATGCGGGCTCAGGCTCAGCCCCGCTCCCTCCAGCCCCAGCGTCCTTCAGGATCGCTTTTATGGGAATTCATGGAGGCCAGGAAGAGATATCCCTGTGGGGAAAAGCGGGGCTGCTCCCCAGAGTTCAATAACGCTTGATGGGGGCAGGATCCCGGGATGGGGGCAGATATCCCGGGATGGGGGCAGATATCCCGGGATGGGGGCAGATATCCCATGGGAAGCGCCCACCCCAGTCCCACAGCAGCCTCCCCAGCACACCCTGTGTGCTGATCCCAGTGCTGGGCATCACTCTGATCCCAAAGGAAGGAATTGCCCAGTGCCGAGACCTGGATCTGCAAACGGAATCCATGGATCCCAGCAATCAGTGAATTCACAAATCCCCAGGAATCAATAAATTCACGGATCCCAGGGATCAGTGAATCCATGGATCCACAGGGATCACTAAATTCATGGATCCCCAGGGATCAGTGAATCCATGGATCACCAGGAATCAATAAATTAATGGATCCTAGGGATCAGTGAATCCATGGGTCCACAGGGATCAATAAATTCATGGATCCCCAGGGATCAGTGAATCCATGGATCCCAGGAATCAGGGAATTCACTGATCTGCAGGAATCAGTGAGTTCATGGATCCCAGCAGTCAGGAAATTAACGGATCCCCAGGAATCAGTGAATTCACAAGTCCCCAGGAATCAGTGAATTCCCAGACCTGCAGGGATCAGTAAATTCCCAGATCCACGGGGATGGATGGGATATCAGGATATTGGGAAGGAATCCTTCCCTGTGTGGGCAGTGAGGCCCTGGCACAGATTCCCAGAGCAGCTGTGGCTGCCCTGGATCCCGGGCAGTGCCCAGGTCAGGCTGGCACATCCTGGGACAGTGGAAATGTCCCTGCCATGGCAGGGTGGGGTGGGATGATCCTTCCTGTCCCTTCCACCCCAAACCATTCCAGGATTTGATCATCCTTCCCTCTCTGAGGAAGCAGCACCTCTGGATGTCTCCACAAATTAATAAAAAATAACAACACGACCCCTGATTTCCGGCTGTTCCCAGCTCCTCCAAGCTAAAATTTCTCCGGGGCCCCCCAGACAGCCTGGGATGTATCCAGAGCACCAGGATTCATTCCTGCCAGGAACATCCCTTTGAACCCAGTGCCCCAATTGTGAACAGTTCCCAATTTCCCCTGCTGGAGCTCGGCAGCACACACGGGCAGCAGGAGCTCTAGAGAGCTCGGGAACGGCTGCTCCTCACAGGGCTCCTCAGATTTTTAATTATTATTTTTTAAATGGGTCCTTTTTGCCAGCTGGGAGCGATAGAACCACGCTGCAAGGACCTGCTGGTTTTTTGTTGCTCCTTCTGACAAAAGCCAGGCAGGTTTCCCAGGAAAACCCTCCGAGCTGCCCAGCTCTGCCCCCAAACCCTGGAGCATCCCTGGATTTGTGTCCCAGGCCCAAAATGCGCAGGGAAAGGGAAACAGCACCAAAAAAATAATCCCAAATAAATTTCCCTGATTCCTCCATATGGAAAAGTATTGGAGTGTAAAACCCTTCCTGAGATCCATGATGTATTTCTGATGGAATATTTGCTTCAGATGCTACAGATTTAGGCAAAAAACCCCAACAACAACAAACCCAAAAAAACCCAAAAAAACCAAAAAAACACCAACCAAAAAAAAACCCAACCAAAAAAACTACCACTGAAAAACCAAAACAAATCCAAAGTTGTTTCCCAGATTTTCAAGGCATTTGAGAATCACGACTTCTGTTAAAAACTGAAAATTAAAAAATGACTGAAAGCTCGGAGTTTCCACTCTGCTCCCAAAATCCACCCCAGAAAAAGGACATGGTTGGCCCTGGAGGCCGGGATGTCAGATCCTGGCTCCCACCTGCACCCAGATTCACTTTGGGAATGTTCCCCTGGAATTTACTGCCCCAGGGATGGTGTTGATGCTCCTCCTTGGAGGCACAGGAGCCTCTCCATCTCCCACGGGAGCTCATTGCTGGTTTCCAGCTCTGTGCAGCCTGGATGCTTTATCAGAAAGTTTCCAGCACTGAGTGGGAGCAAATAAATTAAAAAAAAAATCAGATAATCTAAGCTAATTTTTAAAAATAATGAGAAATATAAACCTTGGATGCCCAGCCCTGTGCAGCTCTCAGGTTGCAGCTTGCCTTTGCTTACTCCTGTGGTAATTCCTTCCTGCCAGCCCCAAAGCAAGGGGAGCAGCCACCCCAATGGCACCTGAGCCCTCATTCCATCGTTATCCCTCCTTTGGAGCCTCCCAGCCCCGGGCAGCCACGATCCCACCCATGCCCGGCCCTGGGGGCACGACCTTCCCATGGGAACCCCCCAAAAGCAGATTTTCAACAACTCCGTGCGGGGGAGTTTTCTTTTCCAGCTCAGGAAAGGCAGGCGGGGGCAGATCCCAGTTTGGGGTCGGGGCTGGGATTTTGGGACAGGTCCCGGTTTTGGGGTTGTGGTTGGGATTTGGGGACAGGTCCCGATTTTGAGGTCGAAGTTGGGATTTGTGGACCCAGGGCCAGGTCCCAATTTTGGGGTCGGGTTTTGGATTTGGGGACCCGGGGCCAGGTCCCAATTTTGGGGTCAGGCCGGGTTCTGGGGACAGGTCCTGATTTTGGGGTTGGAACTGGGATTTGGGGACCGGGGGTTAGGTCCCGATTTTGGGGTCGGGGTTGGACTCTGGGGACACATCCCGATTTTGGGGTCAGGGCTGGGAATTGGGGACCCAGTGTCAGACCCCATTTTGGGGTTGGGGCCAGGCTTTGGGGACCCAGGGTCAAATCCTATTTTGGGGTCGGGTTTGGAATTTGGAGACCCGGGGCCAGGCCCCTATTTTGGGGTCGGGTTTGGAATTTGGAGACCCGGGGCCAGACCCCAATTTTGGGATCGGGCTGGGTTCTGGGATCAGGTCCTGATTTCGGGGTCGGGTTTGGGCTCTGGGGACCCGTGGCCAGGTCCCGGTTTTGGGGTCGGGGCCGAGCTTTGGGGATCAGGGGTTAAATCTCATTTTGAGGTCGGGTTTGGGATTTGGGGACCCGCGGACAGGTCCTGATTTCGGGGTCAGGCCGGGTTTTGGGGACCCGTGGCCAGGTCCCGCTTTTGGGGTCAGATTTGGGCTCTGGAGACCCGTGGCCAGGTCCCAGTTTTGGGGTCAGGTTTGGGATTTAGGGACCCGTGGCCAGGTCTCGGTTTTGGGGTCAGATTTGGGCTCTGGGGACCCGTGGCCAGGTCCCAGTTTTGGGGTCAGGTTTGGGATTTAGGGACCCGTGGCCAGGTCCCGATTTCGGGGTCAGGCTCTGGGGCCTCGGCCAGCAGCACTAGGTGGCATTGTGAGACCGGCGGCTGCCCAGCCCCAAATTAGTGACAATTATCCCTCCTGCGCCGCTCTCCGCGGTGGAACCGGTTCCTCATAGCCTGCAGGATAAATTCTATAGGGTGCCTGCCTCAGTCAGGGCTGTTCCTTCCCAGGCTCTCCCTTCCCAGCTTTCACCTCAATCTGTCATCCAGATTTGACACTGCCTCGTTCCAACAGTGCTCAGGAATGACATGTATATAATGTGGAATATTGTGCACATTTACAGCCAGCGCTTTTGCCCCTTCAAACATTGCTCATTGCTGGCTTCTGGCAGCCGCCGTGCTGGAGAGAAAATAAAATTACCGGGGAAAAAAATAACAAAACCTACCAAACAAACCGAACCCGCCACAACAGAGGGTTCTGTTCTGATCGTCGGGAAGGAAAAGTTTGATTTGGGTGCTGGACAGAGCGGGGTTGGATTTTCGGGGCTTTGGGGCTCGGAATTGTCCGGCAGCTCGGGGCTAATTAAAGAGGAGCTGCACGGCGAGCTCCCCGAGCTGGCTGCTTTACGATTCTCTTCCATTAACACTCCGGATTATAAATCAAATTAACTGGCATTTCTATTAATAATAAAGAAAAAAAAAAAAAGAAAAAAAAAAAGAATTCTTTCAGGAGAGCACCCAGCCCGGCGGGCTGAGCCCCTTTTCCCGGGAGGATGAATCCCATTCCAGCTTTGTTCCCACCGCTGCCACCACCACCCTTTTCCTGCCCTCCCGGAACAATCAGGGAGATTATTTCCTTGGAGAAAACAAAACAAAAAGTCCCAATTACACAGGGATGCCTTCCCGGCTGGGCTCGGGGAGCCCCGCGCTGATCCCGCTGCTTCCAGCGGGAATTCGGCAGCAGCGGCACCAATCCCTCCTTTCCCAAAGCGAAAACACACAAATATTCCCGAGCACACAACGCTCCCAAAGCCTCTCGGCACCCCACCCCTGCGGTTTCACAGGGATTTTAAATCAAGGCTCTGTCCCCTTCCCTCCATCCCGGAGCTGCTCAGCCGCGTTCCCGGCTTTCCCCAGGCTGGGCATTCCTTTGGGATGGGTTTTCTTTCCTTTGTGTGTTTTGGGCTGGAATTTGGGATCTGATCCCGCAGCACCGCCGCTTGCAGCTGGTGAACGGGACGGGGGACAGCGCGGAGTTAAATCTTTGGAATAAACTTAGGAATGATGAGGCTGGAGCGGGGAGAGAGAAATTCCTGCCCGAGGCTGCTCCCGTGAAGGAAAACCCGGGCTAGAGCCGAGCTCCTGGCACGGGGAGCAGATCCAGCCCGGATTCGGGAGGAATCATCGGAGGAAAAGCCCCGGAGCTCGGATTTATTGTCACTGTCTAAGAGCAGAACGGCAAAAGGAGATTGTCACTGGGCTAACAACTGCGCTGCCAGGAGAAATAAAGGTGCCTCTTCCAGGGATGCTTTTTTGTGATGGGAATGTCCCTGCAGAGCTCGGCACGGCGAGGGAGACTTCAAACGGAAATCTCTGCCTAAATTCCTTCTTTCAGTCATTAATTTGAACACTCAGAGCAGGGTGGCAGGCCGGGAAGGGGCGGCAGGAGCTGCTCCAGCCCCGCACGGCGCTGCCTCTGCGGGATCCCTGCGGGAATAACCAACCCAGGAATAACCAACCCCTGGAATGGCCAACCCCGGGAATAACCCACCTCCGGAATAACCCACCCCCGGAATGGCCAACCCCGGGGGATAACCAACCCCGGGCATGGCCAACCCGGGGGATAACCAACCCCGGGAATAACCCACCCCCGGAATAACCCACCCCCGGAATAACCCACCCCCGGAATAACCCACCCCCGGGCATGGCCAACCCGGGGGATAACCAACCCCAGAATAACCAACCCCGGGAATGGCCAACCCCGGGGGATAACCAACCCCGGGATAACCCACTCCGGGAATAATCCACCCCCGGAATAACCAACCCCGGGGGATAACCAACCCCGGAATGAGCAACCCCGGGAATGAGCAACCCCGGGAAGGACCAATCCCGGAATAACCAACCCTGGGAAGGACCAACCCGCCATCCCTCGCTGCTCCTGGACCTGCATTCCCATCACAACCGGGATCCACCCCGAGCTCGAGGTTTCGCTTTCTGTTCCAGAGGATCCGCGAGGATTTAACCCTGGCTGGGCAACACAGCCCCAACAGAACTTTTCCCCTTTCCCAGCATGGCTGGCGCTCTGCCTGCAGGGAAAACGATCCAGTGCCCTTCAAACCACCCCAGCCCCTGCTCTTTAAAATCGGAAAATAAAAATTGGGTTGTTTATGGAGAATAAACAACCTCTCAGGGAGGGCTGTGCCAGGCCAGGGCTGCTCCTGCGGGATCCCGACCCCAATCCCAGCCACAACAGCCCCGAACAGCTCAGAAAGGGCAGAACAACTGCTCCTGCTCCAGTGACCCTTCCCTGATTTTCCTGATTTTCCAAGGAATTGCCGCGGCTGGGACTGTGATTAGCCGGGCCCGTGGCTCTCCCCGCTGGCCAAAGCTTCCCTGCGAGCCAGGGAGGGAAAAGGGAGCGGGGCTGGATCCAGCACATCACCCTGGAAATCCTGGAAAAGGAGGGGAGAAAGGATCCTTCCTGCACGGGAATTATTGATGGGCTTTCCTGGTCACAAATGGATCAGCTGTGATCCCTGAGCTCCAGGAATGCTGCACATCCAAATTCTCCTTCTGCGCCAGGCAGGGGCACCTCAGCCATGCCCAGCTTTGCTCAGACCTTCCCAAATAATTTATTTTTAACTCCCCCACTTGCTCTGGGCTGCAGGGAAGGAATGGCCACGGATGGATTGATCCCGGCTGAGCTGGGCAGGGAATTATTGTCACTGGAAATGTGGAAGGGCCTCTGGCAGCTCTCTGCTCTCCGTTAGAAACTTTGTTCTGCTTCAAAATAATAGGGGGGGACTAAGGGAGGAAATGGGGGATTGGACAGAGGAATCCTCACTTAGGAAAAGTGACACATCCTCGAGAACTTCCCAAAATTGTCCTTTCAGTGTAAAAGCTTGAAATTCCTGAAGGCTCCTCCACAACAGGAATACCTGAGCTGGGATCCTCCAAAAATAAACCCTGAGGAAGGCAGGGGTGGATCCTCTGTGCAGCTTGCAATTCCTTATTCCAGGAATGTGGTTGCTGCTAGCTCCTAAAAATCCCAAATCCCATCTGGATCAGCCGGGAAATTATTCCTACAGATGTCAATTAAATTCCACCACCCTTCACCAGTGCCATTTTTGGGAGCCCTTGGAGAGAGGACGTACAGAGGCACAGCAGAGGATCACCCACGGCAATGAATACACCCGGAATATCCATGGGATATCTATGGAATATCCATGGGATATCTCTGGAATATCCATAAAATATCCATGGAATATCTCTGGGATATCCATGGAATATCCATGGACTATCCGTGTCTTGCCACAGGCAGCGCATCCCCAGATCCAGGCACGAGTCGCAGGGACGTGGGGATTTTTATTTTTTTCCAGGAATGAGGATCCAGGGAGGATGCAGGGAACAAACCCCCCTCGCCCGTGGCAGCCCCGGCGGAGCGCCCTGCCATCGCCATGGCAACCGCGAGCCAATTACAGCAATTAACATTCCCGCGGAGCTGGCCCTCATCAGCGGCAGCCGCTCCTCCAGCTCCTCATTTATCCCCCCGAGCTGGATCGGGAGCTGCAGCAGAACCCGGGCTGGGATGATCCCAAATGGGAGCAGGGACGGTCCCAAAAGGGAACCGAGGATGCTCCCAAAAGGGCCTGGGAATGGTCTCAAAATGGAGCCAGAAATGGGCCCAAAAGGGCCCCAGAGGATGGTCCCAAATAGGAGCAGGGATGGCCCCAAAAAGGCCTCGGGGATGGACAAAAAAGGGCACTGGGGATGGTCCCACCTGGACACAGACAGTCCCAAAAGGGCACAGGATTCCATCCCAAAAGTCACAATATTCCATCCCAAAAGGGCACAACATTCCATCCCAAATTCCAACCCTTCCAGACAGCGCCAGGCAGTGCAGCTGCATCATTCACAAAATCACAGAATTAGAAATTATAACAATTATTTCCAGCTGGTTTTTTTTCTAGAATATTTGGGGGTGGTATTGAGACATTGAGGGTCAGTGCTTGAGCCCATTTTCAGAGCCTAGAAATGAATTAGAAATGGGGATAAACCAGAAAAATGCAGTGACTGCCTAGGTGTTTTAAAAACTTTTACTCCATTTCCAGTCTCATGAGAAGGGGGGGACAATACAGATGTTGTAATTCACACCATCACAATCAGAAACCAAATATTTCCTAATTACAGGACACTATAAGCATTTTTGACCTATCAGCTCTTGCCCCACCATGCTGTAAATGCCTTAAAGCAAATCATCTAAAACTTCAAAAGCAATCCTGCAGTTCAGCCCCATCTCCCTTTCTGTGTTTCCCAGCAAACTCCAGCTCCAAGCTCACTGTCCGCAGCCAGAGGATGGTTGGCTTATTTATTTAATTAATAATAATTAATTTAAATAAACCTTTCCTGCCAGCTCATCTCAAATCACTGAGGGTGTTCAGTTTTATCTGAGCCTGTGACTGCAGAGGTGCCAAAGAGCAGAGATGTGGTTTGACTTCAGCTGAAGGGCTGCAAGTGAAGGCAGCTGCAGGTTTGGGGTTGTCGTTTCAGGTTCAACCACAATTCAAGGAAAGACTTTGGAGAGGGGGAAAAACCCTCAAAACCCAAAACAATCAAACAAACAAAAAACAAAGCAAAACAAAATCACTAACAAAAAAAGGAAGAAAACCCAGCATACCCTCCTCCCCCTAATGAAACTCCTGGTTTTTTACCTTAATAAAAATGTGGGATTTTTTGATTACTTGGCTACTCTGCAATTTATCTGAAGCAGTAATAAATGTAAAAAATCATCCAACTCCTTCCATTTTGTGGCCCAAACAGGGACTCACAGCACTGCCCCTGCTCAGTCCAGACCTCCTGTGTGCACTCAGTTCACACTTTTGGGACAAATTATCCCAAACTTCACTAAAAATAAAACCCAAACGAGCAGTTTCCCTTCAGAGAGTAAATAACAGCAAGACACAAGTGCCACTGAATGCAGGAGTACTTCCAGAGCCAGAGCAGAGTTCCAAACCACCAGCTCCAGAACCATTCCCATTCCCTTTCCCATTCCCAGCTTCAGACCCAGTTTAGGAAAGGCTTACCGAGCACCAAGGACACAACTCCCAGCAAATTCCCTGCCCAGGAATGTTTAAAAAAAAATAAAAATAGGGATAAGAACCACCTGGGCTGGGTCAGCCCCACCCTGACCGGGTCAGCCCCACCTGGGCAGCTGCAGATCCTCAGGGCTGGGATTTGGGATTTCCTTTGCCATTCCTGCAATCCCTGACAGATCCCAGGGCTGGGATTTGGGATTTCCTTTCCCATTCCCAGAATCCCTGACAGATCCCAGGGCTGGGATTTGGGATTCTCTCTGCCATTCCCAGAATCCCTGACAGATCCCAGGGCTGGGATTTGGGATTTCCTTTCCCATTCCCAGAATCCCTGACAGATCTCAGGGCTGGGATTTGGGATTCCCTCTCCCATTCCTGCAATTCCTAACAGATCCCAGGGCTGGGGTTTGGGATTCTCTCTGCTATTCCCAGAATCCCTGACAGATCCTCAGGGCTGGGATTTGGGATTTCCTCTGCCATTCCCAGAATCCCTGACAGATCCCAGGGCTGGGATTTGGGATTTCCTTTCCCATTCCCAGAATCCCTGACAGATCCCAGGGCTGGGATTTCAGATTCCCTTTCCCATTCCTACAATCCCTGACAGATCCCAGGGCTGGGATTTGGGATTCCCTTTCCCATTCCTACAATCCCTGACAGATCCCAGGGCTGGGGTTTGGGATTCCCTCTGCCATTCCCAGAATCTCTGCCAGGTACAGGAATTTTTTCTGTTATAGGAAGAGCTGCAAACCCTCAGTGCTGTGCTTTGATCTCTCATTCCTGGAGATCCCTGACAGGCACAGGAAGTTTTGAGGTCCAGCCACAAAGTCCATCTGGTAACGGCGAATGGTTTGGACTCTCCTAAACCCACCTTAAAATGTTTTAAAAAATAATCCAAGGATAAGAATAACAGAATGCTAAAATCTTTGGGTTGGAAGGCTGAAAGTCCATCCCATCCCACCGCTGCCATGGGCTGGGGCATCTCCCACTGTCCCAGGCTGCTCCAAGCCCATCCAGGCTGGCCTGGGACACAGCCAACCATTTTTGGCTGGGTTTTTCCCAGCTACAGGTGTGATGGACATTCCTGATCTCCTGGAACGTGGGTTTTTTCCCCAGAATTTGCCGGTTCATTGCACAGAGTCTGGCCCAGGGACACTCCAGGGACAGCCCATGGACACTTTGGCCACTTTGGGAGCATCATTTGTCCCCAGCAGTTGGGAGGCAGCTGCTGAGTGCAATCTGTCAGAGCAGATTAAAGCAGCTCAGGGCTGGCTCAGGCCCTCCCAGAGCAGCAGCCTCTCTCTTCGCAGCGATTTTGCCCAGCCCCAAAATAATCTGTGTGGAAAAGGTTGTGGAGGCCGGGCAGCCTGGAGTGAGTGCAATAAATGCCAGGGCTGCTCACACAGCCCAACGTGTCTGCCCGTCCCACAGGCTCACATCTCAGCAGCTTGATTTGATTGTCTTGATGATCAGCATCTGCTTTGGAGCCTGCTGCCATCAGAGAGGAGGCTTCAGCTCGAATCAGGGCTGCTGTCTGTCCCTTGTGACAGAGCTGTCAGGGCCAGGCTCAGAGAGCAAACCCCAGAGCCTGGGGGTGCCTGGGGAGCTCCTTCCTGCAGGGACAGGGGAGAGATCCTGGAGAGAAGGGGACCAGGGGGACCCTGTGGCTCTGAACAAGGGGGACAGCCGGGGGGATTTGGGATCATCCCAGGAACAGGGACAGGAGCAGAGGGAGCGGCCTCAGGCCGGCCCAGGGCAGCTCAGGGTGGGCCCAGCAGGAATTTCCCCATGCAAAGGGGGCTCAGGGACTGGAGCTGCCCAGGGAGGTTTGCAGTGCCCATCCCTGGGGGTGTCCCAGCAATTCTGGAGGTGGCACTCAGGGCATGGGCACAGCTGGGACTCTGTTACCTTCGAGCACTCTTCCAGCCTCAGGGATCCTGGGATTCATTTTTCAGCCCCTGTGTGGGGCCAGTTTTTTATTCCTTTTTCTCTTCTTTTTCCCCTTTGTGGGTTGGAATTGGAAGCAGGAGGTGCTTGCAAAACTTTCCTGCAAATTTAGTCTGACCCTGAACAAGGGCACTCTCCTTGGTAAACCAATTTATCCTTAAAAATGCATTTACCTGAAAAAAAATAGACATAGCCTAAGGAAATGAACTTAGCCTAAAAAAAAAAATTAAAGAAATGCACTCACACCAAAAAACCCCCAAATTTTTCCTAGGGTGTAAATCCTTATGTGAGGTGTATTAAAAAATACACCTCACCTAAAACATTACACTCACCTTAAAAATGCAACTTATCTAAAAATCCAACACTTGATTTTATCCCTTCCCAATCCCAGTCCTGTTTAGATTCTGCTCCTGCAGGATCCTTCAAGTGATATTGATATTTTTAGCATTGAAAACAAAGCCAACTTTCCATATCTCATAATTATTATTATTGCTGTAATTATTATTAACACAAAAATGTATACAATAATAATTTATACATTATATATTTATATATCATTTAGATGTGATATACATGATATAAAATGGTATAGAACAAATATTATTATTGCTGTTAACATAAAAATTATCCAATAATAATTTATACATTATATATCTTTATCTCATATAGAGATTATGTACATTATATATAGTGGTACGTAAAAATTATTGTTATTGCTGTTATTATTATTAACATAAAAGTTTATCCAACAATCTTTTATGCATTATATATTTATATATAATAAATATTGTATACATTATATTTAATTGTATGTAAAAATTATTATTGCTGTTATTAACATAAAAGTTTATCCAAGAATAATTTATACATTATATATTTGTATATAATATAGATATTGTATGCATTTATGCATTATATATTTATATATAATATAGATATAAAATGCATCTATAATATAAATATAATACAATAGTATATCAGTATTATAATGATCAATAATAAGAATCATTGCATGATACTACTACTAATGATAATAATAATAATAATAAAATAATTAATAATAATAATAATAATAATAATAATAATAATAATAATAATAATAATAATAATAATAATAATATTCCTTTCCCGGGTCCCCAGGGCACAGCCAGCCCCGGGAGCTCCCAGCTTTCCCTATCCCGGTGTTCCCGGCTGGCAGCTCCCACCCATTCCCGAGGGAATTCCATCCCCCGGAGCCTTTCCCAGCGGGATTTTGGGATGGAAATTGGAATTCCCATCCATTTTCCAGGGAATTCTTCCCCCGAGCCTTTCCCAGCGGGATTTGGGACCGGGGTCTGCCCCGCCGCGCGGCCCGGCAGCACTAGGTGGTGTTGCAGGGTAGTTTTGTGGGGAATTGGGGAAAAGGCAGGAATTCTGTGCTGATACCCCTTCCCGAGGCTCCAGAAGTTCATCCCGAAGGTGCTGCGGGTGCCTCTGGCCAGGGAGATGTTCGAGATCCCTTTTCCAGCCGCCCTCTCCAACGGAGGAGGAGGGACCCGGGCATCCTTCATCCCCACACCTGGAAATCCAGGTTCAAACATCCCTGGAGATCACTCATCCCTCCGGGAAATCAGATTTCCTACAGCCTCAGAGGGGTTCTGATCTGGTGTTTCACATCCAGGGCTGAAAAAAATCCAGGGACCATTCCTATCACTCCAGGACATCCCCAAATCTCACTTTATTTTCTCAGTGGATGGATAAAATATTGGATCCAATTTCCAACCTGGATTGTCACTGTCGGAACTCAACGCCCTGAAAGAAAGGAAGGAAATTTATAATCAGATTTTTTGGTTCAACACCAAAATATTTCAAACAAGAAAATATTTCAAGCATCAAAAATATTTCAAGCATCAAAAATACTTAAAATCAAAATATTCTGAGCATTCAAAATACTTCAAATATCAAAACATTTCAGAATAATTCAGCTATTCTGGAAGTTGGAAACACTGCCAGCTCCCAGGGGAATTTGTGTTTGGATGGATCCAGAAGGAATAGAAACAGATAAGGGAAGTTTGTGGTTATCCCAAGTTGCACACAAGTACAGATACCATAAAAGAAAGGCTTTATAAAATGTGGTTCAGGCCCTGCTGCTCTGCCTAAGCCAGCAGCCAGCTTGGAACCTCCCATGTGAAAACCATGAGAGTGGAAGCAGTTAGCACAACAAACTGCTCTGGTAAGAAATATAAATGCACCTGTAATAAACAGGAAATCTGTCCCTTGGGAATCAGGGAACAAAATGTGTGAATTAACCAAAAACAGAGAGAATTGACAGACACACACCCTGGCCATTTACAGGGCAGTAAACCCAGTGTCAGGGTGTTGTTAGCCACGGTGCCTTCTGCTGTTTCCTAGAAATAAGAACTTTGTGAATAAAGAATTGGCTTTTCTGCCCTGAGAACCTGAGCCCTGGCAGCTTCCCTGCAGCATCCCCAGCCCCTGCTCCTGCTCACAGAGACCAAACAGGGCCAAGAATTCCAGGCCCAGGGGGTTGGGGAACATTGGCAAGGGAGGTTTGGGGTGCCCATCCCTGGGGGTGTCCCTGGAGGTGGCACCAGGGCTCTGGGCTGGGGACAAGGTGGGATTTGATGATGGCACTCAGGGCTCTGGGCTGGGGACAAGGTGGGATTTGATGATGGCACTCAGGTGGCACTCAGGGCTCCGGGCTGGGGACAAGGTGGGATTTGATGATCCCACAGGGCTTTTCCAGCCTCAGGGATGCTGTGCCTGAGCCAGATTCAATCCTCCTGCTGTAAAATCCCCAATGAACCCCAACATTTCCAGCCCTGTCCCCCTCCCAGCCCCAGGAATTCACCCCCCCACGTGCCAAAGTGCTGCTCCTGCCACCCCCACCCCATGAGCCAGAGGTTCTCCTGCATTTTTCATTATTCCAGCCCTGAACGAGCCGGGAAATCCTTAATGAGACATTTCCCCAGCCTCTGTTTTACATTCTGCCCGTGGCATAATGAGGCTGGGCCGGGAGGAAACGTCCCCAGCACTTCCAGCACCTCCCACTCCCCACTTCCAGCCCTGCTGCTGGGGTTTTTCCCTGCTGGATGTTGGGAATTTATCACAGCCAGCAATAACCCCCATGGCAAAGGCAACTCTGCCATGCTGCCTTTATTTTGGCTGGGAAGGATTCCTGCCCGTTGATCCTCAGGAATACTGGGGGATGATTGCAGCCTGATAAATCCAGCAGCAATTTCTCCTTCTCTCCCAGCCCCTCCTGCAGATCTTTCCCACTTTGGAGTTGCTCAAACCTTTATCCAAACCTTCCCGGGGAGGTTTTCCATCCTGCCTCTTCTTCCCACAGAACCCAGCCCTGAAAGTTTCATGCCTTCAGCTTTCCAGGGATGTCCTCATTAAAGAGAAGCGAGATTTATGGGGAGATGCAGCTTATTAGGCTAATTTGGGCAGCTGAGAGGCAGCCACCGTGTTGGGCTCGTTTAAATCCCGGGAGCTGATGGCTCTGCCTGGGAATTTGTCTCTCACCTGACTACTTTTAATGGCATTGCTGTGGCCTGTGCCAGGTGCACTGAGGAAGGTCAGAGGATGCCCACGGATCCATAGATTTCCCTTCCAGGACATCCCCACCTGCACAAAGAGCCCTGGCATTTTCCTCTCAGTGAAAAATGGCTCTAGGCAATCACAGCTGGCTCTCAATCCTTCTCAGAGTGGCAAAATTTTTCAAAGTGTGCCCCAAAATTCTCTTTTTTCAGCCCATTTTTGTGTTGCATTTTTGTTTGGGACGGATGAATTTGCTGGGGTCATAGAGAACTCTCTGTGTGCCCTGCAAACCTCAGGGATTTATTCTGAATTTCACAATCTCTGCTCAGTTGCCTGCAGCCCTCCTGAACTTTCAGCACATTTTTAGGGTACACCAGCCATTATTTAGGAATTTATTCCCTGACAGATCATTCATTTCGGAGGCTGAGACCCAAAATCTGGATCCCAAGTGTGGCAAAGGCAACCAGAGGTACCAGGAGGGTGAAAATCCTTTTTCTCCTTGCACTGACCACAGGAGCAAAACTTCCCCTCTGCCCCAATTCCAACACAAATGGGAGCTGCTCCCCATTACGAATAAATATTCCCCACCCTTCAAACCCCCTGGGAGAGCATAAGGAAGGACTCACACCCACTGGAGTCTGTATTAAAAGAAGTCCAATTCTCTATGGAAAATAAGGGAGATTTTAACATTTACCGAGTTTTGTTCCTGCATTCCTCCTGCACAGCAAAATTCTCACTAAACTCCTCCTCTCTTTGGAAATTCTTGGGGGAAAAGAACTTTTTTTAAAGGGGAGAAGTGTCTGATTAGCAGAACCGAGCTCCTCTAACATCCCACTTGTTTTCCATCCTCCTGCCCTTTGGGAATGTTCCCCAGCCTCCTCTCCTGAGTCTCCCTTTTTTTCCCCAAACATCTTCTCCAAATATCAGACTTGTTTAGTGCTCGCTTTCCCCTTGGGAATCCTTCCTAAGCCTGTGCAGCCTCGGGGTGCCCCTGTCCCGGTGTAATCCCATCCATCCATGAAGTTCATCCCGTTAATCTCATCCAGAGCACGAGGGGAGGGCTTTGGGAGGAGCTGCTGAGCCCTGGCAGGATCCCGGGAGTGGGATATCCCAGGAAACTCCGGGTCAGGAATGAGGGAAAACCTCATTGCCATCCCCAGGGGAGCGCTGGGTGATGGAGGAACCGGCTGCTTAAAGCTGCTGGAGGCACTGAGCACCTGCCAGGGCAGGAATAAAAATAAAACAAAACAAAACAAAACAAAACAAAACAAAACAAAATAAAATAAATATAATATATAAAAATTGAAACAAAATATAAAATAAAATAAAAATATAAAATAAGATATAAAAAGAAATAAACAATAAACAATCCCATCCCATCCCATGGATCCCATCCCATCCCATCCCACTGATCCCATCCTATCCCATCCCATTATCCCACTGACAGATGGGGAAGACCTTTGTGACCGTGTTTGGGATAAGCTCCCATCCAATGAATTCCCAATCCCAGCTCCTCCAGAGATCCCAGCACCCCTGGGCTGTGCAGATAAAAACAGGAATTCCTCTGCTGGATGCAGAGATTTAGGAGTAGCGCTCCCATTCCCTTGGGTGCCACACCCCAATATCTGAGGTCCCCGAATCTGGTGGCACAGGGACAGCAGTGTCACAGGGACAGCGGTGGCACAGGGACAGCAGTGGCACAGGGACAGCAGTGGCACAGGGACAGCAATGGCACAGGGACAGCAGTGTCACAGGGACAGCGGTGGCACAGGGACAGCGGTGGCACAGGGACAGCGGTGGGGCTGCAGGACGTCCCCTCCTGCTCATCTCCATCCCGCTCCCCTCCCGCCCGGCCGTGCTCGCAGTGTTTGTGCTGATCCAATATTTGCCTCATCCCGCTCTCCCGGCTGTGTTTGCCTCATTCCCGAGCGGTTCCCTGCTGTGTTTGCTCCTCTCCTGCTCCTTCCCTTGGAAATGCCTGGCACCACCCGGGATGTGCGGCACTGAAAATCCCGGAATTCCAAAAAACAGGGAATTCTGTGCTCCCCTTCGCCCGCAGAGCCCGCAAGGCCAACGATTCCCTGCCCAAATCCAGGGAGGGGCTTTGGGAAGGGTTTTAGCACCATTCCCGATGCCAGGGTTGTTCTTTCCATCCTAATCGTGAGCAATCTCACTGAGGAAGGGACAAACAGCACCCCAAATATGGGATAGGGGCGGGAGGCAAGGAATGGGGGCACCAGGCAAGGAATGAATGGGGAAAGAGGGAAAAGGGATAAAGGGAAAGGGGGAAAAGAGTGGGGAAAAGGGAGAGGGAGAGGAGGATGCTGGAAAGGGAAGAAAGGAAGAAAGAAGAGGAGAGAGAAGGGGAAAAAGAGGGGAAAGGAGGGGGGAAAGAGGGGGAAAAGGGGGGGGGAAGAGAGGAAAAATGGGGGAAAAGAGAGGGAAATGAGGGGAAAAAGAGAGGGAAATGAGGGGGAAAGAGGGGGGAAAGAGAAGGAAAAGAGGGGGGAAAGAGAGGAAAAGGAGAGGAAAAGAAGAGGAAAAGAAAGGAGGAAGAAGAAGAAAAATAAGAGGAGAAAACCAGGATTTCCCCCTTTGGGTGTCATTTAACACCTTTTACTCTCTCTTTCCCTTCCTCTCATGTCTCTTACTACAAATCATGGCTTGCCTTTCATGCTGAGGGCCAGGCTGGAAGGTGGATTCATGGGCAGAGATGACAAACAGCTTCTCTCTGGATATCTAAAACACTCCACAACGTTCCTGAGCTGGAAGTTCTTTCCGGAGTTTTGCTTTAAATAAAAAAAAAAAAAATTAAAAACTGTTCAAAATGAACAGTGACCTTAAAGCAAGGAAATGGTGCCCATCCCTCCCTCTCCTGCTAGGGAGGAGCAGCCCTGGCAGCACGGAGCCCAGGACGTCAGGAATTCACAGGCACCAGCACTTCCAGAAGCCTTCTTGGACAAGGTTTCTGTTTAATTGGCTTAAAAAGCCACTCTTCTCCCACACAGGCTCCTGCAGAGCCATCTGTGCAGGGAATTGGCAATCTGGAGAAGGAGTCTGTGAAGGAATTTGCCCTGCTGGATGCTGGGGGGAGGAGAATTCCAGAGGTGCTGCCCAGCCGGGACAGCCAGGGCAGGGCCAGGGCTCCAAAGGGCACTGGGAAATCCAGGGGCACTGGGAAATCCAGGGGCTCTGGGAAATCCAGGGACATTGGGAATTCCACAGACATTGGGAATTCCAGGGGCACTGGGAAAGGCACAGGCCCATGGGCCAGGACATTGAGGAAAACCACGGGGATGGAGGAGTTGGGCCTTTCAGGGTAATTGTGGTGAGGAGGTGAAAATTTGTGTTCCTCGTTTTCTCTGGAGAGAAGGAACTTGGGAAGAGCAATTAGGGACTTGGGAATTAAGGATGAAATAGGGAGAGGAGCATGGAGAGTTGAAGGAAATGCTGCTGGAGGGCTCTGCCTCACAACTGCCTCATTTTCAGCATCCCCAGGTGCAAACCTCTGCCAAGCAACCATGACCTGCTTGGGTTGCTGTGGGAATCATTACAGGAAAAGGTGAGGAGCAGGAAGGGTTAATTCCTTTAGAACACAGTCAGAATCCTGGGTTCTAAAGGAATTAACCTCAGCCCAGAGCTCTGAGTGCCACCTCCAGAATTGCTGGGACACCCCCAGGGATGGGCACTGCAAACCTCCCTGGGCAGCTCCACTCCCTGAGCCCCCTTTGCATGGGGAAATTCCTGCTGGGCCCACCCTGAGCTGCCCTGGGCCGGCCTGAGGCCGCTCCCTCTGCTCCTGTCCCTGTTCCCTGGGAGCAGAGCCCGACCCGCCCGGCTGTGCCCTCCTGGCAGGGAATTGCAGAGAGGGAAAAGATCCCTGGGGATCCTCCTGTGCTCCAGGTGAGCCCTGCCCGGCTCCCTCAGGGATTGTGCGGCCCCTGCCCGGCTCCCTCAGGGATTGTGCGGCCCCCGCCCGGCTCCCTCAGGGATTGTGCAGCCCCTGCCCGGCTCCCTCAGGGATTGTGCGGCCCCTGCCCGGCTCCCTCAAGGATTGTGCAGCCCTGCCCGGCTCCCTCAGGGATTCTGCAGGCCCTGCCCGGCTCCCTCAGCCACTCTAATCCCCACTGATCATCTCAGGATTGCTGGCAGCATCCTGGATCAGCACCCCCGGCTGGCCAAACCCCCTGAACACAAACCTTGAGCCACAGGGAACAATTCCCAAAGCCCTCATGCCCCTGGAGCTGGTGGCTCCTGCTCCTAAATCAGGGCAGATCCAGCCCCAGCTCTGCCTGTGGCACAGAGGACAGCTGGGCTGTATTTTCCTCAGGTGCCACATTTTTGCAAAAGCCCAACCAGGAGATAAATAAAGCCCCATTAGTGGCAGGCTCAGCCCCTGGATGAGCACAGGTTGAGGTGCCTGAGTTCCAAGGAGATAACAATTACCAGCAAGTCATTACTTACAAACAGGATAATTTTTCAAGCAAGCCTGAATGAATCTGCACATTCCCAGCCAGCAAATAGCTTTGAGAACCCTCTGAGCTGGAAAAAACCATTGTGAATCCCCAGCATCTGCTCTGCTCTGAGTGTATTTTAAAAAATATTTGTTTAGGCCGATAATGTGGAGAGGGAACTGCGGCTCTGAGTGTGGCTGAGATGTTTAGCCCGTGGCTAAACAGGATTTTCCTGTTCACAGTTATGATTTCGTGTTTGGCCATAATAAAAAGCCTTGATGAAAAATATAGATGTTCCCAGCGTGAGCACTGTCACATCACTGGTTTATAAATAAACATGGATTACGTTCAAAAGCCTCCCTAAGCACGGTGACCTGGCAGTGCAACGCCTCCCTCAGCATCCCTCAGCTCCCAGGGGATGCTGCAGCTGCTCCAGGGAACTCCAAGCTCTCCTGCCCACAGCAGGGGCTTGGAACTGAGGGGTCTTTATGGTCCCTTCCACCCCAAACCCTTCTGGGATTCTGCTGGGGAGGGGAACAGCTTTTCTTCCCAAAGAAATAAATCCTGGAAATAAAACCTGGGGTTTGGGAGGGACAGAACACCAGGGATGGTGGAGCTGTCCCAGACTCTGCAGCACTGAGTGTGCTCCCACAGAAATAAAAAGTGGGGCTGATGGAAATCAGGGGGAGTGACTTTTCATATGGGCAGAGAGTGATGGGACAGGGGGAATGGTTTTAAACTGGAAGAGGGCAGGGATGGGTGGGAGATTGGGAATAATTCCTGGCTGGGATGGGATTCCCAGAGAGGCTGGGGATGCCCCTGGATCCCTGGAATGCCCAAGGCCAGGTTGGAGCACCATGGGACAAGGTAAGGTGTGCCACCATGGCAGGGGTGGCACAGGATGGGATTTCTGTTCCCTCCCACCCCAAACCCATCTGCAGCCCCTGTGCCTGTGGGGCTTTGCTGCTTTGCCTGCACAGCCCAGGGAGCCCAGCACAGCATCCCCATGGCTCCTGGAGGAGAATTCCCAGCTGTGGAGGAGAATTCCCAGCTGTGGAGGAGAATTCCCAGCTCTCAAGAAGGAATCCCAGCTCTTCCTTCCCTCTCTCCTTCCACCTCCCACCGCTGCCCTGGCCCAGCTCTCTCCCCCTGGCAGCACAGCCCCATCAGGACTCATTCCCACATCTCCCATCCCAAATCTCACCTCCCAAACCGTTTCCCCTCCTCCTTCAGGGCAGCTGCTCTCTGCTTGTCACTCCTTTGGCTGGGAAGTGTCATTTGTTTACCTTCTTTTCTTCCCCCAGTGCTGTGAGATGATGGCTGCAGCACCAAGGTGCTGGTAAATGACAACCTAATGGCCAAGCTGAGTGTGCTCTAACAGTAAAAGAAAGAAATCACTAATCAAAGTCTCTCAAATTATATGGAATACTGACAGCTTTTTATGCTGTTTTAATTAAGTACACTGTAATTTAAACCACTGAACCATAACAACCCAACGTTTAGTGTTATATCCCTGGGAGAACTTTAAAAATATGCATAATTCTGCCTGCGAGGTAATTGAGGGATATTTTTGGGGTGGTGGGGGTAATTAAAGGTTATACAGGAGAGTAATAGGAATTTTACTCGGGTGCTGATGGTGTCAGCAGCTGTGCTGGAAGCTCCTCGGGAAGGTGATTCCTGTGCCCAGCTGAGTTCCTCACGGGGGTTTTGGGGGCTCCCAAGGGCCCTGGCAGCTCCTGTGCTGAGGGGCACCTGTCCTGTCATTGTCACCTGTGCTGGCATTGTCACCTGTGCTGGCCCCAGGAGAAGGGGAAGGGATGGATTCACCCCCAGGGGAAGGGCAAGGATGGCTCTGTGCTAGCTCAGGGCCCTGTGATGGGCAAGGACAGAGTGGTTGGGGTGATGAGGATGGAGGAGCAGGAGGGGAGGAAGGCAGCCCTCAGTTATCCCAGAGCAGCAGGGGTCTCTCCAGCCCTGTAGAAGTGTCCTGAGGGATTCCAGAGCCACCTGGAGAGCTCTGGGTGCAGAGGAGCCTTCTGGGGAGGGAGGGACAGCAGGGCTGGGATGATGAGGATGGTGAGGAAGGAAACCAGCCCCGGCTATCCCACAGCAGAAAAGGCTGATCCAAGCACTTTTTTCAATGGCACACCAATACCACAAGCAAGGCTTCGCCTTAAGTAATGAAAACAACTAAGTTACAAAAGGCTATCACACCACACCACATCCAAGAAAAGGACCAGCTAGCGTGGCAGAGCTCAGAAAATGCAAAAGGCTTAAGTCCTTTAACTCAGAGGTTCAAATCCTCTCCCTAGCTTAACCCAAACCATCTCCCATGACTAACCACCCTCTGCTAACCAACCTTATCATAGCCCTCTCCTATGCCCTCCCAATCAAGTCGCAGTAGCCTTCCTTACGCCAGTAGAACGCAAAATCCTAAGCTACATACAAGGCTGAAAGGGCCCAAACATTTTTGGCCCTTTGGGGCTTCTACAACCTCTAGCAGATGGAGTAAAACTATTTATCAAAGAGCCTATTTGACCATCAACATCTTCTCCAATCTTATTCATCACAACCCCGATACCAGCCTTACTCCTAGCGATCTCAATCTGAACCCCATCGCCGCCTCCATTCTCCTTAGGGGCAATGGGGTGCAAGCACTGGTGGGGAGTCCTGGGACATTCCAGAGCCTCATGGGGACCCTGCCTGGGTGCAGAGGAGCCAGCCCAGCCCTGCTCCCCGTGGGGAGGAAGGCACAGCAGGGCTGGGGTGATGAGGATGGTGAGGAAGGAAATCAGCCCCAGCTATCCCACAGCAGCAAAGGGTGATCCAAGCACTGCTGAGGAGTCCTGGGACATTCCAGAGCCACACAGGGATCCTGGCTGGATGCAGAGGAGCCAGGCCAGCCCTGCTGCTGCCCCTGGGCAGGAAGGAAGGATGCTCCAAGCTGGGCACCCCTGCAGGGGCAGCGTTTGCCCCCAGAGCTGCCGGGCTGCAGAGCTGCAGCTGCCACGGGATGTACAGGGAGATTCAATGTGAAAAGTGGAAGATAATGTGCTCACACACTAATGGGCACTGAACTAGACACAGGCTCATTTTTCACATCATGTCATCTCTAAGGTTTGAATAAAAAGCAATGGCGAGAATGAGCCTGGATCTATCTCAGACATTATCATTTGCCTCCTCAGTTTTATTTGTGTTGACTTGTACAGTCTCAGGAGCTGACAGAGCGCGGGCCCCCGGATCAGAGTGAGTGATAATACACAGCACATTACACTGCTGGTGACAGCTCCTGTTCCCCGCGCTGGCATCTGAGCGCGCGCATCTCCCTCTGCCAGCTGACAGCAGACAGCCCTCACCGAGGGGACAGCACAAACCCTGCCTCTTATCATCTCACCACATAAACTGCACTTTCCAGGGGATCTTGTTCGGGAAATTAGTGTCAGTCAAACTTTGGGGGATTTTTTTTATTTTTTTTTCTCCTCCCTCTCTCTTTTTCTTCCCGCTCCTTTTTTATTTTTGTTTTTTATTTTATTTTTTTCCTTTCAGAAGATAAATAGCTCCGGCAGAGGGGCTCCGTTTGTGCTGCTGCACGATCAAAGCCTAATTTGAAATTGTGGAGGGGGGGAAAGGAAGAAAAAAAAATCACCATTTTAAAAATAATAATCCTCTTTTTGTGGCGAGGATAAAGGCAACGCTTCAGCCTTCATCTGAGCATGACTAAACAGCCCCGTGGCCCGCAGCACTTCCAACGCAGCAATACAATAATTTTTTACATCAGATCAGTAATTTTTTCCCTCTCAAAACATCTTAGATTTCCTCACCAGCCAACAGCCTGAATCCAAAAAGTTGCTGAAGCCGTCGCATTGAAGGATAAATTCCCATAACCTGAGACTTCTCAGCTGAACCCTGCACGCTCGGCCCCACAGGCACAATGCTTAATTAAGTGTAATATCCTTATTTAAGGCAGGCAGACTCTGTAAGCCTGGTAAGTGTTCCAGAAATTATTTTCAGAGATTTCTCAGCTACAGGAATGTACAGGGGAGGAAAAAAATATTACCAAGATAATCTACAGTCTCCAGAGGATCCCCACCTTCCCGAGATATGCAAAAAGGCCCAATTCTTTTGTTTAACCTGGGAGATAATTCGAAACCTGCAGCTAATGAATCCCAGGGGGTCACAGGGGGTTTGGATTAAGCTCCAATTTGCTAATCCTGCTGCTGGAGGTGGGGGAGGACTCTGGCAGCCCATCCATCCATCCGTCCATCCATCCCCCTGGAGCAGAGCACGCTGGAGCTGCTGCTGCTGCTGCTGGGGGGTCCTGCCTGAGCCCCTCGGGATGGGACAACAGCAGGGCAGCTCCAGTGCCAGCCTGTGACAGCCCAGTGACAGCCCAGAGATATCCCAGTGACAGTCCAGAGATATCCCAGTTACAGCCAGTGTTAGCCCAGTGACACCCCAGTGCCAGCCTGTAACAGCCCAGTGACAGCCCAGTGATAGCCCAGTGACAGCAGTGCCTGCCCAGTGACACCCCAATGCCAGCCTGTGATATCCCAGTGACAGCTAGTGCTAGCCCAGTGCCCGCCCAGTGACAGCCCAGAGATATCCCAGTGACAGCAGTGCCTGCCCAGTGCCAGCCACTGACATCCTAATGACAGTCCAATGACATCCCAGTGACAGCCCAGAGATATCCCAGTGACAGCAGTGCCTGCCCAGTGACAGTCCAGTGACATCCCAGTGACAATCCAGAGATATCCCAGTGATATCCCAGTGACACCCCAGTGCCAGCCTGCGATATCCCAGTGACAGCTAGTGCTAGCCCAGTGCCAGCCCAGTGCCAGGGATGGAGTGGGGATGGTCCCACCTGGGACAAGCAGCAGGGCAACTCCCAGTGCCATCCCAGCCCCTTCCCAGTGCCATCCCAGCACCAGGGATGGAGTGGGGCTGTTCCCAGCTGGCTGCCAGCGCCCAGCATTACAGTTCCCAAAGCTGCTGCACTTCCCCAAACCCAGTGAGCTGCTTGCCTTGCATGTCCTACAAATGCCCCTTCCAGATCCACCACCATTCCCAGGCCCTTAGACCACAATCTGCCAGTCCTGGCAGCTTCTTACCCAGAATTTCAGCTGCTGTTTCCCCTGGAATTTTGGCTGCTCCTGCTGTAATGAAGGTGCCTCAGCTGGCTGAAGTTGCTGGGAGGGTTTAACCCCCAGTGTCCTGTTCAGACCCTTTGCGTGCTCTGAATTCCCTCTGCTCCCTGAGTGAGAAGATGCCACAAGCCATGAAAAATGGGAAAGACACCCAAGATTCACTCCTGGCTCTGCTTTGGTGAGATTTCTCCCTCAAAGCTGCTCCCAGGATGCCCTCAGCCTAAGTTCTGGCTTCCCAGTGCCAGATGGGGGAGATGGGTGGGATATTGGGAATGAGGAATTGTTCACTGGGCGGGCAGGCCCTGGCACAGGGTGCCCAGAGCAGCAGTGCCCTGGGAGTGCCCAAGGCCAGGCTGGACATTGGGCTGGGAGCACCTGGGACAGTGGGAGGTGTCCCTGCCCATGGCAGGGTGGATGGGATGGGATTAAATCCCCATCCAGCCCAATCCATTCAGGATTCCCTGCCTGCGAGTGTTTGGATGAGCTGCTACAATCCGTGCCCACACCATGACAGACAGGACAAGGATATCAATTCCAAATCACTCAGAACCACTCGCTGTGCCTGTTGGCTTCCCTCATGCAGCTCCTTCACCCATTCTGCCTGCGGCTCCTCCATCCCAGCAGGCTCACCCAGACAAAGAGGGAGAAGCCCCAAACAGCCCGGAGTGGGATTCCACGAGTCCCCGTCCCTGGGGGAAGCTCTGCTGCTATTTAGCTGATTGCAATTTCTCATCACAGCAATTCTCCCCATCATCATTATCAGTACAGCAATCAAACACAAACAGGAGCTGGGGCTAAATGAGACGGGGCTGGGTAATGAAATAATTGCTGTGCTCGGCAGCCCAGGGACACTCCCAGCCCCCAGATCCCGCCCTGCTCTGTGCCAGGGACACGGAGCTTCCCTGTTTGGCACCAGCCTGGGCACTCTGCAGCCACCAGCCCTGCCCTGCCCACGGCACCAGGGGGATCCCAGTTCCTCTCACATGCAATTTCCTTTGGAGCCTTCAGTTTGGAAATATCTACCAGCCAAAACCTATTATTATTATTATTATTATTATTATTATTATTATTATTATTATTATTACTATTAGTCCTCCTCCCTTCCCCCCAAGGGAGCAGCCCTCCTGGACAATGCTCACACCCAAATGTCTTGGAAGTGGGATAAATGGGGAAAAGAATTGTTCATGTTTCTGGAGGGTTTCAGGCAATACAGGATTTAGCACTGCAGCTGATTTTTAATTTGATATATTTGCATGTATATAAGTATATATATATATATATCTTCTGGTCCCTGTGTTCATTCCCTGCTCTTCTCAAGGAGTTTGTTCCTCCCAATCTCCTGGGATGTTCAGTGCCCACATAAACTATTTTTATAAATTCAACGTCTTTGACCAAAGTGGGATCCACTGGGATATCCGGAATCTCCCTAGTGCTGTTTACCCTGGTGCATCCCAACATTTCCATCCCCATCCCTACCTCAAACACCCCAGAGCCCCCTGAGGCTCCCAGGATGAGGGATTAAGGTGGATTTCATGCTCTGATCAACAAAGCACTCGAGGAAATGCTTTCCTTCCCAGAGGGGAGAATCCATCCTCAGGAAATTCAGGAAATGTTGGGGTTTGGCTTTTTGGGGTGCTGGGAAGCACTGAGTGGTTCTCTCTGTGTGTATCCACAGAGATGTGTGGGGATAGATAATTCCTGGAGATGAGAGGAAATTGAGAGCCTGATGAGAGATAATTGACAGACCGATGAGAGCTAATTGATGGATTGATGATAGAGTACTGATGGGTCATCAGCTGTCTATCAATTGTGCATCAATTGATAGACAACTGATCCATGATTGATAGATGGATAATCTTCCCTCACAGTGTGTGATTTTTCTCCCACCTTTGAGAAGAAATTCAGAGTGAACTCTCAAACCCATATCCCAATTTAATAAGAGAGAATATTTCGGCCCTTATTTCCAGAATTCCTGTTTTGCTGCCAGGTGGGATCCTACCCCCCCCACAGCACAGCACCTCAATGAGGTGGTTTGGCAGCAAAGCCACCCTGGTGCTCCTCTGACCCAGCCAGGCAAAGGTCAGCACGAATTCCCAGGAGCTGAGCCACAGGACTGTGCTGGGACACGGATGGATCAGGAATGGAGCACCTGGAGAGCCCCTGGCCTGTGGTGGCACCTCTGGGCACGGGCAGGGACACGAGGGGTGCTCACAGCATGGCCAGGCGGTGCCCTGGGTGATTCAGCAATGAACACATCCTAAACAGCAATACAGACACGTGTCCACACCCTGCAGGACAAAGCCTTGAACAAAACCGGTGTCACCAACCCGCCAGCGCTCTGTCCCTCCTGCAGGGAATTTTCCAGCCCAGATTCGCTGAGAACACCCAGCCCTCGGAACGGGGCTGGAAATCGAGGCTCAAGGCAGAACATCCCACCCGGAGGGGCCTTTCCTCCCCGGGCAGCCCGGGTAAACACGGGCGGCGTTGGTGCCCCGGCGCTGACAGCGTCATTTCCAGAGGCAGCACGGCTCAATCAAACCTGAAACCCCCGCACCGCCGCGCCGAGCCCGGCCCTAAACCCCCAAAATTATATAACACACATGTTTTTATGCTTTGCCAATTACAGCTGGAATAGGGACTGTTTGTTTCAGCCCCTCTCAAAATGAGGCGAGGATGGGAAAACAACCTATTTTCCTTATTAGGTTCAGGAGTCAAAGGACTCAGCCAGGAGCCGCAGGCTTCAAGAGCATAGAAGATTAAGACATATATTGGATTCATGATGGAGGGCACAAAGTTCATTTTCAAAATAAAACAGAATTTTATTCATATTCCTTTTAAAATTCAGATTGCCATTTGCCAGCTGACCTGTGACATGGCAGCAGTGTATTACATTTTCAATGAGCAGCCTGTCTGGAGCTGGCAGGAGAGGAAACTGCTTCCTGGTGGAGTTTTTTCACCACCCTTAAATAGTAAGAATTTGTCGGGATTGTTGTCAGTAATGGGAGACGGTGCAAACAGGGACAGGGCAGCATATTTATTTTTAATAAGGCAACATGCAGAATAGCAAAGTCCCTGGCATTATGCACCGAGGAGGGCTGAAAAAATAGAAAGAAAGGAGAAACCAGAGCTCGGTTGCAATTTGTATGTGGAAATCAGGGGTGGAAATACTTGGCAGATACATTGAAAATCAAAACAAAAGCAGAGCAGGGGGGAAAAAAATCCGCATCTATATTAAAAACTGAAATGCAAACGCAGTCGGCAGCGAGTTTGCGGAGAGCGCGAGTCAAGCCAAGGGTTTCTCTAGCGAGGAGCGAGATTTATGGAGCTCGCCATCTGTCAAAATTAGATTACAAAAGGCACATATGCAAAGATACACCACGCCTGATTTTCATATATATTAAACCCTGCAACTCCTGCGGAAAAATGAGGCTCCGCACGCGGCGGCGCCCGAAAGCTCCCGCGGCCAACTTTGGGGCTTGGCTGGGATTGTGCCTCCACAGGGACACGGGGGGATGTCCTGCGGGCTCTGGAGATCCAGCCCCACGTGGGCCTGGCTGTGCAGCTCCAGGAACACCCGAAACGCAGCACCTGGGCTGGAAGGTGCTCAGTGGAGGGAGGGACGGAAAGGGGACGTGGCGCACGCTCAGCCCAGCCAGGTGGTGACGCCGCTTTGGGGTGTGAGCCAGCGGAGAGGAGGATGACACAGAACCCTCTTCCAACCCATTTTCCTTCATGGCAGGCTCCAAGCCCCCATTTCTGGGTGACACAGCAGGATTCCCAGTCCCACACCAATTATTTGTGTATGAGGTGCCTTTTGTCCCTGCAATCAAAGCCCGAGTACAAACCACGCCGCTCTCCTGATAACTTAATCAAGGACTCTCTGCTCCAATCTACCTGTAGATAAAACCCAGGGTGTATTTTGACACGGAGAAACAAATCCACTTAGGGCAGGTGAATTAGCTAATCATCATCTCAGCCCCGGCACGGCTCGCGCTCGGCGCTGCTGCTGAATATCAATTCTGCCGCGCCGGATCGCAGCCCGGCCCTGCCCCGGCTCTCTCATGTGAGCCATGTTAACCCGCACTGGGGAAATCCTCTCCTGTTGACAATGGAGGAGCAGGAGAAGCAATTTTGCTGGCAATCTATTTCACTTTGGAACAGCTGAGCTCCGAGGCGGAGCGCTCCGGAGAGAGCCGGGGTGCAGGGCAGGGATGCTCAGCCCCGCTCCCGGCTGTGGGCAGAGCTGGCATCGGTGCCCGAGCCGTGCCAGGGTGCTCAGCAGGGGTTTTCCATAGGGGACAACACATGGCTGTGACATTTGTCATCGATTTTACCCCAATATCTATTTTCACTCCATTCAAGGGGAGTGAAAATATATATATTGGGGTAAAATCGATTGACCACAGCATCGCCTCACAGCTGCCCATGAGATCCACAAGCAGGTAGAAACACCAAGTTCTAAAGAAGCCAAAAATATAAAAGGAAAAAACGCCCCTTCTCTTTTTTCTGCATTTCAGATCCTAATATTTTTTAATTCCTGTTGGTCCTCATTTCACGTTTAGTCTCAATTTAGAACATAAAACATTTTGAAACACCAACCCGCAAAGCCGTACGTTTACTTTGTACCTTAATTTATGAAACTGCCTGCTGCAAGGTGCTGAGGCTGGTTGGGTATTAAAATAATAATTAATATTAACATTGTTACACCACTGCTCAATGCCACGGCCACTCTTTGCATTAATCATAAGAAGAAATCCAGGCTGCTCGGGCCATTCCCAGCATTTCAATGGATAACACTGCGCAGGAAGGGCCCCGGGCTCTGCAAACACCCCCGGCCATGGGTGGGCACCGTGGGTGATGCCAGCACCGTGCCTGCTACTCCTGGGAGGAGCCACACCTTGGGGACGTGGAGGAGAGGAACCCAAACCCCAGAGAGGAGCCTGAGCAGCCGCCAGGGCTGAGCGAGGAGCGGAGCCGCCGCTCGCTCGGCTCTCGCTCCCAAACCCGCTCCTCGTTGGGCATAAAATACAGGCTCCTTAATTGGTGTGTGCTTCTCCAACATGTTTTTAATGAAAAGGCGGCACATAACTCTCGGTTTGTTGGCTGGCAGAGCCCAATTTACAAAAGTGGGAGTGCGAGATAAGAACAGAGTACATCTGCAGCGCAGGCTGTGCAATGAATCACGCCGTGCCAGAGTTGAGCAGAATATAATTGAGTCCAACATCTCTGAGCACTTTCACCATAATTAATGATAATCTGTAACAGAGGAATCTGAGATTCCAGTTCAGAGAACTGTTTAATTAGGCCAAGTAATGAAAGCAGCAGCAGTACAAGAATATGGCCTGCCTCATGATTAATGATTCATGCTAGCGAACACAAAAGTGCCGCGCCGTTAACTCCAGCGGGGCTGCGGCGCCCTGGCATTTACTGAGCGGGGCTGGGATGGAGCTGCCACGGCCCTGCCCCGCCTGGCACAGCACAAACAAGGCTGCAAAGGCAGCAAGCAGCATCCTTGGTTCGGGGGCTCAGCCTGGACATGGGTGTTAGGGCAGATCTCCCTGCTCAATAATGAATATCCTCACTTCCAAAGTTCCGCACGCAGCATTGTTTTCCCTCCCTGCGTGGCTCACACAGACAAGCCGTGCTCTGGGTGCAGCTCCAGACACACTCACAGACCCATAAAGAGACACATTCCTCGTGGGGAGGAAAAACAGTTCAGTTCACAAAGTATGGAAAAGGAAAATGAAAAGGGGGAAAGGAAAAGAGGGAAAGGAAAAGGGGGAAAGGAAAAGGGGGAAAGGAAAAGGGGGAAAGGAAAAGGGGGAAAGGAAAAGGGGGAAAGGAAAAGGGGGAAAGGAAAAGGGGGAAAGGAAAAGGGGGAAAGGAAAAGGGGGAAAGGAAAAGGGGGAAAGATGAAGAGTAGCAAGTTTTCTGCAGGCTTCCACTTTTGCTGGGTCAGGGTGCAAATTGTAGAGCAATTTGACACTGGAATTGCCCTGGAAGTGTAAGGGACATGACAAAAGAAGTGATAAGACTGCCTGGGGCTTTAACTTACAAGCCAGCAAATTATATGGGTTTTATGTGACTATTTACTGCTCCTTTCCATGAAACAAGGAGTCCTACTTATCGTGGGCCCTGCAGAAGGCCCGGTACATATGCAAGGTGTGAGATAAGGCCATTTTCCAGAGGGCCATGTTCCCTAATGTCTCCATTCCCCCCCAGATTAGGGCTCCTCGGGTGCCTCTTCAGCTCTGCCGCGGCTCAGCACCCACGGTGACAAATGCCCCTGCAGGGACATTATCTGCTCTCTGCCATAATGGGCCAGCATTTCCACCATCCTCCCTGCCCTTCAGCTTCCCCTCTCCCCCTGCCTGGCACACACAGGCTCCTTCAGCTCCATCCTGGCCACAGCTCAGGACATCGGGGATCCAGGGGGGCTTCAAAGGGGGGTGAGACTGCTGGGGGAAATAAGGGTTGGAGTCACAACATGCAGAGCTGCAAGGGGGCCATGGCATCATGGATTCCTGCCCAGACACCCCAAAATCCCACTCTGGGCATCCCTGGTGTCCAAACCCTCATGGAGCTCTGGCAGCCTTGGGAATTGCCCATTCACTGGGGATTCTGGGCAGCGCCAGCACCCTCTGGGGAAAAACCTTTCCCAAAATCCAACCTGAAGTTCCATGGCACAGCTTGAAACCAGTGACCACTATGTCACAGACATCTTTTATGGAAAATCCTTTCCTTAGGATTTTTCCTCCTGAGAAGCTGGGAGGCCTCAGGAACAAAATGTAAACAATGGTTATCTGCTGCTGTGGGATGCAACAGGTGCATCTGGGATTGGTCTCATGTGGTTGTTTCTAATTAATGGCCAATCACAGTCAGCTGGCTCGGACAGAGAGCTGAGCCACAAACCTTTGTTATCATTCCTTCCTATTCTATTCTTAGCCAGCCTTCTGATGAAATCCTTTCTTCTATTCTTTTAGTATAGTTTTAATATAATATATATCATAAAATAATAAATCAGCCTTCTGAAACATGAAGTCAGATCCTCATCTCTTCCCTCATCCTTGGACCACTGTGAACACTGTCACACCACTACAAGATTTTATCACCACATTTCTCTGAAAGAAAAAAAAAAAAGCTTAAAGAAAACCCCACCTAAAATTGGAGGAGAACAGAGGTGCTTAAATTATAACGTCAAACGATGAGCGTGGCAACTTGTGAATCTTTAATGGACATTTTAAAGAGCTCATAAACTTCGGGGCGAGATTCCAGAGGCTCTGGAGCTGTCAAACACCCCTCAGCTGCTTTACACAGACACACTGGGAACCTCAGAGCAGGGAGTTCCTTATCTGTGGAAGGAAAATCCCAAGGGAGGCAGGGGGAGGAAGAGGAGGCTGTGATGGGGGCAGCAGCTCCACTGATCCCTGGTGCTCTTTGAGGTGTTACTGCCACAACAGAGAAGGGAAATTCAGCACATGCTAAACTAAAGTTAAATTTTCCAAAATACATTCGAGGAGGTTTCCCTAAGTACAGGTCTGCAGATGCACCCAGGGCCAGCCCAGGCTGGAAAGTTGAGGTGATGCCAAGCAGGGCAGCTCTGGACAGCAGAGGGGCAGGGAGGGGGTTTGGGGCAGATCCCAAATCCCAGAGGGGCTGGCTGCAGAGCCAGCAGGAGCACAGGGACAGCAGGAAGGGCTCCAGTGAGGGGACAGGGCCATGAACACAGGCAAGGTCCCACCAAAGCGCTCAGTCACTGCTCAGCTTTGCCCTGGATGGCATCTCCCCCATTCCTGCAGCAGCACAAGGGGATTTTTGAGGAGTTTCTCTCTTTTCCCATTCAGTACTCCAGGGCACAGGGAATGCAGCCCATTTGTGGCTCCTGCTTCCCTTCTGCTAATTAAAGCAGGGATCAGCATCACAAGAGATCAGAAATGAAGCAGCAGCACCATCCTGGAACGTCCAAAGCTGCCACAATCTACCCTGTTTTATAACCTCCTCTGCATTTCATTAGCAAGTTATTTTATTATTTAAATTAGAGGGGCTTTTCCCCCTCATGGAAATATCCCTGTGCTCCTCATCATGGTCAGCACCAATCCCTGCACTCCCTGCAAGTTTGCCATGGACATTTCTGCAGATGGAGCTCAGCTGCTCCAGGGTTCAGGAGGGAAATGTGGAGATGATATTGCTGCAGGAAGATTTGCCAGCTAAAGTTAGCATCCCTAATTTTTTCCCATCATCAGCCCGAGAAAAATTAGCCTGGTGACGTCTGGCCCCGCTGAGGAAATAAACAGGGAAGGAAGTGTTGAAATCAGACAGTGCTTTCCATGCCCTGAGCCAAACACTGATTTATTTTAGGGCTCTCCACAAGTCTCAAGCAGAGTTTGAGGTTAAGACCAGTGGGAGATGGGGACAGGGAACCTGGCTGGGCCCTGGGTGGAATTCCAAATGTGGCCAGAGCTTTTTCTTTGAGGTTCCTTTAAAAGTTATGCAGAGAGGGGAAAACTCCACAAAACCTAATAGCTGAAAATGTTATCCCAAAGCTCTGGCACATGAGGAGGGAGGGAATGAAATCCTGCTCTCCCTAAATACCAGTGAGGGCTGCTCCAGAAATGGAAATTTCGGCAGAGAGAGAGGCTGAGGAGCACTGAAATGCTGAGGCTGCACCTTAAACCTGGGACAAGGGAGAGCCTGGGGAGCTGGAGCTGGGCCAGGGAAGGGAATGGAGCTGGAAATGGTCTGGAGAATCCCTGAGGGAGCTGGAAATGGTCTGGAGAATCCCTGAGGGAGCTGGGAAGGGGCTCAGCCTGGAGAAAAAGAGGATCCAGAAGGGAAAAGCTCTGCAGCAGAACCCTCTTCAAACTCCCCTCACTTCTTTTTCCCCTCACATTTTCTCCCACTTTTTGATTTTCCCCTCATGGCAGAAGGGACCCTGAAGGGAACCCAGCTGGGGAAGAGGCTGGAGAATTCCTGAGGGAGCTGGGAAGGGCTTGGCCTAGAGAAAAAGAGGATTCAGGAGGGAAAAGCTCTGCATCAAAGCCTTCCTCAGACTCCCCTCATTTCTTCCCCCCATCATGTTTTCTCCCACTTTTTGATTTTTCCCCTCACAGCAAGGGGCTGAGGGGCTGGGGCTGGGCAGGGAAGGGAACGGAGCCGGGCAGGGGCTGCACAATCCCTGAGGGAGCCGGGCAGGGGCCGCACAATCCCTGAGGGAGCCGGGCAGGGCTCACCTGGAGCACAGGAGGATCCCCAGGGATCTTTTCCCTCTCTGCAATTCCCTGCCAGGAGGGCACAGCCGGGCGGGTCGGGCTCTGCTCCCAGGGAACAGGGACAGGAGCAGAGGGAGCGGCCTCAGGCCGGCCCAGGGTAGCTCAGGGGGGATTTTGGGGCAATTCCTTCAGGAAAAGGTGCTCAGCTGGAGCCCCCATCCCTGCAGGGATTTCAGGATGTGGCACTGGGGACATGGCAGTGGTGGCTGAAGGAACTGTTTGAACTCAGTGGTCTGAGAGGACTTTTCCAACCCATTCCATGCCACAGTTTCACCTCCCTAACCAGGCCCTGAGCTCACTTCTCTGGTTGTTTCTCCAGCCTGTCCCACCTGAGCCTCACAGCAGGAGAGCCCAACCAGGGAATTCTGCACCTGGCCAGAGCAGGGGAGAGCCTAGAGCCAGGATTCCATCGGGCTTGGTGGGATCCTGATGCAGGATGGGCAGCTCCTCCTCTCCTGCCCAGCTGGGCAAGCAGCAGGGGCTGCAGATCCATCTGCAGGAGCCAAACAAACTCCAGCAGAGCCTGGGACTGACTAATGCCACCCTCGGAACAGCTGGATTTATTGACTTTGCAGAATCAATAGCTATTTTTATTAATCATCTTTAGATAGCAGGATGCTCCTACTATATCTCTTTCAGTGACTAATACAATAAATTTCCCCTTTTGATGTTCCCTGACATTTGAGCAAATTAAATGGAGCATTAAATATGATCCTCTTTGGGACAAAAGTGGGCAGAATCATTTGTGACTACTTTATTAACTGTTCTGAGAGCACTGGCAGCACCTTCCAAAGTGCTGTTCAGCATGCCATGTTTATTATTATTTAAATTTTCCCCAGCACTGCTATATTACTATGGATCAAATGGTTTTAAGTTGGGTGAAATGGAAATATTTCCATATTTCCTTTTATTTTGAACATGGTGCCAGCTGAAGGACAGGAGTCCATCTTTGCTTGGTGCATTACAGGCAATAACGTAAATCTTGGTGCATTACAGGCAATATTTAGGGTATTTTTGCTCCTAAAGTGGATGATAACCCTTAAAAAGTTCACACTTAAGTAATTTTGTTGTGAAATGATGAAAATAATCTTTTTAAGATGTGATTGCATAAGGATCATTGTTTTATGGTGAAAAAGCGAGCCTAGTTTTCGTGTTTAGTGAAATGATCAATTAAATAGTGCAGTTTGGAAAGCTGAACAGGGGCAAGTGCCCAGAGTGGGGGTCCCAGACCCCAGAAAGGTCCCTGTGGCTCCTGGGGTGTTTTCCATGTGCAGACAAAGCTTTGGCAGTGACTGTCAGCTATTCCTGCATTCAAACCTCCAAATAACAGTAAAACTAAAGCAGCCCAATGGTCCCACCTGGGCATTCCCTGGATCCATCCTGCAGGGGAGGCATTCCAGAAAGAGGAGGGAAGAGGCCAATTGCTGAGGCCAGGGGTCCCTTCTGTCCCTCAGCTGGTGATGGATTCCTGCACAAACCATCCCTGCACTGTCTCCCTTCTGTCCTGGAGCCAGACTGGTGCTGCCCAGCAAACTGGGAACACAACTCCATCCGCTCCCAAACTGGGAGCCCCTTGGAACCGAGCAAACATTGGAGTTTCAGGTTAAGGAGATCAGAACCCATTGACACAAAATAAGAACCCCCCAGATATTTACAGCCAGGCAGGAGCTTGGGTTGGAGCTGGAACATGAGCAGGAATTGCAGCTCCCCTCTCCCCAGCGATGCAGGTGAGTTAGCACAGAGCTCAGCTCCTAATTAGCCCTGCAGAGGAGCTAATTAACCCAGGCTGAGCCTTGTCTCAACACGGCTCTGCCTTTCCCAGCATCCAGGAGTGCACAAGGGGAGCGGGCAGTGCTGGAGTGGGTGGGTGCCCCTGAGGGCTCAGCTGGGCTGGCACAGGGCACTCCTGGTGCTGTCCCTGCATCCCAGCCTCTCTCTCTGCCTTTGGGGAGCATCCAGAGGCGTTTCTGGGAAGAGATGTCCCACAGCACAATCCCAGGATTACTAGAAAAGCCCTCCCAGCCCATGGAGTCCAGCCTGTTTCCAATATCCCACCTTGTCCCCACCCAGAGCCCTGAGTGCCTCCTCCAGAATTCCTGGGACAGCTCCAGGGATGGGCACTGCAAACCTCCCTGGGCAGCCCCTTCCAATTTTAACAACCCTTTCCATGGGGAAATGCTCACCCTGAGCTCCCCTGGCCCAGATGAGGCCATTCCCTCTCACCCTGTCCCTGGCTACAGCAGGCCACAAACCAGTTTTTCTACACATTTCCCACTGATGAAATATTATTGCAGGAAACAGGAAATGATAACAATAAACAAAAACCAGGAAATAATAATAATAATAATAATAATAATAATAATAATAATAATAATAATAATAATAATAATAATAATAATAATAATTTGCCAAAATTTATTCCTTATTGGGAAAAAATAGTGAGGGGAAAAAAACCCGTCCCAAGTGAATGGGAATTATCTATGCAGGTCCCATTTTTTTTAATAAAGCAATGTTACTTTTCCCGAGTAATTCCTTTTATTATTCCCTTCATAATGTAAATTGAAATAAAAGAATCAGATATTTGGATAATAAAATAGGAGACTGAAACCTCCGCTCTTGCCTGCTGCAGTTTCCTTCCCTAGGACAGACCCTGAGCCAAGTGGTCCCAAGGATGCTCGGAACTGGTGAGGAGGGCAAGAGCCACACTCAGCACCATGAGAGGGTAAAAGTGCTTAGACACTCTAAGAGTTCTCATTTCCATGTGGTTTTTCATATTTTAGCATCGGGAAAGGCAAAAAAAGAGAGGAAGAGCTCGTTCCTGCCTGTTGGAAGAGGACGGGGAGAAGGACCTGAGGCTCTTCCCAATATGAGAGTGCCTGAAATGAGCTTTGTGCAATAAGCCCAGCCATGTCACCAGGCTCCTCTCAGACCATCTAAAGATTAAAGGCTCTATTCCTGGAGGGCTCCCGTGGCATTTACTCAGGGATTTTGATCAAGCTTTATGTGATGGGCTACCTAACACACCTCTCCCAGCCCTAAGAGCTAACAGGAATTTGGTATCTCTCAACATGGATTTCTTGCTGTACTGGGGGATATTTGGCAAACATCTCGAGACTGTAGCCAGGCACAGGCAGGAAGGAAAATGAAGGAAAGGGAGAAAAGTGGCCAAAGAGTCAGAGCAAACACTGAGATTTGGAGGCAAAGTCTGTGTGAATACAGAGCAAGGGTGGCTGTTAAATCCCAGTTTAACTGAGGGGGTGGAATTTTCCAGGCAGGGGAAGATTTTCCATGGCTCATGTCCATGGTGTGCCCGGCCTGGGCACCAAAGCAGCCCCAGGGGCACTGCAGGGCCATGGCAAGGGTGGGACGTGATGGAAATCCAGCAGTGGGCTCAGACATCCCTGTGCTACAAAACTCCACAGAAATCCACCAGGAAACAGAGGACAGTGTTCACAGGGGTCTCACAATGAGGGAAGAGATGAGGATCTCACTCCATGTTTCAGAAAGCTGACTAATTATGTTATGATATATATTAAAACTATACTAAAAGAATAGAAAAAAGGATTTCCTCAGAAGGCTAGCTAGGACTAGAAAAACAAAGAATGATAACAAAGGTTTGTGTCTTGGACAGAGAGTCCAAGCCAGCTGACTGCGATTGGCCATTAATCAGAAACAACCACATGAGACCAATCCCAGATGCACCTGTTGCATCCCACAGCAGCAGATAACCATTGTTTGCATTTTGTTCCTGAGGCCTCCCAGCTTCTCAGGAGGAAAAATCCTAAGGAAAGGATTTTCCATAAAAGATCTCTGCGACAGAGGTGGGACAAAGAGTTGAGGTTCCCAGAACATCAAGTGCTTGTCACAGCCTCACCCAGCCCTGCACAGGGCCCACAGCAGCCCCAGAAACTCCACTTCATGTTGGGGTGATCAAAAGCCACCCCAAACTCCAAACCCATGCCAGGGGTTTGAAATGAGATGCTCTCAAAGGTCCTTCCCAACCCAAACCATTCTGTTTCCATGAACCTCCCCAAAACAACAAAAATACACCAACACAGACTCCAAACAAAAACAACCAACCCCACAACAACAACAACAACAATCCGTCATCTGGCACTTGGCACTGGTGCACAAGGAAAACAATCCAAAGGATGCTGAACAAAGAATCAAGAGCATCAGCAGTAGGAAAAGAGATTTCCTGGCAGTGACATTTCTCCTGCCTCTGTGACAGGAGCCACCATGGCCTCTGTGTCACCAGAGCTGCTGTCTGCAGGTAAATACTCAGATTTTTTTGTCTTCTCAGCGTGGCTGTGAACCACAGGTGGGTGTGGGCAGGCTTGGGGCACAATCCCCTCCTGAACAGAGCAAAAACCCTTCCCAGCACAGGGATAACCACCCTAAAGTCCTAAAACCACTGCAGTTACAAAGCCATCCAGGAAAATGCAGCACAAGAACTTTGAACTTTTACCTTGTCCCTTGGAGCAGGCTCAGGAAGCAGCAGAGGCAGCTCCAGGAGGCAGAGATGGAGCAGCTCCTGCTGCTGGAAAAGCCCTGGGAAGGGCAGCACCAAACACCCAAAAGGGTGGGGAGGGAAAATACCAGAGCTCATCAGAGGGAACCCAGGGACAGGTGATCCCTGAGAGGGTGGGGATGCAGGAATCTCTCTCACCTGTGGCTGAGAGATGCTCTGGGATCGCCCCAGCTGGAGAGGGGAGAAGGGGGAAACTGCAAAGGGTTGGGGGAGAGCTCCTGGCAGAGGAAAAAGAGAGGAGAAAGGGATGGAAATGGATGGGAGAGAGCAGGAGAAGAGCTGGGCCACATCAAAGAGAAGCACCAGCCCCTGGGGACTCATGTGAGGTTTTATTCAAGTCCCTGCTAAAGAGAAAAAAATCAATTAAATTAACAAAATGGTTTGCATTAGAATTCATCAAAAACGCCCTGCAAAGAACAGAACAAGCTTTAGGCAGGGTGCTGTGTCTGTAAGTCTGGCTGCCATGCCTGATGCCATTCCAGCATCTGGGAGCACAAGGACTGACCCCATGCCCAGGAAACCCTCCCTGCAGTGTCTGAGAGCCTCTGGGACCCACAGGGAATCACACCCAAGGTTTGGGGGCGCCTCCCTTTTTTAACCCCCCCAGAGAAAACTGCAGCCTCATTTTGTCAAATTTTAATTTATCGCCAATAGACATTTTTCACGGTAAAAAACCTTGGGGTTTTTTTTTTGACTTGGAAATTCTGAGCTTCAGGACAGGCTTAAATTGAGGGGCAGTTTCCCAAAATGTGTGTCCTCATGGAATCCCAAGATTTGGGTTGGGAGGAACCTTAAGGATCCTCTTGTTCCAACTGTGTGCTTGCCCACTGTGGCTGGGGATGGGAGAGAGAGGAGGAGCCCCACTGCTCCCACCAGAGAGAGCTTCTCACTGCCTCTTTTATTAATGCAGGTGTTAAACGAGACCACACATTCCTGACAATTTACATTCCCCTGCCTGAGCTGCATGGACAGGTGGACAGGGAACAGGGAATTAAACCAGAGGACACCGTGCTTGAACATGCACCGGCGTTTGTGTCCGTGTACGCCTAAAACACAGGGCTGGCAGCTAAAAATACCCAGGCAAGAGCGGTTCCTCACATCCCAGCCTGGTATTTCGTGGCAGAAATGTGAGAAAATAGACTTATTTTTTTATTGACTCAGAAGAAAGTTGTTTATTTAAAAATCTGCCTGTGTAGGGGATGGCACAATCTGCCCAAAGCCATGATTCTCTCTGGGATCACCTTCCTCCAGTGGGAGCCTCTGGGTTTGGGGAGCACCTGGAGGCATTTCTAGGAAGAGATGTCCCACAGCACAATCCCAGCACCCCTGAGGCTGGAAAAGCCCTCCAAGGTCACAGAGTCCCAGCTGTGCCCATGCCCACCCTGTCCCCAGCCCAGAGCCCTGAGTGCCACCGCCAGAATTGCTGGGACACCCCCAGGGATGGGCACTGCAAACCTCCCTGGGCAGCTCCAGTGCCTGAGCCCCCTTTGCATGGGGAAATTCCTGCTGGGCCCACCCTGAGCTGCCCTGGGCCGGCCTGAGGCCGCTCCCTCTGCTCCTGTCCCTGTTCCCTGGGAGCAGAGCCCGACCCGCCCGGCTGTGCCCTCCTGGCAGGGAATTGCAGAGAGGGAAAAGATCCCTGGGGATCCTCCTGTGCTCCAGGTGAGCCCTGCCCGGCTCCCTCAGGGATTGTGCAGCCCCTGCCCGGCTCCCTCGGGGATTGTGCGGCCCCTGCCCGGCTCCCTCAGGGATTGTGCGGCCCCTGCCCGGCTCCGTTTCCTTCCCTGGCCCCGCTCCAGCCCCTCAGGGTCCCTCCTGTCCTGAGGGTGCCAGAGCTGTCCCCAGCCCTGGAGGTGTGAGCCCAGCAGTGCCAGCACAGGGGGAAGTCAGTGCCCTTCATCCAACAGGGGGAAGAGAGGGATCTGGGATAGAGAGAGACATCTGGGATGAAGAGAAGGACATGGGATGGAGAGAGGCACCTGGGGATGAAGAGCAGCATCTCAGCTGAAGAGGCTGAGGAACAACAGGAATATTTTCCCACATCCAAATGCACAGAGTGATGAATCCCACCCCCAAGGAACCTTTCCCCAGGAAGTGGCAGCTGCCCAGGACCCCTGACAAACCCCACGGTGGTGCTCCCGTCTCTCCTGCCCGGGATGGAAGGGAATCAATCGGCGGCTGTGGCTGGCTCGGCAGCACGGCAGCATTTGTCATTGCCACGGCAGCAGAGCTTAATTAAGTGCTGTGAGCAGCCTAGTGAGACACGCGCTTTAAATGAAACCCGCACGGCGGCTCCGGCCCTGCGGAACGCTCGGGGCTGGGCAGGGGTGCCCGGAGCGCCGTGCCCGCCCCCGGCCCGGGGACAGCGACACCGGCCCTGCCGGGACACGCAATGCTCGTCACCGTGCCCAGCACCCTGCATGGCACGTACCCTTGGTATAGAGCCATAACAGAATATTGGATTTTCACAAATATTAAAGTATTAAAAAATAATATAATATAATATAATATAATATAATATAATATAATATAATATAATATAATATAATATAATATAATATAATATAATATAAATTAATAATTCTTATATTACTCGTAATTTAATAATATTAATTAATATTATACTATAATAATATATTAATTAATAGTTGCATTAATATATATTATATAAAATATATTGTTATCTATAATAATATGATTATATTATTATACATACAATATATGATTATTATGCATATACAATATATATATAATTGTTATATAATAATAGTATAATATAATATAATATATAATAATATTTAATGATATCATATATAATGATATGATATAATATGATCTATATAATATATAATAATATTTATATTATATTATATTATATTATATTATATTATATTATATTATATTATATTATATTATATTATATTATATCATATCATATTATATCATAACGTATAGTGTTAAAGTAACTTTGTAATAAATATATAATTTTTATTTCTGTTGTTGTAAATAAGCTTACACACAGTAGTAAAATAACTGATAGAAGTATACTTGTGTTACAATACCTACTTAGAGAACATCCAATAAATATATCAAAAAACCACCCACTACAAATATACCAACTATCAACACTCACTGCCTAAAGACAGTGTAGACCAAACCCCAAAAAGCAGAAGTAATAAAAATAAAGCCACAACCAAATAATACACATATTCTAAAAAAGTAAAACCAAAGAAGAACAACACTAAACAGTTCTTAGAATACATAAACTAGTTTAGGAAAAAAAGTTTATTAAACAGAATTATTTCTAAATATATAATAAGCTACTATAATAAAAATAGTATATAAGTAGTATTTCCAAAACAGCAAGTGTAGTCTTAGCTGAGTGCCAAGATACACCCAGCCATAGTAACCTTTGCTCCATGATCCTTGTCTCCTATCCTCATTTATTAAACTTTTTACATTCTCACAAGAGCCTGAACGTGTTTTTCCCACTCTCCATGAATTGATGTATCACCAAGAAAATGCCCCAGGGTTCTGGGTTTAACCAAATCACCTGGCAAATTCTCTCTGGGTGCATCAGGAACTCGTTAGGATAATGGGATCAATTATTTTAACCCCTCACTAGTAACCAGTGGGCACAGGTGCATCAAGATTTGGGCTTTCAAAATGTGTGTACAATTTCTTTTTTACAATCTTAGATTACGGGAGGTTTTTAAATTAATGATGCAGGAGTGAGAAATAAGATGGAAAAATATCCCAAGCTGAAAAGGATTTAACTGTGGGTTTTCCGTGGGAAAGAACTATTTCAACCTACCCGGTCTTTCCAGGAAAAAGGATCCTGATACCTTTTTTCACTGCACACAACATTGTCAGAGGTATTTTTATCACCCCCCATGGTGCGTTTTTTCTGTGCAACGAAAGCACAGTTTCTCACCAAAATGAAGTTTTTGCAGCAAAAATATTTTTGGAATTATCCCAGTAAATAAGTCAGGGGCATTTTGTTATATTAATTAATGGGAATCTTGAGATTTGAAAATTAAAATTTCCTGGATATTCCAAGTAATCTCCAGATAAATGTCCAAGCTGTGGATCCCTGGGGGTGTTCCTGCCCAGGATGGGAGAGGATTTAAGGTCCCTTCCACCCAAATCTGGGGTTGATGTGCACAAAAAGGTCCTGGTTGTGGGGTTTTCTCCAAATTCCAGGGATCCCTGTCCCTCATTTCAGTCCCTGTGCTCCCCGGAGCCTCAGGAACAGCAGAGAGGAAAAGCAATGAAACCATAAAAATGAACCAATTTTAGTATTCTTCAAGGACTGCATGCAAACAGAGCTGGAAGAAAAACAGAGGGAACCAAAGTACTTCCAACAATGGGAAGGCTCAGAGGAAGGGATGCAGGGGCATGAATCCATCCCTAGATCATAAATAAAATAAAATAAAATATAACATAAAATATAAAATATAATAAAATATAAAATAAAATAAAATGAAATCTTTGGATCCTAAAATAAATAAATAAATAAACAAATAATTAATTCAATAAATAAAATCTCAGCTCTGCAGAGCCAGCCAAGCCAGC
Organism: Zonotrichia albicollis; assembly: GCF_047830755.1. NCBI lineage: Eukaryota > Metazoa > Chordata > Aves > Passeriformes > Passerellidae > Zonotrichia > Zonotrichia albicollis. Next base: position 1,070,683 of record NC_133828.1, on the reverse strand, counting down.
ACTCGAGCAAAATGCTATTTTAAAAAGCACTGAAGCATTTTCTAACTTATCCCCAGGGATTCACACTTAAAAAAAAAAAAAAAAAAAATCACATAATTCAGTGGTTTCCTTTGGATGCTTGCAGCAAAGCCCAGCTCTGTGGAAAAAAGGGCCAGGGATGGGTCCCCAGCTCCTGCTCTCCCAGCAGAGAGGGAACATCACCTGCCTGGGTTGGAATTAGGGAATATTTGATATTATTGAAGGGGAAAGTAGCTCCGGTGAGTGGAGAAAATAAAAGTGATTGTTTGATTCTCTGAGCATTTGTGTGAAGAGGGGGTGATTTCTGTCTGCTGGCCACTTTGTTTGGGCACTTATATCTATATTTCCTCTTATTGTGGCTCTGTCAAGTGTTTGATAGACCAAGATGGAGGCATTAATTGAATTCAAGTGTAGACACCTGAAGTATTTTTATTTTTATTTTTAGTTCTCTCACCTTTTATTTTCCATTAGCGCAGCAACGTGGTCGCGGTGGGGATTTCTGCCTGAAGGACACAAACCGAGCTGCTTGCAGTTATTAAAATAAAACTATTTTACCTGGGAATAAAATGGGTTCCCAAACCACTTAAGCTTAAAAAAAAAATAAAAATATAACAAAACCTCTGTGCTCTGTATTTTCCCAGCTTTCAGAGGTCCCAGTTTTCCCAGTGCGTCCTGCAGTGTTGTACCAGACAAAATCTCATCTGCGTAGGAACGCCTGAATGTGGCATTCAGGTCTGACAAAGGGAATCGGTCCCAGCTTGGATCCAGTGATCCTGCAGGGTTTTCCAGCCTCGGTGATCCCTGGATTTGGTGATCAGGGCAGGGTTCAGCAGCTTTGCCTTTCAGGGATTGAATTCCTCCTTTGGGAGGGAGAGATGAGGCACAAAGGGTTCCCCAGAGCAGCCCCACACACCCAGAATAGGGACACAGACTCTGGAATTCCATCTTTCCACGCCTAAAACAGAACTCCATGCTCTGAGAGGATGCACAGGACAAGGCACTGTCAGTGGAGAGGGAAAAAGGGAAAGATGGAATAAATGTGTGTGTGCCCATGCAGGGCAGGGCTTCACCCTGAGTCCTGACACCAGACACTTCTGCTCTGCTTTGGGGGATCAGGAAAGTGAGAAAACCAGCACAGAAAATCTGTGTTGGTTCCTTTTCAGAAAAGGGAGGAAGATTTAAGGGAGCTTAGAATCAAGTACTTGGAACCCCACAGCTTGTCAGATTTAAAATGAACTCATTATTAGATGAAGAATCAGGTGAGTGACCAAGAACCCTCTGCCCTGCTGTGGGATCCCATTTTCTGACACTCTGGGCCAGCTCTGGAAATGCTCTGTGTTCTAAAATCTCAAGCAATTGAGCAACATGCCATAAACATGAAAATATAAATAATATAAATATGAAAACCAGGGCACAAGAGCCCTGTGTGCCCTCTGAAGCGAACAGGCAGCTCTCCTAAATATGAATGTTCTACACCTACAGGCTGACATTTTGTGCATTTCTGCAGAGTGTTTATCATCTGATCATTTTTCCTATCCCAAATCTCCTAAACAGCATCGCCCTGGACGTTCCTGAACATCCCAGAGCTCCCTGAGCTCCCTGCAGAGCAGAGCTGCTCCCTCCTGGGGCTGGGCACCACAGCCTCCCCAGCACCTGCAGGAAATCCAGGATGTGCCCTGCAATGGGATCCCAGCTTCCTCCCACCCTCACTCCCAGCTTCACCTCCCAAACAAGCTCCGTGAAAATCATCGAGGTTTTGGTGGAAGAAAAGCAAAAAACCCTAAATAACAACACTAAGCCCCAGTTCTATATTCAGAAATTAAATAATTGCTATTAATTGATATAAAACTCTGTTTTCCCAGCTCTTTTGCCAGGCTGGGCCAGGTTGCAGAGCAGGAGTGGGAATGTGAGCACCACAAGCAGAAGGCAGCGATGGACACAGAAAAATCACTGCAATTCCTGCTGCACACACTGCACCCTCAGCCTGGGCGAGGGTTGCATTCTCTTACCATCTCTTTTATTGCCTATTCCTTCTAGGAAGACACTGGGGTTTTTTCCTGCAGATATTCTTTAAAAACATAGAAAAAAATAATGCAGTATAGATCAGGTAATATTGTCACATTGAGCAATTTTTCTTCACACTGCAATAACTTGTATTGCTCCTAACTTAGGTTTGTGTAAGTGATGAAAGGATAGCCTTTAAAAAAGTAAAAATACCCCATTAATTATACTATTTTCATACATATAAATAAATAAATAAATATATATATATATATATATACACACACACACATATAGTATGACACCACAGAAAAGCAGGTCTGAACAGGACCCTTTGGGAGGGGTTTTATACCACAATGCACAGACACAGGCTGTGGAGGAGAGGGAATTCCAGTGGGATTCTGAGCTCCGGGCGAGATTTCCAAGGAAAAGACACGAGGAGCATTTCCCAGCCCAGCACCCAAGTGCAGCCCCTTGTGCTGATCCCAGTTTGGGATTCAGAGAGCAGACGGGAGCCTCCAGAGGGGAAATCACAGAATCCAGCCCAGACAGCCCCAGTTTGGCTGTTCAGGGGATGGGAATCCATGGCACAGGGAGAAAAACTCCAGCACCTGTGTGAATTCCACTCCTTAGCTGGAAAACGATCCATTCTGCTCCTATGTTTCTATTATTTACCATTAATAATTTCCCTCAGCCTCTGGTGGTGTGTTTTTTTTTTTTTTTTTTTTTTTTTTTTTTTTTTTTTTTCTGTGAGTTTAGGGTTTAACCAAGAGGTTGTCTGGATTTTTCTTTTCTTCAGATATTTTTTCACCCCTTGGGATGAGCTTTGAACCCTTTCCTGGGCCAAATAAGCGGCCAATTTAAGACTACTTCAGCTTTTAGCAAAAAATGCTGGATTGGCAGCTTCACTACAAGGTACTTTCAGCTACAGCTCCCGAAACAGGATTTCTTTATGGAGACTTTATAAAAAGAGGGGGGAAAGGTGTTTGGGATGGGAGGGGGGAAAGGAGGAGAAGAGCAAGAATTAGGGCCAGATTACGGCCATAATTAAGATCTAGAAAAGACTTAGGCTTGTAGGACAGGCCTGAATTTTTCTTACCAAAAGAAGCAAAATTTTGCTGCACTGACAAATAACCCAAATCCAGGATGGCTGGGATGGGCTGGTGGGGAGAGGAGCACCAGGTACAAGTTGTTGGGAAAGGTGTAGAACTCAATCGCAGAATTCCAGACTGGCTTGAGTTGGAAGGGATCTTAAAGTTCATCTTATTCCATCTCCTTCCATGGGCAGGGACATTTCCCTGTCCCAGATTGGTAAAATGTCATGGATCAGTTCCCATTTTCTGAGCCACACTTCATTTCTAGAGGTTACTGAGGGATAATCCCACCCTTTCTCACCTTCCCTCAAGGAAATAAATTGGGAATTAAATAAAAATATAGGTAAACGGCTTCCATGTAAATGGAGAGAAATAATCCAGCAGGGAACAGCTGGCCCTGGCATTTCCCTCCAGGTGCATGGGAAGGGTGTGCAGGACATGTCCCATCCCACAGGACACAGCGGTGGCCTGAACAATACCAGAAATTACAAATTACAAATTACAGGGTCTCCTTCCTTCCATCCAAACCCTCCCTGTGCTTTCCCACAGAAGCAGCTCCCAGCTCCCAGCCCAGATGGGCTCTCTCAGACCTGCCCAGCTCCGAGGGAGATGCCCAGGGGTCCCTTCCAGTCCCCCAGCCCTGTTCCATGGTCCCACACCCAGGGATGCTCCATCCCCACGCGCAGGAGCAGCAGAGGGGTGCCAGGTGTGCCAGGTGTGCCAGGTGGGGTGTGCAGAGCGCAGGTTCTGCTGCAGCAGATGCAGGGAGCTCAGCCCGTGACCCCGGGGCGCCTCAAGGCCCCGTCCACATCTCTGTGCAGCATCCCAGCCCCTCTGCAGCGGCCGCTCTCTGTTTACTCCTCCCTTTCCCTCATTAACATCCCAGCACTGTTAATTACTGCTGCTGCGGCCCAGTCCATATTGCCAGCTCCATTACCCGGGCTGCCCTTCCCTTGCCCACAATGAGTTGTGCCACGGCGCTTCAGAAGTGACGAGCGCTCGCCCTCCGCGGTGGCGCTGGGCAAACGCGAGGTGACACCGGGACTTTGCTGGACAAGGGAGGGACAGGCAGAGCTGGCAAAGCCCGGCCCAGCCCGGCCCAGCCCGGCCCAGCCCAGCCCCAGCCGCCGGGGCCGCGGCAGAGCCGGGGTTAACGCGGGGAGCGCAGCCGTGGCCGTGAACCTTAAACAAACTTCCAGCAGCATTTTCCTCGCGGCCGCCTGACATTTTTCTTTATGTTTCGTCAGTCATATCTGAGCGATCAGACAGCCGCCACACGTGGTACACCCACCAGGATTATTATCTCGAGCAGAGGCCCAGAGCTCATTGTAGCAGGCATGTAATTCTTTACAATGTATGCCACGTTAAGTGTGTTGGGTTATCTATTCAACAGCTGACTGAGCCGGGCTCTCAGCTCTCCTCAACAACCATGTAAGAAGCGATGACAATTGTACTACTTCATAAGGGCTGCATGCAACTCTGACACACACTTCACAGCAACCAGTCATCTATATAAACCAATTTCAAGAGCAAAATTGCATGGTGCCTCCACTCTGTTATAAACACAATGATATCCACTCAGAGCTGATAAATGCGCTGCATTTCTGGCGAGCTTTAAAGAACCGCTTCCTTCCCTCCGCGCCCGGCGGCACGTGGGGACAGCGAGGCACAGGGACCTTCCCTGCATCTGAGCGCTGGCAGAGAAAACAACGCTGGGCCTCATTAAGGTTTTTAAATACTTCTCGACTCCGGAGCAATTTTCAAATTAATTACGGTATCTTTTTGTAGGATTAATGCAATGTAATCCTTGTTACGGAGAAAAATATCTATAGCAACCACCAAGTCCTTGAAAAAATACTTCAACACCAAAGGCTCCAGCAAAGGGGGAGATTAAACACTGTCAGAGAAATTAAAGCCACTTTTCCTGGATGTTATGGCTGGGTAAAAGGGTGTGTGGAACCAGAAATCCCAGTTACGGATGTGCTGGTAACACGTGAGGCTCTAATTTTGAGAATTTTGCAAATTCCCACCAGTTTGAGGTGGCAAATGTCATTTCTGGATGCAAGCAACAACTGAGCCTCCTGCACCAAGCATGGAACCCCCCTCAGAGTCTCAGTGCAATGAAAAGATGAAATATGGCTACAGCAATCTTGATTTAATGAACCCTGTAATTGAATACCCAGCCAAATAGACATCCTGATAAAACACAACAAGGAGTGTTGTTTTTTAAATTCAGATAAAGAATAGGATCCATCTCTGTTTGTTTGCATTGTTCAGCAGTCCTACAGGAGAGTTAGCAAAGTGATCGAGGACCATCCAGAGGTGGTCCTGTCTTGCTGTGTGCTGTAGAATAATTTAAATATAATAAAAACTAACAAACACATTTTAAAATTAACATTCCTGCATTGCTATCACACTGCCTTTTTTTGGTCCTGACCATTGAAAAACACCACAAGGTTCATCCCAAGCCCATGGTGCTGACTCCAAAGGGTGTGGAGGAGTGCCAAGGCTGTCCCTCAGAGCTGGGATGCTCTGGGACAAATTCCCAGCGCTGTGCCTGGGAATGGTGGCAGGGAACAGTGGCAGGGTGGGGAAATGGGCCCAGAGAACCCCCTGGGGCTGTGACCGGGGACACAGGACAGTGACACACAGGGACACGGGACAGTGACACACTGGGGCACAGACCATGGGCACAGGACAGTGACACTCAGGGACACAGGACAGTGACACACAGGGACACGGGACAGTGACACACAGGGACACGGGACAGTGACATATGGGGACACAGAACAGTGACACACAGGGACACAGGACAGTGACACACAGGGACACAGAACAGTGACACTCGGGGACACAGGACAGTGACACACTGGGGCACAGACCATGGGCACAGGACAGTGACACTCAGGGACACAGGACAGTGACACACAGGGACACGGGACAGTGACACACTGGGGCACAGACCATGGGCACAGGACAGTGACACTCAGGGACACAGGACAGTGACACACAGGGACACAGGACAGTGACACTCAGGGACACGGGACAGTGACACTCAGGGACACGGGACAGTGACACACAGGGACACAGGACAGTGGCACACAGGGACACAGGACAGTGACACACAGGGACACGGGACAGTGACACACAGGGACACAGGACAGTGACACTCAGGGACACAGAACAGTGACACTCAGGGACACAGGACAGTGACATACGGGGACACAGGACAGTGACACACAGGGACACAGGACAGTGACACACAGGGACACAGGACAGTGACACACAGGGACACGGGACAGTGACACTCAGGGACACAGGACAGTGACACTCAGGGACACAGAACAGTGACATACAGGGACACGGGACAGTGACAGTCAGAGACACAGGACAGTGACATATGGGGACACAGGACAGTGACACACTGGGGCACAGACCATGGGCACAGGACAGTGACACTCAGGGACACAGGTACAGGACAGTGACACACTGGGGCACAGGACAGTGACACTCAGGGACACAGGACAGTGACACTCAGGGACACAGGACAGTGACACACAGGGACACAGGTACAGGACAGTGGCACACAGGGCCACGGGCATGGGACAGTGACACACAGGGACACAGGCACAGGCTGAAGGTCCATGTGTCTGCACAGAGTCCCCTTCTGTCCCTCTGCCTCCTCTGCTCTGCCCCACTCAGAGCCTCCCAATGTTTGTTCTCTTTTCTTTCTGCAAATCCCCCAAATTCCACCCTCCTGCAGCGCTCAGAAAACAAAGTTTGGTGCAAGCCTCGCACCGTCCTCCCTGAGAGTTCCCAGCCCTGACTCGTCTCCCCTCACCCGAATTTATTTTTCAGGAAACAATTAACCGAGATCCCCATGGAAAAGCTTCCCAACCCCGAGCTTTCCATGCAGTCATGGCTGAGAACGGCGGGCAGAACAGGCGCCGGCTCAGAGCTGACTTTGCTTCCTAGATTGGTCTACGATCCTCATTTTACTCTAATTTAACCTTTCCTAGTTAATTTATATCGGTTCAGCTTGCCAGCCTGTACCTGCCAGAGCGATCATCTCCCATCAAGGGGCTGGGCGTGGACGGGGCTGCTCTCTGTCGGCTCCCTCACCACCACACCTAATTAAAGTCCTTAAAAACCTTTAATGTGACAAGACGAGACAGGAACGGCCAGGGAAAATAAGAGAGGATCTTTCAATTACTCTAATCACGCTGACTTTCGAATCCCTATCAAAACACGGCGCGGGCTGAAACTTTGTGCACTTTTGCCTTTTCCAGGAGGCTCCCGGTGCCCGTCCCGGCCCAATCCCTTTTCCCTCTCCCTTAATGACAGGGAAGGGAGAGGGAAAGGGAAAGTAAATACAGCGAGCGCTTGTAATAAATGATTAAATTGTCCTCCAGGCACGTTTTGCATATGAATATAAAAGTTGTGATTAATAGGTGATCTCGCACATTACCCAGGGCTGCGGCAAACACCGGGCAGCTCGGGCTTTGCCAGCCCTTTCTGCTTTCAAAGGAGCCGCGGCCAGGCGTTCGCTGGAGTCCCAAATTCCGGCCAACAAGGCCATCAAAGCCGGCCAGATTGCGGCTTTCGCACCCCGGGGGCTCCCTGCCCATTGTGAGCCTCAATGCCCCCACCGCGCCGCCGATTAAAGCGATTTAACCAAAAACCGAGGGGAAACAATGCGCGGTGCCAGGGGGAGCGGGAATGGCTCCGAGCGGGGGGACAGTGTGGGGACAAAGGGGACATCTGGAGTGCGGGCACCGCTGCCCTGCGCTGCTCCATCCCTGCCCGTGGTCCCCGAGCCCGACCCTTCCCTGCCTGAGCTCATGGATGGATTTTACAGCCCCAGAGCAGCGCACAGCCCGGTGCCCAGCTGGCACTGCGGTGGCACCGGGTGATGGTTTCTGTCACCAACCCGTGCCAGGCCCCCAGCTCGGGATGCTCCCCTCGCCCCGAGCAATGCTCAGGGAAGGCAGGCAGAGCCCTTCCCACTGAAAGAACTCCCGAGGAAACAAGATGGAACGAGATTTTGGCCACCAAAATTGCACCGCCGCAACAAACGCTTCGTATCCATCCCATTTCCTACTGAAAGAACTCCCGAGGAAACAAGATGGAACGAGATTCTGGCCACCAAAAATGCACTGCCGCAACAAACGCTTCGTATCCATCCCATTTCTTCCCGCACGCAGATTTTTAATCCTCTCTTAAGCACTTTCAAAGTGCCCAATTTTTGTCTAATTTGAATTTAAATCAGCTTGTATGGAGAACTTGGAGAACTTCTTTTTTTTTAAGCGAGCTTGTTTGGCAGGTACATTTTCCCAAGATCACCCAGCTTTAATTTTAAATTTCAAAAGCCTTGCGTTTAATCCCTTGAGCTGGCCTGGTACCTTGCACCATCTGTTCTGGGGTTTTGTTATAACCGAGAGCACCTGCAGAGTTTTGCAACATTTCAAGCTGTCTGTGGACTAAAATCAAAATAATTATAATTTTCATAAACTAAAGGCGGCGATTCAGGTGCTGCAGCCCCGATTTTCCACACCAAGCCTGTGCACTGGGAGGGGAGTTTGTCCCTGCTGCCACCAGGTCCAGGGACAGGCAGGATGTCCCTGAGCAGCCAGAGCCATCCCACCCCACCACTGCTGCCTGCTCCAGGCTGGGAGAAGCTCCCACAGGTGGGACAGGCCCAGAAGGAGCAGGAATTCCCTTTTCCAGCTGCTCAGGGAGGTGCTGAGAAGGGTTAAGGCCATCCCTGCCCACCCCCGTGTGCTCCAAAGGCATTCGGGTGTTTGGTGGGTAGGGAAGGGTTTCTGCTTCACTGGGCAAGCTGAAAATCCTTCCAGGAGTAGGAGTTTGTTTGGATTTCATTGCCCAGAGCTCTCCACTGTGGATAAACCCCTCCTTAGGGCGTGCTGGATAAGTTCACACAGAGCAGGGATCATCCCTGTGAGGATGGGGAGGGCACATCCCAAACTGCCCAGAGTGGATCCATGGTGGATCTGCAGCCCTGTCTCCCACAGAGGCTCAGCAGAACCTTGAGAAAAGGGAGGAGAGCCCAAATTCCTGCTGGCCCTGTCCCCCAGGCCCTCTGGTGGTGCCCCTGTCTGAGGAGAGGTGTGAGCTCCTCATCCTCACCTTCATCTCCCTGCTGAGAGGGGAATGCTCAGCCTAAGCTGGGAGTCCTTGGGTGCTTGGTCCTGGCTAAGAAATGGATGGATAAAAAAGGTGGAAAAGAGTTTTATAGAATCCTGGAATACCCTGAGTGGAATAGCCAGATGGGGACTTCTCTTCTTGCAGAAGCACCTGAGCCAAAGCCCATCTTTGAGAGAACAGTCCTTCCTCCTGCACTCATACCTGGAGCCTTTCTCCTCTGGCAGCTGGATTTGCTCAGGAAGGGCAGATCCTGCTAGAGAGGGAAAAACCCTTTAAAGAAAAGGTGAGTGCTTGTTTGTTTGTTTGTTTTTTTGTTTGTTCCCTTGCCCTGATCCAGCATCTCCACCTTCCTGTTTCCATGAAAATGAAACACAATGAAATGGGCCAGGGCTGTGTCCCCATGGAGCAGCACCTACAGCCCATTCCCACCTCCCATTCCTGGGAAAAGCCACCAGGCTGTGCCTGCCCCAGACATGGCTTGGGCTGAGGCACACTGATGGGGGATGGCAACGAAACCCAAGGAAACTGAGTGGATTCCTGGGCAGGTGGGGGATCCCAGGAAATGGAACATTCTCTCATATCCAGGGGTACCTGGGCAGGGCAGGAGTGGAAGAGCTTGGATTCACCAGGAGCCAGCAGAGAGTTGCTCCATGCCTTTGGGATTCCTTTGGGAGACCATGGAACCCTTAGCAGGGGGGAGAGGGAGCAAACCCTACAAAAACCCTATAAAAACCCCACAAAACCTCTGCAAAACACTAAAAAAAAACCACTACAAAACCCTACAAAAATCCTAAAAAAGCCCCTACAAACCCCATAGAAACCTGACAAAAACTCCCACTAAAACCAACCCTTCAATGCTGGGCTAAAGAAAACCACAACCCCAAAGCTGGCCCAGGGCAGCTCAGGGTGGGCCCAGCAGGAATTTCCCCATGCAAAGGGGGCTCAGGGACTGGAGCTGCCCAGGGAGGTTTGCAGTGCCCATCCCTGGGGGTGTCCCAGCAATTCTGGAGGTGGCACTCAGAGCTCTGGGCTGGGGACAAGGTGGGGATCAGGGACAGATTGGACTCTGTGATCCTGGAGGGATTTCCCAACCTAAAAAGATTCTGGGATTCTGTGGAAATTCCAGAAGGTTCTGGGTTGAGGCAGCACAAGAAGGTGAGGTGAGGCTTCCTGGGTCCACTGTGGTGGCATCAGTTGTCACCTGTGGTTGGCACATGGGGTGGAGGCCACTAAAGGTCCCTTCAGTAATGGTTCCACAGGGGAGATATATATATATATATATAATATATACAATACATTCTATATATAATACTTTATATACATATATATACATATATATATATAATATATACAATTCATTCTATATATAATACATTATATATATATACACATGTATATATATATATACACATTAGTACTGTTTACCTTTTGCACAATAGATTTAATATATGATACAATATATATATATATATATATATTCGTATTGTTTACCTTCTAAATCCTGCTGGAAAATAAAATAAAATACAGTCCAAGAACCCGGGAATGTTTTAAACCCAGTAAAAAGTTGTGCAGTTCCCAGCTACAGAGTCAACACTTCATCTTTTCTTTTTTATTCTCCCAGAAAATCAATTTATGTTTTCTTTATCTCTTTTATTTGTATTTTATATATTTCCTACAGATTCTTTATTTCCCCATTTTGCTTTTATCCCTTCATTCTTTCCTCTCTGAATACAAGGGAGAAATTTCAAAATTTTAAAGACTAAAATCTCTTTTTCTTTTCTAGATTACTCTCTAAGCCTAGGGTGCATAAAACTGGCATTTTAATATTTTTAAATCAATAACCGAATACTGAAAAATAATAACAAAAATCTATTTAAAAGAACAAATAATCTCATTTTTATATTCTCATGAAAGGCACTGTGCACTGTATTATCCCTCTTGCAATTTTGTGATTTATTTCTGGCCACTCTGGGCTGCTGGGAAGAGAAGCAAATGGGATTAGGATATCAAATGTTGGGATGTTTGCTGCATTTATCTGCCTGGCAAGGGGCTGGAGCCGAGCAGGGGCTAATGGAAAGCGTGCACCCCAAAGCCAGCGCAGCGGCTTCAAAGGGAAACCCTTTTGCTACGTGGATCCCATTTGTGTGGGGAAACCCAATTACTGCGGGGTTCTTGTACCTCCCTCGTGCCTTTTATGCTGCTGTTTGCTCCAAGTGCTTATTCTGATTTGATAACCCCGGCATAAATAAAGTGTCACCCCCGGCTCTTATCTCCCAACTCGCAGCTTTCCAATTTGTCTCAGTTAGTTCAGAACTTGACTCCTTAGTAATTACCCCCACGGGGTCCTGGGGCTGAGCACCAGCTCTGCCCCCGGCAGGTATCAGGGAAGGGCTTGGAAACCAAATCCCAGAGAGACAAAAACCCCAGCAGAATAACCCAAAACCTAATAAAAAACCCCAGAAAATTATCAGCAATATCAAAAAAAACCCCACAAAAACAACAACAACAAACAACAACAACAACAAACCCCCAAACAAAACAAAAAAAAACCAGAAAAAAGATGCCAAAACAACAACAGCAATAAAAACAAACCAAGCAAAATAAACCCCACAAAAATACCAGTAACTACAAAAAAAACCCTAGAAAATACCATTAACTACAAAAACTAAGAAATATCACTAACTACAAAAAACCCAAAAAACTCAGAAAGAAAAACTCAGAACAGCACCAAGATAAAAACAAGCCAAGCAAAAAAAACCCCACAAAACCGCAACCAGCAAACAAAAAAGCCACAGAAGAAAGAACCCAAAAGAACAAAATGAAAACAAACCAAACAAAAACAAACAACAAAACCCCAAACAAACAAACCAAAAGAAAACAAAAACCACCACCAAATGCAAGGAAAAAAAAAAAAAACACCAAAAACCCACCCCAAAACAAAAAAACAAACCCAGGAAAAAAGAACTCAAACAACAACAGAAAACCCAAATATTTCAGCTGTATTATCCTGACTAGATTTGAACAGCAGATCAAAGGTGAAAAGATCTCCCAGGCATCATCAGATATTTCAGCCCCAGCTTTTTCCAGAGCAGTTTTGGGTCCATCCCTCCCATGCCCTGCCCATTCCAGGGCATCCTTTGGGGTTGTTGCTCTGCACCCCAGGGATTTTCTCCCTGTGATTTCTGGTGCAGGAAAATCCTGCACATCCCCAGAGCACATCCCAGCTCTGAGCCCCGAGGAGCTGCTGCAGCTTCTCCAGCTCCAGAGCCCAAATCCAGAGTGGCACAGGGAATAAAGCTGAGGGTGAATTCCTGGTTTGGCTGTTCCCAGCCTGTCCCAAAAAGGGGTGAAAATGGGCATCCCAATCCCATATTCCCTGACAGCTGACCTCCCAAAGTCCTCTTCAATACAGGAACTTTGGAAACCCTCCCTGCTCAGGAATCTGCTGTCCCTATGCAGAGATATCCCCTGGAACAGGCTCTGGGAACACACACACCCCAAACACCATTTCTGGATGAAACACATTTACCCCCAGGTGTTTCACAAAAAATTACTGAAACAATACAGCAAAAACTGCCCCAAGTCTTCTAACGAGAGAGCCTGGCAAAGGAATCCCAGGGATTATTCCTGGCATCCATTAATTAGGAGCCACATTTCCACAGCCCAGTGAGGGAGGATAAATACTCAGCCAGCGCCTAATCTGAGTGACCCAGCCCCAATTCCCGAGTTAAACAAATAGAATCTGATTTGCAAAGTACATTATTCAATATTTTAGCCATTAACTGCTGCTAAAATAATTCAAGGCTCCAATTGGAGCTGTCTTTATTTGGATTATTTCCAGCACCGTCAGAGAACAGCACTCGGCATCAATTAATGCCCAGTTCCCATCCTGAACTTCCAGCAGGAATTTGTGATGCCCAAACCAGCCCTCTTTGTATGGGGGATGAACTCATCCCAACCTGGGTACATGTGGCTGTTTTATTTTGGGCATTTTGCTTATATTTTAATTAATGTCATCAAGAAGAATCTATGGATTTTCTAAGCTGATTTTTTAATGAATTATCGCACCTGGAGGCTGTGGCTTTCTAAAAACCTTTGCTGCCGTGTGCAGGAGGGCTTTGAAAGCTTAGGAAAAAAATAAACGAGAATAAGAAAAGAGAAAGCAAAAGGAACGTTTCACCCAGTCCTAACGCTCCCAAAGCCCCGAGTAGTTAATTTATGGAATCTCCTGTTAGTGAGTGAACAAAGGTAAAAATAACAGGCCAGTTATAAACTGGTGCTGTGATGACATCGTGAATTATTTAAAAAGGGCACGTTGAGTGTGACCAGCGAGCCATCAATCAGAGCAGACAGTGATGAGAAAAAGAGGTTTCAGTCACTTCCTCTCTGGCAGCAGAACAATCCCCTCGCAGGTACCGCGGCGCCGCTGACCCGGTGTCACCGCATTGTCACCGTCCCCTTTGAAGGGCCGGAGCGGCTCCTCTCAATATTGGAACGCCAGGAGTAAATAAATCCCGGCCCGGGCTCTGCCTTCCCTGCACACTTCAATTTGTCTGACAATGGGCAGGACACGGACGCACAAATCTCTTCAAGCCCCGATGAATTTTTTATGGCAGCTCCAGTCCAGCGGCAAAGGATGGGCTTTAAATGGGAGCGACGCTGCTGGGAGCAGGAGGCCCCGGAGACAGAGCCTGGGAAGGGTTTGTGTGGGGTTCAGTCCTGGGAAGGGTTTTGTGGGGTTCAGCCCTGGGAAGGGTTTTGTGGGGTTCAGCCCTGGGAAGGGTTTGTGTGGGGTTCAGCCCCAGAAAGGGTTTGTGTGGGGTTCAGTCCTTCTGCTCTTCAGACCTGCCTTGCTCCCAGGGTCCAAAGCACCCTGAAGTGGGGCTCATCCCATAGGGAATGGAAACCCATCCTATAGGGAGTGGAAACCCATCCTATAGGAATGGAAACCCATCCCATAGGGAATGGAAATCCCCCCAGCTGCCACTGCTGCCAAGCAATAGAGGAGCAGAAAATGCCACTGGAAACCTGGCTTAATCACCCAAATCCCAAACCCGGCTCAATCAGTACAAATCCAAAACCTGGCTTAATCACCCAAATCTCAAACCTGGTTCAATCAGTACAAATCCAAAACCTGGCTTAATCACCCAAACCTCAAACCTGGCTCAATCAGTACAAATCCAAAACCCAGTTCAACCAAATCACACCAAAGCCTGGCTTAATAAAACAAAACCCAAAACCTGGCTTAATAAAACAAAACCCAAAACCTGGCTTAAGCAACACAAACTCTTTGCTGTCTTTCCAAGGAAGCAAACCTTGCAGCTGAGCCACTGAGTGTGGAGGAAGTGGGGAGAGAAAAATGCACTCCAAGTTTGAATTTGTGCTGGATTAACGTAGGAGAGGCTCCTCCACCTGATGCCCCCTGGAACTGTATCCCAAACCTTCCCTCAGATCCCAGTTCAGGTGTTGGATGCTCCTAAGGAGCCCCTGGACTCCTGCAGCTGCAAGGACAGCACCAGGAGGAATAAACTGTGCACAATTCCAGATTCAAAGGACAGAGCTGCTCCCAGCAGCCCAGGGATGCAGGGATGAGAGGATGAGGGGATGCAGGGATGCAGGGATTTGAGCATGAGGGGATGCAGGGATGTAGTGATGTAGGGATGAGGGGATACGGGGCACACAGGGAGAAAAAGATAAAGGGACACAGGAATGCAGAGATATAGGGATACAGGACACAGGAATAGAGACACACAGGAATAAAAGGATAAAGGGACACAGGGATGAGGAGACACAGGGACACAGGGATAAAAGGATAAAGGCACACAGGGATGAGGGGCTGCCTCCCCTCCTGCCCTGGCCCCTCTCAGCCCCGAGCCCCCCAGCCCTTCACCCACTCCTGCTCCTCAGCCCCGCTCCAGCAGCACTTCCCAGGGATCCATTCATCTCCAGGGAGCCTCGTACCACTCCAAACCTCTACTCTGCCACTTAATTGTTCCTAACAGGTAAATCAAAGGTAAAAGAGAACTAATTAATTTTCCAGCTTGGTTTTATTTTACTGTTACTGTTTGGAGAAAATAGAACTAAACCCCATTAGTGTTAAGGTAAGACCATGAAACAACATAATATAATGCAAGAAAGACATTTAATAGCGTGGAGGAATGTTAAATTACTAATTAACTCCAAGTTCCTGGATAAAAAAGCCGAGTAATTTACAGGATTATTGCAACGTGCAGCTCAGATTGCCACGAGGGTCAGCTCGGGAGCATTTCCTGCTATTTCCTTCACCGGGGTGGTTATTGTAGAATTCCTCTCACATTAAAATCCACTGTCCTTACCCACAGTTCAGTGCTGCTAATTAGCAGCCGCTCAGCTTCCCCAGCAGTCATTTTTTTCCATGTGAAGCTGCCAAATGTTCCCAACTGCTCAAGATGCTCCCCAGCCCCACTCGGAGTGTCCGGAGCCCACCCGGCCCAGCCCTGCTGCCCCCCAGGCCCAGCCCCAGCCGAGGCTCAGCCCGGGCAGGTCCCTGCTCCTGCCCTTTGTGTCAGCCAGGCAGGTTGGCAGAACGCTCCTGGTGCCCTTGGCTGAGCGACAGAACTTGGGAATGTCTATTTTTTCCCTCCTCTCTCTTCCCAAAGACGCAAATCCTGCTCAGGCGCTCGACACCGCGAGCTCTCCAAGCTGTGGGATTTTTTTCCCTTCAAAAGCGACTGTTTCCACATTCTATTTAAACTTTTATTCAAACAAGAAAGCCAGGAAAGGCATCTTTTAGTTTTTCCCTAAATATATAAGAAGAATGCCCGAACTTTGATGAATAATTGATTAAATAAAGCATTGCCCATCAAAGGCAGGAAGAGGAGCTGCTCCACAGAAAGGCTCCACTATCAAACGGCACTTTGTTGTCTTAAACGCTGCTCAGATCTGCAGCACTGCAGAGCTCGTGGCACATTAATGCTGGAGGTTAGAAATGGCAGTAAAGAGATTATTATTACTATTATTATTACAATTATTATTATTATTTTTATTATAAAAGGGAATTAGAATTCAGCTTTTCTTGGTTCTAGTTATCCCCCAGCAGTTTGAAAAGGCAGAAATTTGGCTGAGAATCGCTGAGCCTCCTCCTTTCCTCTCCCTTTTGTTGGCTTTATGACTAATTTATGTTTAACCTTCTGGAGAATCCATGGTCACAAGACACTTTCTGAAAAAATTCAAAGCAACTTTGGCTGTGTCCAATAGGAGGGCAAAAGGTCTGGGGAGCTGGGGAAGGGCTGGGAATTGAAAGAGGCGGCACGATCTTCTCCACCTCCTCTTCACGGCTCTGAGAGCAATCAGGAAACAGCCACTAATTGCTTCATCAAAATTAAGCTTCTCCAGCTTCATACCAATTATTTCCCCGTGGCTGTTTAGAGTTTCGTGTGCCTCCCATCCACACGAAGGGGGAGAAAAATAAACCAGGGATGTCAACGGCAGCGCGTTTCCCTGGATGGTGAGAGTGGGATCGGGATTCCAGGGCTCACCTACGGAATTCCTGCTTTAAATTCCCAAAGCTGCTCGGAACACGAAGCACCTGAACGTTCTGGTGCTGCATTTCCACATGAGAAAGGGTTGTAGAATTTACTTAGGACGAGAGTGTGAAATTCCTTGTGCTGACAGGGATAAATCCATTCAGTCGAGGATCAAAACAGTAGCCCAAGGGTAACAAAGAACAAGTGTCAACCACATTTGCTCTGAGTGCCACAAAAATCCCCCCCGGGAATTCCACTCATGATGCTCTAGAACTATATTTATATAAGGGGTTTTTTTTAAAAAAAGGGAATGTAAAGGGCAAAAGGGCTGCATTAGGAGGATGAAGAACTTTTAAATTGGTTTAATTTTTCTTCCAAATATGATGATGGAGTATTTAAACATGAATTTGGAAAGTATTTTAAAATATTTAAATATTTGCTCAGTGCTCAAAAAGACCTTTCTTATTCTATGAGATATTCAGGGACCAGCATTTAATACCTATTAGTGGATATATACAACTATATAGACATTGTATACATGATAGACATATAAATACACTAATATAACACACATATGTGTATCATATAAATACACACATATATATAATGTAAACATACACACATATACATATTATTTTTTACATATTGTGTATCTATGCAGCAATTTGAGTGATAATGCTGGAATTTTGTTTCTTTTTGGGAGCAAGATGCTCTCAGTGCTCCTTAGGGATGACAAACACCTCTGTGCACATCCCAACAGGAGCAGCATTCCCTTCCTAATCCCGTGCTCCAGACTTCCCAGAGCCCCTAAATGTGTTTAACAGGGAGCTGTTTGAGCACATTTATCTGACAGAAATGGCATTGACCCCTCCATGGGTGCTGGAGCCAGGGGAGCCCAGCCCAGGTTTCTGTTCATGGGGTTTGGGGTTGCTCTGACTTTATTGTGCTCTTTCACTGCTTTGGTTCCATCCACTAATTATTCCAACATCATTTTCACTCCATCCTTTGCAGTATCTTGGCAGAGAGCAGAGTGATGGGAGTTTGCCACAGAAATATCCAGATATATTTTTAATATGAGAGGCATATTTCCGTGTCATTGGGGAAGTTAAACTGCAGATGGGCAGAGGAGTTCTCCCCACGAGACTCCAAAAAGTCCTGGGTGCAGCTGAGAAAGCTGAGAATCTTTGGTTATTTTTCCAGAAATGGGATTTTTTCTCCTGCTAGCTCGCAGAGGCAGCCCATGAGGAGCCTATTTCCATACTGGCAAGGGTTTCTAGCACTGGGAATTATTAAATCAGCCCACGTTAAACACAGATCCTGTGTGTGCTCCTCACACCCCCAGGCACAGACTCCCCATGGGTCTGGAAAGTGACGCAGAAGGATAAAAAAGACCAGTGAGCAAAAATAAAGTATTTGGTTGCTACTTTTCATGTCGAGGGAGTACAACAGGCCACGGCTCTCCACTTTTCCCCCACTTTAAAATAAACTCAGTTTAAAAGACAGCAATACTGATTTCCTAGAGTTCTGTACAGCTTCAGCTATTTGTTCAGTTTATGAACTCAGATCATCCCAAAGTATCCCAAGGCAGCGTCACAGGCTTGTGTGAGCCAGGAAACAGAAAACTACCCCTAAATGCTGCTTAAATCTTGGTTGGGCTGGTTTTCCCCTAAATTTCATGACCAGAAATCCATAGATTTCTGCCCATCCTGCAGGGCTCCATCCCGTTGGGATGCTCACACTGATGGTCTGGGAGAGCATCCCGGCCTTTCCCTGGCACCGGGCACAGCAGGGCTCATTCCCAGGACACATCCCAGCCTTTCCCTGGCACCGGGCATGGCAGGGCTCATTCCCAGAACACATCCCAGCCTTTCCCTGGCACCGGGCACGGCCGGGCTCATTCCCGGGGCACATCCCTGTCCTTTCCCTGGCACCGGGCACAGCAGGGCTCATTCCCAGGACACATCCCGGCCTTTCCCTGGCACGGCAGGGCTCATTCCTGGGGCACATCCCTGTCCTTTCCCTGGCACCAGGCACGGCAGGGCTCATTCCCAGAACACACCCCAGCCTTTCCCTGGCACCGGGCATGGCAGGGCTCATTCCCAGGACACATCCCAGTCCTTTCCTGGCACTGGGCACGGCAGGGCTCATTCCTGGGACACATCCCAGTCCTTTCCTGGCACTGGGCACGGCAGGGCCCATTCTCAGAACACATCCCAGTCCTTTCCTGGCACTGGGCATGGCAGGGCTCATTCCCGGGACACATCCCGGCCTTTCCCAGGCACGGCAGGGCTCATGCCCAGGGCCGAGCCCCTGCCGAGCCCGCTCCGCTGGGCTCCCGGCGCGGGCAGGGAGCGGGGTGCGCGGGATGCTCGGGATGCGCAGAGCCGGGAGCGGCTCTAATCGAAGTGGCAGAGCCGTCACCGTCCATCCATCGCCTGCCGCGCCGGGAAGTGCCGGGATAATCACCCCGAAGCCGCTGAGAGCTGCCCGGACCATCACCCCGGTGCCGCGCACTGCTCCCTCAGTCGCGTCTGGCTGTTCCAGCCGAGAATTCCCTAAACAACCCCTGGCAAACAGCTCTGCCCACAGCTCCCCGTGATTCACCCCGGTTCCCGCATGGGAAACCCACAAAGGGAAAGGCGACACCGACAGCGAGGGCTCAGTGCGAGCGGCATTGTTATTCCCACATTCCTCATTAACGCTCGCATTCCAGGAGTGGGAAGCAAATCAAGCGCCGGCTCCAAAGGCACCGACCCTGCCTGCAGCCCCGGAGAAAGCAGGAATTTATCCTGCCCATAACCTGGAGAAGGCAGGAATGTATAGTGCCCATAACACGGGAGAAGGCAGGAATCCCGCCCAAAGCCTGGGAGAAGGCAGAAATCCATCCTGCCCATAACCTGGAGAAGGCAAAAGTCCAGCCCATAATCTGGAAAAGGCAGAAATCCATCCTGCCCATAACCTGGAGAAGGCAGAAATCCATCCTGCCCATAACCTGGAGAAGGCAGAAATCCAGCCCATAATCTGGAAAAGGCAGGAATCCATCCTGCTCATAACCTGGAGAAGGAATCCATCCTGCACATTACCCAGGAGAAAGCAGGAACCCTGCCCAAAGACAGCAGGAATTGCTGCAGAGATGATCTGGTTAACAGTGATTCCATCCAGCAGGGCAGGAATCACCTCCCGAAAGGAAAAGTCAACAAAGGGGCTGTGGGCAGAGCTGGATGTGTGTTTATTGCAGGGCAAGGATGCTTTGGTTTTAAATTCCTGCTGAAATGCTGCATTCAAACAACACCCAGAAATCCAAAGCATCCATTTCTCTGTTTTGTTCACTAAATTTTTAGCTCAGTTTTTTGAAAACATCCTTGCTGTACAATGGATTTATTTGCAACAGGAGCAAAGTGTTTTCTTCCTGTAAGGAAAATCCGGATAAAATTTATCAAATTGGAAAACCCCTGGTGAGGGAGAAGCCTGTGTGCCATGGGGAGGAATCCTCTAACCCAGGGCACAATTTATGTTGATTTTTAGAAATGCTCAAATAACAGATAAACCTCGATAACTCCAACTTCCACACACTCTTCTGGAAGGAAAAGGAAAATTTCTGAGAGTTTTACAGACTATGTTTCCTGCCTGAGGATTCTTTGTGGGAAAAGATGCTGTGAGTGTATTTCTGACCTCTGCCATTCCCTGAATGTGAAGAGCCACACTTGCAGGAACACACTTCCAGAGCCCGCAGGGAAACAGGGAAATGCAGGGAAATGAGCTAATCTGGTTCAGGTTGGAACCACATAATTATATATCACATTAAACAGAAAAATGCAACTAATTAGGTTTTAAACAAATAACCTGTTGTGCCTTGTAAAGTTAAAAATTCAATTGCTTGTTCTATTTGAACATACTGAGATAATCTGAGCACTTCAAGGAGAATTCCTGGTATTTCATGACTTAACAGCAACCGAACCACGCTTGAATCACGAGCAGCTCAAGTTGGAGAGGACACTGATCTCCAACTCCAGCAGCTGCTGCCTTTGGGAGCTGAAGGATTTTAATTTCCCTGCTGAATCAGAGCCCCAGACGCCTGCACTCGTTTCACCACTAATTAATGCACCCGTGGAGCTGCGCTAACTAGACCAGGACATATTTTTTGGGTTGCCTGGGTTGTCTGCACTGCAGCAATTTTCCTCACTGACTGTCTGTAATTATCAAAGCCCAACTCCTCTGCTTCCTGAAACCCTAATTTGGGGATTGTGGGGAACCAGGGTTACTCCAGTCCAGGCTACCAACCATGGGGGACACCCAGCTCCTTCCCCTGCCGGGCTCAGGGTTTGCTGGTCACACCTGGCACATCACTGGTCACACCTGGCCACTGCTCTTCCAAGAGAAGTCATGGAACCTCTCACTGAGGCTTTGAACAATTTGTGCTTTGAGCTTCCCTTCCCTTCCCTTCCCTTCCCTTCCCTTCCCTTCCCTTCCCTTCCCTTCCCTTCCCTTCCCTTCCCTTCCCTTCCCTTCCCTTCCCTTCCCTTCCCTTCCCTTCCCTTCCCTTCCCTTCCCTTCCCTTCCCTTCCCTTCCCTTCCCTTCCCTTCCCAACTCATCCAGCTCTCCTGAAATCCCACAAACAACACCCAGAGCCACTGCTGTGCCAGGCTGGCAGGGGCACTGGTGAGGACCACCCAAACCACCCAAACCTGCTCCTTCTGCACCATCCAGCCACTGCCAGGAGCTGAATGGACCCTCCCAGACCCCTGGGTGTCACCTCATGGCCTCTGCTGATGGTCCTGTCCCATTGGGGCATTCCTGGAGGGAAGGGAAGGTCCCACCCATGGATTGTCCTTCCCCAAGCCAACACCAAGGTCTCCCTGAGCCTGGGACACCCCAGACCCTGCAGTTCCTGCCCAGAGCAGGAATCAGAAACACCCACATGGACAATTCCCACTGGGTTACCAAACCCAGCTCCAGAGCAGCAAATCTGGGTCTTGTCACCCTTTAGGCTTGCCCAGGCCTGGCCAGGCTTTGGCCTCACTGAAGGTCCCAAGCCCAATGTTCAAGTCCAGATTATTTTGATTTATTCCACCCCTGACATCCAGCTCCTTCTCCACGTTTTAATCCTCTTTATGCCCAAATCACCATCATTTTGGTGCATCTGAGTAATGAATTTCAAGTATTGCATTTTAACTCTTGGCTCTCCCTGAGAAACCAGAGAAATGTCATGTTCTGAGTTCCTTCTAAAAGCAGTAGAGCAGAGAAGGAGCTGTTTTTTTGACTCCATTTATCTGTGATTGGGAGTTTCTCTGCTCCAGAAAACCCCTCCCAAGCTGCCAGCAAGCACAGGTAGCTTTGCAGCCCAGCAGCTTCTGCAGAGTGTCATAAATAGAAGGGAAAAGAGCAGGGAAGAAGGGAAAAATGCCCCCAAAGGGCCGAGCCCGCTCCCCCTGCGCTGCCTCAGCTGCACATCAGACATGCGGAACATTGAACCGTCCTCTTAAATATTATGACATGGAGAAAATCACATTGTGCTTTAACCTATCAACAAAGGAGCAAAGCAATTACACGGCTAAACACAGTCGAGGAAGACCCAATAAAGAGAAATCCAAGAAAATTTGGTGAAAATTCTTAAGGGGCCTTACAATGTTTAATCATGCTTCAGGCCTAAATTAATATTCTGCTTCTAATTCAAAAGCCTGAACCACCAAGGTACATCTTTTGGGTATTTTTAATAACCAGAGTACAACACTCGGTGAATTAGCAGCTGCTCTGACTGGTATTTTACTTTTTCTTTGCTTGCTCAAGTAAAGCAGTTAATATTGGTATAATCATCAAACTAACATTAGTCAGACAGAAGGACAGATCTTTTCCGTATTGTAATGCAGAACACAAAAAAAAATTAAACCAAGATTTAGAAATTCCTTTGTGTATTAAATAATTTTTCTTAGGTGGTTTCAATAAAACAAAAAAATTGTTATATTCACCCATTTTCTAAAACAAATAGTGGATTAAAGAGTACATAAACACATGGAAGAGAGGGGAAAAATCCCCTCATGTGCTGCAACCCACTGCTATCCAAGGGGTGGGAGAAATATTTCTGGGAATTAATCCATCCTGTTGGAATTGGTGGGAAAATGCCCTCCATAAAGGTGAATGCCTTGGTCAGCAGGTGTAATTCTGTTTAGGTTTTTTTTTTCCTTCAAGTATTTGCAAATGTGTCACTGGAGGAGATTCCTGGCTTTATATCTGGTTTGTGGAATAACCCAGCCAAGAATATTGATTTCCCCAATCTTGGAATAATCCCTTCAGTTGTCAGGGAGAAAAAGAATTTTCCCTCAAAGAGATGAGAAGCAGAGCTTGGAAAGCTCAAAACTGTGAGCAAAGGACATTTCAGCTGCCTCATTTGTTACTGCTGCCCTGGGGCTGAGGAACAGCCCAGGAGTTCCTGTCAAGGGCACAGGGGATGTCACAGGGACGGGGGATGTCATGGATAGGTGATGTCATGAGACAGATGATGTCATGTACAGGTGATGTCATTGGGACAGATGATGTCACAGGGACAGGTGATGCCACAAGGACAGATGATGTCACAAGCACAGGTAATGTCACAGACACAGGGGATGCTGTGGGGCAGTGGGTTTGAAAATGCCATTTCTCTCGGGGTGGTTTCAAGGCCTTGTTTTGTTCACTGTATTTTCTGTATTTATTGGAGTTTGTTTCATTGCAGAACCACCAATCTGCAACGAGCTTGGTGTGCAACAACAATTCACAAGGAGTGGCTGAATCTGTTTATAAAAATATTCTTGAGTGTTTCCCTGCCCCCTGTTCCTGCAAATGTTGAAATCGAAAAGAGAATAACCCTTGTATTTTTTCTCTTTCCTTCTCTTTTTCAGGAGATTTTGGAATCCCCTCCTTCCCTCACCCATTCCTGCATTTTCCCCCCACAGACCCTGCTGAGCCAAGCTGACCCCATCAACTCCTGCCCTCACCAGAAGCAGAACTATAAAAAAACACAGTGAGCCCCAGTTTTCCCAGCAATTCCAGCCCTACTGTGCCCACATCACATTCGGGAAATGAGTTGGAAAGCACATTTGAAGTGGAAGAACTACAAACACATTTTTTTACTGCACTGATTGGTCCCACAGAACCCCAGAATGGGTCGGGATGGGAGAGCCCTCCAAGCTCGTCCCATTCCTTGGGCAGGACATTTTGCCCTGGCCGGGGTGCTGATGTGACCCACAGCAGGTTGTAGGAGCAGAAAGGGCTGGATTTGAAACCCCCAAACCCCTTCTTTGCTGGGGACTGACCAGCTCAGGAGCCCTCCCCAGCTCTGCAGCAGCAGCTGATAAACCTGAGAGGGATTAAAGGAGATTTCCAGAGATTCCCAGGCTCTGATCCCCCATGGGACAGCGCAGGACACAGAGGGTGCCCAGGCTCCTGTGCCGGCTCCAGTGAATCCCAGCCCTCCCCAGTATTTTCCTTGGATAAGAGTATTTGTAAAACGCTCAAACCTTGCATATAATGCGTAATGCTATTAAGTAGAATATCTAAAGTACTTAAACTAATTATGCCTATTTTGTAAGATTAATTATAATTAATAATTTAACATATTTTATCATTTAAGTCAGTATCCGTTCTGATCTTTAACTTTAGAGAGCACACTGTATACGTACTACATAATTAGGGCTTATGTATCACATAATTAGGGCTAAATACTAGGAAATCAGGCTAATTAGACCAAATCAAACTGAATTATTTAAGCTTTTTTTTTAATTTTAGATGTAGAATATTTAGTAATTAAATACTGATTTCATTTTCTTGTGCTGACACATGGCGCTTGTCTCTCAGCCGTACACAATGGAGCATTATCCAAGTGTTTGTCACCCAGGGAGCGGGGACAGGGAGGGACTGGCCAGGGAGGGCTCTGAGCCAGGCACAATCCTGGAATTCAGGAGGAATGGGAGCATCACCCGAGGCATTGAGGGTGTTCCCACAGTTCTCGTTCCTCCCTGGGGATTGCAGCCAGCCCAGGAGGAGCTGCAGCACAGCCTCCCTCAGAACTTCCATCAGAGCTCCCTCACAGCCTCCTTCAGAGCTTCCCTCAGAGCCTCCCTCAGAGCTCCATCAGAGCCTCCTTCAGAGCTCCATCAGAGCCTCCTTCAGAGCCCCCCTCAGAGCTCCCTCACAGCCTGCATGAGAGCTCCTTCAGAGCCTCCATGAGAGCTCCATCAGAGCTCCCTCAGGTCTCCTTCGGAGCTCCATCAGAGCTTCCCTCAGAGCCTCCATCAGGGCCTCCCTCAGAGCTCCCTCAGAGCCCCTTCAGGGCCTCCCTCAGGGCCTGGTCCCGGCTGGGCCGGGCCAGCAGAGCCCATGGGGTCACCAGTGCCACTCCAGAGCTCGGGGCACAGCAGTGGCCGGGCTGTGTCCGGCTGGCTCTGGGATGGCCCCCAGAGGAGACTCCAGCCCTCCTTGGGCTCTGCCTGGGGCAGGAGCTCTGCCTGCTGTGCCGGGAGCTCCGGGGATCATCCCTGCCCATGGCTCTGGGGCCATCACTGGGCACCGAGCAGAGCCTAGGCCTGCTCCAGCCTCCCTGCACAAGGGGACAGACAGGGACAGACGGACACACAGGGACAGACGGACACATGGGCACAGCCAGGGCTGAGGCCCCAATCACCAGGGCTCCTCTCCAGGCTGAGCAGCCCCAGCTCCCTCAGCCTCTCCTGGGCACAGAACTGCTCCAGGCCCTTGCTCAACTCCAGGAGCTCCTGTCCCTGCTGTGCTGAGGAGCCAGAGATGGACACAGCACCCAGAGGTGCCTCCCAGGGGCAGGATCACCCCTGAGGTGCCTCGGAGGGTCAGGATCTCCCCAGAGGTGCCTCAGAGGAGCAGGAGCAGCTCCCTCAGGGTCTCTGCAGCAAAGCATCCCATGGCGTGTGGGGAAGCAGCTGTCTGAGCAGCCTGTGCCTCCCCACAGCTCCCTTCCAATACTGAGCTGGATTAGTCAATACTAACCCTTGTAACACCCTGCTAACAACACCGAGAGATGGAACCCATCTTTTTGGCAGTGGCTCAAAATCTCCCTGCTAGGAAGCGCTCAGGACAGATGTTGTTGGCCATATGACATCCACACAAACATCAGAAAATAAAGTCTTTCCAACAAAGCCTGGTACTGGCAAAAGCAGCAGCAGCATCACTGAACAGTAACAGGGCTGCAGGCAGAGCCCTCAGAGGGAGCAGCACCTGCTCCACCCCAGCCTCTGTGAATTCCCAGTTCATTTACAGATGTACATGCACAGCTACAAAACCTCCTGCTTTTCTGTGCAGACACATTCATTTCAGCATAATTCACCAAAAAACACAAGTTTTGTTATTTTGCATCAACCTTCTCTGCCAGAGCAGAGCCCATTTACCACAGCTGGTAGCCACAGCACAGAGAGCTTCAGACTGGAAGTGTGGGCTCAGATCACAGTTTAGGGTCCATCCTCCAACACTCCAGCACTGGTACTGCCTGCACCAGCCCCCAGAACAGATATATTTAAATATGAACACAGCTCTGGTGTGAAACACTGGAAATACTACTCCTCTTTAGGTAAATGTTAAATGAATCCACGGGAGATCAAGGGCCCTGCAATGGAAATCATCCCATGCCAGGGGTGGGGTCCCTGTGTGCGTGTGGCACTGGCCGATCCAAGCTCAGCCAAGTTAATAAAAGGAATCCCACAGACTTCCAGGGGCTCAGAGGGAGCCCACGGCTCTGGCACGGGGGCTTTGGGAAGGGAGTGATCCTTGTGTTTACAGTGCTTCCTGTGAGATCTGCACACTTTGGGTTTTGTCAACACCAGCCCTCAGATCAGAACCTGCTGGTTTGGGGCTGATGGTTCCAAAATCCACCCAGCAATGGGCATGTGGGAATGGGGAACGTGGGCAGAGCCAGAGGAGCAGGAGGATCCCAGACCTTCCAGTGAGACACAGGACACAGGGGAATTGTCCCCGAGGCTGTGACAGAGGGAGAAGTTCTTTGGGGAAAGCAGCAAATCAAAATTCAAATGTAAGGAAAGGCAGGGGATGTGGGGACCAGCCCTGCAGCACCTCCAGGAGCATCCCTGTCCCTGCTCCATCCCCAGCTCACATCCATCACTCCCAGATTCCCAGCTGCCCAGTTTTTATGGACACAGCAGCAGAGCCCAGCCCGGCTGTGTGGGGCTGATGGACACTCTCAGCTTCATTTTCCTGGTGCCCTTTATGGTGCTCGTTAAAAGTACTTTTTTATCTGACCTTGTTCCATGCAAGGAATTAAAATTCTGAATGGAATCCTCTGCTCACACCAACTCTGTGGTGAGTTTGTCCCAGCAGAGAGGCTCCTGCTCCTCTCACAGCACAACCTCCTCGCTTGGTAGTAAAGCACAGAAAATAAACAGAGCTCCAAGTGCAAATAAACAATTAATAAACATTGATTTTATGGATTTCTGTTCCCGTCCTAGCCCTCTGAACAATATCTGCCACATGCAATTCAGGAAGTGAAGCTGTTTTAGTTATGTTTTTAAGTAGTGTTTTCTAAATGATTCTTTTATTTGTAATTTATTATACATTTGAATTGGCCTGGAGACATCAGCTCAGCATCAGCTGCACACGAGTTGTTTTAAAAGTCAATTTTCATTTACTGCCAGGAAAGGAACAAGATTGTTTTTATGTTTTTCTCTAACAAATTTTTTAATATTTGCCTTGATCTTACACAGAGATTTAGGCAAAAAGGCCCAATTTCAGTTCAAAAGAGGAATTATTTAGGAAACGTCCAACATTTGCAAACAGGCAGCTGTCACTGAACCTGCAACATAGAATTAGTCAGATTTGTGGCTAATAATAATTTGGTAAATTGGTATCATATAGGGATGCTTAACATGGAATTCTATAGGAATACCCTCAATCCACATACTCCATGCAAAAAAATTAACTCACCTGATATAAGAAAAAAGGGGCTTAATGAGCACAGAAGAACCGTAGATTGCCACTACAAATTTTAATTTTGAATTTAACAGACCCCTCTCTGTTTCCAGCTCAAAAAAGACAATAAATATTTGTTTCAGATTTCAGGCATTTCCCAGCCATTGCCACCCCAGTGGCAGCTCCAGAACTTCACGTGCAGCACAAAGAATAATTTAACACCCATTAAAAAAGGAATTTTCAGAGGAGCTTGCGCTCAAATTATATCAATCTGCTACTGTTCCAAAATAAACGCATCAGGTGGCATTTAAATGCAGGTGGCTAACCATTTTATCAGTGCACATATTTAAGCTATTAGAAATATAATTAGAAAAATTAAATTAAACACACTTAATGCAGATTCTAATTCGAGCGACACTGTCCTTATCATTATGCCATTTTTATAGCAAATTATAAAGGATGTCTAAATTGTCCGGGTTTGTTGCTGACTGATAGCTGAACTCAGATAATTAAGTTGTTAACCAGGTACTTCAGTGGTCAACACGGTTATATATCTTTGTCTGATCACTCCCCCTCCTCCTGCGTGCGCCGAGCTCAGGGGAAGCAGATGGATGGCACTTGACACTGCCCACCTCCGCAGCGGCTGATTAGACACAGCCCCGTGCCACAGGTACACTCAATTATCCTGCCCCGCACCCCGCAGCCTCGGCAGCTCCGGATCTGCTGCATCTGCTGCATTCCCAGCCCGGGAAAATGCACCGAGCCCTCCATCCGTCCTGGCGGCTGCCCTGGCTGTGCTTCGTTCACCCTGAGCCGGCGGGCACGCCCTGCAGCTCCCTGCGATCCCACAGCGATCAATCCTCTCTGCACAAGGAGATCGAGCCTTCCGGGGATTGTTGGTGTCCCTGCGCTGGCACCTGGATGGGCCCGTGTCCCACTCACATCCCAGAGCCATCCAGGACCCTGCCAGAGGGATGCTTCAGCCCCTCACCTGCCTGCCCAACTAACAGCACCCCAGGGAAATCCCAGTACTCATTCACCAATAAACAGCAAAACTTGGGCACCAGTAGAGGTGTGCCAAGGAAAATGTGGATGCACCTCGCAGGGCCTAATGATGGATGCTCAGGTAATACAAACACACCACAGCCCATGCTGAGGGCTGGGACAGCACAAATATCTGTAACTTGTTTGAGATTAAAGGATTGGGGTTCCCTGAGTGCTCCGGGTGCATCCCAATATTCATTCACCAATAAACAGCAAAACCTGGGCACCAGTAGAGGTGTGCCAAGGAAAACATGGATGTGGCTCCCGGGGGACTAATGATGGATGCTCAGGTAATACAAACACATTGCAGCCCATGCTGAGGGCTGGGACAGCAGAAATATCTGTAACTTGTTTGAGGTTAAAGGATTGGGGTTCCCTGAGCGCTCTGGGTGCATCCCAATATTCATTCACCAATAAACAGCAAAACCTGGGCACGGGTAGAGGTGTGCCAAGGAAAACATGGATGTGGCTCCCAGGGGCTAATGATGGATGCTCAGGTAATGCAAACACACCACAGCCCATGCTGAGGGCTGGGACAGCAGAAATATCTGTAACTTGTTTGAGGTTAAAGGATTGGGGTTCCCTGAGCGCTCCGGGTGCATCCCAATATTCATTCACCAACAAACAGCAAAACTTGGGCACCAGTAGAAGTGTGCCAAGGAAAACCTGGATGCAGCTCCCGGGGGAGAATTATGGATGCCCAGGTAATGCAAACACATCACAGCCCATGCTGAGGGTTGGGTTGGTGACAGCAAAAAATATCTGTAATGCATTTGAGGTTAAAGAATTTGGGTTCCCTGAGTGCTCACAGTGCATCTCTGCAGCTGTGACTGAGTGTGTACAAGCGGTCCCTGAATTTACTGGAAATCACTTGGCCTCAAGGTCTCCTGGTATCCCATTTCCATCAAAATAACAGAAAATGAATGGAAAAACTTCCTGGCTTTCAAATTTCCTCTAAGTTTTGAGCATTCTAAACCAATTTTAGACAGTTCTCCTTGTCCCCCCGGAAACAAGGGGTACCACCAGCTGGTTTGATCCTTTTTTGGATATAACCCCCCGTTCAAAAACCTGGAATGTTACAGAGAGAAGCAGCTCTGGCCATCACAGAGATGGGCATGAACCAGAGCTGGATTCATGTCACAAAACTGACTTTTTTTCCACCAGATTGTTGCAGTCACTTCTTCTCCCACTTAACCTGCACCGAGCAGCAGCAGAGCGGCCACAAACCTAATGGAGTTCCACTCCAGTGCTCCCAAATGATGACAAACTAAAAATCCTGGTCACAAAATAAAAACCCTCATTACAAACTGAAAACCCTCATTACAAACTACAGATCATCATCACAAACTAAAAATCCTCATTACAAACTCCAGATCCTGGTCACAAACTAAAGATCCTCATCACAAACTAAAATCCTGGTCACAAATTAGAGATCCTCATCACGAAATACAGATCATCATCACAAAGTAAAAATCCTCATTACAAACTCCAGATCCTGGTCACAAACTAAAGATTCTCATCACAAACTAAAATCCTGGTCACAAATTAGAGATCCTCATCACAAAATACAGATCATCATCACAAAGTAAAAATCCTCATTACAAACTCCAGATCCTGGTCACAAACTAAAGATTCTCATCACAAACTAAAATCCTGGTCACAAATTACAGATCCTCATCACAAACTAGAGATCCTCACTTCAGGACAAGAATGTGTGGGGTTTTCCCATTTCCACATGAAGAAGTAACGCACAGGGTTATTCCTGCAATGTCACAAATAAAGATTTTGAGTTTGTTACTCAGTTACAAAAATCCCATTTCGTTGGGGGGTTTGGTTTCCCTCCTCCTGCTGCAATTTGGTGGAGAAATAAAAAAAAAAATCTGCCATGCTCTCCATATTTATTAACACATTCACTAGGATCTGGTGGCTCCCTTTTAAACTTCTGAGCGCAGGGAATATTTCAAAAGGCGCCTCCTGAAAGGGAAAGGAGCCACTCTGCCTGGTGGGGGGCATCCTCCTTCCCTGGAGATCGTTCCAGGAGAGCAAACCACACACATCCACACAGGCTGGGCAAGCAGGATTAAAGGAAATCCTTCCACAATGCATTTTCCTGCTTCTGTCCCTACGTGATCTGACTCCACTATCCTTTCCAACAAATATGTAATTATTAGCATATAAATTTAACACCTAGGCATGCTATAACCACAATTCCTGCCTTTATTTCCTTTACTTACTTCATATGGAAAGTTATTTCTGTGGAATTATTGTTTTCTGGGGTTTTTATTGCAGAGTGTTATTTATTCCTCAGATTATCATTAGCTTTCATGCACCTGTCAATGCTATTTTTTTTTGATCTCTTTAAAATAATGTTCAAAGACTGAGGATAATTGTCCAAGTGATTTTTTTAATATCCTACTGTATTTTAGTAGAATATTTGTGTCCTGCTTAATTGTTAACTCTTGGAAACACAAGTGGATTTAACTGAGTGTAGGTTTAGAGTAGAAACTGGTGACAAATCCTTTCCTGGGAGGGTGGGCAGGCCCTGGCACAGGTGCCCAGAGAAGCTGTGGCTGGCCCTGAATCCCTGGCAGTGCCCAAGGCCAGGTTGGACAGGGCTTGCAGCAGCCTGAGACACGGGAAGGTGTGGAATGGGATGGGATTCAAGGTCCCTTCCAACCCAAACCAGTCTGGGATTCTGTGATGATTCCATGAAATTCCGTTTGTTGGCTACAGGGACATCATGGCCATGCTTAGATATGGAAGGTGCAGTAGAAACAGAAATAAGAGGAAGCTCAGTTTGGAAGTGGGAAGCGAACTCCAGCTACTGCTCCATGCCCATCCTTCCCTGCTAAGGAGAACTCCGTGGAGGTGTTACAACAAAACTTGATTTAATGAGCGGTGTAAGAGGCAGTGAGGAAGCTCCCTGCTGGGGTCACTCCTACCCTGGGTGTCCAAAATGAACCTGGAAAAAAACTGGGGCTGTGGGAACAGCTCTGCAGTCCCCAGGTGAATTCCCTCTTTTCTGGTTAATTCAGAAGGGCCTGCTCTGCCTTTGTGATGGATGGATGGATGGATGCATGGATGGATGGATGCATGGATGGATGGATGGAGAACTCCCATGGATGAACTCCCCACCTGAACCGCACCAGGCACTCAGGGACAGCCCCAAGCTCCAGCAGCACAGACACCATGGACACCTCAATATCTTGAATGGATCTCAGATTTCCAGACTGGTTTGGGTAGGAAGGGGCCTTAAATCACATCTAGTGCAACCCCTGCCATGGCAGGGACACCTTCCACTATCCCAGGGTGCTCCAAGCCCTGTCCAGCCTGGCCTGGGACATTCTGAGGGATTCAGGAGCACCCACAGCTTCTTTGGGAATTCCATTCCAGCCCCTCCCCACCCTGCCAGGGAAGAATTCCTTCCCCATATCCCATTGAAATCTCTTCCAGCCAGCACCAACACATGATCCCCTCTGAGCAATAAAGTCCCGCTGATCTCCAGGTGGAAATTCCCTGTTTCATTGAACACCACCTCAAACAAAGCGCCTGCACCCCAAATGTCACATCCCACACACTCCACACTCCCAAACTGGACCATTCCCTCATGTCCAACACTTTGTGTGACCTGGCCAATGGCCAGGGTCAACTTAGAGATGGCCTTTTGCAAATTAATTACTTTTCATTACATGACATCAAAATGAAAACAAAGTCCACAATCACCACTAAGTGAAACTCTCTCCAAAACTCCCTCCAGTGTGAGGGACTTCTGCTCCACCACCTAAAGCATGTGGGTTACTGTCTGCGACACACAGTCTGATTTTACTTTAACTTTTATGAAGTCTTCAATATTTAAAGGTTCATTACTTGAATTTTTATACCAAGAGGAAAATAAAATAAAATACATCAACATGGGGAGGCAGGGTGATTCCAGCATTATTTTCTAGCATTATTTGCTCAGCGATCTCAGTTTATATTGCACTCATTGCCATAAAGCACTGAGGAGAAATCTGCATAACAATGGAAGAGGCTGGACAACAGACACAGGCCAATATTGGCTTTTTATTCCCCGAGTAATCTGCATTTTACAACTGACTGTAAATATTAAAAAAAAAAGTTGCTTTATCTAAAGTTTCAAGGAAAGGAGACAATGAGCAACACTTGGGATTTTCTGTCAATTTGCCCTTTCAGAGAAACAATTGTGCTGTGGAATCCAGAGGAACAGCCTCTCTCTTTTCTGGGGCTAAAAGCTCTGAGTTTTTATGGCTTTTAAGGTGCTGCACTTCAAGCAGGTCAGCTACAAAAGGTTATTCTGAAAAATTCTAAACAATAATTGGGAAGAAATAAAAATAAATAGTCCATGAAGACCCCTTCAATCTGATGATTTGGGGAAGAGCAGATAATCCTAAATTAAAGGAAGCACCAGAAGGAAAAACTGGGAAAGCCCTGGGTTTGCAGCTACGCTGATTTCTGTAATGCATTCACAATTGCCAATAAACAGAATTATTGCTGCATGGGAGAACCGTGTGGTCTCTACTCTATCACTACAGAGGGCAGCAACAGACAGCAGAGCTCTTTAGCATGACAGAGGGAATGTTTAACATTCCCAGTAAACAAGGGGGCCGGGCTGGCATCTGCCTGTCCCACATTCCAGCCTCCTTGGGATGGGAACAGGAAGGCTGGGAAAGCCTTTGGGATGCTCAGCGAGCCAAGCCCTGCAAGGCCAGATACTAAAAATTCTCCTAAACCATGAGTTACAACCTAAATCCCACGAGCTGGATCCACTTGGTGCTCTCTGCCCCATTCGTGCCCTCACACCCAGACTCCTGCTCAGCTCCTGGGACACGGACCAGCAGAAAGCCAAGAGCTGGGAAAGCCAAGTTGGTCTCTGTCCAGCCCAGAGACCAAGGCACAGCACGACATTCCCTGCGAGGACACAAGGATGGGATTGGGGGGAAGTTGCCACTCTGGATGTACGTGAAGGACTTTCTGTAGGATTATTTAGAGCAGCAAAGCCGTGCTGGGGGCAGGGTGAGGCTCAGGCACAGCTCGAGCACTGGGCACAGCCTCCTCCAGCTCCGGCTGCAGATGCAAAGGAGGGCAGCAAAGGTCTGATGATCAAACGGGGAGAAAATGACTGACAACACGGAGCCCGTTCAAAGGAACTAATGGAATAATTAGTTCCAAAAAGACTAAAAAGACTGAAGAATTCATGATGTCATAAAAAGCAGAGCTACTTAAATTGGATTAGAAAATAAAAATGACACGAACATTGTAAATATTCACAGATCACATCATTGACGTGTAATGTGCCGTTAAATGATGTCAAATTAAAGGGGAAATTACATGTGTAAGAACTAGGAAGAATAAAGGGAAGACATTTTAAAGATGCACAGTCCTTCAAGTGAAAATCCCTCTCGTATATCAGGGCTGATCACTGTGGGGATGGGGAAACTATGAGAGATGAATAAAATAAAATATGGGAAAGAAAACAGAGGGTAAAAACATCTCAATTTAGGGCTGTGGTGAAAGGCTGTTAACTCCCGAGTGCTTCCCTCTGCGTGGCCTTGCCAGGTGCTCCCAGCCACAGCCATGCCCAGGCTCCATCGCCGCTTAAACCGGACTAAGATCACTCCTAATTTATCCCAACAAGCCTGCAGTCAAGTGTGCTTTCACAGGGGAGAGCTCTGAGTGGGGCCAGGGGCTCGGCTCAAAGGGCACCTCGGGACCCTGTGAATTGGGGTGCAATTAACACCGAGCTGCTGGAGCCAGGGGCACGAGGCAGGGATGGCACTTGTGAGTCCTGTCCTTCCCATGGGAAAAAGCCTTCCTGGATCCCTCAATCACACACGGCACCCGGAGAGGCTCCCAGCCCCTCAGCCAGACTGAGATCTCATCTCAGCAGAGTTGTGGCAATTAATTTACCTCTAGCTTGCTCTTTCAAGTGAGCTGGGAGAGCAGGGGGGCCCCCCAGCTTCTCCCCCTTCCCTCCGCGCGCGATCGGAATCTTCTGTTCCAAAGGTGGCATTTCAAGCTCCCGAAAATACCTGCATAATAAAGGGTAAGAGCTCCTCTGCACACAGATATATGTACATATCTTTCCCTGCCTCGTGGGCCCTTCCGCCTCCAAACTCCGTGAGGTGTTAGCAACACGTCGCGCGATGGGAACTCGAGATTATCGGCATTATCTCACCCACCCTGCTGATAAGATGGGCTGATGCCGGCGCTGTTGTGATAACAGAGCTGACTCTGCTCCTCAGCAGCGCTGCCAGACTGCTGGCGGCATTTCCTCAGCACTGCGGCCTTTTCCACAGGACATTCTTGTCCCCCAGGGTTTGGAATGGGTTGGGTTGGAAGGACCCTAAAGCCCATCTCATCCCACCCCTGCCATGGGCAGGGACACTTTCCACTGTCCCAGGATGCTCCAAGCCTGGTCCAGCCTGGCCTTGGGCACTGCCAGGGAGCCCACAATCCCTCTGGGCAGAGAGAGCATTTACACTAAGCACACATTCACCATACTGGTGGAGGTGACCACACCATTTGGGCTGAATCCCCCAGTGATGCTCTTCACTGTCCAGCAGATCCCAGTGCTGGCATGGGAAGGAGCACTGGGCACCATCAGGAAGCCCCTGGCACATCCCAGGATGGCTCATGCTGGAATTACCCTCGTGTGCCCCCAGTTCAGACATTAATGTCAACACCTGCCCTGCTACAAAAATGCCAGGAGATCCATAATGATCCCCACATCAGCCTTGTCTGGGAGCCAAAAGAGGAATATTTCCATCCCGGGGACTCTCACACTCAAACACGTGGAAATGCAGAAAAATTTGCGTGAGAAAAAGAGCAACCTTTTCTTTTTTTCTTCTCTGAGTTGAAATAGCAGCACTTGAGTTCCTCAAGGCTTGAGTGATGTGTGCGCCCGCACCGAGGCACTCGGCACCTCCCGTCCCCACCTGCACTCCCTGGCTGAGCCAGGAACCCGCAGGGCTCTCCCTGCCAAAGGCACAAAGCCTACAAGGGTGCTGCGAGTCTGGAGATCTGAGAGCACAGAGAACAACTGAAACCTTTACCTCGCTTTAAAAGGAGGTAAAAGAAATGCCTGTGATCACTTCTGAGAGCCTGTTTTAGTGCTGTCAATGCACAGACATGAGGAAGGGCAGGTAGGACATGAGGCAGGAAGGCAAAGGAAGGGACAGCCCAGGACATTTAAAACCCTGGGATATTTAAGCTGGTTCAGCCCCCAGCCCTGCCTGGGGTGTCAGCAGCCCCTGTGCCTGGGGGACACAGAGGGGACAATGTCTCCTTGTCATTTACGCAACTCCAACCCACAGCCAGCAGTAATTTCCGAAGTGGGGTTGTCTGAGCCCTGGGAGCAAACAAAAGTATTCCGAGGTCTTTATTTGTGCAATGGCATTTCCACTCTGACTGCAGGGATCTGCTGGGTGTGCTCGCATTGTCTCTCTAACAATCTGAAAATTACACTGATAATTATCTCTGGGGTATTTTCCAGCCTCGATTGCTCTGTGAGTCTCAGCTCAAGAGAATGTGTCACTCTTTTGTTCCACTGACTTTTCACATGTCCTAAGTGCACGCATGGAACAGGTTCCCAAACCCAAAGGTTCTGCCAGGGAGAGCTTTGCAGCCATGACCCAGAATCTCTCAGACACGAGAAGACCTGATCTAACAGGAGCTCTGTCAGGGCTGAGGATCCAATATATCACGAGTCTCCAGGAAAAATAGAGCCCAGCTAAATAACTTGGGAAATATTCCACTTGTAATGGCATTGCAGAGTCAATCAATTTAAACCTAATAAAGACAACGACAGACAATGAATAGAAAGTTCAAGGACTTTTCACCCAGGGCTTTGCTATGGCTGGGAGTCAACCTGCTGGAGTGTGGGGGACCCTACAGACCCTGGGAATCAGCTCCAGGGATCAGGATCATGAAAAAAAGACACCTTTCATTTCAGAGAACAATGCTCTAAAAGCCCTGGAAAAGCACTAGGAATTAGAACATTTTTGGAGGCAAGGATAAATTTTCATATTTTTTTTAGCCATAACTCATCCTTTCATCCCCTGGCTTTATCTGTGAGCTTTATCACAGACCAACATCACGGGCAGGACGGAGTATTTGCCTTGACTTTGCTCTGTGCTTCCACTGGTACTGGGAGGTTAATGCAGCTCATTAGCCATGCATCTCATTCCAGGACTTATTCCTTTCTTCCACATTTATTTCCCTAACTACTGTTTGTTCTTCCACAGAACCCAGGGAAGGACCAGTGCAGCAGACACGGTTTAACGGCGGGGCTGGTTTACAACTCACAATCATGGAATCCATTAAGTGTTTAAAAACAGGTGACAGTTTGCACCCTTCCCTGCTCAGAGTGACAACTTCCCTGGGACACCGGGAGCAGAGGCTTTCCATGGAGATGCTGTTGTTTGCTGCCTTTGCTCCGGGTGTGGAGCGAGCTGCAGATTGCAATTGGGATTCAGCGCAAGATGAGCCTTGGAAGCACGAGGTGGAAAAACCGCATCGCGTTTCTTCCTGCCAGGTGCTAAGAGACTGGGATCCAGCAAGTCAGAGACTTTGTCCCCATTTCAGCCCTTGGAACTGCCAAGTGAGCTTTGGTTGAGCTCCAGGAGTTCACAGGGATGGGGATGCAGGTTCAGGGGATGCCCAAAGGATGAGCTTCGGCCATGGCAAGGGCCAGGAGCTCCACGTGATGGACACAGCAGAGCAAAATTTGGGTAAAGAAAAGCAGGGCACAACCAACCTGCTCTGCGGGGAAAGAAAGGTGGGAAA
This sequence comes from Zonotrichia albicollis, assembly GCF_047830755.1. NCBI lineage: Eukaryota > Metazoa > Chordata > Aves > Passeriformes > Passerellidae > Zonotrichia > Zonotrichia albicollis. The sequence goes on along the minus strand of NC_133828.1, from coordinate 1,033,130 downwards.
GAAAAGTCTGGGGGAAAAAACCATGTTTGAAAGAAAAGGGGGAAAACTCAAAGGTTCTGGAGAGGCTGTACGTGAGTGAAGATCTGAGGCTGATGAAGAGAGAGCAATCACAGAATCATTAAGATTGTAAAAGACCTTTAAATTCATCAAGGCCAACTCTCTTCCGGTGCTGGACCTTCTCTCACACTGTCCATCACAGGCACCTTGGAGGAGAGAAGGGCCAGAATGTCCTGGGACACTCAGGTCAGGAAGAGGGGCTACAGAGAAGACCAGTGCTAATTAATGGTCTGACTGCACAGCTAGAGTGGGAATGAGAAAATTAATAGATGGGAATTTGGAAAGCCTCATGGTGAGATGGTGATTTTTTACATCAAGATTTGATCTGTATTAACCCACTAGCATTGAGCTGGGTCCTCCAAAATCCAGTCTGCCAAAGACAGCAGCCACCACCTTCACCAGGAGGAGCAGCAGCCTCTCCCAGTCACCCAGATTTCCAGAGTGATGCCTTGGTGAGCCCATGATGATGGACCCAGTCATGCCAAATAAAATGCTCCTCACAAAAGCACCCAATAAACCCTGCAGTCTTTGCATCCCACAATATCAGGGGAACTTCTAGTTTTGGGAATTCCACAATTACCACAGGAACTGACAACATCCTTTGCAACTGCACAGTGCCATCATTAATATTCCCAACGAGGGGAGCACAGCAATACCAGGCCTGGAGCAATGATATCCCTGTGCAGAGTGATCCAGCACAGTTTAATTAAAATATGCACAGGGGTTTTGTTTGTGGAAAGCAGGACAGAGGCCCAGGCATCGATCACCAGTGCAGGCCCTGCCTCGAGGCCAGACCAGGAACCTGAGAGAACAGAGCCACTCCTGCCACACAACAGGCCTCTCATCCAAAACTGAGGCTCTCTCTTTTCCTGACATTCCCAGCAGGGGCTGATTCCCAGAGAAAATCCCCTCCAGAGAGGTGGATCCCATTCCAATGCAAACCATTGCTGTACCAGTGTGCTTTTAAAATAAAAGCTACAACAACCCCAAACAACACAAAACTCAAAGTTCTCTTATTTTCAGGCATTTCCTGGGCTCTGTTGCTGAGACATGGATGGGACACATCTACACCCAAACACTGATTTGCAGGGACTGCAGTTGTGGGGGTGTGGAATGAGAGCTCCAACCCAAACCATTCCATGATTATAAGTGGGAAGGGAGGGATGAGAGCAACAAGGAACTTCACACAGTCCTATGTTATTGCAGGTAAAAAGATTCTCCTTCTGGGTTTTACAATACCACAGAACCATGGAATATCCTGAGCTGGAAGGGATCATTGATCCAACAAGGATCATGGATCCAGCTCCTGGTCCTGCACAGACACCCCAAAATCCCACCCTGGGTATCCCTGGCAGCGCTGTCCAAACTCTCCTGGAGCTCTGTCAGCCTCAGGGAGCCTGGGGAGCCTGGGCAGAGCCTGACCCTCTGGGGGAAGAGCCTTTCCCAAAATCCAGCCTAAATCTGCCCTGGCCCAGCTCCAGCCATTTCCTTGGGGCTGTCCCTGTCACAGAGCAGAGACAGGAGCTGTCCCTGCACTTCCCCTCATAAGGATGTTGAACACCACCATGAGATCTCCCTTCAGTCTCCTCCTTCCTGTGCTAAATGTAAAAGATTTGTATTCTTTAAACTTGAAACAGGCCCCTTGCTCCCCTCCATGCTGCAAACTCAGTCCCAGTATTTAATACCCACTAGATCAAATATTGCTACCTGCAGGAATAAATTTCACCAGAATTAAACCATTAACTGCTAAATCAGCAGCTAAGGAGCCCATATTCCTTTTAGTACTGGATTCTTCATGCTGGATTGAAAGAGCAGACATTTGACAAAGCTTATTCACCATACTGGAGTGACTGGGAGCACTGAGAGCTCCAGGCTGCTGCTCCCTGAAGTTTATCTGGGAGCCAGATCCAAACAAAGGCTGCAACAGGAGCCAGCTGTTGACACTCTGCGTCACGAGCTGCATATTAAATGATTCATCAAATGCTGTGTCACAACCTGGATAAAGTCCTTAAAGCACGGGGCCCTCCTCTGTTCCTTTTGTTTTTAGCAGCAAAGAATATCTGGGTAAACCTACACTTGCTGGAACAGCCCTCCTTTCCAGAAACCACTCCCCGTTTAATGCAAATATTCCACCTAAATCGTTATTAGGGAAAATGCCAGTCGCCAAATTTCAGTAAATAGTACTGAAATAAATAAGCAAAAATTGTTATTTATCCAGGGTAAAATTCAGTAAATAGGACTGAAATAGATAAATAAGTGAAATTAAATGCACCCAGAACATTTTGGAAAATGAAATAATAGATGAGTAAATAATTTCCCTGGCTGCTGTGGAACGGCAACGTGTTATTGTAACCTGCCTTGTATGCTCCGTGTAAAGCACTGTAAATTATGATTTGAAATTATCATGTTAGATTAGGTTTTCTGCAGCTTAATATATTGTAATATAATATAATTGCTCAATGCAAATGAGCTACTGTACAGCTTTGGCATGGGGCTGTTCTGGAGCCAAGCATTTTACACATTACGGTGAAGTGCGGGTTATTAAGAAACAAATTATAACGAAGCTAAATTTAGTTGGGAGCCAAGATCCTGTCAGTGCCTGGTGCTGCCAGTGCCAGGAGGTGTCTCAGGGAGCTCTGACACCAGCGCTGGGGCACCTCAAGCAGCTCCACACACACCTGCCCAGGTAAGAGCTCCCTGCCCACGAGTGCTCATGTTGGTCTCATTACCTGGAAGTCAAGGATGCTGTAAAGCCACTGCTGTGGCTCCAGATCCTGACTGCCAAATGCCCTTTCCAAAATAAATCACCCAGAGCTGATTGTGCTCCCATGCTGCTCCCACAGAGGGAGGTTTGGGCTCACATTGCCATTGGGGGACACGTTAAAACCACAAGAATTAAAAACAATAAAACGAGTTCTCCACACTCTCCAGAATCAGCCACAGAGTCCTGGGATCGTTTGGGCTGGATGGAGCCTCTGGATCACCCAGTCCAGCCCCCCACCAAGGCAGGGTGACCCAGAGCAGGTGACACACAAACACACCCAGCTGAGTCTGGGATGTCCCCACAGACTCTCCATGGCCACCCTGGGCAACTGTTCCAGCCTCTGCCACCCTCAGTGGGGCAGAACTTGTGCTTTATTTTATGGGCATCACTCCTTGTCCTGTCGCTGGGCAGCACTGGAAAGGCTCTGGCACCCTCCTGTGCCAGCGCTGGGAGTTATTTGTGTGGATTGATGAGATCCCCTCTCAGCCTTCCCTCCCCTGGATGCAGCCACCCTTCGTGCCCGTGACCCTGTGACCCACCCAACAGGCACGGCCTTCCCTCCTCATTTCCATCCACGAGCCACGAAAAACAAGAGTTGCCGGTAGATGTGCCAGGAGAATGCACTTCCTAAATAATACATTGCCTTGTAAATTGTCCATCCAACTGTAAATTCCAGAAGAAAAATTAAAATGTGTTTCTTCAGCCCTTTCCGCGCGGCGCTCGCTCCGCACGGCGGCATCCCCGCGTCCCCCCAAAAGCATGGGCACCGATGGGTTGGGTCCAGAGCAGGAAAAACCTGCTCCAAAGCAATTTATTATTAATGCCAGAATATTCTTGCTAAACAGTTCTGATTATTTCACAAGAAAGAGGTCAAGGTATTGGAGAAAGGGATTTAATCAAATAAACTCTCAATCTCTCTCCAAATAGCATTTTCATCCAGCTGCATGTAAATTCATCAGCTGACTCGCCTCCCAATGCCCAGGCAAGGTTAATCTGCTATGACTGTTAAAACTTCTCGGAGACGCCTTTGGAATAATGATTTACACCGGGAGGAGCTGTGCCAGTCACCCCAAACTGGATCCTCATCCTGTTCCTCCAAATCTGGCCCAACTCCTGACATCTCCACTAGCAGAGCTGGAGCTGAACCCCCTTCTTGGGCTGCACACTGGGGACCCCACATGAGCTCCTTGTTTCTGCCCACCTCCCTGGGTTCTGATGGCCATCAACCCAAGCTGCCCCACAGTGAATATCCTGCCCTGAGCAGAGCAGGAATTGTGGGTTTTCAGGAATATTTCCTGCATCACCAAAGCAGTCCTGCCGGGAAACAAAGCAGTGTGGGCATAGCCAGAGAGGAAATGGAATTTCTCTGGTACTCTGAATTCAATATTGCCCTGCTTTGCTTAAATAAGGAGCCAAGGAATTTATCCCAGCCGTATCCCAAGGTGAATTTCGTGGCAAACACTAATAATCCCTCCTGGCCACTCCACACTTATTAGGCAAACCCTGCCTCCTATCAGTGCAAATCTATGTGTGTTTTTAAAACAGATCCTTGTGAACTTCATGTTTAAACACAGGATTATGATATAGCTGTAAACTGCACATTTGGTCAGAAATGGAGAGCTGCAATTTTGGGGTTTGTTTAAAAAAAAAAATCTCTCAAATGCCTTTTGATCCAGAACTGAAAAGGAAACTGAAACACGGCAGGCAGGCAGGATTATTATTCTCACCCCTGATTTTTGCTCTCTTTGGTCTAAGCCTGGCCACAGATTCTGCATTTGGTGGAATATTCTGCGGGGCCAGGTCAGGATTAGGAGGAGATGTTCCTGAGAGCCACAGCCTGGCTCAGGGAAGCTTCCCCAGCCTCCCACGGGCACACACAGCCCACGCTGCCCAGCAGCCCCCAGGCAAGCCCAGGCAAACCCTCCTCTAATTTTATTTCTCCTAAGTGGCCACTCTCATTTATTTGTGCCGCACACACCCCCACACCTAAATCCCCCCCACCCTGCAGCCTCAGACAGCATTCCCTGCTGAAAATCCGGGAGGATTCCTGCAATCCACGGTCTCCATCCCTCGACAAGGAGCCAGCAGCTGCAAACTCTGCCTCACCCGGGGAGGAGGTGTTGTGATGCTGCTGCTGCGTGCCCCCGGTGCTCCCCGCACCTCTCTGGAAGCTCAGACACCCTTTTACATGAGGATGCTTTCTAAAAAGCCCAGTGTAACTGTCTAATTAAGAGCGGAGTGATTGGCTGGTTCATGGACTCTGTGACAGTTCTGACAAATACACATATTGGCACAGCCCTAACCTCACTTCACAGTTTGCAACACAAAGATGGTATTTCCAGAAATGTGCAGAACACTCTGATACAAAGCTTCACCTTGTCTAGTGCTATTCCATTTAATTTTTTATTAACTGCCTGAACATATGCCATTCTAGGAGAGGGTAATAGTTACAAAATGTCAGCAGAAACATTTAAACTGCTCAAATGTAAATGATTTTATAAATTTGTAATGAAAGGTAATTGTCATGTGGGAAAAGTAACAGAAAAACAGATATGTGTAAATGTAAAACTGGCAAAAAATACATCTGACTGGTCGAAGGCAGCAAAATCTAAGTGTGTTTTAATGACCACTGTAAGGAGTATTTAAATAAAATTAGCTTCATGAGCAGAAAATGTGAATTCTATAATATTTTATTTTCTAACATTAGCAAAGTTCATAATAATGAAAAGACCTCATGGAACTTTAATGCGCCCAAATTCATTAAACAGTAGGACATTAAGATTCCTCACCTCATTTTAAAAAACAAATAAATCAAGTCAGATAACATAAATACAAAGCCGGCGCCGGCAGAGGCCGGCTTTAAAAGACCAATATTGGAGCGCGCTCAGTTTCTTTACTTTCCGCTGAAATGAGAAACAATTTGGTGATTAATCCCTTCAGCGATGCCGTGCTGGGTCAGTGCTCCCCGAGATGTCAGCCAGGAGAAGACTCGGGCGCAGAGGGGAGTTTTTCCTCAGCCACCACACAGAGCAACCACCTCCCAGTCAGGTTTGCGGGCAACCATCTTTAAATGCTTGAGCTGCTCTGCGTGGCCATGACAAGATTTGCAATTCCCCACGTTTATTTACACACCATCACCCCAAGTAGACATCACATGGAAGTGGCATGGTCGCGGCTGACCCCAGGGTAGCGGCTGTCTCTGCCGATCGCGCTCGCTGCTGCTCGGCGATTGAACCCCGCCGCCCGCCCCGGCTGCGTGCACGCTGCGCCGCGCCGCAATAAAATTAGCAGAAGCTTGTCAGGGGATATTTTCTACTTTTACGCTGACAGACACTGGACAAACATGTCTGCGTTTCAGGGAGCCCGCTCTGCGGGAGTGGACGGCGCTGGGAAGGAGCTGGGGGCCCACGCCTGGCACCCCACAAAGGCCGCCTCAATTCCCTGCCTGGACCAGGGGGGAAAAACCCCAAAATTACCACTCGGTTTTATTTTTATTGTCTGCCTACATCCACCCCTGCATAAGCCTGGACGCGCAGGACGAGTTACTGAGCCAGAAATTAATAGAACGGGAATCCATCCTATTCCGAAGGCAGAAGTTGGGGGGAGGAAGGGCCTTTGCAGCCTGTGGAGGATGCACAAATTGCCTGGTACCTGCAGCCCACGTCAGAGCTCACCTGCCACCCTGCTGCCCCCGCCAGCCGGAGCTGCATTAATTTTTTTGAGGGCTTTCGCAAATAAACGAAAGAAAACGCTCGTTTGTTTCGGAATCGGGAGCCCAGGGAGGCTAACGCGGTAAATAGGGGAAATTTACCATCCGTAATGGGAACATTTTTAAATAAAACCACCTAATATGTTTAGTAATCTACACCAATGTAATTTTATTAGCTATTCAGTGCAGTTCTTACATCAAACAGCCTCAGAAGCCCCGGGATCATTTTATATTCACTGGAAGACAGAAAGAAATCCAAAACCTAGTTAAATAAATTGTTCATTTATTCCTTTCCTTTTATGCACCAAGATCTACATGTGGTCATTAATTATAAAGAGACTATTATAGCACCATATTTTCATTCAATACGATGTCCTGGTATATATCAAAGAAGTCCCATAATTAAAACAGAAGGGCCACAATGACAATTAAAATTACAATCTATATGGGGAAAGAAAGTACAGTTCTGCAATTTTTCACCCTGTCACTGTCAGCACCGGGGGATATTCCAGTCACGTCTCTTGTAAAGCAGCCTAAATTCTTCTTCACCAATGCAACCTCAAAAGCATTATCAGCACCTAAGCAAAAGCCTATGCAAGTATAATTTAATACCAAGCCACAGTTTGCAAGTAATAGCGTATAAAGTGATATTTAAGTGGTGTTTTAAGCACACTTCTGATGGCTACAGCCGCCTTTTACTGGTAAATGCGTTTTCCTTTGAGTAGTGATTATGAGTCCTGGGTGAAGAGGTCCTGTGTGCAGGTCTGCCTGTAAGCCTTACTTCCAGCTGCCAATCTTTACTTCACAGTGAAGAAAAAGCCACATAGCACCTTGTTCTTACTCTTGTAGGCTGTCATCCCCTGAGCCTGATAACTGCAAAATCATTTCCACATAACACTTTTCTGCTTCTGCCTCTTAAACCTCGAGACCTACACATTGTGCACGCACCCGCACCCCCGGCACTCGGCCCCCCAGAGCCGCCGCTGCTCCGGCCTCTCCCCCCAGCCTATTTTTAACACTTATCCCAGTAAATATCTGCATTAATGGAGTGCGGGGCCCTGCCGCAGCAATGTGTGTTTGCTACAATTTATTGTCTATAAAAGTCAGGAGCGGTGAGTTATTACGGCTAAAACTGTGTTTTTCTTTATAATAACTCCGAACCGAGCACTCACATATGAAGCATGCAATGGAGATGGAGAAGGTTTTGTATAATAAAACGGTGACATGGTCATTTTTCCCAGTTTTGCATTACACAGACACACTCATGCATGGTGCTTTTTAAATTCTTATTATATGGGAGGTCAGGAGGTCGAATGTCAGAAAGTACTGTTAATTTCACGGGGTTAGGGGAAAGTAAATTCACAGGGAATACAGATCACTTAGCACAGAAAAGCAGCTCCTCTGAAGTTTGGGTTTACATTTGTTAACCATATCCTTCAGCTGACGAACCATTGAGACCAGGGTGACATTGTGGGCCCTGCTGTAATGGCTTGACGTGCCGCGGGGACAGCGGGATGCGGCGCTGGGCCGGAGCACCGCGGCTCCAGGCAGCCGGAACCGAGCCGAGCGTGCTGCCATTTGGGCTGGATGCTGAAATTACACAGAAAGCGGGCGAGATGGCTTAAAGTTCAACCTGACAGGGAATGGAAAATATATTCCTGTCTCCGTTCGACGGGAAGGGAGAATCCTGCAGCTTCCCAGAGCCCTCTTAAAGCGCTTCTCAATATATCATCGGAGGCTGAAAGATGGGACGAGCACGCGGACTTTGGTTTGCTACAGGATGCTCTGGTGGTTCATCTTTTCTCTATTTTTTTTGCTGTTGATGTTTCAGGGTTTGGTTTGGGTTTGGGTTTTTTTTTCGCCTCTCAGTGGCAAAATAAAATCGTGGAAAGCAGAAGAAAATTGAGAGGGTCTTGGTTTTACAAATAACAGGGGAGTGGTGATAAAACACAGTGACGGAACTGCTCTTTTGCCAAGACAAATTCAGAAGCTACTTAAAAAAACAAACCAAAAACCATTTGCTTGATAATATCCACCATCTTCACATGTAATTTAAAGTAAAAAACAATTTAAAAATGCAAGAGTATCATCAATCAAAGGTGTTCAATCAAAGACCTAGCCATTGTCTCTGCTGAAAGTTCAACTCAAGAGTGCCACAAGGCCCATGCTCTACATCCATGCATGACAGGTAAGAAAGGGAAAAATCCAATAAAACAACCAAAACCCCCTAAATTTACTCAAATGACCACAAGAGCCATTTCAGGAGACAGACAGGATTATTCCCTGCGAGGAATGTGCCAGGCCCACACTGGGCTGGGGCTGGGTTTCTGCGTTGGTGCCTTTTGCAAGATTCCTCTGAGTCAAAAGCGAGCCCAGGCTCAGCTGCCCCCTCGTAATTAGATTTTAATGAGTCAGGCTGGGTGTTTGTGTTTTGGCAGCGGGTTAATGGTGTTAACATTTCCCTGCTCACAACTGGCCCCGGCAGGGCAGAGCCGCCGGCTGAACTTCCCCCTCTGGAGCTCCGGGGAGCTGGGACAGGGCCCAGGAGGGGCATTCCCCAAACGCTGCTCCAGCTGATGCAGCAGGGCTGGGGAGCATCCCCAAGCCGTGGGCCCGGTGGGTTTGGGGTTTCCTGAGCAGCAGCTCTCCCCTGCTCTGCGCACAGGGATGCCCACACTGCTCGGCGAGTTCGGCACCGTCACTCTCTGCCAAACCAACGCTCCCTGAACTCACCCAGGCAGGCACGCACAACAAACACACATATATTATATGTTATATCTATATTTTATTAAAGATGCATTATTGACTCTGCAGTGGTGTATTTCACTAGCTGCCTTCTATAATTAAAAACTTTTCTCTCCAATCCCCTTTCCTGCGAGGAGCCTGTTGCCTGAAGATTTAATCCTTCATTACCAGTTAAAACAAAATCACCAATTAGGCACATGAACACGTCTGTATTAATCTCATTAAGGTGATGGCACCAAATAAATTGGAACTATTTTTGTGCTCTTACTGTGTTCCTACGGCTTTATCAGGCCCTGTGGTCATATACAAAGACCTTGCAGCTCAGTCATTTAGAGTCATTCAGTTGTGGACTAAATGTGGCATTACCATCTATGGCTGAAAATTGCTTTCAGCTTTTAAACTGCACTGACTAGTCTGTAGTTAATCTTAGATCATTCACTTGCAAAATTAAATGAGCCAGAACGATGGTCGTCTTTTTTTTCTTTTTTTTTTTTTTTTTTTTTTGTAAAATAATACATCACAAAACACTTATTTGCCCTGCCCAAAAGAGAGATCAAATTCATTTAAAATCCCATAAACCAGAGTTGTGAATTTTTAATTTTATTTAGGAGCACAGGAATAGAGGGGGAGCTATCTTTGCACAGCACATCATGGCTATAAATTTACATACAGAACATAGTTTGATGCCTAACCAACCTTTAATCTACCTTTGATGTATACTCCTCCTTCAGTAGGCATCACGTGAGACACCTTATTAATGCAAATGTAAGAAGGATTGTTTGGGATCTCTGATGTAATTAGCCATAAACCACGTTTAAAAGGAAAGGGGGAAATAAAAGCACTTCCTTTGTCACCACGGCTGAGCACAGAGGTGCACGTGGAGATGGAGATCACAGAATCAAAGACTCTTCTGCTGCAAAAGACCTTTAAGGACACCCAGTCCAAGCCGGGGATGCTCCAAAAAGAGCCACAGCCACCAACCCGTGGCAGGGTCCTTGTTCCCGGCCTTCTGCTTTCCCTGAGCCCGGATTATCCCTCTGGCTCTATCAGTATTCCACCAGAAAAAAACAAAAGTCAAGCACAGCCTGCTTAGTTCTGAACTTCCCAAACAGCACAAGTCAGGAAACAATTAATTCCTGATCCCGCCGCCGGTGAAACCAGCGACAATTTTGCATTTTAAATTAATATTCAGGCCACCTTCTCCAAGTTCCCCTTAGAGTCTGCTTTTGCCCTGCTGGACCACCGCGGCTGTTGCTTCCACTTGGCACTGTTATTATTATAATTATTATTATTATTATTCCTGCGCTGCAAATAACAGCCGGCCATAAGGACGAGGCTGGCAGAGGCTCTGAGCTGGCACAGCTGCCGGGGGGGGGCTGGAGGAGGGGATGAAGGCTCCCAGGGTGGCTCCCCCTGCTCTGGGTGACCCGGTGGGGATCGGGGCGAGGCTCCTCCGTCACCGCCGGGCAGGGGCAGCCCCGGGCTCTGGGCACAGAGAGGCGCGGAATCATTAAATAAATAAGGCAGAGCAGAGCAGGCAGCTCGGGAACGGCCGGCACCGAGGGGCAGGGATGTGCGGGCACTCAGAATCAGGCAGGGATGTGCGGGCACCGCGGGGCTGAAGAGCCCGGGCCGCTGTCGGGGTTCAATTCCCGAGGCGATAACGCAGCCGCTCATCTCTGCCCGGTGCCATGGGCAAGATCCGAGCCCTCTGTGCCGCGGGGAGCGGCTCCCAGCCCGGGGAACCAGCCCAGCCTCAGCCCTAGCCCGTACCGCCGGCTCTGCTGCTGCCCTGAACCCCGATCCTCCCCCAGGCACCGCGCTCCGCTCCGGGGGCGGCAGGAACGGGGGAAGCACAGAGCGGAACAAACCCCCAGAGCCCCGCCGCCTTCATCCCCTGCGCTCCGCTCCGACACTTTCTCCACAAAGTTTGCCGGGCTCGGGTTTCCCGGGAAGCGCTAGAGCCGGGCACAACCGGGGCACAACCGGGCACAAGCGAGGCCGAGCCTGGGCAGAGACGACCACAACTGGGCACAACCGGGACAGAACCGGGCACAACCGCGCAGAACTGGGCAGAACCGGGCGCTCCCGGCTCGCTGCCGCTGCCTTTGCCTTAGCGGGAGCGGAGGGATGCGACTCCACGTCCGCCCGTGCTGGCGGCACAGCAAACCCGCGCTGCCGATCGGCGAGCCTCGCCCGGCACCGAGCCATGGGGAAACAAATATTAAGAATATATCTCTCAGTCATTTGTAATAGCGATTCCCGCCCCCGCCACCCCTCCCCGCCAAGAAATCAAAGTTTACTCCAATCACGCTCTCGCAGGAAGGATAGCTAGAAATGATAAATTTTTATGTGCGTGGAAAAATATTCTAAGATAAAGCTGCTATTCTCATGAAAATATATTTAGCTGGTAGTTTTTACTCTTCAGAAGAAAATCTGCATATTTTGTTTATTCTGGAAAATATTCTCTTTTTTTTTTAATAGCCTGAACCAAATAATTTCTCATTTTTACAGGCTTCACTTCACTTTTCTCACAGTGAATAAATTGCAACTTATTTCCATGAAATTCACAGATGACACAGATCTTTATTTTGCATAAAGGCATAGAGAAGTGTCTAATATCTTCAATATTCATCCGCTAAGTGGACATTTGCATTGGGTTAGCAGGGAGAAGGAGCCCCGGCCCTCCCGCGGTGACAGCTGTACGGAGGGATGACATCTGACAGCTGTGACAGTGCTGACGGGAGGCTGGGATGGCTCCCGCATCCCTGATCCAATTACGGCACACATGCCTCTGACAGGGCCGGCAGCCGCTCCCGCCCGGGAGGACAGTATTGATCTCTTGTCAGAGCCCCGCGCTCCGCTGCCCGAGCCGCAGCATCCCCGCCCGCCGCCGGGGGCCGGGACCCGGCTGCGGCTGCGGCCGGACGGGCGGGCGGGCTCGGGGCTGCCGCCGGCCCTGGCACGGCCCTGGCACGGGGAAAGGCCCCTGACATCAGCCGGGCAGGGAGAGCAGCCCGGAGCTGGCACTGAAGCTGCCAATAACGCCAGAGCCCCAAAGCACACAGCAACCCCTGAGATGCTCTGCTCCTCCCTCCAGCACCACACGAGGTGCAGAGCCTGGGCCTCATCGTCCTCATCCTCCTCATCATCCTCCTTCTCATCCTCATCCTATAGCCCAGCCCAAACTCTTCCCCAAACATGAAGTGACACCAGGTGTGACGGCGCTCACAGGGGTCCCAGGATGAGGGAAGAGATGAGAACGTTGGCTCCATGTTTCAGAAGGCTGATTGATTATTTTATCATATATATTACATCAAAATTATACTAAAAGAACAGAAGAAAAGGTTTCATCTCAGAAGGCTAGCTAAGCTAAGAATAGAATCAGGAAGAATGATAACAAAGGTTTGTGGCTCAGCTCTCTGTCCAAGCCAGCTGACTGTGGTTGGCCATTAATTAGAAACAACCCCATGAGACCAATCCCAGATGCACCTGTTGCATCCCACAGCAGCAGATAACCATTGTTTGCATTTTGTTCCTGAGGCCTCCCAGCTTCTCAGGAGGAACAACCCTAAGGAAAGGATTTTCCATGAAAGATGTCTGCAACAACCAGGAACAAACCCACCCTCAGCACCATGGCACATGGGCCAGCAGCCCCTCACACCTTGCATTTGGCTGAGAGTTTATACCACACTGTCAATAAAAACCACTGAGTTTTTACCTTGCATTTGGCTGAGAGTTTACACCACACTGTCAATAAAAACTACCCAGTTTTTACCTTGCATTTGGCTGAGAGTTTACACCACACTGTCAATAAAAACCACCGAGTTTTTGGGCTTGTCATGCTGTTTATAAGTTTCTGTAAGATCTCCAACAGTTCAAAGCAGAATTCTTGTTAAAGAGCCCTACCATGCCGCTGCTTTCTCCACAGAGCACTCCCAAACGTCCGGTTCCAGCACCCTCACAGATGCCAGACCCAGCAGAGGTGGGGATTTCAATCTGCTCCCAAGAACAGGCTGAGAGGAGCGGAGCAGAGGAGGCCTAGGAGCTCGTGGACACTTCAAAGCATTTTGATAACAACAAGCAAGAGCAGAAGAGCTCCCTGTGAGCAACAAGGGACCCTGCCTGGTCCTGGGGCTGCACTGGCAGGGCAAGGAGAGGCACAAACCCCACCAGGACAGGACAGGCTGCAATCCTTCAGAAACATCAGAAAACCACGAAGTGAAGCCCTTCTGTTCCACTCGCACACGGGCACCCTCCCTGTTCCATCTCAGTCTGTGGGGCACAGGCCATGCCAGCCTCACAGGGTGAGCTCAGCACTGCCACTGCTCCCTCCAACTCCTGCCTGGCCAGGCTGCTCAGCAGCAGCCCCACGCTGCCAGCTAGGTGTCATTATAAACAAAGTTATTGATTACCTCCCTCCAGCTGCATTGGAACCTGCAGACAAACTGTGACTTGCTCCCGTGCTGTAATTTTATTGATCAGAGCAATCCAGCTGCCAGTGCTTTCTGGAGAGTAAAAAATAATAATAATAAAAAAAATCCCAGCCTGGCTGCACGTTCCCTTTGCCCACACATGAAACAAAACACAATTTTTAAGGCTGAAAGACAATTTTGAAATTTTTTCCCCTCTTCCAAAATCCTTTGATAATAAAATAAGTATTTCCTATCTTTCAAAAAAGCATTCCAATCAGCCAGCTTTGGGATGAGACTGCCACCATATCCTATCACACTGGGTCTAAATTCCCCCACGGGCTGTGGCCCACGTTTCATTAAAAAAAAAAAAAAAATTTATCAGCTCTATTTCATTAAGTTATTAAGTTCAGGGCTCCCTGGAAAGCAAGGTGTGCATTCACACACTTTGGCCACTGCTGCAAATCCAAAGATTTGGTTACAGTTACTCAAACGCAAATTTGATTGTGGTCACTCAAACACCAGTGCTGCTTCATGAAGGTTTTTGGGTCCATGCCCCAGCCAGGATTTCCATGGAATTTTGTGAGGTTTGAGCTGGGGGAGGTCGGGCTCTGCTCCCAGGGAACAGGGACAGGAGCAGAGGGAGCGGCCTCAGGCCGGCCCAGGGCAGCTCAGGGTGGGCCCAGCAGGAATTTCCCCATGCAAAGGGGGCTCAGGGATTGGAACTGCCCAGCTTTGGAGTGCCCATCCCTGGAGGTGTCCCAGGAATGAAACCCACGGCTCCCTTGGATTGAAGATGCCCAGGATGAGCCCAAGTGTGAGCCCACCTTCCCCTGCCTGTCCTGACCAGCATCACCCCCTTCCCTCAAGAGCTCAGCAGCACACACACAAAGCTGCCCACAAAGTCACCAAACAAAGTTTTTCTGCCCGTAAAACCTCCCTGCCAGAGCTCATTTACTCCCGACAGCAACACTCAGTGCCAGGACAAACACCTGAGAAATGCACAAATGGAGAGGACACGGAAAACTCTGCTCTGTGCTCATCAGGAAGCACGGCAAAATGTGCAGGCAGGAATTTGAAAAGCAAATGGCTTCAAATGTGTTTGGAAATGCAGTCCACACCTCGCAGGAGAAGCAGACTAGGCTTCTTGTTGTTTGGGTTTTGGTGGGTGGTTTTTATTTTTTCTGACACAGTTTGACTCAAAACAAAACTATTTCAAGGCAGAAATTGCTGCTTTAGCAGCCTCCCAGAAGGAGTGGGATCTGAGTTCTGCTCATCACCAGTGCTGAGCAGAGCTGCTGGAATATCACATGCCATGGAAAAAAAAAACCTCTAGAGTTTCCTTTGGTATTTTCTTAAATAAAACCAGGGATTAAGCTTTACACCTGAGTTACTGGAGTGTCACCTGAGGCAGAAGTGCCACACATGCAGTCCTGGGGCTGAGAACAGAGATCCCAATCTGGGTAGAAATTAGGGAGAGCACGGAGGCCAAACTCTGACTGTAGAAATCAATAAAACCACTGCACTGAACATTTAGCCTTGAATGCCCCTTTGATTTGAATTTACTGATTGCTGGAGGTCCCTTAGGCAGGGAAGTGCCAGGGAGGCCTCTCAGGTGACACCCCAGCAGCAGGTGTGGGTGCTATGCTCCAGATCCATGACCCAGACCCTGACTGCCAGCACACTGCCTCTGCTGCTCTTCATCTTCGGAGCAAAAGCTGAATAATTCCATTTCAAACCATCACGAGCAGCAGCAATGCTTACAGGTGGGCTCACTGAGGAAGAGGGGGGAGAAGCATCTCCAGGAACACAGTGCAGGTTCCAGTGTACCTCATTAATTCGGCCTGGATTGCAGATACTCTTTGATTGTGATACTCTTTAATGGCAATTCTTAATTGTTGACATTAAAAAATCTGCTGAGCTGAGCAGCGAGCCCAGGGCTGGCTGAGGCACAGCCGCTCCTTCCCCTGCTCGCAAACCCAGCAGAGCGGGCACGGTGGCTTTAATCACCTCCCTCCCGAAGCACAGCTCGGTCCCAGGTGCCAGCAGAAAGGTTAGGGGTGTAAATCTTGCCAAGGAGGCAGCGCAGGAATTCCAGGGCACGCGGGCAGCTCGGCTCCGGGGCACGGAGGGGAAATGCAGGGAGGGAGAGGAGTCCTGTCCTGGAGGGGAAGGGGCTGATGTGGATCGTGCTGGCAGCACCTGCATCCCACTGGAATTCCCATTCCATTCCGTTCCATTCCATCCCAGTGCTCTGGAAGCTCAGCCCAGCTCTCTGATCACCTTGAGAGGAGCCCACCTTCAACAGAACCCCCCTGCCCTGGCCCAGGGCAGCTCAGGGTGGGCCCAGCAGGAATTTCCCCATGGAAGGGGGGCTCAGGGATTGGAGCTGCCCAGGGAATGGTGGAGTCCCCAGCCCTGGAGGTGTCCCAGGAATTCTGGAGGCGGTACCGAGGACAAGGTGCGCATTGGGCACAGGGGATTTGCCCTCAGAATCTTTTCCAGCCTCAGGGAGCCTGGAATTTTTGGCTGGGCTGTCCCACAGCAGCATGGAAAAGCCAAGACAGCTCCCAGGGCAGGCGCAGCTGTGCCTGCAGCATTCAGGGGCTGCTCAGTTAAAGTTCCACCCACAACATTATCCTGGGCTTGCGAAATTGGAAGTTATAAACCAGTTCAGATCACGCTGTATAAATACCTCGGGTCTGAATTAATCTGCAAAGTTTGTTAGAAATGAAGGTCAGGGCTTGAATTGGCAGCAATTAGAATCATTGATATTTTCATGGTATCAGCCTCCTGTTGCTGATTATCAACTTCCATGGTGCTGACACCTCAAAAGTTGGCCCCTCTGACCCTGCTTGGGTTCAGCTGTGGTTCTGTAATGTTGAGAATATGTTTCTGCATTACTTTTTGCAAGTCAGAGAAAATTTGTTCGAGAAAACATCACGGAGAGAAAATATATATGCAGAAATATATATTTTTACATATTTTAATTGATTATTGTAGCCAAGTAAAATACTGATTGGGATTCTGCCTTCTCCAACCTTTGCCTCAACACCTAATGCAATTTATTAATGGTGTTCTGACCTGTGGAGGAACTAACTGGGAGATCAACTTCCAGCACAAACTTCTGGGAATGAGCTTGCCAGCACTGAGATTTTACTGAAAGCAAGGCCAGAGGGCTGAGCTGGCAGTGGAAAGAAGGACCATTCCCTGAGATCCCTTGAGAGTGGAAATTTGGGTGATCAGAGGGGAAAACCCAAGAAGGACCATTCCCTGAGATCCCTTCAGACTGGGAGTTTGGGCGGTCAGAGGGAAAAACCAAATAAATCCTTGGTTAAAGGCATCCTTTGGTATTTCTGCCAGCACAGAAAACATATATCCATAATCACTGCTGCCAAATGTGCCATCCCTCTGCAGATCCAAGGCACTGAACACGAGAACTCTCAGAGATCCCCAGGAGCAGAGGGAACAGGGACGGGCAGAGCATCCCCTCAGGGATTCACACACAGGGGCCAATTCTCTCCTGTTCCCCCCAAATTACTGCAGACACCACAGAACCCCAGAACAGCTCAGGCTGGAAGGGACCTCTGGAGATCAGCCCCTCCAGCCCCCAAATTAGGCTGAAATCAGGGCTGGAAAATGGACTGAAAACCCAAAAACGCCGCCTGATTTTGGTTCAGCTTAGCAGAATGGTGGATAACAAAACCCATCCCAGGCCCTTTATGGTTTAGGAGCCTCCCTGTCTGGCCAGGATGGTGGATTTGCTGCTGTGGGGAACAGTTTCCTCCATTCTGCAATCTCCAATCTCCCTCTGAGCAGCTCAGACCCCCAACTTAAACAGAGCCAGGGTCCCATAACTGCAGCCCCAAAAATCCTCCTGGGCATTTTCATAGGGAATGCTGAGGGAATGCAGGGCCCAAGGCACCTCAGTGGATCCCAGACCAGGAGAACCCTTTCCCATCAGGGGGAAATGCAGGTCTGTAGCTTCTTCTCCCATGGCCAAAAATTACCTGAATTTAAATCACACAGGAAGGGAAAAAACACAACAGAGCCACAGAGGAAGTGGGAAATTTCCACCCTCCGGATGCACAGTAAAATGATGGAATGGTATAACCTTATTTTTTCTTGCTAATACACCTCAACTCTGACCTTCCTGAAAACCAGGACCTCCTGGGTAATATGGTAATTTAATGTGAGTGCTTATATGCTGATTTCTATGGAGTGGGCTGGCTTGGTGAAATACGACGTGGTTTACTTTTAAATAGAGCTCAGCTGAGACCTCAAAGGGAACTGGAAACAGGCTTCCAATGGAGAGAGATAAATGCCTAATTTACTGTCCCACTTAATCCAGAGCTTTTTCCTTAAGTCATTATCTCCCATCCCTCATTACGGTGGCAGCACAGCCATGAAAGACACGTGCAGTGAGACCATGATTGGAGCACTTCTGTTTACAGTGGCCACAATTTATCATTAAAACAACTGCAAAGCTGAGCCACGACGGGAAATATTAAAAATAAATAGGATAAAGCCTGGAAGTGCCTGTTCCAGCTCAGAGGTGCCTTTACCTGCAGAGCACCACACACACCTGCAGCTGGGAAATCTCTGCTGCCCAGAGCATCAGTCATGCAGGAATGTGGGTTATGGAGAAGACAAGTGTTTGATGCTCTTGTCTTCTCCATGACCCTCTGGAGACAATGAGATGAGGCTGCATTAAAACTCCTGAGGCCATTGGGGCTTCTCCCTCTTCCCACTGCCCCACACTTGGCACTAAAGGGAAGCCCAGAGGAGGAGCTCACGTGTCCCAACACTCCAAGTGTGCACATAAATCAAAATAATCTCAAATTTTAAAAAATAAAATTTAAAGTAAGTAAGTTTGGATCAGCTCAGGGCCCCAGTAGCTGGGCTGTGATGTGGCCTTTCCATTTGGGATTCATTTGGGACAGGGACATTTCAGTGCAGCCTCTCCCTCACTGCAGCACCATCCGGCCCCACAGATCCTCCCTCAACACAACTTCATTTACACCCCAGAAATTCCATCACTTCACACATTCCAAACAAGACAAAGAAGCACAGCTCCGTTTCCAAAAGGCTTTTCAAGATGCCGGGGTTGGAACCCCGGGAAATGTCTGGGGGTGCCCCCGAGGTGCAGGAGGAGCTCTCTGGGATCACCTTCCCACCCGCACACAAACAACAGCCCTGCTCTGAAATGGCACAGCCTCAACATGCAAATGAGCCAGCTAATTCCTCGCAAATTCCCCATTAATTATGACTCTTTATCAGTTTCACTGTTGGTGTCAGATGCACGGTTCCAGGGCTACTCCTTGGAGCAGATGTTGCCAGAGAAGTGGAGTGTAAATATTTATGGGTTAAAAGGAGAGACTTTGGAGTCTGAAGATCCCTCCCCATGCTTCTCTCACGCTGCCTCACCCCATCCTCCTCTGGGGGCTTGTTTTGGAGACAGACAAATGCTTTATATGCACATGTATCAACTGCCGCTTGCAAATTCGCCTTCTCCAGCTCAAAATATCAAATATTTAACACATGCACAGGTAGAACAGAAAATATTGTTTTCCAGAAAGAGTTTTGCTCTTTATTTCCTGCGAGTCTGGCATTTCATTTGCTCCTCTGCTGCTTTTTGCACGAGGCAGGCACTTGGCACCCCTCAAAGCCAGGCTCAAAGTGCCTGAGCTGGGAGAATGGAACTGAAGGCGTCCAAATGGGCTCTGCCTTGGCAGCCCTGGCTGGAGAACTCATGAAATCCTCACCCAGCATGAGGATTCCTCAGAGAGAGAGGAAATCCCAGCCTGTGGAGAGATTTGGGTGGAATCCCTGCCTGGGAGGGTGGGCAGGCTATAGAAGAGAATTCCCAGAGTAGCTGTGGCTGCCCCTGGATCCCAGGCCAGGCTGGACACTGGGGCTGGGGGCACCTGGGACAATGAGAGGTGTCCCTGCCATGGCTTTAGGGACACCTTTCCAACCCAAACCATTCCATGATCCCACCATGGGACTGGGTTTGTCATTCCATGAGAAACCACCCCTGCACGGGCAGGGAGGGAGAAAAGTTCTAAAGTTACGTAACAACAACAAAAAATGCACTGAAATACTTTACTTTGGTTCTAGCAAATATTTCACTTCCAAGGAACAGAGAAATCACACCCAAGCATTTTATTTTAGCTCCTACTCCGTCTCACTTCTCTCAGGTTTTCACTGATTTATGGGGGGGGAAACAAAAACATTCACTCACGGAATTTTCTCCTTGGCATAACTGTGGTAGCTTTTTTAAATATCAAATTTCTAATGAACACAAGAAAATAATTAAGTCTCCTAAAGTTAAAGCTTAAATTTAAATTTAACTTTAATTTAAAGTCCTAGCATTCAGCTTTTGTCAGAGCAGTGTATGAAGGGTATCAAAGAGCAGAGTGCAGAAACTGCATCCAAGCCTCCCTCTCTGTTCTGCCCCACCTCCTGTTGGCAAGCTCAAATATTGAAATTGGGCGAGTTAATCTCTAAGACATCACAGCAGGAAAACGCAGTTACCCTTTTTTCCTTTGAGAGAGAGGGAAAACTGCAATCCCAGAGCGCTGGAGCTGCTTGCAGTGTGCCAGAGCAAGCACAGGCCAGGGCAGCAGCTCCACCACTCCTCATGTTCATTATTGCGGGGCTTTGAAGGTGCAAAATTTGCAATATGTGCAACTTGGTGGCCTTCAGCTGCCAGCCCTACAGCAAGAGGAGGGAAGGATGAGGGAGGAAGGGCAGGTCAGTGGAATTTGCATTAATTACAGCACACCTCCAGAGCTCCTGGGCACCTGCAAACCTGCAGAGGTGCTCACTAAAACCCATTTAGACAGAACTTTTAAACCCTTCCAGGTTCCCCAGGGTGAGCAGAGCTCCCTGCAGGCCAGATCTGGGGAGCCTGAGCATCAGAACATGGCACAACTCCCTGAGTTCAGGGATTTGCCATTCCTGGGGTCATCACTGGACACACCACGAGCAACAAGTGCCAGGGCTCCCTCCAAAGCTCCGGATTCATTCCCCCCTTTCCTGAGGCTCCTGGCGGGCTGGGCAGTGATTAAATGAATAAATATCCGGCCACGGGTAGCAATGACCTATCCTGGGGGACAAGGGCCATTATTCACCCAGCATAATGCACCTCCAGCAACGCCACGGAATTAATCAGAGCCCTGCAAACCCTGACACCTGAGCAGAGATTAAAAGAATTGGGGCTGTTTATCCTAAAAAAAGAGCACTTAGGGGAGGGCACAGTAACAATTTTCAAGTGTGGCGACAGCTGTGGCGGAGACGGAAGGAAAATCAGTTTTTTATGTATATGGATGCATTAAAAAAATCAGTTTTTTATGGATACAGATACATTAAAAAAATCAGTTTATGTATATGGATATGGTGGATTGAGGGGAAAAAAGGGATTTAAATTGCCGCAAAGGAGATGCAGAAGGAAAAAAAAAATCCAACATGGGAGAGTTAAGCACTGGATGAAGTTTGTTGGGAATTTCCAGGAGAGGGGAGTGGGGCAGGGCCAGCCCCATCATCAGCAGGAGCTGGGCTGGAACGTGGCCCCACGACATCCCCTGGTGCTTTTCCAGCCAGGTTTTCCTGTGAGCCACACAGAAGCTCACTCTATTGGAGAGCAGTAGAATGTCTTGCTAATTGAATGTCAAAGCAATTAAAGTGGGTATAGACTTCTCTCAACATTATCTTGACTTGATAAAATAAAGTTGTTTTGACAACGCTCACTGACAATTCCTGATTTTCAAGCGCAGCGATTTTTCTCCAGGCAAGACACGGAAAACGCTGCGACTTTGGAGTGAATCTTCCAAAGATATGCAGAACCATTATGCTCAGAGTAAGCCTATTAGACAGAACTAATGGGCGATTTTCTAGGCATTGCCATGATCAGAGCCACCTGTACCTGCAGCTCCCCACAAAGTGCACACACAAACACTCCCGATGCTCTTTAACAGCTTTGCCTTCCCGACACGCTCAAGGAGTTCAAGGTCCAGCCCTCAGATGAACCTGGGGGCTCAAACCTGTCCTCAGCTGTTTGTGTTTTACAGTCACTCATATTTTAACCAATATGCATAAACAGAAATTAAAAAAAAAACCAATAAATATAGTTTTGTCACTATTTTTGCATTTCCTCCTGTCCAGACCCATTCCAACTCTCCCTCTCATCCAGGTGCCATAGCTCATGCTTTGAGGGAGCTCAGACAAGCTGGTCTTGCTCAGGGAAAACTCCAGCAATGCAAAAAGACAAGAAACTTGTGGTCAGATCACTCTGTCTGATCGAGGAAAATGAAGAATTCCTTGTGGAGCCCAGAGCAGCTCAGCTTCATTCCCACTGAGATCAGTGACCAGGAGTAGGTACACAGGCCTTGAGCAAAGCTCACCTCCGGCAATTCTCCAAATTTGGGTGCTGGGAATTCCTGAACCTTATTACCAGTCCTCATCTCATCAGCAAACTTGCTCAGCTGCCCTTTGAGCCACGGGAAACTCCTGGTTCCAAGGAGGTACAGCTTGGAATCAGACTCATTTGGGTTGGAAAATACCCCCAAAAGCATTGAATCCAAGCACTGCCCAGGCCACCAGGATGATTTGTAACTCATCCTGTAACAAAAGGTGTTTATGACCCCAAAACCTGTCCTCCCAAAGGCAGAAACCTGAGAAAAGGCTTTTCTAATAAATGGGTAGCAGTTTGTCTGACAGGAGATGAGAAGTGTTTGGTGAGTTACTCATGAGGAGTAATTGGGCAGTTGTGTTAAGCAGGGGCATTTATGAATTCTGTGAGCAATCTTTGACCTTTGCAAATTCTGTTTCCAGAGCTCTGGGCTCGCACCTTTCCCCAGCATGGCCAGGGCAAGAGGAAAAATAAATGCTTGTATTTATTGTCCTGTTCTTTGCTGCCATTTGCATAAGTGCCCTGGTAAAGGCAGAGCTCTCTCCCAACACCTGCACTCAGCAGCTCCAGGGCCAAGCCAGGGAATTGGGGCTGCTCCACAATGGGAGGTGGCCCTGCCATGGCACAGGTGGCACTGGTGGGGTTTGAGGTCCCTTCCAACACAAGCCAGTCTGGGATTGCCAAAAAAACTCATCCAAGAACATTATTGCATGTGACTGTGCTCACAGGGGCCCCAGGATGAGGGGAGAGACGAGGATCTGACTCCATGCTTCAGAAGGCTGATTGATTATTTTATGATATATATTATATTAAAACTATACTAAAAGAACAGAAGAAAGGATTTCATCAGAAGGCTGGCTAAGAATAGAATAGGAAGGAATGATAACAAAGGTTTGTGGCTCGGCTCTCTGTCTGAGCCAGCTGACTGTGATTGGCCATTAATTAAAAACAACCACATGAGACCAATCCCAGATGCACCTGTTGCATTCCACAGCAGCAGATAACCATTGTTTGCATTTTATTCCTGAGGCCTTTCAGCTTCTCAGGAGGAAAAATCCTAAGGAAAGGATTTTCCATAAAAGATGTCTGTGACACCACTGAACCCTGGGCTGTTTCCCCTCTCTCTGTGCCCCACAGCTCCCCAATTTTGAGGTGTCCCACAGCCTCCCCTTGCCCAGCAGGGCAGCAGAGCAGCTGAATCCAGGCCCCTTCAGTGTCCCCAGGCTGCAGCCATCCCCCAGCAGCGCTGGCTGTGCAGTCCCACAAATCCAGAGTGGCTGCACTGATATTAAAGGGGCTGGGCTGGACTTAGACCAGAGCAAACGCGAGCACAGCCTGACCTTTTCTCGCCTTCCTTTCACACCTCCTAATGGTTTTTTTATTAGAAAAGATAAAATATTTGTAAAACCAAGGAAATCCCTCAAATACCATGTAAATTCCCCTTCTAATTTTCCCAGATTCATTTTGAGACTCCTTTAAAAAAAAAAAACCCAAAAAGTAAACTGCAAAGAGAAACTTCCAGCACTTTCCCCCTTGGTCTCTGCTTTTCTGTGGCCTTCCCAAAATGCCCCATTTGGGGATCTGGGATGGGGATCCTGCTTTGGAATCATCCTTGTGTCCCTTCCCTTCCCACCTGGGCATTTCCTGTGGATTCCTTTTGGTCCCAGCTTCCCAGGATATTCAGGTAAAGAAAATACCCTGTGTTTGTCCATTGCCTCTGTCCCCAGCTCTGTATTTTAACTCCCTCCCTTCCCAAAGCTCCCAGGGCTTCTTGCCTGGCATTTGCTTTTCTGTGTCCTTAGAAGAGCACTAAGTGGATTAATATTTCAGATTCATTGTGTCATTTAAAGTTATTAACAAGCCCAGCAACTCTGAAATGAGTGAAAGCTAATGATAAAAAATACTTCTATTCTCTGCCTCAAACAAAGTCCTTCTGCTGGAATCAAAAAGTCCCACTTTCATTTGTGTCATTTTTTTAAGGCCAGTAATCACAGCAGAGCAGCATTTCTAACTTTTGAGTCATCAGCAGCACAAATAAAGCTTTCACAAATTGCAATAATTTCTCATCAAGGCTTCCCTACAGAGAAAAAACCCACAAATTAACACAGTGTCACGTATCAGAAATCTAACACTGCTGCAGAACATTTTGGGGAATGAAAGAAATTGTGGAAAACAAAGCAGACCATCTGACAGAAAGAGGAGAGTGAAACGGAGCCACAATTCTGCAGCAGCTCCAGGCACTCCTGGAATTCTGCTGGAGCAGAATAAACCTCCTCCATTCACAGGCTGCCAGCTTTTCCATGGAAAAAACCCTGGGAAAAGCTGCTCCTGTGTAGGGGGCTCCAAATCTGTTCCTGTCTGAGTCTGAGGGAAACTCTCCTCACTCTGCACTGGCCAAGAAGAAATTGGAGCCTCCTGTTCTACACTGCGAGTGTTTCTACACTTCCTTGTTTTTACCTCCTCCTAAAAGGAGGTAAAAAACCCTGTGTCCAGGCAGGATTATAGGGCAGAGAGTGGCTTTCATTCAATATTACATTTTCTAGGGGATGTGTAATTGGGAGTTTGTCAGATTTGAGTCCACTGAGGAGCTCAGAATCTGAAGACCAGCGTGGTTCTGTATTTTATTGGATCTGCATCCATCACGGACCTTCTTCTACGCCAGAGGAGCAATTCAGGGCAATTGATAGCAGCAACCCCACCAGAAGAACACACAGAAGTTAAAAACACTTTGCTGCCCCACAGGCACAGGTGTGGGGCCATCCCAAGGGAAGCAGAGGTGCCAAAGTCCCATGCTGTTATCCCAGGATTTAGGAACGGGAAGGAGAAGGGAAGGAAATCCAGCAGCCTCATCACCTGTGTGGAGAATCACACAAACCAAAATCCAGCAGCCTGGATTCATCACCTGGGTTTCCTTTTGGAGCCCAGGGCAGCTTCTTTCCCTGCCAAACTCGCAGTTCCATTGAAGCACCACCACGGCAGGAGCAGGGAATCAGCTCCAAGAGCCCAGTGCAGGAAAAGCAAAGCAGCTGAGTGCCAAACCCTTGCCAGGGAGAAAAACCCCCAGAAAATCTTCACAAGTGGAACCACATAAATTCCCTTGGATTTACTCCCCGTTTCACAATGCAAAATGATGATAGAAAAGTCAGCATGGCTTAATTTTATTGCTTTTTTAATTCTAGAGCTACTTTGTCAATGCCCACAGAAGGAAATATAAAATTTAAAAAGTTTAGTATAAAATTATAACATGAAAAGGAAATTGCCTCCTAAAGGACAGGGCTTAACCAGAGATTTTCCAGGCAGATTCCTGGGATGCCCTCCATCCACTTTTTAGGCACCTACTCCCCTCCCAAGGCTGAACACAACCCCCAAAACAGGAGTTCAGACCCAGAGCTCCACAACCACACACTGGTAAAACCCCACCACAGCAGGGGATTTCAACAAATCAGTCAGTAAATGAACTAATAATATTGGGGGAAAAATATTTTTTAAAATTTTAATTAGTTTTATTTAATGAAAAAAATCGTATTCTTAATGATGGTGCGGCTCTATTTATCCTGATTCATTCATTACTTTTGAATTCAAAGGGTGGTCAGAAAAACATGGGATTTTAGCAGTGTCTGATGGTCTGCTTTGTTTTTATTTAGAATTAATAAATTCTATAAAGAAATGGAGAGGAAATCCCCTTTTTGGGCACTTTGGTGAGTACCTGCTGTGCCCTCAAAGGGTGTATGGGAATATCCAACTATTTATAGCTGTGCACAGCAAAAAGGGGAAACACCCAAATCCCCAGGAAGCAATAAATTGCCACCATCACATTTTCTGGAAAACCTCCTTTCCCCAGGATTCTTCTCCTGGGAAGCTAAGCAGCCTCAGAGAAAAAGGAAAACAATAATTATCTGATCAGTTTCTCCTGTGTTTTGCTGCTTTGGAAGGTGGTTTGGACATTGTTTATCCAACATGTGAATTGTTTCAACTTAATGACCAATCACCATCAGCTGTGTCGGGACTCTGGAGGGAGTCATGAGTTTTTTATTATTATCTTTTAGCCTTCTGTAAGTATTCTCTCTCTATTTTTTAGTGTAGTTTTAGTATAGCATTCTATAACATAATATAAAATATAATATATAATATATATTATATGATATATGGTATGGAGAGATATGATATAATGGAGAGATATAATATAGAGATATAGAGATATTATATAGAGATATAATATGATATGATAATAAATTAGCCTTCTAAGAACATGGAGTCAGATTAATCTTTCCTTCCAACGGCGGGGACCCAGAAAATACCACAATAAAGAGCAGACACACAGCATTCCAAACCTCAGGAACATTCCCAGAAATGCCCCAGCAGGGTCCCCAGGCCTGCTCCGAGGCTCAGGGAAGAGAATTCCTCCTCCAGCATGTGGGATGGGCACAAAACAGCGCTCGGCAGGTCCTGGAGCGACTCCAGCCCTGCGTGGGTCCTGTGCGTGCTCCGCGTGGAGCCACCAACAGGAAAGGGACACGGTGGCCATGGAAAGGGACAGGGACATGGCCACCACCTGGAAAGAAGGGACACTGTGTCCACAAAAAGGGACACAGCAATCTCCAGGAAAGGGACATGGCAGTCATGGAAAGGGACAGGGACACGGTGGCCATGGAAAGGGAAAGGACATGGCCATTGCCATGGAAAGGGAAAGGGACATGGCCACCACCCGGAAAGGGACACGGCCACCACCTGGAAAGAAGGGACAATGTGTCCACAGAAAGGGACACAGCAATCTCCAGGAAAGGGACATGGCCACCACCAGGAGAGGGACATGGCACCCATGGAATGGGACACAGCCATCATCAGGAAAGAAGGGACATGGTAGCCATGGAAAGAGAAAGGGACATGGCTACTGCCAGGAAAGGGACACCACGCCCACAGAAAGGGACACAGCCACCGCCAGGAAAAAAGGGACATGTCCACCACCAGGAAAGGGACATGGTGGCCATGGAAAGGGACACAGAGCCCACAGAAAGGGACACGGCCACTTCCAGGAAAGAAGGAACATGGCACCCATGGAAAGAAGGGACACAGCCACCACCAGGAAAGGGCCATGGTGGCCATGGAAAGAAGGGACAGGGCCACCACCAGGAAAGGGCCATGGTGGCCATGGAAAGAAGGGACACGGCCACTGTCAGGAAAGGGACATGGCAGCCACCAGGAGAGGGACACCATGCCCACTGAAAGGGACACGGCCATCTTCAGGAAAGGGACACAGCCACCACTCGGAAAGGGACATGAGACTCATGGAAAAAAGGGACATGGCCACTATCAGAAAAGGGACATGGTGGCCATGGAAAGGGACACTGCCATTGCCAGGCAAGGGACACGGTTCTCGTGGAAAGAGACACTGCCATTGCTAGGAAAGGGACACATGGCTATGGAAAGGGACACTGCCATTGCCAGGAAAGGGACACATGGCCATGGAAAGGGACACTGCCATTGCCAGGAAAGGACACAGCCACCACTGCCAGGAAAGGCACACGGTGTCCCTGGAGCCCCACAGGACACGGGGGCCACACTCCCAGCCCCTGGCAAAGCCCCTCGCTGCCCCCAATCTCATGGCAGGCAGCAATTACCAGAATTTCATTTTCATTAACTAATAAACCCAGGAAAACAATTTGAGTATCTGAATGTCATTTTTCAAAGGAAAATAAACTGTAAACATTTGAATAACATCACAGCAGGGATAATATACCTAAGGAAACCTATTGAAATATGCTGGAGAATTCCTCCTCTTTCATCACATTAAAACTGCAATTGACTGTAAACCTCCTACCACTCTCCGCTGAGACTTTAATTGTAAAGATTCCTGTTACACATCATATTAGAATTTAGTTAAAATTGTAGAACACATTATTTCCAATCAGACAGCCAACCATCACTCACAAAGATTTTTAAAAAGGTGATTAATAATTCATCTCAGATAAGGAAAAGATCTATATTTATACCATCTTCTCAGCCACCATAAACTACCTGACAATTGTTCAGTAATGATGCCCAGTAAATTCTTTAAAATGGTAATTTGTCATTCTGTCACTTCATTTGTGACCTAAAATTCCTCACTTGAGGCATCATCAAATAAATTAATCACTTTCCAGGATCCATTTCTCTGTTCTGCACGTTATTATGCCCAGGCTCTCTTGTGTTTCTCTTCATTTACATATATTTAATGGCTCAGCAGTGGTTCACTATGGCACATAACGCACACATCTCATTACAGGTGAAATATTCTAACTGCCACTATCACTGGGAAAGAAAATAACTCTCCCAATTTAATTTTCCTGATGTAACAAAACCATGATTCTTCACTATGAAATGTTGATGCCATCCATCAGTCACAATCAATAAAATCATCATGGAAGTACGCCTTCTCCAGCATCATCCCCTCAGCCTGGGATTATTTGAGGGAGGTAATTAAACTCATAATATGTAATGAATGTAAATGAAGAAAAAACCCCCGTGTTCTCCCTCTAACTACGCTTATTTTACTGCTTTGATTTAAAGTATTTTTACATCTCCCAATCTATGAAATACACAAAGCCCTGAAGGAAAGGCATCACAAGTACAGTAAGCATCAATCAATACATATAATGACTAATTAAAAAGGAACATATTTTAACATTAAAAACCCACCAAATGCTGTTATTTATCGATTTTTCATTTAAAATGATGCATTCCCCCTGGACTAATATATTTGCTGTCTTTCTGAAATATAGATTATAGGACACTAATTTTAGATACTGTTGCTTTGCTAAAAAAAAAAAAAAAGAAAAAAAAACCAACAACCAACCCCAAAGTCATTTTGTGTGTCCCTTATTCCTCAGAACCATTTAAAAAACCCAGATACCAGACATGCAAACTACTCCTGTGCTGGAGAGAAAACCTTAATCATTCCAGTCTCATCTCTGTGCCTGAGCTCATATAAGTCAAGAATGAAAACAGGCGCTTGCAAATGATAACTTTGAAAGAAGTCCACAAAAAAAAAAAAAAAAAAAGGAAAAAAAAGGGTTTAGAGCAATGTTTTGCCATAAAGAGCAAAAAGGCATCATCTCTCTTGTAAATGCTCACACAATCTGGGTTTTATTTAAAAGCACAATGAGTAATGCTCCTCGTGTGATGGGGAATCCAAAAGGTACCAAAAGTCAAAGGGGGAGCACAGGGGGTGAGGGAAATTCAATTTAGAAAGGCTGAGATAAAGTTTGGGAAAAGAATGCACACAGGAAAGAATTGTTTTCAGTAATTATTAACCCACAGCTGTGCATGAAACTTCTGCACCCCATAAAGGCACTGCAGGCACGGGGAGCTGGGGCTATAAACCCCCCAAATATTTCTGGGGTTACAAAACCCCAGAATAAAATATATAAATATTAATTATTTATAAATATATAAAAATTTATGGTTTTATGTTAAAGGTTATTTCCCAGCTCGAAGGTATGCCCAGAGAGGTGAGCAAAGGGCTGGGCCATCACAGCCAGCCCAGCACAGCTGTACCAGGGGTGCTGCAAAGAGCCAGCGAGGCACCCAACAGCTGCAGGCTGAAAACCCCCTCAAGGGCACTCTTGGGAGAGTATTCCCATTGCTGTTCAACATTTTTGCTGGAAATATTTGGAGAATATTTCCATTTGCTGCTCTCTGTGCACGCTGCAGCAGAGGAGCCCAGCCAGGGCTGCTGCTGCTGCTGATGCCCTGCACCCCAGACAGAGGGGATGGGAACCCCAAACCCAGAGAGCCACTAAAAACACCCCATTTAACACCCCCAGAGAGGCAGGGACATTAAAACCACCCCATTGCACCGCCAGCATGGCAGGGACACCAATTAATGCAATTAGTGCCCAGAGCACTGTGCCCTCCGTCAGGGGATGGGATGGGAGGGAAGGGAGGGATTGCCTCTCGTGAGTGATGATGCCCAGCAGCTTTGGGCAAGTCAACATTTTCCAGGTGAGCTCAACACCGCCTCTGAGCAATGCCAGAGCTGGGAAAAGGAATAGGAAGGAGGGAGGGAGCCAGGAACCCCAGCACTGCAGGCGCTGAACCCCCAGGTAAATACAGGAACAACTCCTCAGTGTCCTTTCCCTAACAGAGATCACAGCAGAGCACCTTGTTCCCATTGACCTCTTGCTGCGGGCACAGGGAGCGAGGCTCTCCAGCAGTTTCTTGCCAGGAGTGGGGGATTTCTCCAGGGAATTGTGCCCTGCATTTCTCCAGGGAATTGTCCTGCAGCCGCCCTGGGCTCCAGGATTGTCCCACCTGTGCATGGGCACAAACCCCACAGCTCCTCTGGGAACTGGCCAGGCCCTCACCTCCAAACAGGGAACAGCTTCTCCACACCACCCTGCTCTGCCTCTGGAGCCATTCCCTGGCTTTTCCCTTCTTCCCAATAACTGCTGGCATGTGGGGGCTGTGAGAGACACCAAACCCAGCAGGTTCTGCTCTCAGCCAGGATGAACTTGCTCATAATGCCTTGTGAGAGCACCACGATTCATTTCTATGGCTCAGGAGGTGGCTTTGTGATGAATATTGTGGTTTGTACACCAGGAGTCTCTTACCTGCAGTATTTGTACTCCTTAAATTCTTTAATACCTGCTGAGATCCCCAGCAGATGCCAGGGTGCACATGGGGGTGAGGATGTTGTGCAGCAGGATCAGCTTTAAGTTCAGCCTGGCAACTCTGCTCTGCTGATGGAAATTACTCTAACACCAATTAGGGGATGCATGTTTTAATTCTGGTTCTTATTTCCCTACACCTCCCTGGAATTACACCAGCTTTCTGCTTAAAATAATTAATTCTGATGAGTTTATTTTTCATAAGCATTTGCCTGGTGAGGACTTCAAATGTGCTGGAGGCAAAAGCAACCTGACACAGGAGAATGAAACAGCTGAGGGTGTGAAGTCACCTGGGATGCAAAGGTAATTGAATAAAGCTCAGTGATTGGGATTCTGTGAGCCTGAGCTGCCCTGGGGTCTCATCCCCATCGTTCCCCAGGACCTGCCACAGCCTGGATCCTGTTATCCCACAGCTCCTGCCCTTCAGAGCCACAATAAAACCTCCAACACGTTTGGGCCCAAGAAACACATTTGTACCCAGGGACAGAACCCACTGGGATGGGCAGGGGTCTGGGGGAAGGAACCCCCCGAGGAACCCAGAGCTGTCCCACCTGTGGGTGAGGACCCTGCTGTGGCTCCTGGGGACAAGGACGAGCCACAATGCTCATCACAAAGCCGCCTCCTGAGCCATAAAAATGAATCCTGGCGCTCTCACAAGGCATTATGAGCAAGTTTATCGTGGCTGAGAGGAGAACCTGCTGGCTCTGGTGTCTCTCACAGCCCTGGTTGTGTTGATGGGCACAGTCTCCCCAGACAGGAATGCCACCAGCTCCTGCTGCTGCCCACTGAGGGTTTCCAGTAAATCCCACCCAAACTGAGCCCAAACTGGGGCAGAGACAGAACGCACTGGGATGGGCAGGGGTCTGGGGGAAGGAGCCCCCCGAGGAACCCAGAGCTGTGCCACCTGTGGCTCCTGGGGACAAGGGGACACAGCAGCACAGCCCAGGGCTGGCAGCGGCCCCAGCCCATCGATCTGCCTCGTTCCCCAGCAAAGCTGACTGCTACATCTGTTCTGTGAGAAAACATACATTCTTGCCTCCAGTACAATCACTGTAATTAAAAATTAACATGCATTAATTGTTGGAGCTGATGTAAACAGCTGATGTTCCACTTAGCCCCGTCTTCTGTACATATCATTAGGCAAAGCCAAATATTGTTAAGTAAACAGGCAACACTTACAAGAAGAAATAGGGAACTAATTCCAACTAAATAAATTGACAACGCCGTGCAAGCCATATTAAAACAGTTGGGATAATTATTAGGCTGCCGGACGAACAGAGAGAAAATCATGGAAGACACATTTAATTGTTTGAATCTCATCTCACTAAACGTATTTAGGCACAGTGTGAAACTGAATTTAACCGGAATGTGAAGGCAGCTTTTCCCCAGAAGTGGGACGTGCAATATACTGGGGGAATAAAAACACAAAGCGGAGTTTGATGCGCGGGTAAAACAACTAACTTGTGAACCGCAGCGGTTTCTGCCAAGCGCTCCCGGAGCAATGCAGGCTGGCTATGCCATGCTGGAGGTGTTCCTGCCCCAGCCACACGTGCAGGGCACCGGCGGGAGCCGCAGCAGCCCCGGAGAGCAGCGCGCTCCGAGCAGCCCCTGCCTCCCCTCCACGGCTGGTATTTAAATGTCAGACCGAGCCGGCTCTGCAATCTGCGCACAGAGAGCTCCAGCCCCAGCCCAGCCCGCTGCTGCACCCCGAGCTGCGCTCAGATCTGCATTGCCTGCGGGTGCCAGCTGCGGTACCCCCAGGCTGCTGCTGCCCGCGGTGCCGGCGCTGCCAATCCCAGCCTGGAGCCTAAAGGGCATTCGTGCTCGGGGAGGGGAGCCCTGCACACACAGCAGCAGCAGCCTCCTGCACATCCCTGCCACCCCAGAGCTGTCCCTGTGCCACCCCGGGGCTGTCTCACTGGACAGGCTCAGTGCCAGGCACACCCCATGTCCCTGCCATGGGCAGGGACAGTGCCCAGGAGCAGCACACATCCTGCCAGGCACACCCCTTGTCCCTGCTCTGCATGGGGACAGTGCTCAGGAGCAGCACACATCCTGCCAGGCACATCCCTTGTCCCTGCCATGGACAGGGACAGTGCCCAGGAGCAGCCACAAAGCACACAGGACTCAGGGACACCACACATCCTGCCAGGGACACTCCAAATCCAGGGGCTCCCACCATCCAGCTGAGCCAGGAGTGAGGGAAATTTCAGCTTGGGCTGAAAAAAACCCAAATTTGTTTGTTTACAAAAGTCAGCTCGGAGTGGAAATGCCATAGAGAGTTTTCTCTTTTAATAATGAGATAAATAGTGTCCAGTGACTCCCACTGAGGAATCCTGCTCATCCTCTCCAGCATCACTTCCACACCTTCCTGGCACAGGTTTTTATTTGCCGCATCCATGAATCCATCCCCAGCAA
The DNA here is from genome assembly GCF_047830755.1 of Zonotrichia albicollis. Lineage (NCBI taxonomy): Eukaryota > Metazoa > Chordata > Aves > Passeriformes > Passerellidae > Zonotrichia > Zonotrichia albicollis. The sequence continues at coordinate 999,967 of NC_133828.1, read as the reverse complement.
TCCAACTTCTACCCCATCCCAAATTTACAGATCCACGAGACCTGAGCTGTGTCACTTTGGGTAATTCCAAACCCACAACCATTCTCCTGTTTGCTTTGAGGTTTTTAGTTTTGCTTTCGGGTTTTTGGTTTTGTTTTTCTCGCCAGGGATTGTGTAAAATGTAAAAGCCCAAGCCCAGCTCAGTTTGAAGGGCAGGCCCTGAGCATCTCCTGCCCAACACCAGCAAATGCCATCAAATCCCGGAATTTCCTCTCCCTCCTTGAAATGGAAGGAGCAGAGGGGATCAGGGAATATCCTGAGCTCCACAAGGAGCACTGACAGGAAGGCTGGATGGGGTTGGGAAAGAGGCTCCTTGCAGAGCCAGGAATGCCAGAATCATGGCCCAAAAGCAGCACATTCTCACAGCTGGGGGTTACCCATATGTTTTTAGGATAATTAAAGGAACAGCTGGAGAATCCCATGGGAGTTCAGGAATTGGCTGCATGGAAAGCACCCAGGGGAATCGCTCATTAGGGACAGCCCCAAAAACCTTTGGGTAAAACAAGGTGCTGGCTCTCCCAAAAATCAACCCATCCCCACCAAGAGCATCAAATAAAGCTGGCTGCACTTTGTGTGAGCAGCAGAAATAAAATGCTGCCAACAGAGGATGCAGAAGTTCCAACAGCACATTTCAGTTTTGTTGGTCAGTTCACATTTGACTCAGTGCTGGTGAAACCTTTCAGTGCCTGTTGCAGGCAGTCAGTTTTTAACCAACCCCCCCTGGTTTTCCAGTTTTCCAGGCCCAGCACCCCTCAGAGCTGAAGTTGCCTGCCCTGAAAGCCCTGGAAGGTTCACAGCACTGCTCAGCTGTTTCATAACAATATCAGGCTCATGATGAACAAAATGAGTTCTGATTTGTGCTATTTAATGTCCTAATGGCTTGACTAGTTAGGTAGATAATTACACAGTATGATTTATCCAACCCATTTATAAATATTTATAATAATGGATAGATTAACCTTTGGGATTTCTATCCTGCAGTCCCTCGGTGACGGGGATCTCTCCATGGCAGCGGCGATGGCACAGCCTGGGAGGGAGCAGCGGGCTGGGGATGGGGCCATGGGGACAGAGGGGGGGGAACACAGGTTCATGGGGCCCTGGGGACACAGGGATGGGGCTGTGGGCTCTTGGGGACACTGGGATGAGGCTGTGGGTTCATGGGGACAGAATGATGGGGCTGTGGGGACACAGGGATGAGGATACCAGAGTGGTGATGGGGCCAGGGCCATGGGGACACCAGGATGGGTATGGGGCCATGAGTTCATGGGAACACAGGGATGGGGCCATGTGTTCATGGGAACACGGGGATGGGGCCACGTGTTCATGGGGACACGGGGATGGGGCCACGTGTTCATGGGGACACGGGGATAGGGATGTGGCTGTGGGTTCATGGGGACAAAGGGATGGGAACACAGGTTTATGGGGCCATGAGGACATCAGGATGTGGATGGGATCAGGGCCATGGGTCACCAGGATAGGGATGGGGCCATGAGTTCATGGGGACACAGGGATGGGACTGTGGGGCCATTGGGACACAGAGATGGGGCCATGGGGACACAGGGATGGGGCCATGGGACCAGTGGCCAACACCCCAGGCCAAGAGTCCCCACTGGCACCTCCTGCCTCCCTCGAGGAGCTCTGTGGCAGACCAGTGCACCCCAATCCTATTTCCTGCCTCTGTTTCACCAGGACAAGGACAGCCACAGGCCCAGCTCCTGCTGCTGGGCAGTTTGGGACCAGCTGAGCCATGGGACTGCCCCAAAGCAGCAGTGCCAACCCCAAAGCAGCAGTGCCAACCCCAAGGCAGCAGTGCCAACCCCTCCCTGCCAGGGCACACGGGGGTGGCACGGGCACACGGCAGGCAGGCGGGCCCAGGCTGGCGGGTGACAGTGACTCACAGGGCACACAAGGAACACATTGTGGCACTGCCACCGCCGCAGCGGGACAGAGCGCCAACGCGGGGCCTGGGACAAAGGGACAGTGTCTGCTGGGGCTGCGCTCCCAAACCAGCCCAGCCCAGAACGGCTGCTGAGAGCAGGGAAATGTGCTAAAAACACACAGGAGATAAACAAGGAGCACAGCTCCATGGAGTGACCTGCCTGGATCTGGCCCCACCTGCTCCTGTCACACCCCTGAGCACAGAGCAAACTGCGGAGCTCCACGGCCTGCACCCAACCTGCGGAGCTTCCACAGCCTGCACCCAACCTGCGGAGCTTCCACAGCCTGCACCCAACCTGCGGAGCTTCCACAGCCTGCACCCAACCTGCGGAGCTTCCACGGCCTGCACCCAACCTGCGGAGCTTCCACGGCCTGCACCCAACCTGCGGAGCTTCCACGGCCTGCACCCAACCTGCGGAGCTTCCACGGCCTGCACCCAACCTGCGGAGCTTCCACGGCCTGCACCCAACCTGCGGAGCTTCCACGGCCTGCAGCCAACCTGCGGAGCTTCCACGGCCTGCACCCAACCTGCGGAGCCCCACGGCCTGCACCCAACCTGCGGAGCCCCACGGCCTGCACCCAACCTGCGGAGCCCCACGGCCTGCACCCCACAGCCCAAAATGCCTCCCTGCTCCTCAGCCATCAGCAGTGAAAGCCAAGAGATGATACAGATTCTTCCTGACACCATTAAAGTATTTTATTCTCATTATTACTCTGTTCTGCTCTTGGGAGTAGTACCATGGCCCTGGAAATGGAGATTCCAATACTCTGCAGTGTCCCTCTTCACTCAAAGAGCATCACTATGTTTAGATTATCAGGACTCTGTTTAGATAAAACTATGTGGAAAAAAATAAAAAAAAATAGTGATATGAAAATAATAAATAGCAGGAATAGTCAGGTTTTATATTTCTGGGATTTCCCTGAAAGGCAAAAATCACTTTCATTCTCTGAGACTGAGCTGCAGCACTTATCTTTTCTATTGACTGCTTAAACAGAAATTCATTGTGTAAGCCATTAAATAAACTTTTAAAAAACTACAGCACTCAAAGCAAAATCTTTTAAGATTTTTTTATCAGAAAAATTTGACAGAATAAACGTGGGGCTCGAGAGCTCATATTTTCTCATGCAAGTCATCACACCTAATTAAAAAACCCCAACAATTATGTGCAAAATGCATGTGTATCTCAGAGCAGCAGTGAAATATGAAATAGGGAACCCCCCCAATCCCCCAGGAGGGAAATCCTGACTTCATGCAGGATAATTTCTGTGTTTGAAATAATGGCTCAGCTGCTACAAGGGCTGCTCAGTTACACCCATCACCTCCATCACTAGGGTTTGTGTGGGGCCAGAGCTGGCCAGGGAAAGGAGAGAAAACCCAGAAATGCCAAACAGAACACCCTGAGCTGGACAGGACCCACAGCATCACTGACCCAACCCCTGTACCTGCACAGACACCCCCAGTTCCCACCCTGGGATTTCTGTCCAAACCGTCCTGGAGCTCTCGGGGCTGTGCCCATTCCCTGGGGAGCCTGGGCAGTGCCCATCACCTAAAAGCTCAAACCCTCAAGAGTTCATCAGTTCATAACTGCTCTAAAATTAATTTGCCTGGCTATTGACAGAGGTAATAACTAGCAGCCCAAACATCCTAAGAAATGAGGACAGCTCTCTCAGGGAACGGGCCCAGAGCAGTGCTGAGGAGGGGCAGCGGCCAAAGGAGGAGGAGGAGGAGCAGTACTAAAGCCTTCCTCTCCCAATTCCCAGCTCCTTTCCCGGGCCCAAGGGACCCAAAGCCTTCCCATCCCAATCCCCACCTCCCCTGCCAGGTCCAGTGTCACAGACATCTTTTATGGAAAATCCTTTCCTTAGGATTTTTCCTCCTGAGAAGCTGGGAGGCCTCAGGAACAAAATGCAAACAATGGTTATCTGCTGCTGTGGGATGCAACAGGTGCATCTGGGATTGGTCTCATGGGGCTGTTTCTAATTAATGGCCAATCACAGTCAGCTGGCTCGGACAGAGAGCCGAGCCACAAACCTTTGTTATCATTCCTTCCTATTCTATTCTTAGCCAGCCTTCTGATGAAATCCTTTCTTCTATTCTTTCAGTATAGTTTTAATGTAATATAGATCATAAAATAATCAATCAGCCTTCTGAAACACGGAGTCAGATCCAGTGGGATTGTCCCCATGTGTCAGTGGGCACATCCCAACATTAACAACCTGCCACCTCAGTGCTCCAGTGGGACCTCACTCCTTGCCTGGGGAGTGAGGTCCCACTCACACTCCCAGGGCTGAGGACACCTCTGGTCTCTCAGAGTAAATAAATCCCTGCCACTGCAATATCCTCAATGTGACCAAATTCCCCACTAAAGCTGCAAATGAAACACACCACTCCCAGGACAAATAATTGCCTTTGTTTTCATCATTTTGCCTGTGCATCACGGGAGGCTGGAGAACAGTGTGAGTTTTCCTGATCTATAATCAGACAGTTCATAAAAATCCTAATGGAAATGAAGATTTTGCTATTTGGAGTGGTCAAATTTCCATTTTCAAACACATCACATTTTAAAACCCAGGTTGGCATTTTGGTTTGCTGAGAGTTTGAGGATAATAGCAAATTACACAGAAAATCTACCAATTCTTTGTCAAGTGAACTATGCAAAAAGGAACCATTAGTTCATAGTTCACCTGTGAGATGGGAAGACACCCTGAATAATAATTTTGCCAGGCTACCAAGGGCATTAATTCACAAATAACGCTCCCATCCACAGAACTCAGACTGCCCTGGTGTCTGTGATCAGTTTCCACAAAAGGTAGGATTAAATAGATTTGTTTTCCTTGCTGGAAGGAAACCCAACCATCATGTGTGATGTTGGCTTAGAGCAAACACACCCAGGGCTGGCTTATGGCTGGAGAATGAATGGGATTGGCACCTGAGAGCCCATCCTGCCCAGGGAATGGGAGTTTCTGCCATCCTCCATCCTGCTAACCAACACCAGGGCTGTGGGACAGATCCATGCTCCCTTCCTGCTCTGGATATTCCATAATTCCATGAGCAGGCTGATCACAGGTGTCAGAATGCAGCTCGCACTCAGATCTCCTCCCCACTCTGCTTTTCCTCCTGCTGAGGCTGAAAAGCACCCACCCAGCTGAAGCACTGCCAGCCGACAGAAAGGGGTTTTTATTCCGTTTTTAATTTTAATTCTGCAAAATTAAAAACTCTGCGGCGCCGAGGAGGCTCCCAGGGCAGAGCTCTGGGTCCTGTTATTTAGGAACTGAAAACGCCACCCAGAGCAGGCTCAGGAGGGCAGCTCTGCAAGCCCGGTGAGGTGCATTAATCCACTTTTCCTCCCCTCCACAGCAGCGCCCGAGGCACAGCCCAAGCACAGGAGTGTCTGTGCTCAGTTTGAAGGCAGCATGGAAAGGGAGCCCCTCGGGGATGTGCTGCATTTGTCACAGCCCTGGGACAGGCTCGGCTGTAAACGCGCTTACTGGGGCTTTGGGGAGCTCCAGAAATGTCTGTGACAGAACTGTCCCTGTGGGGCAGGGCTGGGGTGAGCTCTGACCCACTCTCCTGCAGTTTGGTGCAGAACAGGAGAGCACTGTGGTGTTGTCTGAGGACACACCCCGGGAAACTGCACATTTCTCCATTTGTTTGCTGTAACTGTGAGGAAAACACTGGATCCCCAGGGATAACCCAGGGGCTGCCAGCCCTGGCTGGGCGCGCTGGGACCAGGGGATGCTGAGCTGGGCAGAGCAGGATCCTCTGGGAAATTCCTGCAGGATCAGAGTCCAAATATCCCAGCACTGCCCCGTGTGTCGGTGTCAGCAGACACAGAACTTAATGCTACAACTCACTTTATAAGTTTTTTGACCAATCACACAAAGCAAAAGCACATTGACAGCAGTTTCATCCAACCACTATAAGCACAGGTGCCTTTGGTTAAACAATGCTTGATTATTTCAAACACAATACCTGCTTGTGAGCCTTCAAACACAATGCACAGAGATCTATTATTAAGCTTTAACCTTCCTAATATCTTGCTAGATAAACTTTTCTGCAGCTTAGAGAGTTGTTCTAGACAAGCGTTAATACACAGACCATTGTTCTATTTGTCTTTGCTTTTTTACAGTTTAAATAATTTTTCTGCTGACCGATCTCATGGCCATTGCTTAGCTCCAATCACAGTTCTGCTGTCTCTGAGGCCTGCATCTTGCAGCTTTCCCAAAACCCTCTGATTTATGGATTCCCACAGAACCCACCTCACTCACTGCACCAGAGCCCTCAGAAATGCCAGGCACAGAATGCAAACCAGTGTGTGACGGCACAAACCAGAGAGAAATTGTCAATCAGCTCTTTATTTCTGCCCCCTCCCCTTAGGCTGCGCTGCTCAAAGTGTTCCTCAACAGTGAGCCCAGCCACCAAGGCTGCCAGCTCTCAGGTGAGGCTCCAAACACCAACTCTGGCCTATGGAGATGTTCTACCAGGGGCACAGATTACATAGTATTTACAGATTACTTACAGATTACTTACATAACTTTCCCTCTACAGTCCAAACCCCCATGAGAAAAGGCCAAGCCAGAGCAATTTAAAGTCTTACTGCACCCTGAAAAACCAGCATTTGGGACAGTCTGAACTGCTCCTTAACTTCACAGCAGCATCCAAGAGTCCCAGGCACCACCAAGCTCAGGGAGCTCACCCTAAAACACAACCTCAGGGCCCCAAAGGAGCAGCCAATAACCCAGAAATTGTCACCTAAAAAGGGAGCACCAGCTCAGCCTGGAGCTCGCACAGAGTGGGGAAAACAGAACAGGTGAAGCTCTGTAAATCTCATTTTGCCACTACAAGGGCTCCCAACCACCTCAGCCTGCAGCAGAGCAGAGCATGAGTTTCCAAAACCACATCTCTACACAAAAATCAGCTTTCAAACAGACTTCTGAACATTGCTTCGAAAAACAAGCCACAAATAACCACAAACATTCCATAGAAAAAACCACGAGCTTACCTGGATCCTGCTGTCCCCGGGGCTGCCCCTAAACCACTGAACTCTGCCCTGCTGGGAGCCGCCCTGCGGCTGATAAAGGGAATTTATAGTGGGGTCCCTCCTGCCCACGGCACCTCCCACTCCTGCTCCTCCTCCTCACAGGTGTTCCTGCCTAGGTGGGCAGGGGGTGGCACTGCCACACCTGTGGGCAGCCTTGGGGGTGGCACTGCCACACCTGCGGGCAGCCCTGGGCACGGCACTGCCACACCTATGGGCAGGGGGTGGCACTGCCACACCTGTGGGCAGCCCTGGGGACAGCACTGCCACACCTGTGGGCAGCCCTGGGGGTGGCACTGTCACACCTGAGTGCAGCCCTGGGGATGGCACTGCCACGCCTGTGGGCAGCTCTGGGCACGGCACTTCCACACCTGAGCGCAGCCCTGGGGACGGCACTGCCACACCTGTGGGCAGCCCTGGGGGTGGCACTGCCACACCTGTGGGCAGCCCTGGGGACGGCACTGCCACACCTGAGCGCAGCCCTGGGGTGGCACTGCCACGCCTGTGGGCAGCCCTGGGGATGGCACTGCCACGCCTGCGGGCAGCCCTGGGCACAGCTGGGCACAGCAGCTGCCCCCCTGATGGGGCTGCCTGCAAACGGGCCCGGCCCTGTAAAAGCCCTTAAAAGCCTCCCAAACTGTGCCCCACGTCAGGAACCCCAGAAAAATCAATGCAGCTTAATGCTTCGTCGCTGAGCACTGGATTGCACCAAAAAAATAAAAATAATCCAATTTTGCACCTCCTAAAGTTCTCGAACAAACATGATTCTATATGATTTAAATAAATGTTTTAAATACTGATCTTGGGTGGTTTTGTTGGCTTTTTTTTTTTTTTTTTTTCGCAGTGGCCAATCTCTAGGAAGTGTAGGGTTTGAAATAAACATTTTGCCTGGCTGGTTTAGGGTTTAACTGGTTCCATTGCCATGAGCAGGATGGGTTTAGGGTTTAACTGGTGCCATTGCCATGGAAAAGCTGAGTTCAGGGTTTAACTGGTGCCATTGCCATGAAAAAGCTGAGTTCAGGGTTTAACTGGCGCCATTGCCATGGAAAAGTCAGATTTAGGGTTTAACTGGTGCTATTCCCATGGAAAAGCTGGATTTAGGGTTTAACTGGTTTCATTCCCATGGACAGGCTGGGTTTTGGGGTTAACTAATGCCATTTCCAGGGAAAAGCTGAGTTCAGGGTTTAACTGGTGCCATTGCCATGGGCAGACCAGGTTTAGGGTTTAATTGGTGTCATTCCCATGAAAAAGCTGAGTTCAGGGTTTAACTGGCGCCATTGCCATGGAAAAGCGAGGTTTAGGGTTTAACTGGTGCCATTCCCATAGGCAGGCTGGGTTTGGGGTTTAACTGGTGCCATTCCCATGGGCAGGCTGGGTTTGGGGTTTAACTGGTGCCATTCCCATGGGCAGGCTGGGTTTGGGGTTTAACTGGTGCCATTGCCATGGAAAAGCCAGGTTTAGGGTTTAACTGGTGCCATTTATAGGGACAGGATCCTGGTGGGGAATGTGAATCCCCAAATCCCTCAGCCCTGAGCAGCAGTGTTTGGGTTTCCCCCTCTCCCCGCTGAAGATGATTTAAAGCTGGGTTTTTACTTCAGTTCAGAACCCTGGTTTGGCTCGGGAGAGGGATGAGAAATCACTAATTTCAGGCTTTAGCTGAAGCCCTTTAATCCCCCGAACCATTGAGCACCGTTATCCCCGCATCCTTTGTCTCGCTCATGCCCACCTGGCCCCAGGTGAGCCCTGCCAGCCCAAGGGGGCTCACCCAGCAAAGCTCGGCTTAGGGGGGCCTTTGCTGCCTAAATCCCACCTGTGCCCCCAGCAAACAGCGGCCGGGCGCTCGTTTGGGCGCAATAAATAACGGGACATCATTAAAATTCCGCCCCGGCGTCGGGAGCGCCGTGATAAACTGTTTGTGAATCGGTAATTCTATTTATTAAAAACAGGGGCATTAATTCTGACACCTTGAATTATAACGCAGACAAACAGATCTTGTGTTTTAATTAAATGCTTCTGTTTGATGAGGTGGTTTTATATTAAGATTTAATACCAGATTCTGCTATTCCTGCCTTGGGTGCTGGGGAAGGGCTCCCATAGGAGCGGGAGCGTTCCCATCCCTGGCAATTTGGAGGCAAAAAAGGAGGCTCTGACCTCCCTTTTCCAGCACCTTCTCCTGCTTTTCCCCCTTTTCCCATGCTCCCAGGATGTTTCCAGGCTCCCACCACATTTCTTATTTCCTGCTGCAGAAACAGAAATGAATATTTTTTAAAAAAAAACCAACAAAAAAACCCGACAAAAAACAACCGTGCTGCTTTGAGGTTTCTTTCACATTAAGCTACATTTAATATTCATTTCACTTTTTTTTCCTATTAATTAAAAGTAAACCGTGTATTGTATGGTACATTATCCCTCTAACAGCCCCATGTGGAGATCATGAAGTGGAAGACTAATGGTGTAGACTTTAGCATTTAGTTTTAACCAGGATAATTTACATATCTGTGAGAAGAGTCCGAGGCATGTGTAAATAAGCAGAACTCGGAGATATCAGCCCCGTGCTCTGCTCTGGACTGGAGAGCCACGGGCTGTGCATTTATTCCATCACTCAGCTAATTTAATGAGACTTTATCCAGCATCCATTTCTGCAGAAGACACAAAACTTATTATTAAGGAGAGGCATGTGGCAGTAAGAAAAATGTGTTTGTTTGCTTTTTTATTCTATTACCCCCAAGTAGCAAAGGTGATCCCATTCACTGTTCATTAAAGTTTACCTTTATAATTTATCAAAGGAGCCCGATATCAAGAGCTTTATGCTGAGATTTCAAAATTCGAGACTGATTAAAATTTAATGGAAAAGGCCAACGTTTTGGGGTGGGTTGGCAAGAAAAATCGCTTCCCAACCTGCGAGGAGAGATTTCATTAATGTGCACCTCTATTAGAAGGCACCATAAAAGACATTAGAGGCATGAAAATGGCATTTTCACTTCAAAAATCTCTCTGGCTTTTTCTAGCATAAGTTTCAAGGGAAAGAAAGTTGTGTTGGAATTCCAGGAGAGCAGCACTGGCTGGGCTGGGCCTTTTGCACTGGGATTCGGTGACCCTGGGGGTCTTTTCCAACCTTGAGGATTTAGGGATTTGGGGATTTTGGGATTTAGACGTCCCAGCCATCCCTGGCAGATAATGGACACAGCCAGTTCCTCTGAAGTTCACATCAAGAAAAGCAGGAATTACCAAGAATAAATGTTAAACACCTGTGTGTGATGGCTGGTCTGATCATGTTATGGAGGAAAAACAAAAAACAGCCAAATTCACAATTTTGGCAAACTGAAGAATAAGGTGTAATGTGGGGAAAAAATCAAATATGAAATCTATTTCAAAGCCAGACAAAGAAGGCTTTTCACCATGTGGAAGTGATGTTTTCCTTCCCAATTTGCCTATTGGTGCAGTCTCAAAAATCTTACAAGCAGGGAAGAAGAAGAAGAATTTCCACTAAGAAGAATTTCCACTAAAACAATATAATTGAAGTTCTTTCTCTTTTTGGGTTTGCTCAGTGGGTTGATAAATCCAGCACAGACACCACTCCCTGACTTCTTCTGGACCCAGCCCAGAATTCCCCCACATTCCTGGTGCAAATGCTCCTCAGGAAGAACCACAGCAAACCCTGCTCCAGGTTCTGTGGAAAAGTGTTTGGGGCTGTCCTTCTCCCAGGCTGAGACCACCAGAACATCCCCACAAATCCATTTTCCGCCTGGGTTTGGTTTCATTTTACCTTCTCGCTGCTGTTTTTGGAGACCCCTCACAGCCCTCTGGATGTGGCACTTGGGGACGTGGGGTGGCCTTGGCAGTGCTGGCAGTGGTTGGGCTCAATGTTCTCCAAGGGCTTTCCCAAAATCCCAGATTTTGGCAATTTTTCCCAAAGGTCTGAGCACATTTCTGGGTCTGGTTGTCCCCCTGTTGTCCCTGAGCAAGAAGGGAGGCAGCAGAGGTTCCAGTGCTGTCTGTGGGACGTGATTAGTCCCAGGAATGTCATTAGAATAACAAAAATATGGTCTGGTTATGGCTCCAATTAAAGGTTTCCTCAGTGAGAAATAATTAAGGGTGGCAGGATCTGGTCTGTGCCCAAACCAAACCAGCAAATCTTTCTGTGCTGAGGTGAGCAAGGATACCCCAGGACCCCAAATCCCTAAAATCAGCCCTCAGATACAATTTTCCACAGGCAATATAAAAACAGCGTTTAAAACCACCAGAGTGAATTCTATAAAAGTGTGTGTCTCACTTATCACAGGGAACCTGAGCTGGTTTGCAGCATTGTGCAGTAAATCCCTGGCAAACCAAGATGATGATCCTAATAAGAGGAACAAATTAGAATAAAAAAGAATTAGACCAGTGAGTTAATTTTGTAGGGGGAAAAAGGGAAAATGGGGAAAAGGGGTATTTAGAGGGAAAGGGGAAAAAAATAAGTAACTAAAATGATAATTAGTAAGTAGTTTTGACTAGCAGTGGCTGGGATCAGAAGGACAGTGTAAGTCTGTGTCTGAGTGAGGACTGGGGTTGGTTTCTGGTCATTTTTCCTGAGATTTTGCAGAATTTAGAGATGCTGGAGCACTGGGCTGTTCTTCAGGCACTCAGCCTGTGGACACACCCCTGCCAGGGCAGATTTTAGGGCAGTTTTTGGGGCAGATGTGCCCAGATGTGCGGCACTGCCCCTCCCTGCTCCCCAGGGCGCTGCTGGGTGTGCTCAGCGTGGGCAGAACTCGCTGCCAGCTCCACTGAGCTGGATTACAGACCATGACCAGCGAGCCCTCACATGACAAAGCCTTTGTGTAATTAATATGCAGGGAAAAATGCTCCCCGGACGGCTGCTAAAGCGATTTAAATCATGCACATAAAAAATGTAATCACAAATTTAGCATGGTGGACATTGTAGTCACACTGTGCTTGATTGCATAGAAGGTTCCAAGTGTGTTTTAAATGTCCTTTAAGATTGAGATTAGGACTTGTACTTACAAGATGCATATTAATCTAAAACTCAACATTTTTCAGTGTGGGATCACAGTAGGAGAACATTATGGGCAATAGAGGTTCATTCTAATCCCAGTAGGTAATTACACTTTGAAATAATATTCTTTAATTAAATCTTGTTTGCAGTTGATTGATTTAAACACTAAATCTAAAAACCTAAATTTGAGGTTTTATCAATTTTTGATGCTTATTGCACAGAACTTGGGCTTTAATTGATGTTTCTGAAGTTTCTAAAGCTCTTGTCCACCGTATCCTGGATGAATTTATTGTTATTACCAGCCCCATTCCCGGGCACTGCACACGGCTCTCCCTGGATAATTTTGAGTCCTTTAAAGCATAAAATGCTGGTTTGGGTGTCAGAGCTCCTCCTGCTCCCACAGAGGCTCTGCTCCAGCACAGGTGATGCTGTCCCAACATCCATCCTTGGCTGTGCTGCAGAGTGGCACCAATAGGACAGGGCTGGTGGCACCTCGGGGACAAGGGGGACATTTTAGGGACAATGGCACAGAATCAGGGGCTGGCCTGGGCTGGAAAGGACATTAAAGATTGTCCCACCGTTTTCATTGTCCCAGGGTGCTCCAAGCCCCTCCCAGGCTGGGGACAGGGGTGTGTCCACAAACTGAGGCACATCTGCCCAAAATCTGCCCCAAAACCTGCACTGGCAGCAGTGTGCCCATAAACTGGGGACAGCCTGGGACAGTGGCATGTGTCCTGTTCATGGCAGGGGTGGAATGAGAGGAGCTGTAATGTCCTTTCCACCCCAGAGACCCCCAGGGCTCTAGAATTCTCTAATTCTGTTTTTGGGGACAGCCTGTGACAGTGGCAGGTGTCCTGTTCATGGCAGGGATGGGATGAGAAAGCATTAAGGTCCTTTCTACCCCCGAGGCTCTAGAATGTTCTAATTCTGCTTTCCCAAGCCCTGCCACTCCCTGAGCTTGCCCTGGCAGGGGAACACAGCAGCTCAGCCCTTTGGGCACCCAGCCCCACTTTGGGGACATCCCTGCAAGCCCCGTGCAGGAGCAGCCCCAGGAGCAGCTCCCCCAGGACTTGGCAGCAATTAGAAAGTGCTGTGATTAAATGATTAAAGCAGGGAAGAGCCCCACACACCTGGGGACATGCCTGGGCCACGACAGGGATCCACCAGTGATCTGGGGAAAGGTGTGATGGGAAAAGCTCCCCCTTGGCCACCTCTGTGAGGTCCCAATTCCATCGGGGAACGTTCCAGCCTCAGGAGCCTCCAGCTGGGGCCTGGGGCCTGGGACAGCAGGGCTGGACAGGAAGGGTCAGGATCCATCCCTTCCCACCGGGGCTCATTTGGGCTCTGGCAGGAGAGGGACAGGTCCCCAGAAGGGAATGACACGGCACAGAGGGGACCCAGAACAGAGGGACCCCAGAATAGAGAGACCCTGGCACAGGGGACCCTGGCACAAAGGGACCCCAAAACAGAGATCCTGACACAGATGGACCCCAGAGCAGAGGGACCCTGGCACAGGGGGACTCTGACCCGGAAGGACCCTTACACAAAGGGACCCCAGAACAGAGAAACCTCAGAAGAGAGGGACAGTGGCACAGAGGCACCCCAAAACAGAGGGGCTCTGGCACAGAGGGACCCCAGAACAGAGGTACCCTGGCACAGGGAGACCCTGGCACAGAGGGATCCTTACACAAAGGGACCCCAGAGTACAGGGATCCCAAAACAGGGACCCTGGTGCAGAGGGACTCCAGAATAGAGAGACTTCAAAACAGAAAGACCCCAAAACAGAGGGACTCCAGAACAGAGGAACCCTGGCAAAAAGGACCCTTACACAAAGGGACCCTGTCACAGGGACCCTGGCACACCCTGGGAGCAGGGAAGGCAGTGCCACCCTGCTGGGACACGGGACAGGTTCCAGGAGGGTGCCAAGCTCTGCTCTGCCATATACAGCAAATGACACCCATGAAAGTTTAACCACTCCTCCACAGGCCTGACCTTTTCCAGCGTGAGAAATTCCACATTCAGGCTCAGGGAGTGAGTCAGGGGTGCTGAGGAGTGAACTTTAAACACCCCCACATCACTGTGCTGGCCAGGCTGGAGTTAGAGCAGACGGCCTCAAGATACGTCAGAGAAGGTACAAGTTGGATATCAGGAAGAAATTTTTTACAGAAAGAATAACAAAGTACTGGAATGCTTTTCCTAGGGAGGCAGTGGAATCACCATCTCTGGATGTGTTTAAAAAATGACTGGACATGGCACTTGGTGCTGTAGTTGAGGTGTTGGGGCACAGGTTGGACTGGATGATCCTAGAGGTCTCTTCCAACATCATTATTCTGTGATTGTGTGATTCTGGGATTCTGGGATTGTGTGTGATTGTGTGTGATTGTGTGTGATTGTGTGTGATTCTGTGTGATTGTGTGTGATTCTGTGATTCGGGATCCTGTGAGTTTGGGAATTCTGCCCCTGCACCAGGAGGACATCACAGACCTGTGGCACAGGAAATGAAATCCATGATGCTGAATCCCTACCAACAGAAACTCCGCGTCCTGCCGCAGCCACATCTGTCACATCTGAGCACAAACAAACGGCCTGCTGGAATGTTTTATTAAGATGGCTTTGGCGTGGTGAGAAATGATGAAGTCACTCTAAGAGCAAAGTAAGAGCACGGGACCTCATTCATTGTAACACTAATATTAATCACACAAATAATATAAGTGTCTTACAGTAATCCACATTCCCTTAAAATATACATTATATATCCTGGGGGCAAACAGCAGCACGAGGAACTTGGAATAAATCCCTCCAGCCATAGTGGCCAGCAGAAAGCCATTTATATTCTGACAGATTAATGTATATTTTGTTATGCGTAACAAATGAAAATATTTACAGCGCTATCAGAGAGAGCTCAAGAAAAATTAACTCGCACTAATCAATAGGTTTCAAGCATGAATTCAAGTTCTATCCAAACCCTCCAATGTCCTCCAAAAATTGGCACCAAATAAACAGGGGTGTTTCTATCCGTTTAGCTGTGGGTACTCATTATTGTTGTATTTAATACTGAAATTTTAACCTAAATTATGCAATCTGACCATGGGCAAGCACTGACCAAAGGCCAGAAATGGGGAAATCAGCTGAGGTTTGGAGCTGAGCAGTTTGGAACTGACCTACCTAGAGGTGAGCAGGCAGTTAATAGCAATAGTCATCACAGTTAGGAATTATTTTTTTTTTAAATGGAATTACAGTTTTAAAAAATGGAGCAAAGGAGGAGGAGCCGAGCAATCTGAAAAATTCCTGAGAGGAGGGGATGGCCAGGGGGTCAGGAACAGGGAAGAGGGACAGGGACAGGAACAGGGACAGGAGAGGGGACAGGGAACAGAAACAGGAACAGGGAATAGGGACAGGAGAGGGGACAGGGAATAGGGGACAGGGAACAGAAACAGGGACAGGGAACAGGGAATAGGGACAGGAGAGGGGACAGGGAATGGAAACAGGGAACAGGGACAGGGAATAGGGGACAGGGAACAGCGGACAGGGAACAGGGAACAGGGACAGGGACCGGGAGCAGGGACAAGGAAGAGGGAACAGGGACAGAGACAGTGCAAAAGGGACAGGGACAGCCCCAGGCAGGTGAGATCAGGCTGGACAGCAGAGAGCGGCTCCATCTCCATCCCCGGAGCTCTCTGACACCTCTGGGCAGCCCCAGGGGTGTGAACATCCCCAAAGTGATTTTGGCTCTGTTGTCCAGGCAGCCCCTCGGGGCTGCAGTGCCTCCCTCAGAGCCCTGCCCCACTCCCCTCTTGTATCTCAGGGAGGAGAGAACATTATCACTTCCAACACCACTAAAAATTGACTTTCCTTCTCCTTAACCTATTCATCCCCATCTCCTCCGCCCATTATTCCCAGGCAATTTTGTAAGATGACTATTATGCAAATGCTACAATAAAAATCTTATTTTCCGCTCCCTTTTCAGAGCCCTGCTCTGTTTACCTCCATTCTGTCTCCCTGATGGAGTTCTCGACAAAAAGGAGCGAATAAATGTGTCCATTATTGACCCAAGTCTGAGGAAACTCAGCGGGAGGTCACCAACTGCAAAACAATTTACAAATCCCTTCCACCCAACCTCCCAGAGCTCCAGAATTCCAGGCTCGCTTTCCTTCCTCAGCAAGTTCTGCCATTCCCACTCTGGGCTTTCCCACTGTCCTCTGCCCCTGAGCTCTCCTGAGCCTTGCCCAAACCCCAGGACCCCTGTGCCTTTGATTTACACCCTGGAAAAAAGCAGTTACCAACCTTATACGAAGAATTACAAGCCACAATAGTTTAAGTAGAATGAAAGTTAATTTATCACTAAAAAATAGATTTTTTGGGGGTTTTAGAATGGGGGTTCAGGGGCCAAGATGGAGCAATCTGGGCGTGTCCAGCCTTACTCCTTCTTCTTCTTGGCCTCCATCTCCTGCTGTGATGGTGGCACTTTGGGATTGGTTTGGAGTAGAAGCTCAGTGTCTAACACAGGTGATGGGTATTGGGCAGTAATTGTAAATATTGCACACGTAGTTTTTAGTATAAACAGATAACAGCACCCTGGGGCAGGCAGAGCGCCTCTGTCTGTGCTGCTGAGCAGAGCTGGGCTGGGCAGGAGAAAGAATTTTATAGATGAGGAGCAATGAACAACCTTGAGAGCGAGAGCTGAAGAGCTCTGACTCCTTCTTTGAGCCAGGCTGGGAAAAGAGAATTTCTGACACATCTGGGGTCACTGTGAGCAGCTAAAGCCCCGAGACCCAGGCTCTGCCAGGAGCAGGAATCAGTTTTCATGGCAGTTCTGGGGCTCTTTCCATGGTCCCCAATGTGCAGGTCTCCCCAGGGGTGGTTGATGCTCTGCAGAGCCCCTCTGAGGCTGGGCTTGAAGGCAGCAGCAGCACCCAGGAGCAGGAGCCACCCTCTGAGCCAGCCCCACCTGTACCCACCAAACTATAATTACAGCTAATTGCTGCAGCCCAGGATGCATTCATTAATGGAAATGAATGCATTAGCTGCTTTTAAACTGCACTTTGCTTAAACTTATGGCCAGCCTAAGGAGTGTTTTGCTGGAGCTGATGGTTCTGAGGTGTCCACACGGAGCCAGGGGAGCAGGCCCTGAGCCTTCCCCATCCCTGCAAGCACAGGGCTGGTTTTGTTCTCCTGCTGCTCCTCTCCCTTGCTCTGGGTTCCAGCACCATCCCAGCAGGGCCCAGTGTTGGGAGGGACCCCGGGAGGGCTGTGGAGGGATTGGTGTGAGAGCAGAACCTGTGGGACACACACAGGGTCGGCAGGACCTGGGACAAAGGCTGGGAGGAGCTGTCTGCCCCATGGACACCATGACGTGTTCCCCTAAATAAAGGAGACTTTTACATTTTGATTTAACCAAACCCAGAGCCCTGTGTGTCACAGGGATCAGACACAGCAGCAGGTGCCAGCTCAGGGCATTTCTGCTTTCCACAATCCCACAATTTCTTCTTTCAAAATCCCACAGGAGATGGATGGCCCTGCTCCAGCTCTGCTGGCCTCCTGTCCCAGGGCAGGAAATCCCAAACCCAGCACCCTCAGCAGCACCAGGGCTGCCCAAAGGCTGGGCTGGGTGTCCTGGAGCTCCTTGCCCACCTGAGGGACTCGGGAATTCTGTTCTGGAAGGACCCAAGGGGAACGGGCAGTGACAGCAGCTGCACCATCGCTCCCTGCTCCTCAGCTTGGCCGTTCCCATTCCCCTAGATTTGGGGTTTGTTGGGGTTTGAGGGTTGGGGATCTTTGGTTTAGGGGCTTTTTGGAGGTTTATTTTGTTTTATTTTGGGGTTTTTTTTCGTTGGTTGGTTTGGTTTTTTGTTTTGGTTTTTGTTTTGGTTGGTTTGTCTTGGGTTTGATTTTGGGTTTGGTTGGTTGATTTGGTTTTTGTTTTGTATTTGGTTGGTTGTTTTGGGTTTTGGTTTGGTTTTTGGGATTTTTTTGTTTGGCTGTTTTTTTGTTTTGGTTTTGGGCTTGCTTGGTTCATTGGTTTGAGTTGGGTTGTGGTTTTTGTTTTGTGTTTGATTGGTTTGGTTTTGGTTTTTGGGGTTTGTTTGGTTTGGTTTTTAGTTTTGGGTTTGGTTGGTTGGTTTTGGGTTTGGTTTGTTGGTTTGATTTTTGGTTTTTGTTTTGGGTTTGTTTGTTTTTTGGTTTTGGTTTGTTTGGTCGGTTGGTTTGGTTTTGGGGATTTTTTTGTTTGTTTTGGTTGGTTTGGTTTTGGGTTTGTTTGGTTAGTTGGTTAATTTTTGGTTTTGGTTTTTGGGATTTGTGTTTGTTTGTTTTGTTTGGTTGATTTGGTTTTTGGTTTGTTTTTTGGTTTTGGCAAAAGGGCAGGGCCAGGCCCAGGGCAGAGCTGGGCTCAGGGTTTTTAGGAAGGGCTCAGTGGAGCCACAGGGATCCCAATTAGGAGCAGTTTTAGGGACACAGAATTGCATATTCCCTGTCCACGCCTTCGCGGCGCTCACAGAGCAGCCCATTATTAAGCTATTAATCACCTCTCTCAATTAATTGTTCTAAAAGGAGCCGGGCTCTAGCAGGAGCGCTGCAATTGAAAAGCTCACTTATTTTTGGAAAGGTAAAGTTACAGGCAGTGGTAATTTGAGGGCGCCGAGCCATTAAGCCACTGTTTGGAATCTCAATTACTCTGCGGAAGGATAATTACAAATAAAACAAACTTGTGATCCCACATCAGTGAGAACACTTCTTCCCTGCTTTATGGAATATACAAGCAGTTTTTCATCCACTGGATTTAATTTCCACATGAAAAATTGACCTTAACAGTATGAAGTATGGCTACAAGTAAAAACTGTGTTTTCATTGAAGAGAATAAATGCATTTCCTGAACGCTGGCTGTTAGAGCTAATTGATTTATTGGCTCTCTATATAGTGCACTATTGTCTTTGCACTCATGGGACAGGGAAGCTCTTGAGAACAGAACTAAATTCTGCCACAGCAACCTGACAGCTGGAGAGGGTTGGGTTCCATTTTTTTAATATAATGTGCGAGTGTCTCGGAGCTGGGAGGAATCTGCCCTGCATTGGCACAAACTACCTGGACCCGTGGCTTCCTGAAGGATTTTTTTAAATCCCATAATGTTTCTGGGAAGCTGACAGCACTGGGAGCAGGTAATTTTCTGTTAATCAGATTGTTTTTACTGTGAAACGTTTATGTTCAAGCAAATGCACAATACGACCCAAAGAAAAGAGATAGGAAATTCCCTTTTTTAAAATTTTCCTTTAAGGCCAGCAGTCAAAAACTCAGTAGGAAATAAAGGCCCTGCAAAAGTATTTCTCCCTGGTAACGAAAACAATTTTAAAATTCATGAAATTGCCAAATATTTATTATTATCCCTTGCTTTTAGGTTTTATGCAAATGAGTGCCCATAAGATGAAAGCCAGTGCTTGGTAGCAGGTGGGAGCAAACTCACATAATCATACCAATAAAAAAGCCCTGAGGAAAAACAAACCAAAATGAAAAATCAATAGAGGATGTTGTTCTCCAGATATACTATTAAAATATAGTATTCCACAGCTGCACTGTTGTGCTAAATAACGGATGAGCCTCTCACTGGGAGGAAAGCTGAGGCTCAGATTCTCCCCTTTTGTTCAGTGGGTAAAAATCCCACAAAGCTGAAGGGATCCAGCCTGGGGATGGTGATGGGCTGTGCAGGGAAAGGTTCCCAAACAGGGAACCAAAGCTGGGATTTCCCAGTAAAACCCCCCTGTACCCCTGGGTTTCACAGCATCCATGAAAAAGACCCCAAAGTTTCCTGAGGTCTCCCAACTGCTGCAAAAGTGAAACCCACAGCACAAATTTGGCAAGAAATGGGATTATTTTCAATATTTCTGCAAGGATCCTCCTGTTCCAGTAAGCAGCATCTTGGCTAGAAATTGGATTTTTATCGTCTTTATTTTTGTCTCAGTTTGGTTCTTATTGCTAGCTGCAAGCACAAATGACACTGAGTATGAATTCCATGGACTAAAATCCTTCAGGAGATGGAGAAACACCTCTTTGCCAGGTGAGCACAGTTCCCCCCTAGGCCAGGTGAGATGCCAGCCCCTCAGTTATTGCAGGAGAGGCTGAAAGAGATTACCAGCTCTTTATTATGAGAAAAAAATCTAATGTGAACACATTTATCACCTCTTCCTGCGAGCAAATCACTACAAAACCCAAAAATGTCTCAATTTCTTAATTTTCCTAGCTTGTCCTCAGTGCAATCCCCTGCTGTCCTGCTGCTGTCCCCAAAGTGTCTTCTCCAGCTGCAGAGGCAGCACCTCCAAGGAGGAGAAGGGGGCTCAGAGAGGAAAACCAGCCTGAAAAAACCACGTTTTATAGGCAGGAAGAGGATTCAGCAACAGGGATGGAAAATGGGAACTGTGATCACAACAGCAAACCTTCTTAGCCAGCCTTCTGATGAAATCCTTTCTTTGATCCTTTTAGTATAGCTTTAATGTAATATATATCATAAAATAATCAATCAGCCTTCTGAAGCATGGAGTCAGATCCTCGTCCCTTCCCTCATCTTGGGACCCCTGCAAACGCGGTCACACAGGGAGAGCAGAGACCAATGCAGAGCCCCAAATTCCACCTGGCTGCCCTTGTTTGGGCTTTGGAGGCAGTGAGGGGACGTGGCTAAGCCGGGCCTGGGCAGGCTGGCTTGCCTGGGCTGTGCTGGTGGCTCTGGGAAGGTGTCCCCATCAGCCTGAGCGCTGGCGCTGCTCAGCCGCAGTGACAAACGGCCAGGGGAGCGCGGGGAGAGGCAGCAAATTAGGGAATGAATAATTAAACTGGAGAGAAAGGTGAGCAGATCAGGAGGGAAGGGAAAGAGAAGGCTCAGTCTGAGAGCCTGGGAGCCAGCAGCTCTCAGGTGTTCCAAGGAAAGGGCTGGGAGCAGCCAGGACCTGCCCGAGCCATCCACGAACACAAAGTTCCAGGGAAAGGGGGAAATGGCACAAACAGGGGAGCTGTTCCAGCCTGAGAGCCCTTGGGCACCCCCAGACCCATTCCCAAAGCCATTTCCATTTCTGCTGCACAAGGGTCCCTTCCCTCTCCCTCCTGCTGCCTTTCTGCAGCACCCCAAACTAGAGCAGCAGTGCCACCAAACCAGCGGGGACACCGGGGCACTAGTGCCACCAAACCAGCGGGGACATTGGGGCACCAGTGCCACCAAACCAGCGGGAACACCGGGGCACCGGTGCCACCAAACCAGCGGGAACACTGGGGCACCAGTGCCACCAAACCAGCGGGGACGCAGGAGCCAGCAGTGCCACCAAACCAGCAGGGACATTGGGGCACCAGTGCCACCAAACCAGCAGGGGCAGCCAGCAGTGCCACCAAACCAGCGGGGACACAGCAGCCAGCAGTGCCACCAAACCAGCGGGGACACTGGGGCACCAGTGCCACCAAACCAGCGGGGACACTGGGGCCAGCCCTCTCTGCAGCACACAGCACAGAGGGTTCCCCCACCAACCACCTCCTCTTTCAACTGCTAATTCTTTAAACCATCAGCATTTCATCAAACCCAAGTTCTAAAACCCTGACTCTTATCACAGCCGGTACTTATAATCCCTTTTTCCAGACTAGATGTTCCCAAATCATGTTACGTCTTTCATCTTCCTTGTGATTAATTTCAAGGTCTTTACTGAGTCAAATGAGATATTTTTTTAAATCTCTCTTGTTTTAGTTTTTCCAGCTTTTAGCCGATTCTGGCAGTTCAGAGGAGCCATCAAAATTACACGAGCGTTTTGTGCTCAGCCACTTCAGTGACTCCTGGGTTTAGGAGAATCCCATAAAGGCAACCATCTTATTATTTTAATGCATGCAATAATTTAAGTGATAACAACTGCAAAAGTCAGGCTGTTTTGTTTTATGGATTATCAACAGCCTTATGACCTTGAAAATAGTCGAGTTGACTCACTAATTTTTACAATTTAGCAAAATAGCACATGCAGCATGATTTTATCAACTTTGATGCGGTGAAAGTGCAGAGATCTCCAAACAGATGAATTTCCTTCCCAGAGCCACTCTGGGGAGCTTCAGGCTGGGGAGCCAAGGAGAAGGGGGGTTATTTCAGGGGAAAAGGGAATTATTTGAGGAGAACGCAAAAAGGGAATCATTTGGGGAGAAAGCAAAAAGGGAATTATCTGAGCTGCAAACACAGCACGTTAAAAACTTTCCAGCGTCTGTTTTGTTTTGCTGCAATGCAGAGCGAAGCTCTCCAGCACACAAATGGCAGGAGCAGCCCCGACCCCCATTTAATTCCTGCCTGGAAAAGGTGGAAGCAGCAAAGGTAAGGAAGAGGCTCAGCCAACCTCTGGTGACCAAAGGTGCACTCGAGCTGTTGTTTTGTATTCCATACTCTTCAAAGAGCAATATAAACAGAATTATTTATGCCCGGCAAAATGTTGCTTAATTACTTATGCACCACTGTTTGCTTGTATTTTAAGCTCTCTCTACCACCCACAGGCAGACGTTAAACAGCTGCTAAAAGCGAGCTTTAGTCTTGTCTGTTTGAAATTAGCATACTTGAGCTTTGAAAAAACTTTGTTGCCAATTTACATATGCATAGAGACTGATATTTAGACTCACCATATGATATGTCCCTCAAGAGCTTTTCTTATTGCCTCCATCCTCAGGTCTCAACCTAGAGACTGTAAATCTAGCAGGTGATTAATTCTATACCCTTGAGAAACTAGCAATTAGCACTTGCAACCAGTAAAAAATTGTCATTTCAAACCCCTGTTTACTATGCCCATGTATTTTCTATGAACTCACAGTTAACTCCACACAGAAATAGATGGCAATAGGTTTGCAGTCACTCCTGTCTCTTTATATAAAAATATATTATGGCTTCTAGCTAACCAACCTATTAAACACACCAGAAAAAAAAAGGGAGATGAAATAATTGGCATTCCTGCTTTTCTATATAAATATATAGAAAATGGGATGCTGGAGCAAGCATGAAAACATTCTACATGATGTTTTATGTTCCCAGACCTTAATCAGCTCATTTCAACATGATGACTTTGTAGGGTTTACCTGTTTTGTGTCAATTCTTATCTCTGATAGCCGAAATTACCGCACCTCCAGATGTTCTTATGCATTATTGAGGTCTTCTGCAGTAGATGCTGCAAAAGGTAAGATAAGGTTTTATTTCTTTGTAGTAGTCACAACACCCAGATCAAAGGCAGGAAAGTGCAGTGCTTAGTATTGAAAACTATGATGAACTTCACATTTATTTTCAAGTAGAAAATCTGCCACAAACCTGCTCATCAATCTTCAGTCACTGTTTCAAGTGTAATCCACTGGAGCAGGGCACGGGAGTTTAAAGGCTCGGGGCTGCTGTTCCTAAAAACTCTGCTTTAGTGTGTGCTGGCACAAAACCTGCGTCTGGGGCACAGAGGGGTGGGTATGGGGGGCTGGCACTGCCCTGGGCACCCTGTGCCACTCCCAGGGCACCCTGAGACTATAAAATATAAATAAAATATAAAATGAACCTGGCTGCGCTCAGCAGGAATTGGTCACCCAGCACCTGGCGGAGGCAGGAAAAAGGGGACCCTTGTATTGCCACAGAGGCAGCTTCAGGAAACAGAATTATGAGATTTGCACCTGGGTTTAAATCGGCTAATAATGGGGGTAAATCTAGGAACAGGTTTAAATCGACCAGAATCAGAGTTCCTAGATTGACCAGAATCAGTAGATTTCCTAGATTGACCAGAATTAGTAGAGTTCCTAGATTGATGAGAATTAGATTTCCTAGATTTACCAAAAAAAGTAGATTTCCTAGATTTAGCAGAATCAGTATCGTTCCTAGATTTATACCAGAATCAGATTTCCTAGATTTACCAGAATCAGTAGATTGCCTAGATTTACCTAAATCAGATTTCCTAGACTTTACCAGAATCAGATTCCTTAGATTTACCAAAACAAGTAGATTTCCTAGATTTACCAAAACAAGTAGATTTCCTAGATTGACCAATCAGATTTCCTAGATTTACCAGAATCAGTAGATTTCCTAGATTGACCAAAACAAGTAGATTGCCTAGATTTACCAGAATCAGTAGGGTTCCTAAATTTACCAGAATCAGAGCTCCTAGATTTACCAGCACATTTCCTACATTACCAAAACAAGTAGATTACCTAGATTTACCAGAATCAGAATTCCTAGATTTTCCAAAATCAGATTTCCTAGATTCACCAGCACCAGTAGATTTCCACCCAGATCCCACCCTTTGTGCCAGGGAAAGCGCTGCTGCCCCACACCAATTTTGGGCGGAATTCTGAATATTTTCGAGGCACCTCAAGGCAATCTGGGTGGAAAATGCCAGGAGCCATCTCTTTGCAAGCCTCTCAGTGCAGCAGCAAGGGTTTGAGGGTAAATATAAAGGCAGCCAGCAATGCAAGGATATTTTTTCCTGCGTTGCACAGTCATTAAGGGGTCTGCTGCAAAAGCCTGCTTGACTTTCTTCCCGCTAATTACATCATCAGATCATCACACTGCTAAAATCAGGCACAGAGTACTTGCACACAACTAAATCCCTGCTTCTAATTACTATTTTAGTCTCTTTTTCCTCGTGACATGTTGGTGATAGATCATTATTTTTTCAGCAATTTGTTCGCATTTATATGCAATATAATTGGATCTGATTAATTATTATGATTAATGACTGCAGAATTTCCTTGCAAAGCTATTAATACTGGGAGTATCAAATGAAAGACATGGACAAATTAAAGCCAATGGAGTCCTGTTGCTTGTACTTACAATGCCTGGGCTCAAGTAACCCTTTGCTGCTCCAGCCCTGCAATAAATACCAGGGTTTATCTGGAATTTCCCCACGGATCTGTGCATTTTCCAGTGCCCTAAGTACATAAGTAATGGGGGAGAGATGCAGGTGGAATTCTTAGGTGGACTGCTGTAGTTAAAATTACATATATTTGGGTATATTTTAAACCAGCTCAGCAGCATAAATGCAGCTACATCCATTAAAAGTCAGGAAACTGGCAAAAAAGAAAAGCCTGGGTGATATTT
Organism: Zonotrichia albicollis; assembly: GCF_047830755.1. Taxonomy (NCBI): domain Eukaryota; kingdom Metazoa; phylum Chordata; class Aves; order Passeriformes; family Passerellidae; genus Zonotrichia; species Zonotrichia albicollis. Next base: position 974,898 of record NC_133828.1, on the reverse strand, counting down.
CTATGTATATGAAGTGGATTTACCCATTTTTCAGGTGGCAGTGCAACCAAACACCACAATAAAAGCAGTTAATTTCCATTAAATGTCACATTAGCCCATTTCTGAGGGATGTATTTACGTAGCGTGTGCTGTATTTGAAATTACAGCCCGGCTCAGCAATGGGATATTACATGTAAAAAAGCAAACAGTGAGGGAGTAGCTTAGGGGATCGACTTTCCTGCTGCCTCGGGGACCTGCCTTTAAATCTGCCTTTGAGCAAACTGAGCAAAAATCATTTCCCTCTAATGGCAGCAGCACAGGGGAGCAGCAGGAGCTGCAGGCAGGGCAGAGGAAAGGGCTGGAGATGGGATGGGTCTGGCTCTGCCTGGCCTGGGACAGCCACAAACAGGGGGATTTAATGTGGAATAAAGAGACAGCAGCACCAGCAAACCCAGGGGCTGGAGAGGATTTTAATCTGGAATAAAGTGCCTACAGTGCCCAGCAAACCCCGGGCTGGAGGGGTTTTAATCTGGAATAAAGAGCCAGCACACCCAGGGGCTGGAGGGGATTTAATCTGGAATAAAGTGAGCAGCACCCAGCAAACCCAGGGATGGAGGGGATTTAATCTGGAATAAAGTGAGCAGCACCCAGCAAACCCAGGGGTGGAGGGGATTTAATCTGGAATAAAGAGCCAGCACTCCCAAGGGCTGGAGGGGTTTTAATCTGGAATAAAGTGTCAGCAAACCCAGGGGCAGGAGGGGTTTTAATCTGGAATAAAGAGCCTGCAGTGCCCAGCAAACCCAGGGCTGCAGGGGATTTTAATCTGGAATAAAGAGCCAGCACATCCAGGGGCTGGAGGGGATTTAATCTGGAATAAAGTGAGCAGCACCCAGCAAACCCAGGGATGGAGGGGATTTAATCTGGAATAAAGTGCCAGCAGCCCTCAGCAAACCCAGCCTGGAGCAGGGCACAGAGACAATTCCAGTGATTCCTGCTGAGGAACCCTGGAATTGTCCCTGGAGCCCAACCAGGAATGGGGAAACGCAGCCTGGAGCAGGAGAGGGACCCTGTGGGGATGGGGTTGGAGCTCCTCATCCCCTGGGGGAACAGGGCAGCCCAGCCCTGGAATTGCCCTCCAGATAAAATGTGAGAAGAGGATGGGGTGTGTTGGGAAATGAGAAAGGGTGGGCCACAGAATATTTTGAAATAAAGGTCAGGAGGGCAAAAGCGTAACTCTAGTCTTGGAGTATCAAGTTTGGAGACTTTGATTTCTTTAATTTTGAATTTTCATCTTAATACATTTTAAAGATTATTTGAATACCATTATTTAGGATAAAATGGTTATCCTTATTTAGGATATCCCCTTATTTAGGCCTAGGAGAGCTGCAGAGGGACTGGGGACAAGGGCTGGAGGGACAGGAGCCAGGGAATGGCTCCCAGTGCCAGAGGGCAGGGATGGATGGGACATTGGGAATTCCTGGGACAGTGGGAGGTGTCCCTGCCATGGCAGGGATGGAATAAATGGGATTTAAGGTCCCAAACCCATCTCTGATCCAACCACCCTGACCTTGCTCCATCCCACTCCTGTGGCCAAGCCCGGCATTTACCTTGCAGCCAGAACCACCTGCTCACATTAACTGTGGATTTTGGGGTTTCTAACCCATCTCGCCCCAGGAAGCTGAGGGGCAGTAACCCTTTCCTGCCCAGTTAAAAGCCCCTCAGGGCCCCTCTCCATGTCCCTGTGCCCCAGCTGGGCAGTGCCAGCCCCACACCTGCAGGGATGTGCTGATGAGCACTCTCCTCTCTTCTGAGATGGAAAACAGAGACCTGGGAGCCTCCAAACTGCCTCCCTGCAAAATGATGATTTCAAGATGATTTCGTTCTTCTGTTTTCATTTTTCTTGGGGGGGCTTTAATCATTTTTTTTTAATAAAGGCGGTTGAGATGAGTGAAATATCAGCCCGGGAGGAAACAACATTTAGAGCCCCGTAATGGAGCAGGCAAATGTGAGCGTCACAAGCCCTTAGCATCTCGTGCTCTGCATTAGCCCAGCTCACTCCATCAATCTCCCCAGCTGGGCTCCCTGCCTGCACAGCCACTGAGCCACACACAGGGCTGGTACAGGAAAGGCACATGTTGGGGTTTTTGTCTTTTCTTCCTCCTGAAACTTTCTGGAAGTTTGGCGTATTTTGGTTTTTTGGTATTATTTTAATTTTTTTTTTGGGTGTTATATTAATATTTAAAAAAAAAAATTATTTTTTTTTTGTCACTAAAAAATGGCATGAATTTAAAGTGTCGCATTCAAGTTGGCATAAAAGTCTAATGGTGTAAATTCTAATTGTGGCCTTCCAGTACCTGAAGGGGATGATGAGAAAGATAGAGAGAGAAAATTTACAGGGTCTGGAGGGACAGGAAAAGGAGAGTGGCTTCACACTGAAACAGAGTGGGGTCAGATGGGAGATTGGGAAGGAATTCCAGGCCAGGCTGGACACTGGGGCTTGGAACACTCTGAGACATTGGGAGGTGTCCCTGCCATGGCACAGTGGGATGGGATTTAAGGTCCCTTCCAGCCCAAACCATTCTGAGATTCTGAGACTTTATGATTCTGAGTCTACACATAATGGATTTACCTCCTGAGTGCAAGCCTACGCATTTTTAAATAATTCCAGTTTAATACAGAATTATTTAATTAATAAAAGTAAATTAATTAATTCATTATCAAATTAAAATAGCCTCTCTGTGTATTTTTCTAAAGATTTAAAGGTACCTCTCTATATATTTTCTCTACGTATTACAAAGCAAATCATGCCTGGAAGGACTGGATGGAGGAACAGATAGATAGATAGATAGATAGAGGGATGGATGGATGGATGGGCATCAATGGATGTGTTGTCTTTTATAGTTTAGAGTTCTATAATCATTATAGTGCAAGAGTTCCATATCCCCAGGGATTCATACCTCCTCAATTTTTCTATAAGCAGCTCCTCCAAGCACTGATTCTTCCTGGTCCCTGCAGCAACCATCTGACTCCAGATCCCACCAACCCACTCTTTTACACCACTGCTCTTATTGGCTACAGGTGCGGCCTGTTAACACCAGGCCTGCTCCTAATTTCAGTAATTGGTTCAGCTGCAACTCTTTGGGGATTAGATTACATTCTATACACCTTCATTTACCCATCCTGTATCTGGATGGATGGATGGATGGATGGATGGCACCCTGAGTGTGTGAGGGGTAACACCCCAGCCAGGACACATGGGCACTTCCCAGTCCCATGGTGCTGGGTGGCTCCAGCAGGGCCTGGCAGTGCCAGCACAGGCAGCAGGATGGAGCCAGGGCACTCATTGTCACTGCAGCAGCCCCTGTGAGCATTGCCAGCCCTGCCTGCCCGGGACCCCCACCCTGAGGGCACGGACAGGGGGGTTTTCCTGCATTTGATGCGTGCTGGGCTGCAGGAGGCTGAGCTGTGCCCCGGAGCACGGGGCTGGGGCTGCTCTGTGACACACAGCAGTGTCTCTGTGCTCTCCTCTGCCATGAGAGCCGAGCAGGAAATCAATACATTTTATCCATGGAATGTACATAAGTCTTCTTAAGTCGTGATCCATTTTAAGAAACGTGTGGAGGGGCATTAGGCAATTAGAGCTGGCTGAGGAACTGAGCATATTTATACATTTTAACGCCTGTCTTTTTATCTTGAGCTTGGATGAAGCACTAAGACCTAAAAATCAAACACTGGATGAGTTTAGATGATCGGGTATTTAATTTAAGATCTCCATCTTAGCATTAGAAACCCTTCCAAATGAAGTGCCTGTGTTTTAAAAATTGGCCATAGCCAGTAGCTGCTAGGTCTGATGTGTAATCTCTGCTTGGCTCTGCACAGAAAGCACTTATTGAAATTCAAGTACATGCTCAGGGCTCCTTAATGGCTATTTTTGCCTCATTAATACAACAAACATCACTGATATGAAAGGTGCTGTTCCCTTACACTAATACAACTGCAAGGGGTCAGAAATAACTTCTCATGCTCTCTAGTTCTTTATCCAGCATGTCAGTGACAGGGAAGAGGAGAGCAAGCAGCAGCAGGAAGGTGGATTTACCAACAAATGCTGTGTGAGTGAGACCACCACCGGCCCAGCCTGGCCTCCTCTGGTGCCCACATTCCAAAAGAAGAGGCTGGAAATTTCAGGAAGGCCCTCAGCAGCCCCTGAGGAGTGACTGGAGAGGACAGAGCTGCAGAGGGACAGGCACGAGTTTAACTCGGTGAATAACTCAGAATGAACTGCTCAGTTTTTCAAAAGAGGGTGAAGAATTGGCTTGGTCATAATCTAAAATCCCAGAGTGGTTTGGGTCAGAGGGACCTCAGAGGCACCCAGTGCCACCCTGTCATGGAAGGGACATTTCCACTGCCCCAGGCTGGGACTGGGGCACTGCCAGGGCTCTCCTGCTTCCCACAAGGGAGCAGAAGCTTTGCTGGTGGAGCTCTGCTGCACCCCATGATGGGCAGCACGAAACGGAACCCGTGCAGATCTGGCTGAGCCTCCCATTTCTGTGTGACTGCTTCTTTTCATCTCAATACCATCACAGACTCCAGAGGTCCCCATCAGCTGCACCACAGCCCAGAAACCCTGGCTGTGCTTTGGAACAAATCAATTCCCATCCACACAGGGCACCCCTTTGTGCTCCTCAAAGCACCAAGCAATGACTGCACCAAGAGCCAGGCATGCAATAACAGCCCAACTTCTTATGAGAACGCTTCTTTCCTATCAATTCCCCACAAAACCACTTTGGTTTTCTCTCTGTTGGCGTTAACCTGTCCGTCCCCAAAGGTGCCCCGTTTTCCCAGCAGCTGCACAGAACTTTGTGCTCCTTAAAGCACCAAGCAATGACTGCACCAAGAGCCAGGCATGCAGTAACAGCCCCATTCCTTATGAGAACGCTTCTTTCCTATCAATTCCCCACAAAACCACTTTGGTTTTCTCTCTGTTGGTGTTAACCTGTCCTTCCCCCAAAGCTGCCCCGTTTTCCCGTCAGCTGCACAGAACCCCATTTGGAAAAGGCTCAGGGACACAGCAATTCCAGGGTTTGGGATGGCAGCACCCCAGATCCCGACCCCAGTGCTGTTAATACTGAGCTTTACAAAGCCCAACAAATTGAAACCAGCTCCGGGGGTGGCTGGGGGAACTTCAATGCAATGCTTTCAAATTTCCCTGCAAATAAAAATGCATGGGAAGGAGAGGAGCCGGGAGGCCCTGGGTGTATCCCCTGAGCATGGTTCAGAGCCCCCAACATCCTGCCCTGCTTTTGTGGATTAGAAATCTTGTCATCTGATCACAGAGACCAAGAAAATTGTGGCAAACTTTATCTGCTAAGTGAACCTTAATAACCTCAACTTTAACTTCAAGGAAATTACACTCGGAAACATTTCATAGTCTTGCAGGTTGCAGGAGACACAAAACTCTTTCTTTTCTCCCACCTCTCCAGGAGTTATTAACCCTCCCCACAGAGCCTCAGAGACCTCCAGCAAATTGTCCCTTCCCACAAATCACAGGGAATGGCTGGAATAGCTGTGCCAGGGGCTCCAGCAGCACATTTGCACTAAAAGCTGCACCCAGACTCAGATGAAAACATTCACAGTTCCTTGAAAGAAGGCAAAGAAAAAAAATGAAATAAATCCCAGCCTTTGAAATAAAGCTGTGGTGTGGCTGCTCCAGGAGCTATCACACCTGGCTGCTCCCAATTAACAGCTGGGGCTGTTTAATTACCTCTCCCTAAATACCCCACTCCTAGGGGGGCAGAAATGGGCAAAGGGCTATTCCAGGCTCAGCTTTGTCAGAGGAGCTTCAACAGACCCAAAGCGTTTTGGGAAGGAAAGAATAATAGAAAGAAAATATTCCGAAAGAATCTCAGAATATTTAGGTTGGCAAATCCTCCAGGAGCATCCAACCCAACCTGTGACCAAACAGCACAATGCCCCCTAACAATATACAACAAAATTATATGCTTTAGTCATGGGAAAATGGGTTATTCGAGTGGAAATGTAGTATTCAAAGAAAAATGTGAAACATTATTATTATTGTTAATATAATATAATATAATATAATATAATATAATATAATATAATATAATATAAATTACATATTATATATTGCACATTACATATAATATATAATATATACTATAGTATCTAGTATATAGTATATAATACATTTTATATAGTAAATATTTATATTAGATGTTTTTATTATATATTTTATATAATATATATTATATAATATATAGTATAAAATATATAATATATAGTATATAATATATAATATATTATATGTTATATAATATATAATATTTATTGTTATTTTATCCTGCACATTTGTGATCCCACAGTGGGTTTCACCCCTGACTTGGTAATGCTGCTACTCTGTGCCTGTGCAAATACAGCCCCATCCTCCCAAAAATAAATACCCTACAAGGGAATGGCGTTGAAAATAAAAGCCCAGAAATCAGAGCTGAACCTCTGCTTGTGCCACTGGGTCTGGAGCAAAATCCCCCCTGATTCCATGCCCAGAGCCTGACAGGTTTAGCAGACAGGGAGGAGATGCCTGCAGGTCCCAGTGAGGCAGAGCTGTCCCTGCTCAGGGTGAGGGACAGGGATCTCCCCTTTCCCAGGGTTTCCCACACATTTTTGGAAGCTGTTCCCTCCAGCAGTTTCATTCTCTGCCTGCTCCACCCTCTGCTCCCAGAGCTCCCAGTATTTCAACTCCCATTAATGATGCTGAGCTTTGGCTGGGAGCCCCGAGCAGGAGGGCGCAGCTCCTGCAGGACACCCTGGCGCAGCCCAGGGCCACCTGCTCGTTTTTAGGGCCAGAAATGAATGAAGATTTCACCCCCAGCCCTGCTGGGCCAGAGCTGCTTTGTTTGGTGACCTCACATCACCCAGAGCCTCTCTCGTGCATTAGAGAGGCTTTGGAGGTGTGAGCAGAGAATTAAACAATTGTAGGCAGGAGGATTGTACTCCAACAGCCCTCCAGGCAGGGGAATCCTCCTGCAAGGGAGCCATTCCCACCCCAAACCCAGACGAGATTCCTGAAAACACTCCCTGGGGAGATCTTTGGGAAAAACCTCCTTATGATGCTTATTCAAAAATCAACTCAAAACTGCAAGGTAAAATACTGCTTAAAATTGTGGGGGAAAACGCAAATTCATTGAACGTTGCACTTGAGGCTGAGACACCTCCAGTGTGTTTGCCACTGGTTAGAGGTGCAAAAGATGCCCTGCTGAGGGAATATCCCAAATATCCCACCCTGACACAGCAGTGCCTGTCCTGAGAGAATATCCCAAATATCCCACCCTGAACACAGCAGTGCTCTGCTCCCAGGAAAGGGGTTTTTCTGCTCCCAGGAAAGGGATATTCCTGCTCCCAGGAAAGTTTTTCTGCTCCCAGAAAGCGGCTTTTCTGCTCCTAGGAAAGGGATTTTTCTATTCCCAGGAAAGGGGTTTTCTACTCCCAAGAAAGGGGTTTTCTAGTCCCAGAAAGGGGCTTTTCTGCTCCCAGAAAAGGTTTTTTTCTGCTCCCAGAAAGGGTTTTTCTGCTCCTAGGAAAGGGGTATTTCTCCTCTCAGCAAAGGGGATTTTCTGCTCCCAGGAAAGGGACATTTTTGCTCTGAGGAAAGAGATTTTTTGCCCCCAGGAAGGGGTTTTTCTGCTCTCAGGGAAGAGGTATTTCTGCTCCCACGAAAGGGGTATTTCTGCTCCCAGGAAAAAGGGGTTTTCTGCCACCAGAAAAGGGGTTTTTCTGTTCCCAGGAAAAGGTTTTTTCTGCTCCTAGGAAAGGGGTATTTCTCCTCCCAGAAAAGGGTTTTTTCTGCTCCCAAGAAAGTGATTTTCTGCTCCCGGTAAAGGGGTATTCCTGCTTCTAGGAAAGGGATTTTCTGCACCCAGGAAGGGTTTTGTTGCCCGCAGGAAGGTTTTTTCTGCCGGGCACCAGGGGCTGGGAGTGCCCAGCACAAAGGCTGGAGGTGTGTGCAGATGGAAGCCCCTGGATCACACAAAGCTGCCAGAGGGGCTGGGCTGAGAGGGGCCCAGGTTATTAAAAGAGGGATCAAACCAGGCTGCAATTACGGCCGGCTAATCCTCGGAAAACAGGGAGGTATTTCTTCATTATTTGCACGGGGTGAAAATAACAACCGCGCGGGACGAATGAAAACTTCACCTTCAGATGGCACCCCGATTGAGATGCAGATCCCCTGTCCCGGGCAGCCCAGGAGGGAACCTGAACACGGGTGTGACATCAGCGCTGAATTCATTAATTAGCGGCAGGTTTGATGGATCTGGGGCGATGCTGAGGCGGGAGCTGCAAAGGGTGAACCATACATCAGGAGCCAGGGGATTCTGCAGGCAGTACCTGGGCACGGCTGCCAGCGTGGGGCACAAACTGCTGGGGAGGCAGTTTCTGTAAATTTTTAAATACAACCATCGCGCCTCCAAATGTCACAGCGGGCTCCAGCCGGCCGAGGTGGCAGCTCCTTAAAGCCCAGAATTTATGGGGTTGAGATTTTCCAAATGTGAGACCGGAAAGGGAAAAAAACCCTGTCTGTCTTTTATTTATTCCCGATATAAATACAGGCAATTTAGTCCTTCCCCCAAACAGGGGCAGATGAGATGAGTTAGACAGCAGTCGATTCATTTTGCATAGGAATGGCTCATTAAAAGCGAGAGCCCCCCGTTTGCGGCGGGCGCCGATTGGGCCCGGCACAAAATGGATTTACGGTGTCACTCAGAGCCGGCAGGACTAATGAGGGAGGAGAGGCTGCAGCGGGGGCACAGCTCCCCAGCCCATCCCCGTGCCCCGGCGAGATGGAGGTGTCCCTCATTATGCATGTGTCTCAGGAGCTCCCTTTAATATTTTAATAAATAACAACATCGGCCCAACAAGAAATTAATGAATAGTATCATTAATAATGAGCCCGGGCCTGGCGGTGATAGGACAGATATTAAATTGAAGCACAGTGGTGCTGTCTCCAGAGACTTGGGAATTTTCCAGCGGCAAACAAGGCCGCTGAATGAGGCAGCCACCGCTCTGTGCCAACAGCTTTTACAACAGGTTGGGAGTAATAAAAGAGGATTTTCTGCACGATAAAGTTAAGCCTTAGAAAATCTGCTGGTGTAGATCGGTGTGAAAAGTACTGCCAAACGTGATCCTTAATTAAACTTTAATTAAGATAAAGCTCTTTCCCTTAAAAAGGGGGGCGGGGAGGGGGAGGCAGCAGCAAAAAGAGTGTCAGCTCTTTTCCTACCGGTTTCTGATCTGAAACGATTCTATATTAAATCGCAGAAAACTGTGCTCAAATAAGTTAAACCCACGAAACCCCGGAAATTCAGACCGGGGGATGAAATGCCATCCGTGGCCCAGCCATGTGCCTGTTTATCTATATTTATCTCTGTTCCTGCGCCGTTTGGAGCCCGTGCTGTAGGAGATCAGTCCCAACTGGGAGCACTGGTGGGAATGTTCCCATCTCCCAGCTGCCCTGGGCCGTGGCTGGGCCCACAGAATGCTCCCCATCCCTTTCCTAAAGGTTCAGGATTTTGTGTTTCACAGCACAGAACAACATATGTCACACGCACGAGGAACAGGCTGGGGGAACAGAACATTTCCACTTCCCCAGCCAGGACCAAACCCTCAGCACGGGGCCAGAGGCTCTGCAGGAGCGTGGAACAGATTCGGTACCAGCACCATGGAACACTTTCAGTACCAGTACCATGGAACAGTTTCAGCACCATGGAACAGTTTCAGTACCAGCACCATGGAACAGTTTCAGCACCATGGAACACTTTCAGTACCATGGAACAGTTTCAGCACCAGCACAGTGGAACACTTTCAGTACCATGGAACACTTTCAGTTTCAGTACCATGGAACAGTTTCAATACCATGGAACATTTTCAGTACCATGGAACAGTTTCAGTACCAGCATCATGGAACAGTTATAATACCATGGAACACTTTCAGTACCATGGAACAGTTTCAGCACCATGGAACAGTTTCAGTACCAGCACATCCATCTCTAGGAGCTACTCCACACAGGGACCCCAAAGCAATATTCCATCATCCAGAACCTGCTTTTCCCTCAGCTGAAAGTCTCAAAATGCTCTTTGCAGCCTGGCATCCGTGCTCACAAATTCCTGAAGCTTTGCCTCAAACCCAGCCGAGTTCAGTAAAATCAGAGTTCATACACAGCATATGGACAGCAAACAAATATTTTGTACAAAAACAAAAGAATAGAGAAATTTTTTTCTTCCTTTTCTTTTTCCTTTCTTTTTTTTTAATATGGCTCCACTTGAGATTTTTTCCCATTTCTTTCCTTTCAGTGCCTCTAAGAAGAGTATCTTTAAGGGTCTGTACATGCAGGGGCACTTAACCTGCACAGGCTCCCTGCTTTGATGAAAGTTTTTATTCAAGCTTCAGAAGGCAAGTCAAGCCTGGATGCCACAGCGCTAATTCTTTTCTAATTCAGAATTTAAACCAGGCTGTTTGACTGGAATCAGGGGTTGAACATGCGTGCTGCAGTGATTGAGATCTGATAAAGTCAAAGGCAAGGAAAATCAAGGCTTGGAACATCTATTATTCTCTCAATTAGCCAAGATTCTGTTATCTGGCCACTTTTAATAAATTTAGTGATAAATTAATAATTGGGTGGCAGCGGAGCAGCCAGCTGCTCTTGGCAGGGAGCTGCTCCTTGCCTCTGCACCTGCCTTGGGTGGGATTTTGGGGATGAGGGGCTCTGCCTGGGGGTTTGGGATAACAGCTGGAATATTGCCTCCTGTTTTACAGCTCGTCCCTCCCCAGAGGGTTCTGAGGTTTGTACTGAATTCATTGGAATTTCACCTGGAATTTCAGCTGGGATTCCATCCCAGCCCTGCCCATCTCCCAGCAGAGCCCAGGGAGGCTTAGGAACCTGCAGGATCCTGACCCACACCCTTCCCAGGCACCAGGGATGGGCACTGGGGATGGGGCACTGGGGATGGGCACCAGGGATGGGGCACTGGGGATGGGCACCAGGGATGGGGCACAGAGCCCCAGGGCTCTGCAGCATCCCCTGGCACCAGGGATGGGCACCAGGGATGGGCAAAACTTCAAAGCACCCTGCATCATCCCCTGGCAGCCAGAGGCACCAGGGATGGGGCACTGGGGATGGGACACCAGGGATGCGCACAGAGCCCCAGAGCTCTGCAGCAGCCCCTGGCAGCCAGTGGGGTACCAAGGTACCCAGTGGAGTACCAAGGATGGGCACCAGGGATGAACACACAGCCTCAGGGCTTTGCAACGTCCCCTGGCACCAGGGATGGGCACCAGGGATGGACACAGAGCCCCAGGGCTCTGCAGCATCCCCTGGCACTAGGGCAGAGAGGGGGCACCTCCCCAGTGCCACCCTCTGCTCACAAAGCAGGGAGGGGCAGTGCAGCCCCAAAGCAGCCTCTCCACTCCGGGTCTGGGCACACAGCAGCCCCTGCTCTGTAATTCTGGGTGGAATCCCTCTGCCCCCGTGCCCTGCGCGGCTGCAGAGCCCGGGGCTGTCTCCCCTGCAGCAGGAGCTGTGCATCCCTGTTTCCCCGGGAGATAATGGTTCATTTTGGGGCTGTTAGAGCAGAGATCACAGGGTCCCGCCCCTGGCAGCCACGGCTGGTAACTGCCTCTCACTCCCTGAAAGCACAGGCAATTTTTCCATAATAAAAACTGGATTAGCATGTATCAAGGAGAGGTTCCACCAGCTGTCACTTTGAAATCAGGCTACTCTATCGGATGGGCGAGATGATAATGGATAAACCCATAAATGACAAGCAGTTTTCCTGTATTTATCTAATAAGTGCCTAATGCAGGCGAGCATCTTCTCTAATAAAACAGGACGACGGGGGAAGAGACAGGCTGGGGCCCTGTTTGAATTAAATCCAAACTGAGCAGTGGTGGCACAGGCAAATACTGCAGGAAAATGGCCTTTTTTTTTCTTTTCATCCTTTTAGAAATTCTATTTTTAAATGCACTGTGGACACAAGTTAAATCAAAACCAATTAAAAATAATATTTAAAGTTTTCCGAGATTCAGCTCCTTTTGATTCAGAGTGTCTCTGTGTGTTTGTGAGCTAAAGAGAAAACAGAAAAACAGGTGTCTGTAAATGGACAGGTGTGTTTAAAACAGGAGCACTGGCTGCTTGGAGTAGCAGAGGTGGCAACAGCCTCAGAGAGGCAGGAGAATTCTTATTAATCTGCAGAATATTAATCAATGATTCCCTAACTTCTGTGCTGCATTATCAGTGGTGACACAGCATTAAAGTCACGCCAGGGGAAATGACCAAGTGCATCAGTGGAATTAGCAGCTTACTGAAGGCAAGGCTCAAAAATTGGGGTAACTTGGCTAAATTAATGAAATAGGAAAAAATCCTTAAAAAAGGACTGACGGCTGGCTAATAATGAGAAAAGAGCCTGTCCACCCTTCCAGCCAGGAATTCCCAATGTCCCATCCATGCCTGCCCTCTGGTGCAGGAAGAGCTGGGGAATAATGGGGAGAAGGAGTTGGGGATGGCTGGAATGGGGAATTATGGGGAATAATGGGGAATAATGGGGAGAAGGAGTTGGGGATGGCTGGAGTGGGAATAATGGGGAATAATGGGGAGAAGGAGCTGGAGATGGCTGGGATGGGGAACAGCTGGGGAATAATGGGGAAAAGGAGCTGGGGATGGCTCCACAGTGCAGGAACAGCTGCTGATCCATGGGAAAGGCAGCGCCCAGCCCCAGTCCCAGCCCAGAGCTCCTTGGCTGGCTCTGGGAGCTGCAGCTCCTCAGTTTCCCCCTTTGTTCAGCCAGGCCCGTGGGAAGGAGCAGGGTGTGATGAAGTCAGTGCCGCTAAAAGGGGTCCTTTATTGCATTTTCTGAGTTGTTTAGGGGTGGTTTGTTTTAAATCCCAGATGAGTCAGGGAGCAGGAATGGCTGGCTAGAAAATGCAGGCACCAAAATCCTCCGTCCTCCAAGGCAGCTCCCCCTCAAAGGCTGCCAGCCCCCCTCACCCCAAGTGATAAACATCACCTATTTCATAAATACTGATTCACAGGGTGATTAGGAGACTTCCCAAGCCTGCAGCAGGGACACGACTAACAGCGTGCCACAAACATCAAGTGCTCCTCCTCACAAATGTGATAACATTTACTTCCTAAACAAATTAAATCTGATATTTTAGAAAAAAATACACGCAGCCAACCCACAACTTCTCCTGCCCTCAATTTAACTTTTTTCCCCACAAACAGGCTTCAAGAAAATGACACTTGGTGTGCACTTAATAGCACTGGAAAAAGCAGGGAGCAAATCCCCCTGCAGTATTCCTCACTCAAAGACCCCCCACCCCTCCTGCAGAAAATGGGAATCTTTGTGTTCCCTCAGGAGGCTGCGGAGAGGAGGAACAGGGTGGACCAAGGGAAATGGGAGCTGTGAAATGAAGCAGCTACCCAATGGCAGTGCTGAAAATGGATGGTTTGAGCAGGTTCGGTGCCTGGCACCAGCCTTTGCTGCCATTATCCTGCTGCATATTTAAGGCAGGAGCACGAGCACCCCTTCCACACTTGGTCAAATATGGGACCAGCGTGTTCCTGCCGAAAATCAATGTCAGCTGAGCTGCTCTGTGAGTAAATGTCACATTGCAGGCAGCCCAGAGCAGCAGAATGTGGGGTTTGTGTGAGCTGGAACCTCCCTGCACAGACCCAGGCTGGCTGCAGGGGCTGCAGGAGGAGCCCAGGCTTTCCTTGGAGCTTTTGCAAAGCAGAAAGTGTGGGGAGGACATGGTGTCACAGACATCTTTTATGGAAAATCCTTTCCTTAGGATTGTTCCTCCTGAGAAGCTGGGAGGCCTCAGGAACAAAATGCAAGCAATGGTTATCTGCTGCTGTGGAATGCAACAGGTGCATCTGGGATTGGGCTCATGGGGTTGTTTCTAATTAATGGCCAATCACAGTCAGCTGGCTCGGACAGAGAGCCAAGGCACAAACCTTTGTTATCTATTCTATTCTATTCTATTCTATTCTATTCTATTCTATTCTATTCTATTCCATTCCATTCCATTCCATTCCATTCCATTCCATTCCATTCCATTCCATTCCATTCTTAGCCAGCCTTCTGATGAAATCCTTTCTTCTATTCTTTTAGTATAGTTTTAATATAATATATATCATAAAATAATAAACCAGCCTTCTGAAACACGGAGTCAACATTCTCATCTCTCCCCTCATCCTGGGACCCCTGTGAGCACCACCACAGACTCGGGGCTGCTGCTCCTCCCTGACAGCTCCTGACAGTTCCACACCACAGATCAAGGTCTCTGTGCACAGATTGAGGTCTGGGCAAGCAGAGCAAGTGGAGTGCACAGAAATGCAAGGTGAAATGGATTGACATGGGCTAAAGGGCAGGCGGGACAGACAGGCACTGTCATAAATAAAGACTTTTCTGCAGGGGAGAAGTGACTGGGCAGAGGTTGTGGGATGGGCAGGAGGAGCCTCACCCTGTGCCATGGGCATGGGGAAGGATGGGAAAGGTAAATGCAAAGTGATGGAAACTCTGCTGAGACCCAGGGCTGCAAAATCCCTGCCAGGCCAGGGAAGGGCAGCTGGGTTTGCTCTCTGCAAATTAACCAAAAGGGAAATACTCATCCATGCAGCGTGCCAGAGCAGGAATGCTGGAGTTGCTCACAGAGGAGGCTGTGTTGGGTTGGTTTGAATTGTTACCCAAGAGAAGGGGTGAGCAGAACATGGGCAGCTGTGTGAGCTGTGCAGAACATGGGGCTCACCAAATCACACAATCACAGAATCACAAAATCCCATAATCACACAATCACAGGATCACACAATCACACAATCACAGAATGATGATGTTGGAAGAGACCTCTAGGATCATCCAGTCCAACCTGTGCCCCAACACCTCAACTATAGCACCAAGTGCCATGTCCAGTCTTTTTTAAATTTAAACACATCCAGAGATGGTGATTCCACCCCCTCCCTGGGGAGAGCATTCCAGTACTTTGTTATTCTTTCTGTAAAACATTTCCTCCTGATATCCAACCTGTCCCTTCCCTGCCGTAGCTGGGGACTGTGTCCTCTGATGTGCAGGCTGGAGCAGGATGGCCGAAAGAAACACTCACAGCTTTGTGAGCTTGACAAATACCAAATGGAATTAATTCCAGGGTGGGGGTGAGCACAGGGTGGTGCTGGGAATGGGAAAAGCCCTGCATGGAAGGTACAGCAGGCTGAGCCTGCCTGGAAGTGCTCCATCCATCCATCCATCCATCCATCCATCCATCCATCCATCCATCCATCCATCCATCCATCCATCCACCTTCCCTGGGATATCACTCTGCAATTGTGACTAAACACAGGATTACAGGTTAATTTGGCTCTAAGCAGCCCTGCAATACACTGTAGATCACTGTAATGAAGACATGAATCTCTCCCTCTCCAGGAGGAGCAGAGAGGATTTCAGCCCTGGAGCAGGAGTTTCTTACCTTGCTGAATATTTCCATTGCACTCGTGATATCAGAAATAAGCTTTGCAGATTCTGACTTTTAGAAAATTATTCCCTTGAAAGGCTCTTTATGTTCTCCTGTTCTTCCCCAGCAATTAATGCATTGGCTTTGGAGGAGGATCAGTGATGTTATGCAAGTTAAACCTGTAAAAATGGGGAACTGTAATTAATAAAACCCCAAACAGATGCATCACAGCACACACACACTCCTATAAACACATAAAATACTGGGTCTGCATGGAAATGAATGCACACCTTGAGAGGGGTGATCTGTCTTCTCTGCTAATTGTCTTTATCAGATAAATATACAATTACATCAAACACCATTATTTTGCCAACTTGCAGACAGGAGTGGTGACATTAGTTATTTAGTTATATCTAACTGAATAATCTAATAATATATCTAATTAGTGAATAACTAATATCACCACATTTTAGTGGTGATATTAGTCATTCATTAATATCTGTAAATGCTGGAGAGGGAATATTCCCATCTAATTTGGCAAATGTTTGACAAAGCCTGGAAAAGGTAACATTTGTAAATATGTTATTTCTTTAATATATTTACAAATAAAAACATTTTGCTTCTATCAAAGCAAAACACCTGCTCAGTCTGAGCATTTAGAAGGATGCTACCAATGCATAGAAATCCTGGACACCCCAATGTGGAGGTGTTCACAGGGGTCTCAGGATTGGGGAAGAGATGAGGATCTGACCCCATGTTTCAGAAGGCTAATTGATTATTTTATGATATATATTACAGTAAAAGAAAATGATATATTAAAACTATACTAAAATAATAGAAGAAAGAATTTCATCAGAAGGCTGGCTAAGGATAGAATAGGAAGGAATGATAACAAAGGTTTGTGGCTCAGCTCTGTGTCCGAGCCAGCTGACTGTGATTGGCCATTAATTGGAAACAACCCCATGAGACCAATCCCAGATGAACCTGTTGCATCCCACAGCAGCAGATAACCATTGTTTGCATTTTGTTCCTGAGGCCTCCCAGCTTCTCAGGAGGAAAAATCCTCCATCTTGCCTCCTGAACCCCCATTTTAAAAACCCTAAAAATCTATTTTTTATCCCATGATAAGTTCACTATCATTCTACCTATACTTTTGTGGCTTGCAGATCTTCATACAGGTTGGTAAAGTGCTCCATGGGTCACAATCAAAGTCACAGAGTCCTGGGCTCTGTGCAGGGTCTGTGTGCCCCTGGCAGAGTTTGGGCAGTCCAGCACAGCCAGAGGGATGCCCTGAGCTCCAGCACAGCCCCATTTTGCCCCTGCCAGCCCCAGTGCAGGCTGCTGGCACTGCCACCACACCAGCCCCTGCCCTGCCCCGGTGCTGTGAGGGCACAGCTGGGCCCTGTCACTGCAGCCTCCTGCGGCATCTGGGGATGCATCCATCTCCCACCACGGCTGCTTTAAACAATGAACTTGTAACAAGGGGAACTACTTCTCAAATAGTAGCTTTGCCTAATAAGAGGCATTTTTCTCTTGTGAAACTCTCTATTAAAGGCACTTTGCTTTGTTAACTTTCATGGCATGTATCCTCAGCATAGCCTTCAACACCTGAAAAATTAGTGGAAGAATTTGACTGATTATAGAGGCTGTTTTCCTTGTTCCACTGCTTCTTCTAAAAGGGATACTCAGCAGAACTTGCCTTTTTTTTTTTCATTTTGTGCTGTCTGCATGAGTAATTACCTCCCTGATTTCTGAGATGCAATTGAGTAGCTTCCACATTAGAAAAATCCCAAGATTGATAGAGCCATCTCTCCTAAAGGATTAGTTTGCTGCTGTAATTCCACTGAGTAGGTCATTCAAATAGCAAAATGCTACCGAGCCTAATTCCCCCTGTTTGTAACAGCCAGGTATTGATACCTATTTAGGAGATGCTGGAAAGGGCTCTCTGCCTTTGGAGGGGAAAGGGGCTCCTGTTTCCTGCTGGGGAAAAAGAGCTTTGTGTGCCTGGGGTGGGTCAGCTCAGGGGCTGCTGATGCCAGGGAAAAGAGCAGAGAAAAGGTGATGATTGTGCAGACACGCTGAGAAATGGGGCACAGATTTAAGATTCCTAATTGGAACTGGAATTCCTAATTCACAATTTTAGGAATTCCAGTTTTAGGAATTTTAGGAATCCAGAAGGAGTTTCTCATAGGATTTAAGGAGACTGGGACAGCTTTGGGATGGCTTTGGGGTGCCAGGGGAGAGCCCAGCAGAGCTATAGGGGAGAGGATATACCAGGGATGGGCAGGGAAGAGATTTTAAATCATTTCCCAGGCTCCATAAGGGCCCATGATCCTGAGCTGGGCTGTGTGTGTTCCCAGGGCCCCCAGGGATGTTTCCAGAGCATCCATGGGCACAGAAATCATTCCCTGAGCTCCCCACATCACCTGGGCACAGAAATCATTCCCTGGGCTCTGCACTCCCCACATCACCTCCTTTCACGCCAAATATTTATGGAGCAGGCTCTTTCATTTATCGGAGATATTCTGGGAAAGGTTTGGAGAGCGTTCAGCGTTCATCAGAACCCATCTTCCAAATGTTTGAATAATGCTGGCAGAGCTTTGGAGGGCACAGGGAGGCAGGAATTCCTCTGAACATCACAGGTGGAACCAGGAAGGTGCAGAGAGCAGCTGGGGTTGTGATAAGTGATTGTGCCAGTGCCATTTTAGAAGGGAAAAAAAATACTGACTTCCTCTGTCACTCTGCTAGACTAAAAATAAATGTATTAACTAAAACTGACACCTTAACAAAAACAAGCATGCTTTAAAAACCCCTAAAATGCTGAATAACATTTTTTTTCCAATTAAAATGCTAAAAGCATGGTAATCTCTCAAGTTCACCAAGATGCATCTTGTGATAATTCTAGGGGGGAAAAGCCTACAAAATAGAAATAATAAAAAACTTTGTTCTGTGAAGTAAATAAATGTTTTAGCTGCACTGAAGCACCCCAGGGGCCAGGCACACCTGGGCTGATACAAAGCCCCTTTCTCTGCCCTGATCCACCTCCCTTTCCCTGCAAACAGCTCTGCTCAGGAGAGGCTCAGCAATTTCCATCAGCACAGGCTCTGGAAGTCAATTTGAAAGGCAGGAATAAATCTTAGGTGTGCTCTGAAGTCGGTTTGACTGAAATGCAAAAGCTCCTTGCGAGTCGGGGGCACTGTCAGGGACTGAGCTGCGGCTCCCCAGACAAGGCACAGATGCTGCATCTCCCTCTCCAGCAGCTGCGGGGGCTGTGCAGCTCAGCTACCCTGTAGCTAAACATCTGGAGAAGCCCGGGCAGCAGAATAACAAACACCTCCAATTCCACCAGGCACGGCCTGAGGGAGACTGCAGGGGAAGGAGAAGGGGGAGCAGGGAGCCAGACCCCAGGCACCCCTCAGGGAGGAATTCACTGGATCCCACGGGGACATCAGCCAGCCCTGCCCTGCCTCTGAGCCACCCCGGCAAGGGCAGCAATTCACATCTTAACTTCGTGGATTTTACTGCAAACTGCCAGCGAAAGCAGGAGCAGAAAGCTCGGCGAGCAACATGGTCACAACTGCACATCGGCAGTTCTCAGTTCTTTCTGACCACCTTCCTTTGGCAAATATTCCTAAAGCTGCAACATTCCTCACCACAACCTCCTCTGCTCTGGCCCTGTCCTGCAAGGACACTGCTGCAGTGAATTGTCACAGCTGTGGGATCCCAGAGAGGTTTGGGTTGAAAAGGACCTTAAATCCCATCCCCCTGCTGCTCTGGGCACCCCAACTTCCACCTCCGTTTCCACCCCCATTTCCACCCCCATTTTCACTCCCATTTCCGCCCCAGGACCTCGGGATGGAATTCAGACATTCTGCAGAAAAATCAAGATGTGAAACAGAAGTGTTTCCTGTGGGGCTGGGGAAGAACAGTGTCAATAACCCCGTTTAACCCCTCTTTTCCTGACTGAGTCACTTTGCCATCAGCCACCTCAGCAGGTGGGTGTAAGGGCAGGAGGGACTGCATCCACTGCATTTCACCAGAGAACCCAAAATCTGTGCTTGGTGAACAGCAGGGAAGTGAGATAAGGCTGGAGATAAGGCAGGGATGGGAGGAAGAGTCTGCAAGATGCTTCTTTGCTAAACAGAAAGCCTGCTATTTACAGGGGATTCTTTGAGAAACCTAATTCCTTTTTTTTTCCTCTGAATGAAGGAAAAAAACTCTTTTTAAACTTACTAATTGGGTAGAGTTTTTCATGATGCCTTTATCAACAGCTGTGCTCCTGGGATGTTGTTAAGGTGACAGCCATACCCTGCACTGCCCTTCTGGGGAAATATTCCACCCTGAGCCCACAGTCCCAACACATTTCAGTGATTTCATCACTAAGAAATCAAAACCAACCCTCAGTTTTGTTTTTGCAGTTTTAACCGGGGCAAAGTGTGGGGTTTCCTGAAAGCCAATGACAGCTGGGAAGAGGAACACAGCATTTACCTGGAAACACAGTGGGAATTCTGCCTATTCTCTGGCAGCTCTGGCTCCCACACACCCAGCATGCCCAGGTCTCAGCTCACACCTTGCTAGGGTAAAGGAAATTCATACAGGGGCGTGTGCTGCTGAAAGAGCTTTGGGGATGCTGAGGGGAGCAGCAGAGCCCCAATAAATGCCATGAGGCTTCAGTGGCCATGCAGGACAGGCTGCTCAGCGCCTCAGCCACCACCCCACTGCTGGGGAGAGCTGGCAAGGGCAGGAGAGAAAAAAGAGATGAAATCAGAAAACCTCTCTATCAATCTGCCAAGCTGTCAGAGGCGCTTGTTCTGAAACAATTCCTCTCATTTCCAATCACTGCTGTCAGGAGTGGATGAAAGGCACAGACAGCGAGTCTGGAGACAGCCGCCTCCCCTCCTGAGCCGAGCTCAATCCATTGGGGTAAATGTGCCCTCAGTGCTGCTGGAGCCAGGCTGGCACTGCCCCTTGCTGCCAGGGAAGGGTCCCAGCACTGGGGAGCAGCCCCCCAGAAAGGGAGCAGCAAACTGAGAGCACTGGTGGGGAGGCAGCGCCTGTCAAGTGTCGCAGACAACTTTTATGGAAAATCCTTTCTTTGGGGCTTTTCCTCCTGAGAAGCTGGGAGGCCTCAGGAACTAAATGCAAACAATGGTTATCTGCTGCTGTGGGATGCAACAGGTGCATCTGGGATTGGTCTCATGTGGTTGTTTCTAATTAATGGCCAATCACAGTCAGCTGGCTCGGACTGTCTCAGTCAGTCACAAACCTTTATCATTCTTTTTCTATTCTTATCCAGACTTCTGATGAAACCTTTTCTTCTATTCTTTTAGTATAGTTTTAATGTAATATATATCATAAAATAATCAATCAGCCTTCTGAAACATGGAGTCAGATCCTCATCTCTCCCCTCATCCTGGGACCCCTGTGAACACGGTCACAGTCAAGGCAGGATCTGAGCTCCAGGGGAAATCCAGCATCACCTCTGGGCACTCATAAAGAGCCCACAGCACACCCAATAAAACATAAAACCAGGGGATTATTGGGAAATTAAAGAAATTAAGGAAAAATCTATCACTCACCTGAGCTTAACAACGTTGATAGGAGCAGCCTGATGCGGTCAATGTGGAGAGCACGGTCGGTGCTGAGGAGGTGGCAGGGGCTCTATGGGGACACTGGGGACAGCAGGCCTGGTGCTGCAGGGACAGGGCCACGGGCACCACGGCATTTTAAACATTTTCCTGGGAAAAAAGCAAACCTGGTGTCAGCCATGCCTCAACAATCACGGGCAACCCCAGGAGAATTATCCTGAGCTGACCCTCAGTTCCTGGGCTGGTCTGAGCCCCAAGGACTGCTCTGAGCCCCAAGGACTGCTCTGATCCACTCCCCAGATTCAGAGGTGGCCAATGTGACCTTAAACCTGGCACAGGAGCAGTCCTGGCGTTCCCAGCCTCTCCCAAGCTGCCCCACAGCTGCAGGTGAGAGATGCTGGATGTTCTGAAGGTTATTTTTGTGTTTTTACAGCCGGTGTGAAGCTGGACATTTTCAGAATTACACCAGCAAGGGCTAAGGCTGCTCCTCTCTCCAACAGCCATCCCTGGGAACACTTTCTGCTCCCCATCCTGCCCAGCCCTTTTCTTGCCTCTTTATTTCTTGCCAGCTCCTCTAAAAAGAATACAATCTCTATGAGCAGATAAATATTAATTTCCCAATTACACACACACTGTGGGGCCTCAAGCAGCCATCAACAAAGAGTGCGTTAAAGCTCTACACTACAAAAATATAAGAACTTTATGACTCCCTCTCCATTAACAGGCTAACCTATATCCAAATAGGAGAATTAATGCTAGAATCCTCCCTCTACAATGCAAGCTTACATCCGTACATTATTAACAAATCACCAACATATGACAAATCAAACAAGCACAGTATTAAATATTTTGTTAACCCAACAGAGGAGCACCCATTGCTTTGGCCAGCAAGATTTCCTGACACACGGGTGAGTGCCCAGCACAATAAATATTGTAACATCAATGCATTCATACTCTATTCCCTCCACTGGTCCATTCTGAAATTATGCTGCTCCCTCAGAGTCCCTCCTTGCTCCTTTATTTAGATTTTTAATCCATGGGTTGCCATCTCCTTGCAGGTGTCCAAATTCTGCAATTCAGTAAATTACATTTTTCATTCCCTAAATTCAAGTGAGCATTAAAATCCACCTGGGTACATTAGTGCTTCACTTAAAAATTTTAAAAATATAGTTAAATAATTGCCCAAATTATTTTATTAAATGATTGTTGATTTTATCAGGTAAGTAATTTCCTTAAATCTATTGGAACTTATTTGACACTGCTGTAGGGCCGGAGGAAAAAACTTGAATCTTGAAATATACCACTGCATGGTATATTGTTGATGATTTGTAGTATAATGGAGTCCTAGGACAACTACAACTACAACACATACTGTTCTTCTGTTCCTCTGCTCTTCCTCACCTTAGGAGCCTAGGGAAGCAGACACAGGCCCTGCTTGGCACTGCTGGGGCACAGAAAGGAGCCCACCTGGGCAGGCTCTGTGTGTGAACCTGCAGCTTGCGCTCTGACACCTGAATTATTCAGAGTGTTTAAATGGCAGGGGAGGGTGGTTGGAAATGGGGTTAATCAGGATTTTGGGGCTCAGTTCCTCCCAAATGAGCCTCTGGAAGGGAGGAGAGGGGCAGGCAAAGCAGGAGCTCTGCTCTGTTCCAGCCTTCCCTGCCCCTCCTCTGGGAGCCACCCAGAACACAACAGAAAACATCAGGAGATCACACAAGGGCGAACGATCAGCCAAAACACGCCTCGGAGATGATTAAAGTCAAATTTAACTCTGTCACATTTTGTTATGTAACATCTTCCCACTGTCCTTAGGAGCAATTTTTTGTATCCCATCACCTACAAAAAACACCTGACTTGCTGTAATTCAAATTCCTAGCTTTCAGATAGTTTTCTGTTCCTTTGTTTCAGGCAAATCTCTGGATGGGGCTGGAAGGGGAAGAGGCTGGGCTCTGCAGGATTTCCAATATACCAACCTTGTATGAGGATCTGCAAGCAACAAAAGTCTAAGTAGAATAATAGTTTGTCACGAAGTAGAAAAATAGATTTTTTGGGGTTTTTAGAATGGGGGTTCAGGGGGCAAGATGGAAGGATCTGGGTGTGTCCAGCCTTACTCCTTCTTGGCCTCCATCTCCTGCTGTGATGGCGGCACTTTGGGATTGGTTTAGAGCAGAAGCTCAGTGTCTAACACAGGTGATGGGTATTGGGCAGTAATTGTAAATATTGCACACGCAGTTTTTAGTATAAACAGATAACACCACCCTGGGGCAGGCAGAGTGCCTCTGTCTGTGCTGCTGAGCAGAGCTGGGCTGGGCAGGAGAAAGAATTTTATAGATAAGGAGCAATGAACAACCTTGAGAGCGAGAGCTGAAGAGCTCTGACTCCTTCTTGGAGCGCCAGGCTGGGAAAAGAGAATTTCTGACACATCTGGGGTCACTGTGAGCAGCAAAGCCCTGAGAGGCACCAGGAGCTTTGAGGAGCAGGGCTGTGCAATCCCAGGGCACAGCTGGCACAGCTGGCACAGGTGAGCCCGCACAGCACAGAGCCCAGGGCCAGCAGAATGCCCGGGCTGGCAGAGCCCAGCGTGTCCCTGCCCTCCCTGGGACGCTGTTTACAGCAGCCATGGCAACTCCCAAGGCCATTAGCTGCAGTCACAGCAGCTCCAGCACCTGACTGAAGGCTGGGATGTGTGATATTTAGTCTGACCTATAAAAATATCTCTGGAGCAACCTGCGCGCAGAAGTGTCACATCAAATGTTTGTCATACACGGGATGTGACACCGGGCACCTGACGGAGCCTCGCCGCAGCTCGGGGGGATCTGCCCCTCTAAAAGGCTCCTGATATTCCTCGCAGGCACTGCAGAACCCAGCTGCTGGTGTGGCCAGGCAGCCTGTGACAAACAGGTGCCCTCTGATGCTCGCTCCCAGCCCAATAACCCCAGTTACCATTTCCAGTTTGATTAAAGTCGTGTGTTATTGCTGTGCTGGCCCAGGACTGCCCTAAATGCCACCAAGGATGGCCCAGTGCCACCCTGGGAGGCTGAGCTGTGGGATGGGTCACTCTGGGAGCTGTGGGCAGCTCTGCAATGCCCGGGGGGCTGGGGAGGCACCAGCACCCCCTGAGCCCCCGGAGCAGCTGCTGCTCCTGCAGGTGAGCCCCCAACACCTGAGCATACACCTGGTGTTCTTTTCCAGTTCTCCATCAGGAATACATGTTTTTTAATCTAGAGGAGATCATTTCATCTATTGTCTCCATCTTTTTAAATGTGCCCCAACAACTCCTGGAAAGCGTTGTAATTTCTCCCAATACAACTGTTTTCATGCAAGAACATCCCATTCATGTACTGCTTGGCATTCAGCAATGTTGGTGGAAATCAAGCTCTGCTGCTCTCCTCCTTCCATTGCCTTGGTGTTTCTTTAAAAAATCCAGTTTGGGTGATCAATAATTACAGGAAGGGTGTTTGAGGCTGTTCTGTCTGTTACTGGGAAATGGGGCCTCACAAAGGGCACTCAATCCAAAATTCAGTAAGATTTATCTGCTGGGATAAATAAAAACATCTCTCTGTGCTTCTGTATGGAATCTAAAATATGATACACGTACAAATTTCAACAAATTATTCATAAAGGAAAAAAAAGGAAAAAGAACCCCAAAAAACCCCAAACCAAACAAAAAAAAACAAACAAACAAACAAAAAAAAAAAAAAAAAAAAAAAAAAAAAAAAAAAAAACCAAGGGGAAAAACCAGGGGGAAAACCCCCAAGCAAACAATTAAACAACAACAACAAACATACAAGAAAAATAAAAAATAAAGTTTTGGATGCTGAAGAAAACCAGTCTGAGATTTCATCTGAATCTCAGACATTTCACTCAGCTCTCCTGGAAAATCCTGCCTCTGTCAAGCATTTCACCTCTGCAGCATCTGACCTTTCTTTGGAGTATGTAGATTTTAGAATTAATTCATATTCATCCTCCACGTGGTTTTGTGGGGCTTCTCTCTCGAAAGTGGGATATTTATTGTCACAACAACGTTACAGGGCATTAATTAATGTGGTACTTTTAGAATTGGAGCTTGGGGACTGGAACAGAAAGTACCAGCAGAGTGTGAAATCCTGCCCTGGGCACTCCTTGATAGGGGAACAACTCACAGAATGTTTATTCATTAACTTGCAGCCTCCTCAGGAGCCACCACGGGCCACACAAAGACTGAGCTGGAGCTGTTACTCCCAGAAATATGGCTTTAAGCAAGAATTTGCTTGATTTTCACCAACATTTCTGAATGCCAAGCAGTACATGAATAAGATGTTCTTGCATAAAAGCAGTTGTATCAGGAGAAATTACAATGGTTTCCCAGAGTCGTTGGGGCCCATTTAAAAAAATCAAGACAATAGATTAAATTATCTCCTCTAGGTTAAAAAAAAATATTCCTGATGTAGAACTGGAAAAGAGAGGGAGAACACCAGGTGTACTCCTGTGGTGCCTGTCAGAAATCCCTCCTTGTTCAGGAATTTTCCACCTTTACAGCAGCATCACTCACTGACCCTAAATCCACCCTCGTGGCACCCAAAGCACCTCTCCGAGGGATGGGGAAAGCTCTCAGCCAAAGAAGTTTGGAGTTCTTAAAATCCACAAATTCTTCTTAAGATAGAGCCTAAATCTAAAAGCATTTAAAACACAGAATGGCTTAAGAAAGGCAAATTGGTGTTAATGTAGCATTTCCACCCAAATCCAGTTTGAGATTATCAAAGTATGATCAGCTCCAGTAATACCAATAAAGTTTAATTCATTTACTTATAAGCTAAATATACTCTGTGTTTTGATAATATCAGGAATGTTTTACCATTTCCTCATATTTAATTGTGCTTCAAATCTGTCTCCTAAACACAGAAATTATTATTTTCAGTTTATTTGAAAAGCAGGGGTTGTGTGCCTGGACAGGTCGGGCAGCCAGGTCAGGTGAAATAACCCAGATATTATCAAAGTTGTGGTTCACAGGTGTTCAGGAATTAAAATGGGAAATTGCAGGAATGACTCCCAGCCTGGAGATGCCATTCCCTTATTTAATGTCTATTTTTAAATGTGGATGAGATTTTCTCTGTAAAAAAATAATGAACTTTACAAAATGTCACTTTTACTAACAGAAATTATGGCTCGAATACCTGAATGTGAATATTAAATATTTTTAAAAAAGAGAGAAAAGAAAATTTCATTTAAATAATGCTGAGGTTGTGACACAAGCTGACAAAAGCAGGGAAATGCAGATCACAGCTGACACTGCCCTTAATTCACACAACTTTGGGCAAGGTCAGGGGGCCAAAAGTGCAACTCCAGTCTGGGTATCAAGTTTGGAGACTTTGATTTCTTTAATTTTGAATTTGCATCTTAACACATTTCAAAGATTATTTGAATATCCTTATTTAAGATAAAATGGTGGATGGACTGTGAGAGCTGCAGAGGGGCTGGGGACAAGGGCTGGAGGGACAGGACCAGGGAATGGCTCCCAGTGCCAGAGGGCAGGGATGGATGGGACATTGGGAACTGGGAATTCCTGGCTGGGCTGGGATTCCTGGGACAGTGGGAGGTGTTTGGGTGGAAACCTCTCAAGTTTAGAGGGAAACCTCAGACTGGGATGGAAACCTCAGACTGGGAGGGAAACCTCTTGGGTTTGGAATGGAAAACTCTCCGATAGGGATGGAAACCTTTTGGGTTTGGGGGAAAACCTCTCAGAATGGGGATGGAAACCTCTCAGAATAGGGATGGAAACCTCTCAGAATGGGGATGGAAACCTCTCAGAATGGGGATGGAAACCTCTCAAACTGGGGATGGAAAGCTCTCAGAAAGGGGATGGAAAGCTCTCAGAATGGGGATAGAAACGTCTCAGATTGGGGATGGGAACCTCTCAGATTGGGGATGGAAACCTCTCAGATTGGGGATGGAAACCTCTCAGAATGGGGATGGAAACCTCTCAGATTGGGGATGGAAACCTCTCAGAATAGGGAAGGAAACCTCTCAGAATAGGGAAGGAAACCTCTCAGAATAGGGAAGGAAACCTCTCAGAATGGGGAAGGAAACCTCTCAGAACGGGGATGGAAACCTCTCAGAATGGGGAAGGAAACCTCTCAGAAGGGGGATGGAAACCTCTCAGAAGGGGGATGGAAACCTCTCAGGTGCTCCTCAGGCAGGGGCAGGCTACCTGCACATGGCAGGTTCTCATCACTCCCTGCTGCAGGGACAGATCAATGCATTGGTGATCACCTCTGCAGGTCACTTCCTAATGCAGCGATCAATCAAATTTCCTTCCATTCTTTCAAAATTAAGCAGAAAGAAAAAGAGATTTTAGTTTTCTTTTCTTAGCTTATTTTTAACAGAGGCACTACAGAATTATGATGGTGTCCTTTTGGTAAACCAAAATGTCAGACACATATTATTCTTTTAAACATCTCCTGGCCTTTCTCTGAAAGGTTAAGGTGGTTTAAATAAATTTAGTCAAAGTAAATGACAGCTGAGGAAGAGTATTAGAAAACTATACTTATCAACAACCTCTTTTCCTTAAATTTAAACAAGTCATTTACCAAGCTGCAGTTTAAGGAGATCATGACAATAAATGCTGTTCCACAGGAAGATGAAAACAACTTTAAATGGTGAAGAAATGTTGGGTGGGAGAAATTACGCACAAGATAGTGAATGTTAATGCATGGTCTGAAAGTAGCAAACCATGGTTTTTAAAATAATGGGGCAGCAGCCTGGGCTTTCACCTGAGCCCTTAAGTGGGAGTTGTTCTTTTCCTGTTTTTACATCCCACTGATGACAGGAACTGAGATGGAAAAGCGTGGATCCAGACCTCACTGCAAGAGAGTCCCTCACACTGCCTCAGTGTTGGGCAGATATTACAGGAGTGCTGCTTAAAGCAGTGGATTTTAAATGTATTTATAGATTATGCAACTTAATTTTATTAAATGCAACTTTAAAAGTGATTCTGACACCCATGAGGATTTCAGATGCACGTCTGCAAAAATAGTCCAAGTGGGAAAGAAACCAACCCAAACCTACCAGCCAAATCAGTGGCTCTTCAAGATAACTCAGCAAGAGATCATTTGCTAATTAACATAGATAATTGGGATCTTGAACTCATCACCCAAATCAAATGGTGATTAAAATACAGTGAATTTCAGAATCCCAGAATGGTTTGGGTTGGGTGAGACCTCAGAGCCCATCCGATTCCACCCCTGCATCTCCCACCATCCCAGGGTGCTCCAAGACCTGTCCAGCCTGGCCTGGAGCACTTCCAGGGTGTAAATAATGCACTGAGATAATTTTTCACACATCAATAATGAGTTTTTCCCATTCCCATCTGCTGAGGAACTAGGAGCAGTGAGCAGACACCTCTGAGGAGCAGAGGCAAGGCCTGTTCCTGTCACCTTGGCCATCTCCTTCTTCACCCTGAGAGCTAACACGGGTCACCCCACTCCAGCAAGTTCCCACTTTCCTGCAAGAAATCCCAATGCCAATCCCAGTGCATGGCCCTGAACCTACTGCCCACACAGACAAAGGGGACATGGGTCATTTACTGGGCCCCAGTTCAGGCACATCCTCACAGCTGGTTGCACCAGGACCTCTGGCAAATCCAGGAGGAAGAGGAGCCGCCTTACACCATCCTTTTTCTGGGCCCTTTACTCCACACATAACACAGGCAGGACCAAGAGAAAAAAACCCTTGTGAAGACAAAAATACACATTTTAGCATTTGTGTTTGCTGATCTACATCCAAGCAAAAACCTCCTGTCCAAAGACTTACGTTATTATTATTTTTACTTACTTTATTACTATTTTAATTACCACATAATTACAACCCCCACTAAAGCATTTCCCTTCAAACTTATCAGGAAAGGAACAAAACTGAACTTTCTGCAGCTCCACCAAAGCACAGCTCCAATGGAACCAGCGGCAGAAATTTCAATTTCACTTGTTGGTAGGAAGGGCAGAACCCCCTGTCCACGGGCCCAGCACAGAGGGCTTGCAGCCTGGTGCAGAGTTTCCATAGAAATGCATTGATTAGAGCCTAATTCCCGTTAATGTTGTGTCCCTGCAGCACGCTCTGCTTGCTCACGCCGCCGAGCACCTTCCCTCCGCTTTTGTTCGGCTCAGTAGGTTTCCTAACTGCTGGGTTTTATTGAGTTAAATCAAGCTGTCACTTCATCTGCCTGAAGGATGACTCAAATACAACACATAATAATAAAAGAAAAGTAGGATAAAATAATCTTGTCAAGCCAGAAAAACTGATTGCTTGAAGTTGTAGCCTTCAATCAATACACTAATTCCACAATTTATACCTCTTTCAATTGGAGAGGAAAGAAACCCTGATATGGTATTTCTTGGCTCACTGACCAACTTTGACCTTCTATCTATGTGAATGTGGGATTAGCAAGTGCTGCTGCTTAGTGAAATCACCTATGAAAACAGGGAAGCAAATCAGAGCCATTTGAGGCTCAAAGTAACTTTATTAATTCCAGCAGGGCCAGGGGTGTTTATTGCTCAGGAGCTCTGGGCTCGCGGCAGAGGCCACGGGGCTGCTGGCTTGGGGTTTGGTGTGCGAGAGGAGGGGGAGCAAAGCTCTGGGACTGAGGCAGAGCCACCAGCAGGGTGTGCCCCCAATGTCACCTGTCCCAGAGAAATCCCAGGAAAAGCAGGCTGGGACTGCTGGCTTGGGGTTTGGTGTGCCAGAGGAGGGGGAGCAAAGCTCTGGGACTGAGGCAGTGCCACCAGCAGGGTGTGCCCCCAATGTCACCTGTCCCAATGTCACCTATCCCAAGGCAATCCCAGCAAAAGCAGGCTGTGGCTGTTGGCGCTGCTCACAGTGCCCTGCCCAGAGTCAGGTGGACAAAGACAGCTCATCCAGGCAGCTTTAGAAACCAATTTCTCAAGAAATAACAACCCACTTCATAATTTACTATCTTTTTCAGTGGCCAGCCATCACAACCCCTCTTTTGTTTACAAATTGCCGTTCATCTGCATAGCTTTATAAAAGAACAATCGAACTGTTTGCTTAAAAATTTGGGATGCTCTTTGGCTGTCAGGTGCCTGCTCTGCTTTCAGGATTCCTCCCCTGCGGGCACAGTCCAGGAAATAGAAATTCTTTGTTTAGTGAAGCTTTTGTACTTCACCCTGCCACCTGCTCAGCTCAGGTTGTGGCAGGCTATCAAACAGGGCTGGAGCAGGAGCCTCCCTGCCCTGTGTCTCCACAAGGAAAAGGCAAACCCGTGCAGGCTGGCAGATCAGCTGTGGTGGGGAACAGCCAGCCCACACTGCTTCAAATAATAAAGGTAGTTAAGGCAGTGCAAGAGGGTACAGCTTTCCTTTGCTTGGGAAAAGGTGGTGTGTAATTAACACCAAATTTTCCCACTTTCCAGGGATATTCCTTGTGCCTGTTTTCAGTGATTGCAGCAATACCTGATGGCCTGAGAACCAGCAGCTGAAATAAAGGCATGCCCAACCTGGGACTGCCCAGATCTCAAACCTGCATCACAAGTGGCAGCTCAGGGCAAAGCTCCCACATTCCAGGAGCTGCTTCCTACCCTTCTGTCCTTGCTTTGTCCCATGGTGGGGTCAGAAGCAGTGCCTTTGACACCTGCAGCATCCCTGGCAGATCTCTGCAGCCACGGGGGCAAGCAGCACAATGCAGCTTCCCTGCTCCTTCTAGCAAGACACCACTTTGATTAACCTTTCCTTTACTCACAGTTTACTTTGCTCAGGGTTGAACACGCTGCTGGAGATGTTCTTTTATTTTTTTCCAGGCAGTGGATGGTATTTCCCCAGGCACCAGCCCAAGCAGCAGAAACACCTCCATGGAATACCAAGCAAGCACCAGAACACAACCCTGGTGTAGCTGCACTCCCCAGCAGCTGGCACCAGGCCCCTGCCCTGCTCCAGGTTAACTCAGAGCTGTTCTCAGCTCCCTCTGCACCCCAGCACAGGGCAGCCTCTCCCTTTAATAGGGGAGCAGAGTTAATGATGCAGCGTTAATGGAGAGAAATCAAGCACACCAGTGTCAGGTGGTCACCTCACCCTCCCAGCTCCTGACTCACAAACTCTGAATTATTCAAACCTGCTTCTGCTTTAACAGGCAGCAAAAAGAGAAAACACCAAGGGAAAATGAAGGAAAATGCAAAAAAGAGGAAAAGTTTACTGGGCATCAAAATTCTCCCTTATTGATTTTAAGTAATAAATTAAAAAATGTTCCAGGTGAGATCTTAGTCTCCCCAGACACTTTTCACTCCCTAATTTGGATCTACTCCATCAGAGGTACAAATGCCTGCAGGAAACAAGGCTTTGCACCAAAATACTCCCTGCTTTCCCTTCTGCTTCCCCTTCAAGGGAGCAGAATAAAAGGAGACATTTGCAGCAGAGGAGGCACAGCCCCTGAGCCCACTGATCACATTGTCCCTGGGTTTCTGCTGCGATGAGGGATGAAGATGCATCTCATGCTGATCCTTTGAAGCTCATGGAGATGAAGGTTAAGAGGCATTTGAAGCTGTTAGTTTGTTTGTGGCCAGGCAGGGAGGTGCTCGGTGCCCTCAATCCTGCAGGCTGAGGGATGTCACCGGGACTCACCTCCTGACATTCAGTCCCATGGCAGGAGCAAAGATTAGAGCCAGGGTCAGCCGTGCCAGCCCAATTTCACTCCAAGTTTTATTGCCGACACCATTGTTCATCCGATTGTTCCCAAACACTTTCTTTTAACAGAAATGCCGGGATTCAGCCTTATTTCCAGCCATCGATTACAGGGCTGTCAGCTGAGCAAATACAGGGCTGGAAATTGCAGTGTACTTGAGAAAGTAGGGGGAAAACCCATCAGAAATGAACCAAAATTGCTCGTGGAATAAGCAAATAAGGGAGATGGGCTCTGGGCTGAATAAACAGCCCTTGTGGTGTGTGCACAAAACAGAGGTGCCTGCCCAGCCCAGCTGCTGGGGGAGGCTCTGCTAAGGAGAAACAAGCAGCTGAACACTCCAGGATCCCCAGGAATCTTGTTACCTGAATACTCAGCTTCTGCTGCCCACAACTAAAAAGCAAATGCTGTTAATTTAATGTATACTAATGATCTAGACAGTGGGGGTTTGGCTGTTTTGAAAAAGTGCCCATCCATGGCTCAGCTGTCCACCTCCATCGTCCCCATCACCCTTGAAACACTGAGGTGTCAGCTCCAAACCAGCTTCTGGCTCCCCAGTGCAGCCCAGGAACACCTCAAACAGCTCCACAGCTCTCAGGAAACAAAACACAGCGAGCAGCAGCGACCACACAAAATTAGGAGTGATGAGTAAACGCCTTAAATGGGCACAAAATAATTCTGTTCCAGGCCTGTGCTCCAGTAATTTCACACTGATGCCTCCATGCCCACACTGCTCTTGGCAGAGCCACTGGCACTGCCCAGCCCCTCCTCACCTGCCAGCCTGGCTCACCTGAGCTCCAGCTGATGCCTTCCCTCTCCCAGTTAAATGCTGCTCTCTCTTTTGGTGCTGGCACTCGGAATTTAAAGAGAAAGAGAGAGAGTGACAGGGACTATATACAGCAGGGCAAATATTTGTTGTATAAGATAAACAGACAATTATCTAAAATGTAATCTTAATATGACTTATTAAAATAGATTACATTTTAATGTGCACTGCAATTTGCACATCATCCAGCACAGGCTGGGTGTGCAGCTTCCCCCTGCCTCTCCCCTGACAAGCTGCAGTGCTGCAGATACAGGGCAGTGCAAAGCCCGCCGCTATCTCCCTCTAAATGGCTCCATTCCGTGTTGATAGGCAGATACAGCCCTCACCTTTATCCCAGCTTGTTTCTGACCCACTGAGTTCGTGTTAATCACCCCTGTGGGCACCAATAATTTCCCCATATGTGGAATTTGATAAGTTAGAGCACCCACTTCATTTCAAGAAGATTCCAGCTGGCTATCCAGTTATCGCTATGGACAGCTTCAAGCACTTCCATGCTGCTCCTTGTATGCTGAGCTTTATCAAGTGCTTTGCACTTTTTGTCTTTTATCTCTTAATTGAGACCTGACTGCAAGAAATGCCTATCTCTTAAAGTGTGGTGCATTAAGTATTAACTTGAACTGCTTTGGCTACTTGAGGTACAGAAAAACCTTAAGAAGCAGGGAAAAGGGTGAAAAAAATCTCCCCAAATCTCTATTTAGAAAAACTGTGTAAATGCTACAGTGTAATAAAAAAAATAAATCGTTTTCTTCCTTCTCTGCCTCTTCCCACAAGTAAAAGGAAAAATAGAAAAGGAAAGTGTGTATTACAGACAGAAATCAACTCCATCTACTTGTTTGCTTAACTGGAAATGCATTGAAATGCATTAAAATGCAAAGGGCCTGGAAAAGGAAACGTTAGGAAATGAATGTGTATGAATAAGGAATTATTTCACAATTAAAGGTGGTAAAGAATTCTTTTCTCACCGAATGATCTGTTCAGTCCATTTAGTTGTCAACAGCAGCAGCTGAATCTCCTCATGGAGGAGCCGGGCGGGTGTGGGGTTGCCACAGACACACTTTGATGGGAAATATCTGTATTTTTTTGAAGCATCCCTCCCAGAGTGACTCTGAGGGAAGAGTGTGGAGTCTGGCAGAGCCAAGACAGCGTGGAAGATTCAGGTTCTCTCTTGCTGCTCCACTCTGCACTTAGTCCTTCCCCACAGACGCGCTTCGCATTCAGCAACAGCCCCAAGAGCAGAAGTGTTCCACTCCCTGTTGGTGTCTGGAACACAAAACCTGATTTGGGTTTGTGTTTTTCACCATTTTCTTGGCAAGGAACCTCCCAAAAAGCTGCTCTCAAAGTACCTGAAGGAGCTTAGATGTCCCTGGCAGGAGGGGGTAGCAGGTGGGGACCAGTCTCTTCTCCCAGGGAACAAGGGGCAGGGCGAGAGGAAATGGCTCAAGCTGTGCCAAGGGAGGCCCAGGTTGGACACCAGGGGAGATCCCATCCCTGGAGGAGGGGTTAAGCACTGCCCAGGCTGCCCTGGGCCCTACTGGAGCAACCATCCCTGGAAATGCTGGGAAAACAAGTGGACAGGGTGTTTGTTTCCCAGAGTGGGTTGGTGGGCACGGGGGGATTCAGCTGAAGGTTGGGCTTGGAAGTCTCCTGCAGCCTCAGTGATTCTGTGACTCTCCAAACTGAACATCAAAGCTCAGAATATGTTTGAAGACGTTGGCACAAATCTCCTGGGGCAGCAGTTTTATCCTCGGTAAAATGGGGTGAAAACATTCCAACATCAGCTTAAAACCTCTGGACCAGCACTGTCCCAAACTGTGGTGCCCTGGCAAAAAGCCTGAGATCCACAAATTCCTCATGAGTGATCACTTCCTTTCTAAAGCAAAACTACGCAAGGCATGAAGTGCTGCTTCTAGCCCAAACCCAGTTTCTCAGGAGGATCTTTGTGCCAATGAATGTGCAGCATGGAAAAGCAGAGGGAAAGCAGGACTTGCCCTTCCCAGGAGCCCTCTGCCTCCTGGAGCCCTGCCCTCCCCATTACAGCTGTTACTCACACCTTCTCCTGCACTGGATGAGGAGCACTGCTATTTCCATGAGCATGAACGAGAAATAAATAATAATAAATTGACTTTTCAAAGGCTCTTTGCCCATTCAAAGAGCTCAGGTGAGTCCAGGTCTCACCCTGACCTAAATGCATCCCCACTCCTGCAGCTGCAGGTGTATTCTGCCACTGCTTTATAAAGATTCCAGTTTGCTGCCCCAAAAAAGCCCCAGGCAAGGCAGACAAGGCCAGGAGTGTGTGGGGCAGCTTAGGAGAAGGAAATATTGATAAGCCAAAAGGCATTTTTCCTTTCAAAGACAAGGGCAGCAGCAATAATCCCACACTGAAGGAGAGTATTCCTCACCTTCCTCTCTGGGGGATGTTACTGAAATCAGAAAAGTAAAGCAAAGGCCCTGAAAATGAAGGTAAAATGACACATAACAGCACTTCAAAAGGGTTAGATGAAGGCACCTGTGGTTCCTGAGGGGCAGAAGGGCCACTCACAGAGTGGGAAATAAAGACAGGAGGATATTTTGGCCAGTCAGGAGTAAAAGCAGAACAGAACCAAAGCACCAAAGAGGTACAGGGTACAAAAGGGAATTAAAGGGAATCATAAAGGGAATTTTTTTACATGGCTAACACTGAATAACTGAACTCAAATTCCCCATGCAACAGAAATAGAAGGCATCAGAGAAGATACAATTCACCTGTAAGAAGTCAAACCCTTTGCCATGGCATCAGATATTTAACAGCATCCCCAGATATCAGGCGGCTTTTACTAATTACAAAATCCCACTTCTATCAGAGGCCTACAACAAAGGAAAAACTGTGAAGAACCAGGATCTGTTATTCTTTTCTTGCCAGTTCACAACCTCCTTGGGTTAGTTTTGGGGAGACTGTAAACTCAATGCATGAAGGGAGTTTGCTGACACAAACTTGTACAAATCTCTTCAGTGAGTGAATCCCTGGCACACACTTGGACAAATCCGCTCAGTGAATCACTGGCACACTCCTGTACAAATCCCCTCAGTGAATCCCTGGCACACACTTGTACAAATCCCTGCAGGATCTGTACCACTCACAGGTAGTGGGACCATACACACCCTTCTCCAGCACTGGATGTGGAGCTATTTCTCAGAACTTTCAGTGTTATTTCTCTGAACACTGACAAGAAGTAACAGACCAAAGGGCCATATTTTAAGAACCAAGCTGATAGCTAAGCCTACGCAAAACGTAAATCCTGCAATCAGATAAATGCCCCCAGCACACAGAAAGACAGGAGCACCTCCAATTTCAGGGATTTCATCCCCCCCCACTGCTGAGCTCCCTTAGAAGGCTGGGCTCAGCCCTCCACCCCCACAGCAATGTCTCTGCATTTGGCACATTTCCCACAGCCCCCAGGCTCTGTATTCCCCAAGCCCCCCGAGCCGTTTGGCTGCGGAGACGCCTGTGTTATTGTCAGATTCAAGAGTTAAATATTCCAGGAGGAATTTGTTCCTGCACGGTGATACATAATGCCTGAAAACCCCCTGCACCAATATTGCTCTCAAATTGGCAGCAAGTGAACAAGGGACATGAAGGATGCTTCAGCACAGTAACCTATCCTTCCTTCTCTCCTGGGAGCCACTTGGCCAGCTTTCATCCTCATAATTATAATAAATTTGACATTTCATAGATAATATTGATTTCTGTATTTTAGCATTTCACCATAGGTGACAGTCTAGCGTCAAGAATGAAATTTCTATTGATCTCCAGCGCATTAATCTCTCATGTGTATGTGATCATTTTTATAAGACCTTTTACTGCACATAAATCAATATTTCATATTTCCAGCTATGCCAGAGGAGATGTCATATTTGTAAACTGTGAGTTGACACCTGCAATTCCTTCCTGTTCAGCTTCAACTGTTCAGTAACAGTCGATTCAGGGTTGGGAAAGGATCAAGCTCCAGAAACAAGTGAGATGAAAAAGAAGGATGTAGAATACAGTAATTAGCTTAATGAACAAAGCAGCGGAGTAAGTGAAATAAAGCTGTGTTTCTTCTGCTTACACTTGCCTCATGAATACAAACATCTTTAGGGAGGTTTGCTAAGCGACTGATAACGCATTTTAATATGTTTAGAGCACATTATAGTATAAATGTATTAGGGAAATAGAAGCTGTTAGGAAATCAGGCAAACTCCTAAATTACTGCCTTGCTTGATACACCCTTATATCCATCTGAAATTATCCCTTTCACTCACAGCATTACCAGCTATTCTGACTTGGAGATGGTACAAGAACTATTTAGTCACCATTTAAACTCTATAATTTAGCGAACAATAATTAGAGTAATAAAATTCTCCTCTTTGAGCTGAAATATGAACTTCCCACAAACAGCAAATGGTACCAGAAGAGAAACAGTAATTCACACTGAGACCTGGTTCTCCTCTGTGTAGAGGTTTAAGTGAATCAGTTCAAAATCACATGCATAAAACATCTTTAGATAATATAGAATCCATAAATAAATAAAACTGTCCAGCTGCTTTGGGATTTGCTAAATTAGTTAAATGAGCAATTACAGTGTGATGTCCAGCAGCCCCAAACCCCCTTCCAGCATTCAGAGCTTTAAATTATTTGCTGTGTTAACAGTGACCTCCTGTACTTTGGACAGTTGAACAGTTTGGGGTAGCAGTGGATAATCTGTGATTTAACAAACAGAGTCACTTAAAGCTATATCCATAATCCATATACAGACACAGATCCTGATACCAGCGCCATGCCAGTTCAGGCCTGGGTGTGTGAATAAAATCAGAAGTGTGAGCTGTCCCAGCTGGCCTGGAACAGCCCTTTCCTCAGCCACTGAGGAGTTCCAGGGCATTTCCAGGGAATGCAGTCAGGACTCAGCCCGCTGTTCCCCTCTGCACAAGCAGAACCACCACAAATGTTTTCAGAGCCACAACTCTGATGAGGGCCCACTGTAGGAAGCTCCTGAGCCCTCCTGCCCAGCTAAAGGCTGATTTTGAAGCTCCCATTCTACACCAATTTCCTGTAAGCACTATTGGCACACTATTATTTCAAATTACACGTCAGCTCACAGCACAGAAATGCCGCTCTTGCTGGGGCCTAGGGCCAATCCCTCCTGTCCGTCTCTGAGCACGTGCCCATGAAGTGTGTCGCCATGTGCCTGTGTTAGCACAGTGACAGACGCCCTGTCAAAGTCCCACTGCCTGCCCTGTGTGACGAGACCTCTGAGGTTCTGTCAGCTGCTGATGGAAGGAGCGGCATCAGAAAAGCGTCTGGGCAGAGCAGGCAGTGTTGGGGTGAGGGAGGCGTGGGGTGAGAGGTGTCCCCACACACAGTTGGCTCAGAGGAGCCTGGCGAGAGCCCTCCCTGCTGGCAGCCTCCATTTGTTTGGTAAGGATGAGTTCCAGGTGTCTGCATGCCCACGTGAGGCAGCAGTGCAGTGAGGCCCAGCAGTGCAGTGAGGCCCAGCAGTGTGGAGAGGCCCAGCAGTGTGGAGAGGCCCAGCAGTGTGGAGAGGCCCAGCAGTGCAGCAAGGCCCAGCAGTGCAGTGAGGTCAGGGCAGCACAGAGAGGCCCAGCAATGCAGTGAGGCCCAGCAGTGCAGCGAGGCCCAGCAATGCAGCAAGGCCCAGATTTATAGTTATGTTTTACCCCCTTGCATTGTTATCAAGGGACAGCTGGGGTTGGGACATTTGGGAGGGTTGCCTTGTCACTGTGGCAACTCCTGACCTGCAATCAGGATTTGAGGAAGTGATCTCCACCACTGGACAGCAAAGGAGTCAATGGACAGAACCTTGGGAGGGGCTAAAGGGTTAAAAGGTGAAACCTCCATTGTGTGGGGGAGCACATGGTGGGGAAAATCCTCCGCTCCCAGCGCCCCAACATTTTCTCTATTCAGTCTGCTGTTGTATTTTTGATAAGGTTTAATAAAGCTTTCTAAGTTTCTGAAAACTGAGTAGCTATTTCTTACAATAGGAAACACAGTTCAGCAGGAACCATTCC
This sequence comes from Zonotrichia albicollis, assembly GCF_047830755.1. Classification (NCBI taxonomy): domain Eukaryota; kingdom Metazoa; phylum Chordata; class Aves; order Passeriformes; family Passerellidae; genus Zonotrichia; species Zonotrichia albicollis. Next base: position 936,293 of record NC_133828.1, on the reverse strand, counting down.
ACACATGTGCTGTGCACAACCGAGAGAACAGACTGCCCAAAAAAACTGGGATTCCCCATCCCTGGCACTGTCCCAGGCCAGGTTGGACACCAGGGCTTGGAGCAGCCTGGGACAGTGGAAGGTGTCCCTGCCATGGCAGGGGTGGGGACAGATGGGGTTTAAGGTCCCTTCCAACCAGATCACTCCATGATTCCATGAAGAGCCATCCTCTCCATCCAGCAGCTGGTGCCTCCTGTTTATCTGGAGGTGGAACAGGAGCTCCCACCCAGCCAGATCTGCACATCTCAAACCTCAATCCACCCTCAGCACAGCTGCAATGGAATTAAGCGACCTCTCAAGTGTGAGAGCAAACGCTCGAACGCGGTTTCTTGGCCCTGTCCTTTGATATTCCACAGTAACTCAGTACCTACTCAAACCTTCCCTGCTGGGGAGTAATATTTACTCATTCTGGTGTTCTTAACAGTGCTGTCATAGACCAAGTACAACCTGCTGAAAAAAACCCATAATAAGTTTCACCTGAAAAATATTTATTTCTGTTCAGAACTGGTGTCATTTAATTGCACCCATGTGGGGTGGCAATCCCTTCTCCCAGAGAGCCCCACGAGAGTTTCACAGGAGCTCCTTGCAGAAACTGCTCTCAAAATGAGATTATCCCTGTGGTGTCAACACAGGCTGTTATTAACACATTAGGTGAGAAAAAACGTTTTGTGTTATTAAATTAGTGAGAACATAATTCACATTTGGTTGGACTTTGCCTCATCATTTATGAACAGTAAATACTCCAATACTCCCAGAGCTGAATTAACTCAGCATTCCTTAGCACGAGGCGCACAAGAACCCCTCTTTTGGCTCCTCATCACCAGAGTGACCAGATTTTGGACAAGGGACAGATTTCCAAGCAAAGTTTAGACTCACCACAAATAAATTCAGTGCTACATTATGATATTCCAAGCATCCCACACTGATCATTGGCTCTGTCAAGGTCCAATCCAACCCAAAACATTCTGGGATTCTGGGAGTCCTTTATTAACTTTTCCTCAATTTACTTTAGGTTGGTAGTGGGAGGTGTCCCTGCCCATGGCAGGGATGGAATGGGATGGGATTTGAGGTCCCTCCCAACACAAACCAGTCTGGTATTCCATGATTCTATAAAACTTTGGCACATCCTCTGCCATTTGGGCACAGCCCACAAACACCATGGCAAGCCCAAGACAAAGAATGGGACAGCAGTGTGGATCATCCCCTAGGGTTGGAGTCACCTTCCCCGGGCAGGGGTGTTCATAATGAAATCCCTTTGTGCCTGGTGCATCCCTTCATCCCCTGGGGATTTCCAACTGCTCCCAGCCCTTCTGGAGCTGAAACCTCACAGCCAGTGTTGCTCTGAGCACACTGGTGTCCATGGGGTCCCTTCCCAGCTGAGCTCTCCTTCTGAGCCCCATGCCCATGGAAACAGGGAGCAATGTCCCACAGAAAGGCTGAACCCAGGGAATACATGGAGGGTGAGCAGATTTCCTCACCTGAACAGGAACCCTGAAGGCACCAAGGTGCTGCTGGAACCTTCCCAGGGGAAAAAGCCTTCCCAGGAACAGACCTGTGGATTTAAAAATCAGTTTTGATGTGACCTAATGGCTTTTGCTGCTTTGAAAAGAACATGAAAGAGTGACAGCAATATTGAATTTTTAAAATCCTGCTCTGTCCACCTGCAGAGCTTTTCTGGCATTCTTTAATAAGGACTTTTACCATGTCATTATACATTTTAATTACACTGTTAAATGTCACAATCACACATGCTAATGACATCATTATACCTATTTACACCAATTATGTCATTTGATGCAATTACAGTAATTCTGCCAATACACACAAATCAATAAAAAGGTTTTGTTTGCATTTTTAAATGAGCAATCACAAAAGAATAAATCCACTTTCTAAGAAATGCAGGGCAAGGACTCAAATACTGAAACTAAAGGAGTGACATTTGAGGCCTGGTTCTTATTTCCACCACTATGAGCACTAAAAACTTCCATACCCAAAGATACACAATCCTAAACACACTTTAACCTATGTGTAAAGGAAGACCATAAATTCCAGGTCTTCCCCCAAAACAGAGGGCTCTCTTTTCCTGAAGCATTGCTGGCAGCCTACACGAGTATTCATCAGTCCAAGGCTGCTCTCTCCACTACAGGAAAAAAAGATACATTATTAAGAGATTTCATTTTTTCTTAGTATTTAACTTGATCAGTTTCTGTGTCTGGATGGTTTGAAATATGTTCTCCATTGGACAGATAAGTCTTGGGCAAATGACTGACCTTTTGAAATAATATTTATAATTTTAGAAATGTAAAACTTAACATTCTTTAGTAATCCAATATTAAAATACATTTAAGTTGATCTATTAAATGCTACGATTCAAACTTTTAAAAAAATGTGCAATAGAAAAACATTAACAACATGTGTGGTTTGGAAAAATTCATTTATACAGCAGTTTGCAATGTCATGATGTATTTTAAATAAAAGAGCTACAGACAAAGGTATTGATTTTAGAGACTTAACTAAATAAACAGTATGTAAATTCTGTCTTTTTCTATAAAATTGGATCAGGACGCACATATTACAGTGTCTTTTTTCTGAGGGAATGACAGCGATTGAATTTGGCAGACATTGGAATTTGGTTAAAGAGTTAAAGACCTTTGCTCTTTGGTTTGCAGCGCAGGCGAGCGCCGGGAAAGGACAGCGGCGTGGGGGCACGGCCAGGGCTGGGGGCAGCTGCCCACGGCAGGTGTCACTGCCACTGCCACCGGGGTCCCCAACAGCCCGGCCTGCCCTGATCGCTGCCCTGGCATCACCTCGGGGGTGACAACGGGGACAGGAGGGACCCAGAACACCTCCCGGCCCTTCCTGCTGTTCTGGGGGTGCCTGGCAGCGCTGCACCCAAAGGGGGGCCTGGACAGGCCCTGCTGGGCATCGTCCTGGGGAAAGTCCCTGTCACAGACATCTTTTATGGAAAATCCTTTCTTGAGGGTTTACCTCCTGAGAAGCTGGGAGGCCTCAGGAACAAAATGCAAACAATGGTTATCTGCTGCTGTGGGATGCAACAGGTGCATCTGGCATTGGTCTCATGTGGTTGTTTCTAATTAATGGCCAATCACAGTCAGCTGGCTTGGACAGAGAGCTGAGCCACAAACCTTTGTTATCATTCCTTCCTATTCTATTTTTAGCCAGCCTTCTGATGAAATCCTTTCTTCTATTCTTTTAGTATAGTTTTAATATAATATATATCATAAAATAATCAATCAGCCTTCTGAAACATGGAGTCAACATTCTCATATCTTCCCTCCTTCTGGGACTCCTGTGAACACCACCACAAGTCCCTACACAGAAAAGCCAACTTGGGGCTGCTCAATCTCCAAGCTGAGCTGCTCAGTCTCTTTTCCCAAGCCTCACATGGAGCAGCCCCTGGCACCCAGAGGGTCCTTCCCCTCCCCAGCCCCATCCAAAACCTGCAAATCAGCAGTGCTGACCATCATGTTTTTAAAAAAAAAAATTAAAAAAAAGGAAGATTTATTGATAACCTTTCTAACAAAGGGAAGATCATTCCCCAAGTTCCTTATTAATTTATGCTCCTCTATAATTATCACTTAGAGCAACCACTGGAGCACTAATAAATATATAATGAAAGCAAAAACATAGCACGCTGTGGTGCTTAATCTGAGATTACATATTTATAACAACAAAATATGCCATTCAAGCGTGGTTCAGGGCTTTCCATCGCAGCCCACCCCCTCTGAGGGCCGGTTTTCTTCCCCCCTTCTTTGTTATGTCATTCTGCAGACAGATCCCAGGCTGTTCCCTGTCACCCACCGGAGCAAGCGGCTCAACAGCAAGCACAGTTGGACAGCCCTTAATTAGTGCTGCTCGGGATAGTCAGGATGAGAGCTGTGTCAGCATCTCACTCAGATGCCATCTGGGGGTGCCCTGGGTGCTGCCCAGGCAGGGCAGGGTGGGCTGGGCACCAGGGGCTCAGCACCAGCCCCAGCCCTGGCAGTTTCCCCAGAGCCAGAGGGAAACTGGAAAAGCAGCACCAGGTCTCTCATTCCCACCCACAGGAACAAGAGTTGAGGGACTGGCACTGCGAGGAAAACCAGAAATTATGTACTTTGTGTGAAGTGGCCTCGAATTATTCTATCCCATTACACAAAGTATTTATTTCTTTAAGCTTGAAGCATGCAGGGTCATCGGCTCTGCCTAAACGGTGCCAGGGAGGTAAGAACAAACAGGCAAATATCAAAGTCGCTCTTCAGATCCTTAAAAACTCAGCATGGAAATCCAAATGCTGTTATTCAGATATTTGAATATAAAATCCTGATTTCTTATTCAAAAAGAACCAGGAGAGATGTTAAAACTTAGCATTTTTATGGGGATTAACAACAGACTGTTCCACAGGATATAGCCCATTCTTCAGAAAAGCAGCAGAACTGGACCCCCCTTGCATTGCCTGGCACCTGGAGATGTGCCCAAGGAAACCATGTGGAGGCATCCCAAATTTCACAGTTGGATTTTTACCATCTGAACCACTTGCCTTTCACTTTAAATCAGGCGGGAATGTCAGCTGGTTGTGCAGATCATGTCATGTCCAAAGCATCATTCCCACGTTCCTACCCCAACAAATTGTGTTTTCATTTGATTCTGATCAACACTAGACACAAAGTGGGGGTGACAGCATTTTCCAGTGCAAATCTGTCATTGTTTATGAAAGATTCATAAACTGAGAGTGACATCAGGTAATGTCTCCACAATCAGTGAGGAAGCTTGGGCAGTGCAGAGCATTTTCAGCTCAGAATTTCTTCCAGATTATTTTGCTTTGAAGGTTCAGTGCTCATGGTGTGCTCAGACATGATCAGCACTCACCTGAGTCAGTTCTGCTCCCAAACTGGAGGGATCCAATTTTTAAAGGGAAGCAGCTACAAATGCCTGGGGAGGTGCAGAATTCATATTTTGGGGGGAAAATCGGGTGAAGTGATGAGATCCATGAGCACCTCTCAGATCTCCTCCCTTGAACAATTAAAGCCATGATCCCGAGAGAACAAACGAAAACAAATAGGGGCTTGGTGTGTGTGTCATCCTTCTCTCTAATGCTCCAGCAGCTCTGCTCAGAGTTCAGGCAGTAAACAGGATGATTGATGGTCTTCCATGCTCAAGTAGGAAAAACTGGAGATTCAGCTCCTTCTCCTGCTCCATTTTTCTTTTGCTGCTGCACCATTAGAGCTGGATGCCATCAATTTAAGCAGGTACAGGATCATACCCTAAAAATAACTCTCCTGATCTCTCAGTTTCTTGTTGGAGGAGCCATGGGCCCGGGCTCCTGTGTGAGGTGCTCCTCACCCATCCCCATCTGTTCCCATCAGCTGTGGAAAATCCTGTGCACCAACCACAAATGGCACAGGGCATGGGCTGGCACAAAACTCCCCTGATCCCATAGGAATCACCCTGATCCTGCAGAAATCGCCCCAATCCCACAGGAATCACCTCAATCCCACAGGAATCGCCCTGATTCCTCAGAAATCACTCCAATTTCACAGGAATCATCCCAATTCCTCAGGAATAACCCCAATCCCACAGAAATCACCCCAATACCTCAGCAATCATCCCAATCCCTCAGAAATGACCCTGATACCACAGGAATCACCCCAATACCTCAGCAATCATCCCAATCCCTCAGAAATGACCCTGATCCCACAGGAATCACCCCAATCCCACAGGAATCACTCTGATCCCACAGGAATAACTCTGATCCCTCAGAAATTATCCTGATCCCACAGGAATCACCTTGATCCCACAGCAATCACCCCAATTTCACAGGAATCACCCCAATCCCTCAGGAATCACCCCAATCCCTCAGGAATCACCCCGACCCCACACCAGGCTGGTTCCCAGGCCCATCTTGGCACGGAGCCGTGCTGGCTCTCCAGGCTGGTGGCAGGAATCACCCCAATTTCACAGCAATCACCCCAATTTCACAGCAATCACCCCAATCCCACATGAATCACCCCAGTCCCACTGGAATCGCCCCAGTCCCACTGGAATCGCCCCAATCCCACTGGAATCGCCCCAATCCCACTGGAATCGCCCCAATCCCACAGCAATCACCCCATTCCCACCGGAATCACCCCGACCCCACACCAGGCTGGTTCCCAGCCCTGTCCCGACACAGAGCCGCGCTGGCTCTCCAGGCTGGTGGCAGCCCAGGCTGCTTTATAAGGATGAATGAAGATGAAAAGGAAGACAAATAGAAGTGAATGAGGCACTGCTGGCCGTGATTCATGAGAGCCCGCAGTAAGCCTGTTAGCCTCCGCCTGGCTCCCTTCGCCGGGAATAATGGATAGTTACAGTGTGGATGGTGACATTGTCAAACCATCAGGAATTGCTGATTATGGTGCTAAATATTGATCTCTGCTTCACATGTGTCAAAATTCTTTCTTCCCTTAATTAGAACTTCCCTAAGCACCCTCCAAGAACAAACCGAATAGATCAGATCTCCGTGAAAGGGAGTGTGATACCAGAATATAATTGTGACCTCTTGTCTTCCTCCTCTCTCTGGAGTTTTGAGATGACTTCAGCTGTCTATCCTGCCCTTCCCAGCACATGTGATAATCATACTCATTTTTCCCAATCTAACCATAGGAAGATTTTTCCAAGGCTGTGCTTTTCATCATTTCAACCCACCGGGGCTGCAGTCAGATGGCAGCGAAACTTAAAGTGCCAGAAGGTGCCTTTTTCTATTTGTTTGTTTCATGGTACACTGCACCAGGCAATGACCTGTGGCAGGAGTGTCACACAACACGGAGACAGGTTCACCCAATCAAAGGGAGCCTGAAAATTAACACAGATCCCTTCATTTCTTCATGCGGGATCGGGGAAGGGCAATTTAATGGATGTCAGAGTGCTCTGATTATCACCCCGCAATCACGGGCGATAAAAAATTAACTTTTGTTATAATGATTACTCCGCATTATTTGTATTAAAAGCACATTTCCTCATCAAGGGAGTCATGACAATTAGTACTAATTTTGTATTACTGTTCAATCATCTTTCCTACTCTTTACAGTATTTATAATATAAAATAATGAAAGCCTGTGATGTATGGTTTCAATTTACTCCACAAACTGAGCACTTAAGTCATTTATCTTAGTTTATCTGTAATATACTGGGGCTCGGGGTTTTTTGTATTGTTTTTCTTAAACATGACACGGCGGTACATTTACCTTTAGTTTGATGTGCTTGATAAAAATCAATACTTCATTAAAAGATTCCCCCAAAATTGTTCAGAGCAATTTCAGCAGAGGAGAGGGAATGAGGAAGGGGCTCATCTGTAACCCACTAACATTTATATAACCACGCAGGGCTTTGCTGTCCAGGGCCAGCTTCTGCAGGAGCAGGGATGAAGACGTGCAGTTTGTGAGATTGTGAGGAGGGCAAAGGGAGGAGAAGGGCCCTGTTCTCTCCTTGGGAAGCCAAAGCAAAACCCACAAATGACAGAAGAAAGGGAGGCACTCCCAGGATGGAGCTTTCAGGGGGAGTGCAGCGACAAGTGCTCGCTGTCCCCCCTTCCCCTTGGTCCCCAGCCCAGGGCACAGCAGCCAAAAATGAGCAATACATTTAATTTTAATGGCTCTCTTTGATGGAGGCTCCCTGCGCAGTCACACACTGCCCTGTGCTGAATGGAAGATGATCTTCCCCAGCAGAGTGGCAACAACCGTGGAACCAGGGAATTGGCAAGGTCGGAAAAGCCCTTTAAGATCACCAAGTCCAAGCATCAACCTGCACTGTGCGCAGCACCAGCCCTGTCCTCGAGTGCCACAGTCACAGGTTTTGAGCACTCCCAGAGATGGTGACTCCACCACAGCCCTGGGCATCCTGCCCAGTGCTTTGCAGCCCTTTCCATGAGGGAAAACTTCCTCAGCTCCCCTGGCTCGCTCAGAGCCCTTTCCTCACAACACACCATGGGCAGTGCTCCTGCTCCGTGCTGAGGAGGGCAGGCAGGAGGAGCCTCCCGATCCACCGGCTCAGGCAGGAATTCCCTGTCAGGAGTCACATCCAGAGTGTCCCAGCTCCTCCTGCTGCTCATCCAGCAGCCTGTGCTGAGCCACAGCACCAGCCAGGAGCCAGCACAAGCCCCAGGACCCCTTCTGAGCCCAAAGAGCTGCCACCAGGGACCCCTGGTGCACCCAGACCCCGTGGTGTCCTCAGGGAAGGATTCGGGCACTATCTGCCACCCACCAGCTGCTGAGCATCCAGCCAGGCTATTTCTAACTCAGATTCATCCCTGGGAATTGTCACTGCTGCACATTGCCTTCTGGCCATCAGGAGTGACCGAGGCTGGGGCTGCTCTGCCCCAGTCCCAGGCTTGTGGGACAATGACACACAACTGGCCATGGCTCTGTCACTCCAGGATGCTCTGCCCCAGTCCCAGGCTCATGGGACAATGACACAGAGCAGCCCATGGCTCTGCACCTCCTCTGCCACTCCGGGATCCTCTTCCATCCACGGGCTCTGCACAAGGGGGATCTCACACTCCTGAGCCCCAAAACAGGGACACAGACAGGCTTTATGAAGCCATGCTCTCTGTATGATGGAACTCACTCTGAGAGCCAGCTGTGCTCCCGAAGCAGCAGAAACGAGTTTGATCAGGGACCCTGGTGTCACAGCTCTGCTCACCTAAAGATCACTGACCTGGCTCCGGGGCCCAGGGCCCCTCCAGGCCGGGAGGGGAGCTCTGCTGATGAGGCAGAACCACGCACGGGGCTTAAGCTTTCAGAAATATCGCAGCTGCAGCTGAGGGGAGCGGGGGAACACACATCATTCCTTTATCCACGGCAAGGTTCGGGTAATTCAGGGGAGGCAAATACGATGCGATCAATAAAGCAGCTCCGTGCCTTCCACACTCACGGCCTCCTCATGAATCTTAACCAAGAGAAATAATAATAAGTGACAGAGAAGGTTTCTGGTACTTTAAATAAGCGAGCGAGCCTTCCAAAGCTACGAGCAACGTTCTCTGGATATCAAAAATAATAACTGGTTGTGCAGCAGTGCAGCATGGAAACACAAGGGTATAAGATATACTGTACTTTAAGCTCTGTTTGATGAATCTGAGCACAGTTCCTGGGGGATAGATTACTTTAAACCATGCTCTTTTACTTTCTAATCCTGACTTGATTTGATTTGTACTTTAATACAGCTGCCTGGCAATTCAACAGCAAATAGAGACTATTTATGTAATCATATTGTAAGTAGTGGGACAAGAAGAAACTCTCTAGAACCTTTTTGGAAAATAGTTTGTTGTACTTTTTTATTTATTGAACAGCAGGGCTTCGGGCTTTTCAGTGCTCATTATAATTGGTTTTCTGCTTGAACTTTCAAAAACTGTCATGTCAATACTCAAACAGAATTTTTTTGCTTACTATATGGCTGTGGGCTCTATTTTCTCATGTGCTACTTGGCAAAGTTCTTGTAATATCTTAGAGGCAAGTTCTAGACTTGGAGCTGCTATTTCAGGGACTGGAAGGCAGGGTTATTTTATCTCCCCCATTGTTCTTGTTCGCCTTCCCAGCATTCTGCAGCGCATTTGCTGGGGTTCAGCGGGCTGGGGAGGAGCTGCCAGCCTGCTCCAGGCTCAGCTTGTGCTCAGGATGCACTGCTGGGGTGGGCCCTGCTCCTAAAAATGGGTGTGGGGCTCACCTCCCACCCTGGCACTGTGAGGAACGTATATTCCCAGTGCCAACAGGGGCAGGACTCAGCCAACGACACAAAAAATCCAGAGGGCAGCAACTAGAGTCCCTCTGCTGATGGCATCTCCTCATCCCCAGTCCTGCCCTTCAGCATCAATTCTGCACCCTCAGCTCAATTCTGAACCCTCAGCATCAATTCTGAACCCTCAGCACCAATTCTGAACCTTCAGCACCCATTCCTGTTCCTCAGCATCAATTCTGATCCCTCAGCATCAATTCTGAACCCCCAGCACCCAACCCAGACCCATCCCTGCTCCTCAGTATCAATTCTGAACCCTCAGCATCAATTCTGAACCCCCAGCACCCAACCCAGACCCATCCCTGCTCCTCAGCATCAATTCTGAACCCTCAGCATCAATTCTGAACCTTCAGCACCCATTCCTGTTCCTCAGCATCAATTCTGAACTCTCAGCTCAATTCTGATCCCTCAGCACCCATCCCAAACCCATCCTTGCCCCTCAGCACCCACAGCCCTGCCCCAAAACACTCTCCACAAACACAAATATTTCCGTTCCTGAAGAACTTCCCCCCAGCTGCTCCATTTGTTCCTTTGCAAACAGCCTGTAAAATTACTGTCATAATTTTCTATCGTGTTATGAACACAGGAGAATAAAAAAAAATTTTTTTAAAAATCAAAGCAAGAGTTTAGTGCCTCGTGCAGGAAAAAATCCAGTTTGTCTGCAGTGGGGAAGGGTGTTCTTGGCTGTGCTTTGCTGGGAAAATAAAGCTGGTCTAAATGGGAAATGCAGCCAGACTGGTTTAAGGAAAAAAAAATCCTCTATTTGTGGTTACTTGTTGGACTTAAAAAACAAACAAAAAATCAAAACCAAACAAACAAATGACCAAAACAACCCCCAAAAAATCCAAAAATCCCTTGGTCCATCCAACTACTGTATACAAAATGAAATTCAAATAGAAACCCAGCCTAAGAGCCCTGCTTCTTTTGGTACTGATCCTGCAAAGCAAGCAGCAAGGAAAAGAGATGGGATCTGTTACTTCAGACTCTGACAATGGCAAAGCCCCACTTCAGGATGTGTATTTTTGGTGTTTGAAGGTGGCTGTAGGATTATTCCCATCCCCAAGGTGTGGCAGTGCTGCTCAGGGACCGAGGGAGAATGTGGGGTTTAAAGGAGCCTGGCTTTGCTGAGCAGGACTGGACAGGACTGAAAATCTGCTGCTCCACCAGCACTGGCTCAGTAAAAACCATCATTAAAACACTGCAAGCAGAATCCTGCCTTTCACTTCTCTCTGTATAGGAAAGAAAGTCAGATTTTTGTTCTGAATCCATATTGGATTAGAGATGAATGATAAATGCCATGCTCAGAACGGCAGGATTTTCCCCAGCGTGTACCACTGCTGACAGAAGAAAGCAGGCAGGGAACTATTTTAAGTGCATGTCTCTGGTTCCAAGGAAATTCAGTGAGTGGGGGGGGAAAAGCCTCACAGAACAGCAAATGCTCTTGGAAACAATAATACAATATGCAGCACTTATTAAAATCTATTATTTCTGTCCAATATTGAGCCAGCAGGGGTGTGCAAACACATGCACTGGGGTGGCTGTGTGTTAACTGGGCCCTGACACACTCTGTGGGCTCTGGGAGCACCACAGGAAAATTCTACACTGCAGAACCTCAGTGGCCAAAATTCATCTAAATTAATATTTAAACTTAAAGCAAACAGGCACGGCAATGCTGTTAATAACGGGCTGAACAACAGCCTCAAAGCTTTCCTTTTTTAAAAATTACTGTGCATTTCATATTAAAATACATCAAATATAGCATTCTCACTACAGAATTTCTATTTGCTTTTTTGTTTTCTTATTAACTCCTGTTTTCTCTGCGCTTGACTTATGAAACACTAATACTGAAACTATTTGTTTTCCTTAAAAAAAAAAACAACAAAAGCTGTACAGTTGATTAAAAAATGACCAAAAAACCAATTTGTCATTTTTCCCAGTGTTTCCAGAGACAATAGAGGGTCAATAATTTGGCAGGATCAGGACAGGGGAAGGTTTATCCAGCATGGATGACAGCTGGGAAGGGAAAGCAGAGACGATATTGCAGGTTTGGTTCCTAAAACTATATCAAGGCTACTCTTTTAGTCAACTTGGAAATTTATATACTATACACTAACCCTCCTTTAATATCCTCTCTCTCTTTCCTCTGGGCATTTATTGCTGTTCTTTCTAGTTCAGTAACCAGTGAGCAGAAGGTTCATTAAAACTAATTGAATTGGAAACTTGTCTGCCCTGGGAAATGTTAACTCTTTGTTGTTATCTCTGGGAAATTCCTTTTGTTATTTCCCTCTGAACGATGTGCCTGGGCTGGAACAAGCAGCAAACAGCACCTGGGCAAGGCTCTCCTTGGCAGCCTGGCGGGGTAGCACCTTTGGGATGGCTCGGGGTCCCTGGGGACATCCTGGGGGTGCCACAGCCCAGACGGGGAAGGGAGGCCAGGGGCCACCAGGGACCACCCTAGGGATGGTCAGGGACCACCAGGGACAACCAGGGACTGCCAGGCTCCATCCTAGGGGCTGTCAGGACCACCAGGCACCAACCCAGGGATCACCAGGGACCACCAGGGTCCTGCCCAGGGACCGCCAGGGACCATCCCAGGGGTGCCAGGGACACCAGGCTCCAGCCAGGGAACCCCAGGATCCACCAGGGACCACCAGACACCATCCTAGAGATGGCCAGGGACCACCAGGCACCATCCCAGGGACCACCAGACACCATCCCAGAGACTGCCAGGGATCACAAGGGTCCTGCCCAGGGATTCCCAGGGACCACCAAGCTCCTGCCAGGGGCTGCCAGGGACCACCAGGGACCACCAGGCTCCATCCCAGGAGCTGCCAGGGACCACCAGGCACCAACCCAGGGACCACCAAACTCCTGCCCAGAGACCACCAGGGACCACCAGACTCCATCGCAGGGACCACCAGCTCCTGCCCAGGGACCACCAAGCTCCTGCCCAAACCCCAGCACAGCCCCAGCCCTGGCACAGAAGCCCTGAGAGGACACGGGGTGACAGCCCAGGGGTTAAATCCCAGGGAAGGTCAGGGAGATTCCCAGGAGGAGAACTTTGACTCCCCTCTGCTAATCCCTTGGGAGCAGCACTGCCCAGGCAGCTGAGGGCAGGGGCTCAGGACAGGGGCTGCCTGCAGCTCGAAGATATCGATGGAATAAAACACTTGATAATAGTCACAGTGGTAGATTTCTGACAGCTTTAAAAATCAATTGAAAATAACAGGCAACCCACTGTTGCTAATAAAAGTAAATATTTATGACTGATTTGACTGAGCTTCAATACCAGTCAATCACTTTCTAAAGGATCTTTGCAATTCATTAACCTCTTTTTACTGGTCTTGTCCCTGTTGGTATTAGCCATTAAAAGGGAATAAGGGAGGGGGGCTTGATTTTTCTGTTCTCATCATTCATAGCTTATTTGTTCATTCCCTCCATTCCCATACGTTGCTGTTAAATTGATTGTCTGTTTAGTCATATGAATGATAAAGTAGCTGTGCCAGGAAGAATGAAAGCCTCCATTAATTCCTGAGGAGGGTGGGCTGCTTGGGTTCAGCCTCAGCCTAAACCAAAACTACTCCCATAGTTTCCTGCCACATCAGTAACTAAATTTAGCCCTTAACATATTGCTGATAATAAGAGCCATAATTCTCCTCACAAACTTTTCCATGTCAAAACTTCAGGGAAAATCACGTTTATGGACATCTCCTAAGGACTGTTGTTATCAGCCTGCTCTCCCTGCCCCGTAACGTGACACAGCAGCAGTGCAGACAGCTGGCTGCATTTCAGAATTCAAATGGGACTCTGAAAACCAGTGGTGCCATGCCACAGGGGGAGGAGAACTGCACCAGCAGGAATTTCCCCATGCAAAGGGGGCTCAGGGATTGGAGCTGCCCAGGGAGGTTTGCAGTGCCCATCCCTGGGGGTGTCCCAGCAATTCTGGAGGTGGCACTCAGGGCTGGGGACAGGGTGGGCATGGGCACAGCTGGGACCCCATGGGCTGGGAGGGCTCTTCCACCCAAAATAATCCTGGGATTCTCTAAGAATAGACACAACTGCTCCTTCAAATCATCAAGATTAGCAGGGTAGGTCTGACTTTCCAACCTATATAAATCCCACATTTGTTTGTTTGTTCTGAAACTGGTGGGCTAAAGCATTGTCTAAACAGCATTAAAGCAAACTCTTCCCACAGAATATTCCCTCTAAACCATCCCAGAGGGACAGGGGGGACCATGCACACAGACAAGAGATTTCCAGGTGATGGCCCAGGGGTGCAGCCAAAGGACCCCTCATTGGCATGGAATGCTTTGTTATTAAAACCAGCCCTAGGAAAAGAATCTGTGGGACCTGAGTTAGAAACAGAACCTGTATGGTCTAAATTAAAGGTGGCAACGTCACAATTTACATCCCCTCCAAGAAACACTTCCTTCCTCACTCAGATCCCCTAAAAAGGGGACGAAGGCAGCCTGTCTCCCCCCAGGAACTCCCAGCATATCACATTCCCAGCCACACATGCACAACTCTCTGCTGCTGGGAAAGAGCAGAACTGTCAGACCTGAGAGGCACAGACACACCCTGAAGCCCAGGTGAGGCACGGAGCACCTGCCTGTGCCAGGCCAGGTCCTTGCAGGGTCACTGTGTCACCTCCAGGCAGGGCACTGACCATCACTGGGCACAGCACGTGCTGAGAGCAGAATAACCCCCCTCGGCAGCAGGAGCAGCTCAAGGCGATGCTCAGAGTAACAGATGAACTCCCTGCAGTGGAAGCTTTGTGATAAACACCCAGCTCCCTTTCTGTGTGTGAGTCACCCCTACACAAACTTCTGTTGATGCTAATTTAGCACTTTCATTTATAAGTTGCTGTGATCCATTCAGCAGCTCGTTTTCAATATCAGGGATAACCACAGATTGCCCACGGACTGTTCTCGAGTCTGTTGGCTGCAGCATTTCTTTTTCTGTCTGATTAGTCACTTCAGCCACACGCTGCTGTCTCTGCTCCTCGCAGCTCCCACAACTCCAAGGCTCCTGTCCCCAGCCCAGGACTCAGCCCAGCTGCAAATCCTCTAAAACTGGGGCAGGGAATTCACAATTAAAGAAATTCATGTCTGGGTTTTATTGCCCTGACAATCCAGCCCAGGCTGAGTTTCAGAGGGAGGTACAACTTCATGTGTGCACTAGAGCTGAGAATGCGCTTTCAGCTGCTCCTTAAGGTTCTCACTTGCTGAGGATTTCATTATTTCAGGTCATTCCTCCATTCACTCCAACACTCACCCCAAGTTTTGCTAAGAAGGGCAAGGTTTGTGAACAGCAAAAACAACTGCTACTTGTTAAACTGACACTAAAAATGGCAATCTTAATTTAAACTAAAGCTCCAAAGACAAGTTCTTTAGTGTTCCCTCTGGGATTCAGCGTCACCCTGAATTGCCATGTCACACCAGGAGCTCTGAGCAGGTCCCCTGGCACTCTGGGGGTCACACCTGATGCCCTGAGCTGGGACAGGGCAGCTCCAAACCCCCCATCTCAGCTCCTCTGCAGAGCTCCCAGGGAAAGGCAGGCCCTAAGTGGGGCTAGGCAATGTAAATTCTATTTAGATGGCACCTCAGACAACGAGATAAAGCTCATAAACTCTGTTTTATCATCCTCTCTCTTTGAGGATGAGTGAAATCCTCTTTCCTTGTTTGCAGAGCGTGAGAAAGCCCCTGAGAGCGAGGCAGAGTGCACATGGGCTGGGATGGGAACGGGAACAGGGAGGGCACTGTCCTGCCCTGCTGACTTCATCCCGCCTCTGCTCAGGGCCAGCAGGGCCCAGGGGCTGCCAGGGCCAGCCCAGCAGTGCCCCTGAGGGGCAGCAGCAGCATCCCACCCTCCATGTGCCCTGGCACCATCCTGGGCATCCCAGCACATCCCTGAATGCAGCATCCTCGTCCTGCTGCAGAGCTGCCTTTGCACCTTCCCTGTGGGACACTGGGGAGCACTTCACAGACAGCCCTGTGAGTCCAGGCTGCTTTCCAGAGACACAATCCATCTGTCTGACCCAGCCCAGGACCAGCCCTGGGCATCCCAGCACATCCCACATCCTCGTCCTCCTGCAGAGCTGCCTTTGCACCTTCCCTGTGGGACACTGGGGAGCACTTCACAGACAGCCCTGTGAGCCCAGGCTGCTTTCCAGAGACACAATCCATCTGTCCGACCCAGCCCAGGACCAGGCACAGCATCCCAAGCTCCTTCCCCCCTCTGGAAGTTCTGCTGCCTGCAAGGGGCTCCGAGCTCGAGTTCTTGTAGATAAATACAGAACATGCTTACAGCTGCCAATGACAGATGTTCAGTGTAAATATTATTCCAGCAGATTTCTTAATCAGATGGTGTAATGCATGATAGTGTCATTTAAAAAAAAAAAAAATATGGGTGAATACAGTGAAAAAATTACCATTTGAAAGGCAGAACTATTTTTGGCAGAATTCTTAATGAACTAATTTTTCTCGTCAGCAAAAATTATGCTAAAAGAGACACCAAACTTATTTCTTAGTTGTAAGAAAGTGAATAATTAAAAATTATATACATGTTCACCTTTATGTTCAGGTGCAGAGGAGTCCCACACACCATGACCTGTATTTGTTCAGCACCATGGAAACCATTTCACTCCATTATCCAAACATTATTTACATAAAACCGAGGGGGAAAAGGTAAGAGAAAATAAAAGTGACACAGGCAGAAATAATGACAGCCATCGGATTCATGGTGGAGCAGTGGGCAGGGAACCAAGAGGGCTTTAATGAGATTTACATCCACGGAGGGGAGTGGGTTCCCAGCAGCTGATTGCATCCAAATGGGGTGGGATGGGAAGGCAAAGCCAGGGAGCGGTGTAGGATTGGGATTGCTCCTTCCTGCCCCAGCACTGCCCCGTCAGAGGGACAAACCCCAGTGAAACTCAGGCACAGGGGACAGCAGGGACAGCGACGGAGATGGGAATGGGAACAGGAATGGGGAATGGGAATGGAGAATGGGGACAGGAATAGGGACAGGAATGGGGATGGGAATGGAGAATGGGGACAGGAATGGGGAATGGGAACAGGGACAGGAATGGGCAATGGGGAATGGGAATGGGGATGGGAATAGGGACAGGAATGGGAAGGGGATGGGAATAGGGACATGAATGGGGATGGGAACAGGGACAGGAATGGGAAGGGGATGGGAATAGGGACATGAATGGGGATGGGAACAGGGACATGAATGGGGATGGGAACAGGGACAGGAATGGGAAGGGGATGGGAATAGGGACATGAATGGGGATGGGAACAGGAATGGGAAGGGGATGGGAATGGGGAATGGGAACGGGGACAGGAAAAGGGACAGGAATGGGGATGGGGATGGGAATGGGGAATAGGAACAGGGACAAGAATGAGGATGGGAATGGGGATGGGAATGAAAATGGGGACAGGAATAGGGACAGGAACGGGGATGGGGATGGGAATGGTCACAGGGAGAGGAATAGGGACAGGAATGAGGATGGGGATGGGAGTGGGGAAAGGGAACAGGGACAGGAATAAGGACAGGAGTGGGGATGGGAATGGGAATAGGGACAGGAGCCTGGTGCCACGCCGTGTTTGGGAAGGACAGCTGGACAGACAGCTAGACAGCAGCCCCAGCAGGTGTCTCAGGCTGCAGGGAGGGACCCTGTCCCACAGCAGCTCCTCAGCAGGGTTTTCATGGCCCTGCCCCAAAGCTGACCCTGCACCCCCAAACACTGCTGGCAGTGACAGCCCCAGCCCTGGGCACCCCACAGCCACTAAAATGCACCTGCTTCACCAGCTGCTGAGGCTTGCCAGCCTTATGCCCTCCCTCCCTCCATGGATAACAACACCGGGGACAGTCAGCAGATGCAGGGAAGGCTGCACTGAGAGCAGACACCTCCCTGTGTGCACGGCTCAGCGAGAGACAAGCCCAGGATTGTGCACACGGAAAAGGGAAAACAGGCAGAGAAAAAACAGGCAGAAAACAGGAGGAGGACAGGCAGAGACCCTCCCCAGCCCTGGGGCACAGGGAACACCCCGGGCTGAGCCTGGCAGCTCTGCCCTGGCTCCAGGAGCCTGCCCTGGGCTTCCCAAACAATTTACAGCTGAGTGCCGGAGCACGGAATGCTTATTGTCACTTAATTAAAAGAATTTCATTTTAATGCCTTTTGCCCATTTAGAGCCAATTAATGCAAGGTGCTAAGTACTCTTAAATCACATTGCAGCCAAGGCTGATCAGCCGTTCACGAGAAGAACCTTTTCTGATTTGATTCTCAGCTGAGATCTTGAAGTGCTCCTCCAAGTGCCTTCTTTGGGATGGGGAGTTGGGGGGAAGCAGAATTGGAGGCTCCCTGTGGCAGCAGCACCTGCAGAAAGTGGCAGAGCAGCTGCTGCTACCCCAAAACACAGAGAAAACAACTCCAGTGCCATGGCAGGGACACCTTCCACTGTCCCTGGGTGATCCGGCCTGGCCTTGGGCACTGCCAGGGATGCAGGGGCAGCCCCAGCTGTTCTGGGCACCTGTGCCAGGGCCTGCCCACCCTCCCAGATTCCTGAAGAATCCCTTCATAATTTCTGAATAGCACAACCAAAGTTCTCAGCAGCAAAGGAAAACCCAGAACACCTGATCAGCTTCAGAATTCCACCACTGGAAGCTACTCAAATTATTTCCAACCAAAACCACGCTGGACCTCAGGTTCCTGTGCAAACACAAATGGCACCTTCCCTGCAGCAGGAAACACAAACACAGCCAGATTCTGTGTCCCTGTCACACCAGCACTGTGAGGGACTGGTCCCAGCAAGCACAGCCTGCTCTGAACAGCACTGACAGGCACCAGCCACGGTTCTGGGCAGCTCCTGCCAGCCAGGGGCACCTGCTGCAGGAGAGGGCACAGTGCCCACAGTGCCCCAGGAGAGGACCCCGTGGGGTGTGCACAGGGGTCCCAGCATGAGGGAAGAGATGAGGATCTGACTCCATGTTTCAGATGGCTGATTGATTATTTTATGATATATATTACATTAAAACTGTACTAAAAGAATAGAAGAAAGGATTCCATCAGAAGGCTGGGTAAGAATAGAAAAAGAAGAAATTATCACAAAGGCAGTGACTGACCGAGACAGTCCAAGCCACTGACTGTGATTGGCCATTAATTAGAAACAACCACATCAGACCAATCACAGATGCACCTGTTGCATTCCACAGCAGCAGATAACCATTGTTTGCATTTTGTTCCTGAGGCTTCTCAGGAGGAAAAATCCTAAGGAAAGGATTTTCCATAAAATATGTCTGTGACAGAACCCAGCTCCCTCAGCCCCACCTCACCAAACTGCCCATCACTGAATGCACAGAAGCACAACAGGTTTTGTGAAGTCCCAGAACTCAGTGTTTTATCATGAAGAGCCCTTGCTAACTGCAGAAGGAGCTGAAGGAAGTCACCACCATTGCAGTGCCCCCAGACCCCCTGTGCCCCTCCCTGGGCATGGCCCCAGCTCCCCCTGATTGCTCTGGGTGAGCCCCACCTGGGGCCAGTGCCCCGCTGGGCTCTGAGCTGGGTCAATATTCCCTTTGTGGCTGCTGCAGGATCATCCCTGCCTTTGGAGAGCTCTGCTTTGATGTCTGCTCACAGCTCTGCTTTTCATGTGGCACTGGGTGTGAGGAGCTGGATCCCAACAGGAGAACGCTCACCAGCCTCACTGGAGCCTGCCTGAATGCACCCCAGAACTGCAGCATCCTAACGAGGTGATGCTAACTAGGATCCTAACTAGGTGATGCTAACCAGGCATCCCAACTAGGTGATGCTAACTAGGATCCTAACTAGGTGATGCTAACCAGGATCCTAACTAGGTGATGCTAACTGGGTATCCTAACTAGGTGATGCTAACTAGGATCCTAACGAGATGATGCTAACCAGGCATCCCAACTAGGTGATGCTGACCAGGCATCCCAACTAGGTGATGCTAATGCTATAAAAAATGGGTTCCCAAGCCACATTTCTGCATGCAATAATGAATAACCATGAGCTAAAACACACCATAAAGTTGGGGGTTCAGTGTTTGGTGGCTTCGTTTTTAAGTTTTATTTTAAAAGAGGCATCTGGTGTAATTTTTTATTTTTTTAATTCCCTTTCTGTCATAAGTTGAGGCGCAAGACTGGTGTTTTCAGCATGCATACTCTACCTGCCTGGTTATTTGCCTTTAGGGAGGAGAAAAGGCAAGCTAAGCATGGGCCAAAATCTACAAAAATTGGCGTTTTGGGGGCAGAGCCCTGAGCAGCAACTTCCAGTGCCCCCACATTGCTGAGCTCAGGTGAGCACAGGGACCAGGGGGACCTGGGCAGGCTCTGCCTGCAGCCACAGCTGCCCCTGGGGCAGGGAATGCTGTTCTGGGAATGCTGTCCTGGGAATGCTGTCCTGGCAATGCCCCACAGCCCAGGAAATGCCCCAGTCAATGCACAGAGCCAGGCACACCCTGAACACATCAATTGCTATTGTATTTGTAATTACTTTCATTCATCAGATGTGCTGCGGGGCTCATCATCATCATCATCTCACAGAGCCATGAAGGCCACCCCAGCCTGAGCTGTGCACGCAGCCAGGGTCAGGAGCTCACACACAACCTGCAGGCCCAGAGATGGGGAAAGAAACTTCTCTCAGAAGTTATTGTATAAGTTTGTTGTATTTAGAGACCTGATTTTCACTAAATATTATCACACAACCTGCAGACAAGGAGCTGGGGAAAGGAAACTTCCCTTGGAGGCTATTGTATTTAGAGACCTGATTTTCACTAAATATCATCTTCACATGCTCGTTAGGCCTCCTTAAAAAATAATCTCAGGCAAAGCCTTTAAACCTCCCCACCTGTGCTGCCAATGGGTGAATGAGGAAAAAAAATGAATGGAAGGGAAAAAAAGAGAGTCAAAGCCTTTAATTTTTCCTCTGTAAGTACAGATTTTATCCCTGAGACACTGACAGCCTGAAACCTTGATACAACTGACCAGAGAGTGAGAGCAGGGCAGTGCAAAGAATGGAACTGTAATTAAACACATCTCAAAAAAAAAAAAAAAAATCACACAATTCCAGGATTCCTGAGGCTGGAAAAGCCCTCTGGGATCATCAAATCCCAGCTGTGCCCATGCCCACCCTGTCCCCAGCCCTGAGTGCCACCTCCAGAATTGCTGGGACACCCCCAGGGATGGGCACTGCAAACCTCCCTGGGCAGCTCCAGTCCCTGAGCCCCCTTTGCATGGGGAAATTCCTGCTGGGCCCACCCTGAGCTGCCCTGGTTTCCCCCCAAAGTACCTGGGGCCAGACGAGCCCATGGCAGGCACCGGCTGCACCCCACACAAACATTGCAGGTGCTAATTGATGGCAATCCACTAAAGGAGGATTGGCAGCACAATCTCAGCTGTTGTGATCGATCTGTGAGTTAAACCTGGGATCAATTCCCCTCCAGACAGGGGTTGCTGCAGCCTGGGGTGTGTTCCAGCCCTGCTGGGGGCTCAGGGCTCTCAGCCCACCTCACACAGGAACAGCACACCTGGGGCACCCCAGTTCTCCTTGGCTGTCCCAGAGCACCAATCTCACCCGAGCTATGAACTCCGTGTTTAACTGCAGCAGGATGGGCTGGGACGGGCTGGCTGCACGCCTGAGGAACTGCAGGACCCTGCCGTGTGCTCAGCAGCAGCTCTGAAGGACAGGCTTGGTGCCATGGCAGGGCTCTGAGTGAGCAATCAGCTGTGAGGGGAGCAGGGCAGCGGGCTCAGGGCAGCACTTTGGCCCTTTGGCTGTGGCCAGGGGCAGCTCCAGCCAGCCCAGGCTGTGACCCACCCTCCCTGCTCCCCTTCCCAAGGTCCCCCTGCCGCTCTCTGTGCTTGTCTGCTTCGGTTAAATAAGTTCTCAGCCACCCCAACAACCTCTCCCCTCCCCATGGCTGTGTCCCTCTGCTCAAGTGGCAATCACAGCTGCCCTGCAGCCCCGCTGCTGTGCTCCTGAGACCAGCACAGCCAGCTAAAACAGCCTGCCAGGGCTGCACCACAGCTGCTTCCAGTGACCCAGGCTGCCCCAGCCTGACCCTGGGTACTGCCAGGGATGCAGGGACATCCATGGAATAACCAGGGGCATCCATGGAATGACCTGTGCCAGGGCCTGCCCGCCCTCCCAGGGAACAATTCCCAGTTCCCAGTGTCCCACCCATCCCTGCCCTCTGGCACTGGGAGCCATTCCCTGGCTCCTGTCCCTCCATCCCTGTCCCCAGCCCCTCTCAGCTCTCCTGGAGCCCCTTCAGGCCCTGCCAGGGGCTCTGAGCTCTGCCTGGAGCCTTCCCTTCTCCAGGGGAACATTCCCAGCTCTCCCAGACTGGCTCCAGAGACCCCCATGGGGCACAAATTTATAAATAAAGGGATAAATCAGTGGATAAATGAAGGGATAAATTAAACAAACGGGCACATCCCGGCTCCGGCGGGCGCGCTCCCGGGCGGGGCGGTGGCGCCGCAGTTCCGGCAGTGCCCGGCAGAGGGCGCCAGAGGCGGCGCCGCCCAGCCCTCAACGGGAACGGGAACGGGACAGGAACGGGACAGGATACCCGGGATGGGAACGGGACAGGGAACCCCGGGATGGGAATGGGACAGGGAACCCCGGGGCTCCAGGCAGAGCTCAGAGCCCCTGCAGGGGCTCCAGGAGAGCTGAGAGGGACTGGGGACAAGGGATGGAGGGACAGGAGCCAGGGAATGGCTCCCAGCGCCAGAGGGAGGGATGGGTGGGACATTGGGAACTGGGAATTCCTGCCTGGGCTGGGATTGCCAGAGCAGCCCCTGGATCCCTGGCAGCGCCCAAGGCCAGGCTGGAACACCCTGGGACAGTGTGGGGTGTCCCTTCCACTGGAGTGGCACTGGATGGGTTTCTAAGCTCCTTCCAACCCAAAATTGTGCCTCTCTGGTTCCATGACCTTGCAAACAAGAACACCACCACAGACAAATCTGCTCCTCTGCAAATGCCCTCACTGTGCCAGGGAAGGAGGGACAACCTGGCAGGAAGCCCTTGGCACCTGTGGGTGTCCCTTGGTCACTGGCAGAGCACCCCATTGCCCCCCTCCATCCTGCACCAATGCACACCTTTGCCTTTAAATAAGGAAATCAAGCCCAAGCCCGTGTGAACCTGTGAAATTCAGACACTTCAGGCTCAGGATTTATGGCTAAACACCTGTAAATTCTTCTGAAACAACACCAGTAGTTGGTCCCAAGGCAGCCTGATTGTCTCATAACAGACAAGCACAGTGTTTGCCACTTCAAGAACACTCAATGACATCACAAAGACTGCAGAGCAAAGTTTGCAATAGATGCAGATTGTGAGAGAGACAGCAATAATTAAACATCTGTCATGTCCATCCGCCTAAAATCAGACATGAACCCCCCACCCTGTGCCACAGCTGGATCAGACACGGCCAGAACTCATGAACAGGCTTTTAAAACCATCTTTGTTCTTTAATAACCCTTCCACAGCCAACCCCTCCCAGGAACCAGCACTTTTCCAGGGAATACAGTACATTATTCATGAGAGAGGAGCTGGGATGAGCAGTGCCAGCCTGCTGCCCTCCACCAGGGCTCACCAGCACAGCTGGGGCTGCCTCACCCTTCCCTGCTCCCATCCAAGCATTTCCATCTTGGAAAGAGACACAACCATCGGGTGAGGAGCCACAGAACCCAAAGAGCTTCTACAGGGTGTGGGACTTTTAAAAATGCCAAAGAGAAATGCAATAAATACACACCAAGGGAAAATGGTGAGTGGGAAATGATTCAGGTTTGAGGAATTGGTCCTGGGAAATATTCCTTGTGACCGTGTTCACAGGGGTCCCAGGATGAGGGAAGAGATGAAGATCTGACTCCATGTTTCAGAAGGATGATTGATTATTTTATGATCTATATTACATTAAAAGTATACTAAAAGAATAGAAGAAAGGATTTCATCAGAAGGCTGGCTAAGAGTAGAATAGGAAGGAATGATAACAAAGGTTTTTGTCTCAGCTCTCTGTCCTAGCCAGCTGACTGTGATTGGCCATTCATTAGAAACAACCCCATGAGACCAATGCCAGATGCACCTGTTGCATCCCACAGCAGCAGATAACCATTGGTTGCATTTTGTTCCTGAGGCCTCCCAGCTTCTCAGGAGGAAAAATCCTAAGGAAAGGATTTTCCATAAAAGATGTCTGTGACACTGAGCCTTGGCATTCACTTGCCTGCTGCCCGTACAGGGATCTGGGGGCTCAGATCCTGAGCAAGGCATTTAGAAACATGGGCACACCAAAACATCCATGAACTAGAGCTCAGAGAACATTGGCACAACAAAATATCCATTTTCTGGAGCTCAGAGGTTACATCTGCTGCCTCCAACCCCTGCAGGATGGCCAAGGGGTTTTAGCACCTCAGTAAACAGGAGAATTTTGGTGATTCAAATAAAGGCAATCCAGCAAGGGCAGTTTCAGTGCAGGGTGGGCATTCCCAGGAGAACAATGCCTGGATTGCTCCAGAATAAATCCCACCAGGCTGTTGATCCAGTGAATCACTCACATCCCTGTGGTTGTGCCTCTCATATCCCCCCCACCTCCAGCAGTATTTTACCTTAATTGATTACAATCAAATTCCTTCCATTGATCCCACATCCCTCAAAGTCTGCTGGCCTAAAGACTAATCCTTCTGAGCTACTACCTTTCACACAAACCTCAGGTGGGTTTCCAATCTGATCTGATTACCAGACCCTTGATATTCATCACTTTCCATCATATTTATCATACTTGCTTCATTTCCTAGGAGAAAGGGTCTGATTCATTAAAAATTATATGCTCCATTTAAGCAGGTTTTCTGCATACTTTACCCGGGAAAAAATGCTGAATGCATTTTTTTCCACATAAAAGTATGTCTTTTTTTGCGATTTATCAACCTTTTATGCCCTGCCTATCAGCAGCCACGTACCCCAGTGGTGCAGGACTGCTGGCAAGGGTGATAACAGGCACTGCCAGCTCAGGAACCACAAGGATTGCAGACAGAGCAAATGCCACGTGCTCTCAGCCTCTCTGATATTTCTGCGGTTTTATTCGAGCACCATCATTCCCTGGAATGGTTTAATTAACGCCCAATTCCACCTCCGTGTGCAGGCAGTGCTTGTGGGTCAGCACAATGCAGATCCAGCGGGGGCTGCCGTGGGTTTTCCTGCAGGAGCAGAGATTTCCACACCACTCCAATTCCTCTCTCTTTATTACTTTGGAGGTTTAAGCCATCGTTGGCTGCGAGCCGTGCCACAGGTAAGGAGGGAAACTTTTAATAACATCCAGGATGGGATTCACTCCTGGGCACAGAGCTTAAACAAGGCTCAGGCCCACCTGAAGCCTCCAGGATGGAGTTTACACAGGCAGGCACCTTTTCACAACCTCTCCTCGATCTGACACATCTCAGAGCCGAGAGAAAAACCCTTTTGAGCACTCTCCTGCTTTTGCTGCCTTTTCCATGTGAAGGGAGGTAGAAAGGGGAAAAAGAAGGAGGAGGAGGATGATGATCACAAGGAAGAAGAAGAGGCTGTTCTCAGCTCTTTTCCCAGGATCTCCGAGGCTGGAAAAGCCCTCCCAGCCCATGGAGCCCCAGCTGTGCCCACCCTGTCCCCAGCCCTGAGTGCCACCTCCAGAATTCCCTGCACACCTCCAGGGATGGGCACTGCAAACCTCCCTGGTTTCAGAGAGGTTCACCTGTAATTCAAACCAAAAACATCCAGGGTGTCCCCAGAACTCTCCAGCACGTGTTTGTCACGGAAAAGGAAATGCCACTAATGAAATATGGGGAGGATGAGACGCAGAGAACAAAGGACAGCTTTAGCATCACCCTCATCACAAATCCCACAGACATTCCTCACGCAGCACGAGGCTCCTGGCCTGCTGCAAAGTGTCCTTGCCCGTGGCAGGGGGCTGGAGCTGAAGGAGTTTTAAGGTCCCTTCAGCCCAGGCCAGGCTGGGATGCTGCTGCTGTGACATTTAGACAGGGCTGGAAACCAGGGCAGCCAAACCAAACCTTTCCTTCATCATTACCCAGCACAAGAGCCTGCCTCGAGCTCCTTAAAGAGAAAAATTGTCTTTTCCCTGCAATTTAAAGTCAGCTTGCCCCAGAAAAGGCCCCCAAGATTGGGCTGTTTGCTTGCAGGGCCAGGGGCAGTGATTCCATAACCCCTTCTCTCGTGTCCTAATAACCCTGGCAGATGGAGATATATTTATATATATATATATCCATACATATCCATATATATATATGGATGGATAGATGGATGGATAGATACATACATAGATATCTCCAAAATGTATATATATATTGGAAATATATATATATATATTGGAGATATATATATATATATCCTATATATATATATTTTTTTTTTTTTTGGTTATATGGTAAAAACCCTTTGCTGAGCAATGGGACAGGGACAGCCTCAGTGCTGGGGATGCCAGGGAGCACCAGCAGTGCCCAGGAGTGCCCAGAGCAGCAGGGACAGGTCTCAGTGGAGCGGAGATGAGGAACTGTCAGCAGCACACATGGCCCTGAGCTGAGCCCGAGCTGTGAGCACCAGCAGAGGGGCCCAAGCTGTTGTGTGACTCTCAGCTCCATCCTGAACTGGTAATTACACAGCTCAGGAGCTGGCAGTTGGCACACACAGAACAGATTTAGCTGTGACGACGCGCTCCTGCTCCCCAAGCGCAGGCAGCAGGGCTGCAGCATCCTCCAGGGGAAGGGGTCCCTGCCATGGGTGGGCTCTGAGCTCCCTCCCACCCCAAACTCGCTGGGATTCTGCTCCCCAGCGCAGGAAAAGCAAAGCATGGCCACGACAAACTGTGCAAAACTTTCCCTCTCTATCAAACGCTACTGTGGAAACAACCAATTCCAATTGGTCATTGTGGAATTGTGGAGTAAACAGAGCACGGTTTTATTCCAATTGTGGAATAAACAGAGCACAGCCACGCTGCAGCCCAGGCCCACCTCACCCGTCATTAGCCTGCTCCTAAATCAGGGTACAGCAAAGCTGTCAGACAAACAGCTCCCCTGTTCTGCTAAAAGTCACTCACAGCTTCACCCCAAGGTCCCTTCTGGTACTGGCTACACACATTGTTCTAATTATTTATCTTCTAATTAATGATTATATTAATTATTATTTATTATTTATTAACTGGCTCACTCTGTGTTTGGGAGGCCACACTTCTGACCCCACACACCCACAGAATCCCAGACTGGGAAGGAACCTTAAATCCCATTTATTCCACCCATCCATGGCAGGGACACCTCCCCGTGTGCCAGGCTGCTCCCAGCCCATCCAGCCTGGCCCTGGTCAGTGCCAGGACAATTCCCAAAGCTGGTCACAGCAAGGACAGCACACACACAGACCCATCAGGTGCTCTCAGTTCTGCATGCAGTTAGCAGGCAGTGCTTTGTTATTTTGGGAAAAGTTACACTTTGTTAAAACTACAAATTAAATTTGCAGAATTTCCCTCCTCTCAGCTTCAAATGCTTCTTTTGTGCACACTTTCCCCTTATTTTATTTTTATTTTTTTCCCCTTATTCCCTATCCAGATCATTAATGATTAAACTTTACAAAGTTCACAACTCTGAAGCATTCCCAGTGTTCCTGCAATTCCACCTGATCCATTTGCCAGTGCTGGAGAACTCCTTTGTGCTGAGACCCTTTGAGCCACACCTGCCCTTGGTCTGCACGGTTCTGCACTCACCTCTTGGTGCTCTTGTGCTTTGCATCACACATTCGATATAAAACGAATGTATATAGAATGTAGAGATACATTTCATTTAAAAAAATTGGTTTATCTTTAAATGGGAGAAAACAAAGGAGCCACCCCGACGCTCCCTGTGCGTTTCCCTCCATGGAGGCAGGATGAAATCACCAGAGTTTGCTGGGAAAGCGCCTCCGAGGAGGAGCCGAGCCCTGGGTGGGAGGAACACGAGGAGATGCAGAGATTAGGAGGCCTAATGGAGTTTGGAGGGGCTGCATTCTGAATCTATCAAACCCTGACATTTGAGGGAGCTTTATATTTTCCTTTAAGAGTAGTGCAGACCCCAGTGAATTATATAATGGAATATGGCTCCCCAATGTAATCAAAGTTGACCTAACAGATTTGTCTTTCTGGTGCTACAATCCACTGAAAATCTTTAAGGAAATCAGAGCTGGATTCGAACAACAAAGAGGGAAAATCACTTTTTAAATATAAAGCAGGCCTGGAGAAAGCAAACTCGTACCAATTAGGAATGCTGCAGCCATGGAATGGTTTGGGCTGGAATGCTTTTCTCAGGATGGGAAGCCCAAGGGCAGCCACACCACCCCTGGAACACAGCAGCACTGACCTGAGTGCTGCAGGGGGGCTGAATAAATCCAGATTAAAGCACAAAAATTGCATTGATGAGACTTGAGGAGACAACCCCTTCCTCATCCAGAGGAACAAAAGCAAAGGACTCAGGCTTGCCTATAAATGCATTTCAAAAAGCATTTGCCCACTTTTCCCTAAAGAAATGGCTCTGAATTGGCACAACATTGAACTGATTTGATTTAATCCCTCAATGCAAAAACATCCAAATCAGCCTCCCCTCAAATGGTTTAATCACACCCTAAGTCAAATTTACCTGTAGCTAAAATACCTCAATTCCAGGATTGCTGTTAACTGAAAGACATAATGCTGATTTCTACAAAGTTAAGAGCAAGGAGTAAAATTCTAAAAAATCCAAATTTCTCTCACCGAGCAACTGAGCAGGGGAACCTGGATCAGAAGGCAGAGCCACTGCTGGTCCCTGAACACACACAATAAAACCAGTCAGATCCCATTTGTTAAAACATGTGATTCAATTAATTTCGCCATCTTTACGGAATAATTCACTTGATGAATCAATTCTTCTGGTAAATAAGCACTTCCACGTCCCATTGACCTCTGTGTGGGCACAACTGATTTTCCCTCTTGGCATTGATGTTCTTTGGGGCTGGGAGGGAAGGAGGCTGGGTCAGGAGGCAAATCCAGAGGAGCCCCTGGCACTGAGGTGTTGCAGAAAACATTTTATGGAAAATCCTTTCCTGAGCGTTTTTCCTCCTGAGAAGCTGAAAGGCCTCAGGAACAAAATGCAAACAATGGTTATCTGCTGCTGTGGGATGCAACAGGTGCATCTGGGATTGGTCTCATAGGGTTGTTTCTAATTAATGGCGAATCACAGCTGGTTCAGACAGAGAATCCGAGCCACAAGATTTTGTTATTCATTCTTTCTTTTTCTGTTCTTAGCCAGCCTTCTGATGAGATCCTTTCTTCTATTCTTTTAGTATAGTTTTAATGTAATATATATAATAAAATAATAAACCTTCTGAAGCATGGAGTGAGATCCTCGTCTCTCCCCTCACCCTGAGACCCCTGTGAGCACCATCACACTGAGGGACCCACCTGTGCCCAAGGCAGCCCTTCCCAGGGAAAGGGAGCCAGGAGAAGGTTCGGACCACGGCCAGGAGATGACCAGCCCAGGGAATGACCCTGGAAGCTCAGCAAGCCCCAGGAACAGGGAATGACCCCTGCAAGAGCCCCAGCTCACTCCAACCAGCCCAGAGGACAATGATGCATTTGGAGACTTTCCCCCATTTGGTTCCCTCCCAAGAGCCCCTTGGCCATGCAATAGGATTTGGGGGCTCTTAAGGACAATTTTTTATTTGGCTGCTTCCATGACTAGTGAAAAATGTTATAACATTTTTAAAGAGGAGGCTTTCCAGTAAGCACCTCCAATTTCCTTAAAACGTTTGCCGCGGAACCTTTATCAGGGAGAAAAGCTAAACATAAGGACACAGAGACAGAGAGGAGATATTCCTGCATCTATTTGAAGAACTCTCATCCATAAAGCAGCAAATTGCCATGGTAATTATCACTGCCTTCCCTGTAATGGTAGGAATAACCGTGCCTGGGTTATACATATGGACCCGCTCTCATCCCATGCGCTCATCCTGCCTGCAGAGAAATGATCTTTTATGGAGCACCAGCATTAAATGTGTTCTGGCAGGGGGAGCGGGGTGCTCAGAGCTGGAGCTGCTCCTGGGGGGCTGCAGGGAGCCTGTGCCCACCCCAAACCCAGGAGCAGCAGTATTCCCTGTGTTCCCAATGTTCCCTGTGTTCCCAGAGCTCCAGACAGGCCGGGCATCACCAGGTGGGCATGGGGACGGTGGGAGCTGCACTGGGACATGGCCAGGTCCCTCCAGGCTCCTCCAAAACCCCAGACAGGCAGGGGCTGCACTGAGGGCACCACGAGTCAAAGGGGAGAGTGGGTGTGCCATGGTCTGGGCTGGGGAGAGCGCCTGGTGTGAAACTGAGACTCAGATCTGCCTCGTTAATCCATGCCTCGTTTGTATTTAGTTCCTCTGCAGAGAATCTGTTCCACAGGCCAAGGAGCTGGAAAATTCCTGTTCCTGCTCCAGTTAGGCACTGCGGATAAATCACCAAATTCTGTTGGACAGTGACATGGGACATTTTGGGAGTGACAGCTCTGTGCCTGCTCAGGTGGGCTCCAAACCCTGCAGGACAGACAGACACACGGACAGAGTGACCCTGCAGGACAGACACAGGGACAGAGCAGAGTCCCAGCTGGCTGCTCTGGATCTCTGGCAGTGCCCAAGGCCAGGCTGGACAGGGCTTGGAGCAGTCTGGGACAGTGGAAGGTGGCCCTGCCCATACAAACCAACAAACAATAAAAAAATCCCCACAAAACAATAAATAACCTCATTTTTTTGGCCCATAAAAACCAACCAACAAACAATAAAAAATCCCCACAAAACGAACAAATTTTTTAATTCGTGTCCTTTTCCACTGAGCTGAAGGGGGTGGCCAGGCCATTCCTTTGCTAGCCCAAGTGGTGCAGGAATATTTCAGCTCCCTGCCCCCTTAGTTCCAGCATGGAAATATCCCACAGGAATCTCCCCATAACCCCCTGAGCCCCAGCCCTGCCTGCAGAGAGCCTTTCCTGCCCTCTCACCCCAAATTCAGCCCCTCAGAAGGGGTTTCTGTGATCTGCATTGGGCTGGCTTTGACTCGTGGATGTTTGCAGCAGCTGCCCTTTGCAAACCTGGAATCTCTCATTACTCAGATTTCTGTGCCTTCTGCAGGGAGCAGCAACTGCTGCTGTAGAATTGTTTGTGAGCAGTGAAAAAGGACACGGATTTCACTTATGGCACCAGAAAAGGAGGATTTTAATCACAAGCACAGCACATGGGCACAGGGCTGGAGAGCAGGGCTGCACCTGCAGCAGGAGGGATTTTTGGTGCTGGGGATGTTTTTCGGTGAGCCCTGACTGCTCTCCATGTGCAAGGAGCAGGGAAATTGAGAATATCCTACACTGAGCACTCACCCTGCCTTTCACTCCCAATACTTGTGCGTGTGTGAGGAAAACACCAACATATTTTAGAAGTTTTTCCCTCAGATTTTTGGCCTCAAGTTTACATTTTTAAAGTTAGAAAAAAAAGCCCTATTCATATTAATAAACTGCAAGCTAGAATGCTAATTTGTGCTCTTAGTGCTTCCTAAACTTTTTTTGTTCCCTCCAAAACCAGCTCCAGGAGGAGGCTCTGTCCTTCTGGAGGTGTCTGAGCCCCCACAGATGCCACCACCAATGTCCTTTATCCCACTCACATCCCTGGGGTGCCACTCTCGAGGACCAAACAGGGAAATGACCATTAAAATGATCCCTAATTGCATTTTGGATGTGTGGCTGTGCCAGGAGGGAGGCAGCAGAGAAGGGGATCCATTCTGCATGCCCCAGTGTTGCAGACATGTTAACATGAAAAACCCTTTCTTTAGGATTTTGTCTTCAGGAGCTGAGAAGCCTCAAGAACAGAATGTGAACATTGATTATCTGCTGCTGTGGGATGCAACAGGTAAATCTTTGATTAGCCTATCTTAGATGTTTGTGATTAATAGCCAATCACAGTCAGCTGGCTCGGACAGAGAGTCTGAGACACAAGCCTTTGTTATCATTCTTTTCTATTCTTAACTTAGCTAACCTTCTGATGAAACCTTTCCTTCTATTCCTTTAGTATAGCTTTAATACAATATAAATATAATATATAATAATATTTATTAATATATATTAATAAATATAAATAAAATAATATATATTAATAAATATAAATAATATATTATTAATATATTTATTAATATATATATAATAATAATATATTTTATAATATATATAATAAAATAATAAATCAGCCTTCTGAAACATGGAGTCAGATCCTCGTCTCTTCCAAAATCCGAAACCCCCTGTGAGCACAGTCACACCGCAGCCCTGCTGTCCGTGTCCCCAGGACACACATCCCGTTCCCATCCCATTTCTATCCCGTTTCCAGCCCGTGCCCCGGGGCTGCTCTCGCTGCGGCTGCGGAGCTGCAGGAGCCCGGGGAGCGGCTCAGCCCCGATGTGCTGTGACAGGTAAAGGGCACGGTGCGGGCTGGAGCTCCTGCTGCCCAGGGGGATGGGATGGGATGGGATGGGATGTGCTGCACCCTTCGTGTGCCGGCACCGAGCAGGGAATCGCCGTTCATGGCAGGTGAGGCTCCCCTTGCCCTGTCCGGGCTCTGCTCCTGCCCGGTGCCTGCGGAGCCAGAGACGGAAAGGGGAATGGGGAGCACAGACACAGCACGGGCTGCCGGCAGCACGGGAATAATGCACTTTAACAAACCCCTCTGTGCGAAACACAAACACCCCACAGCAACTGCGGGAAAGCCTAAACCCCTTCTGGTTTTGCATTGATCCAGCCTAAACTGTGGGGACATCTTAACAGCCCCTTCTGGTTTTGCATTGATCCAGCCTAAGTCATGGGGACATCTTAAAAACCCCTTCTGGTTTTGCATTGATCCAGCCTAAATCATAGGGACATCCTAAAAACCCTTCTGGTTTTGCACTGATCCAGCCTAAACCGTGGAGACATCTCAAAAACCCTTCTGGTTTCCACTCAGGAGGAAAAGTTTACATTTCCATGGACCACAAGCATGAAAGTTGAGAATGCCTTCAGGCTCCGTGTGTCACAGAGGGGTTTGGGCTGGGAGGCACCATGAAGCCCTTGTGTTCCAAAGCCCTGCCCCGAGCAGGAGCATCCCCTCCTGGAGCCCAGGCACCAACAGCTCTGCTCACTTTGGAAAGAAAAGGCTCCAATACATTGCTTTACAAGTTGCATTTTGATCCATCTAATGGGCTTTGTGCTCAATATAAGTCCCAGACAATGCCCCTGGGCTCA
The DNA here is from genome assembly GCF_047830755.1 of Zonotrichia albicollis. Lineage (NCBI taxonomy): Eukaryota > Metazoa > Chordata > Aves > Passeriformes > Passerellidae > Zonotrichia > Zonotrichia albicollis. Next base: position 903,197 of record NC_133828.1, on the reverse strand, counting down.
GCAGGGCTCCTGCAGCCACACTCCCAGGAAGAAAAACACTGTAAACAGTGCGTTACAGGCCTCTATTTCAGCATGCACGAGGTTGGAAAGTACGAAAAACTATTGCTGCAATAATGTCTACTTCTCCGGTTCCGTCTCTGCAAAATCCCCGCGCTCGCTGCCCGGCCTTTGCGAGGCTCGTGTTTGTGTTCCAATTTTTCCCACAGATTTGATGACGGCTGTTTTCGCCAGCAGAGCGGCCAGGCTGCCTCCCTCACAGGGCAATTACACAAGGAATTAATTATGGCAGGAGCAGATGAGAGCAGCACCCAAAATAACTGCGGGTCAGATTGGTGCCGTGGGTCGAATCTACGTCATCAGAGTGGGCACTCCAAAAACTGAGTACCACAAAAAACTGAATACCCGCAAAAACTCTATTTTTCCCTTTGGAAATCAGGCACATCTAGAGGCAAGGCAGAGAAATGCCACACAGTAAACTTAAATACACATGTGCTCTCCCAACACCTGAAATTATGCCATTGTTATCACACCATTCAGGAATCCAATGACTCCTAACCATAATTTAGCTAAGATCAAGTGTAAAATCTATTTAATAATACCCGGTACATCCTCTATCCTGGAAATTATATCCTGCGTTTGCAGGGCACTGACTCCATAATCTAACAGGTCTTTTCCATCTCTGACTTCTATTAGCCTATGAATTATAACAAAAGGACCATTAGGCAAACCATAATTGTGGAAACAGCCTCTGACACGTGAGACTAACTCCTGCCATGGCAGGGAAAACTAAAATTAAAACACAGACAATTGAAGGGAGAGCATTCCCTTTATCCAAGAGTTAAGTCACTCAGGCATCCATCCTGCAGGGCAGGCAGCAGCCAGCCTGTGTGAGTGTTCATAGGAGTTTTCAGATTGGGGAAGAGATGAGGATCTGACTCCATGTTTCAGAAGGCTGACTGATTATTTTATGATATGTATTACATTAAAACTATACTGAAAGAATAGAAGAAAGGATTTCATCAGAAGGCTGGCTAAGAATAGAAAAGAAAATAATGATAACAAAGGTTTGTGGCTCAGACTCTCTGTCCGAGCCAGCTGACTGTGATTGGCCATTAATTAGAAACAACCACATGAGACCAATCACAGATGCACCTGTTGCAGGCTCCCCCAGCTGTGCCCTGCACGTTGCAGCACACTTGCAGCACAACTGCTCAGCACTCCCAGCCATGCCAAACGTGGTGGCAGAGAGGGCTGGTTGTTATTTATGGAGCAGGGGAACATCCAGGAAGGATTAGGAGGACACTCAAGATCACTTCTGTTTGCAGCTTGAGCAGGGTTTGAGAACAGGTCTTTTCAAACGAGTAAAATGGGAATTTTCAGTGAGTAAAATTCTACATTTCTGCCCCGGCGCACTCAGGGCTGAGTTAACCCTTCCATTTAAATCAGCTCTGCCGTGGGTCAGGACTGGCAGCAAGGGCTCTCCATGGGCTGGAGGTGGCCACACCTGAACTGCATTTCTCATTGCAATCAGATCCTGAGAAATATCCTCACAGAGAGCTGCTGGCCCAGCAGCACCCATGGAAAAGCACTTGGCAATGTCCCCTCGAGTGCAGCAGAGCAGGGTCACCCTCAGTGCCAGCCCTGCTGCACTGCAGAGCCCTGGCTGGGGCAAACAGGCAGGAGAGGGTCCTGCAGGGCCAGGGGGGCTCACCAGGAGAGGGAACACTGCCTCTGTCCCAAATTCAGGCACCCCAGAGCCTGGTTCTGCAGCTCTGGCTCTGGTCCAGCCCCGGTTCTGCAGTCACTGCCTCACCCAGAGCACATCCCCACTCCCCATTGCACACAGTCAGTGGGGTCACAAAGGACTCTCAGAGTCGGAAAAGTGTTCCCAGGCTGCCCCTTTTCAGTTCCTTTTTCAGAGAGGATTTGGTGGGACCCTGCCTTGGATTCCCAGCCTGTTCCCAGCTCTGGGCTGGAATTCAGCCTGGAGCACTCAGTGCCACGACATGGCATCTTCTACACCAAAACAAGCAGCTCCTGGTCTACTTCTCCCTTTCCCTGAAGGAAGATCTCCGCAGTATAAATCCCCATTAAATATTATTAATAAGCCTGGGGAGGAGCTGGGGCCGGATGCACAAAGCCAGGATTCCCTGCTGGAAGCACAGAGTCCAGCACAGACACCTGGGAGAGCTCCCAGGGCTTGCACAGCCTCTGATCCCTGCAGAAAATGAAAATATCCCTGCTCCAGCTCCCCATGGCACAGGCACTGCTGGGATTGCAGGGCCAAGGGTTTCTCTGCAGCCCCTGGTCACTGAACCTGCAGCTTTCTCCTCTAAAACATCTCCAAAGGCAGAGAGCAGAGCTTTGGAATTCATTTTAGCACCACCTCACTAACAGCAGGGACTTTCTCCTGGTAACTTTGTCATTAAATCATATTTTGTTTGCAAATCTATCAAAAAATACAACTCTAGCCCAAATGTATTTTATGGAATATGCATTTCTCGTCCTGGCCCTGCTGCTCACTTACAGATGAGGAAAGCATTGTGAACACATGAACTGTATTTGTTTGTGTCAGGGAATGCTAGGAAATAAAAATGTAACAATTCTTTCGGTTCTATAAGGTTCATCTTCAGGAATTAGCACAAAGAATCCTTTTCAGAGGTTTTCAGGAGAAAAGACATCAGCATACGACTTGAAATTAATTTGCAATAGGCCCAAGTGTGTTTTATTGTCCTTCTTTGTGCTCCCTGTTACACAGGAGATTATCCATTACACAAATATCATGAATACATGAACTTGGGGTGCTGTCCTTTGGGACCTTCCATCATTTACACTTTATAAATATTTATATAAATGTTGTGATGCTGTGCTGACCAGCCCTGAGTTCCAGCAGTTTGTTGACGCCATATCCTCACACGCCTATGGCCGCAAAATTCATGGCCAGATACTGGAAGTCACATAACTCAGGAATCACATCCCTACTCTCTGGACACACCAGGGAAATACCCAATTTTACAAGAAAATAAAAAAATATAAAATGAGAGTCACTTAACGGCAGCTTTAGGGAAAGGCTATACTCTGAAAACAGTCCTGGACCTTCCCTGAGTGCAGGGACAAACCCCAAACGCCCTGAGGCAGGAGCAGCCAGCCCTGAGCCATGGACCCTGCAGGTTCCTGCTCTCCCAATGCTGTGTTTGCCATCCCTGACAACAAATCAGTCAAGAAAAGTGAGCTCAGTAATGTTATATAGTGTTTATTAACACGTGCAGGTCCCTGTGCCTTCAGTCAGGCACACAAATCTGGGTTTGCCAGTGCTGTAGAGCCATCCTATCAAAGCCATTAATTAATTGAACCAGAGCTGAATCAGCCCAGCCCACACAGCACACCCAGGGCTGCCACAGCCACCCCAGTGACCCCACAGAAAAGCTGAGTGCCCACACTCAAACCTGGCCAAACACCCCTTCTCCTCAGCAGGAACATTCATTGCACTGAACTCCTCCACTCACCAGAGCAGCTCAGCTGTAAATGGGGAGCTGAGGAGGAGAGGCTGAAGTGACCAAAACACCTGAGGTTTGGTGAGGAAATTCTCATCCTAATGGTGGGCCCAAAATTACAAATGAGGTTTGGTGTCTGACTGAGAATCAAAGATTTGAATAAAAAATTAGGAATTCTGTGACTAGCCAAGAGGCCTGATCAATGAAAGGTGCTGCTCACACTGGTCCAAAGGCAGATTTCTCCTCAGCATTTAACCCTGTTATAATGCAACAATCCCACCAAAATGCAATAGTGCCACCGCTTTGATCAGCATATACTTTTAAATGAGATAAATTAAGAAAGCAAACAAACCCACGAAGCTGCAGCCTCTCCACATTGTGCCACAGCACCAGAGAGGGAAACTCTTCCCTGCTCAACCAGGGGAGCAGAGACAGGAGGAAATCAGGAAAGCAGAGAATGCACACCATATAGGAAATGTCAAATATGTCAAAATATTCATGAATACCAACATCTCCCTCTGCACCATCCCCAGCTGCAGGGGTTACTCAGGGCTAACGTTTCACAAGTGCAGATTATGCAGCACGGGGTTTACTTATACATAAAAAATCAGCTACAGGTGCATCCGAGGCGCTTTTACATGCAGCCAGTCCTGGGATTTCTCACACTGCAGAAAAGCCAGGAGGGTAAAATCACATAAAATGTGAATTTCCCAGCTCTGGATACCCCGGCCGTGAGTTCTGCCACCTGCTCGCAGTGCCCATGGCACACAGGTGAGGACGATGGGGCAGGAACACACAGGTGAGGATGATGGGGCAGGGACACACAGGTGAGGATGATGGGGCAGGGACACACAGGTGAGGACGATGGGGCAGGGACAGAGAGCGAGGGCTGCAGCTGCTGCATTCCCAAAGCAGCAAAGCTCCCACCGGGGCAGCTCCTCTGCAGGAGCAGCACGCACCTCCCCGGCAGTGCTGCCAGCCCGCTTTGGTGGCACTCGGAGCCCAACACAGCCAGGGCACCATCACATCGTCCAGAGCCTCGGAAAACGCGGCTGGGATTGTGGAGCACAGCGGGCAGGGCGAGCAGCGCACACCTGGCCCCAACCCAGCCCCGGTTCCTCTGTCAGGTTTGGAAATGTCGGCACATTTTGGGGGAATTGCGCCTCGGTGTAACCTCCTCGGCAGGAGGAGGAAGGTGCCCAGCTCTGGGGAGGAGCAGGGACACTCCCGTGTGTGCACCAGCGTGACTCCAGACACAGCAAACGCTCTCCACCCTTACACCTCGGAGTAACTCCACACAAATCAAAACAGAAAGTTGGGTTCAAACCAGCCCAGCGGGTCGGCAAGGAGCCACAAAACCTGGAATTGGGAGGGACAAACCAGGATGGGTCTGGCTGCTCCTCACACGAGCCCAGCAGAACGAGCAGTAACAAATTCCAGCAGCAGCGCGCGGCTGAAATAATTAAGATAGCTATTGATCTGGAATATTGCAAGCCTGGAGAAGCGAAACCTTTTAATAAATCCTCCCATTGATACCGCCAGTTAAAAAACCATTCCTTCAGCTCCACATTCTGCCTTGAGCTCGCATTCTGAACCTTTTTCCCCAATGTCTCTGCACAGCGCTCAGCATTCCCGGAGCCTGCGAAAGGCAGGAAGGCAGGGAGTACAGAGGCTGTGCCCCCTCTGCAGCCCGCCCCCAGCCCCAGCCCCTGCCCGAGCCCACCTCCGTGCCCGTGTCCGGTGTTCGGTGCCCGCTCGCTCCGGGCTCGGCGCCTCCGCTCGTCCCGCCGGGGACACACCCGGGCACACCCAGGTACAGCAGGAGAAAAAGCCGCGGCAGGTGTGGAAGGGCCGCCCGGGAAGGATAAATTCTGCTCTGCCCAGGTGCAGAGGGTTAAACCTGATTGAAAAGTTGCTGCGAAGGGCGCTGATTAACGCGGTGGGAGCAGCTGATTTCTGGGAGGGATTGGGAGCAGCTGGGGGATGTTCAGAGGGGGATCGAGCTGTTAAATTCTTTCGATAAACAGGTTTTTGTCTTTCTTTTGCGTTTTAAACCCCTTCTAGAGCATAGGCATTTACACTTTCATATTTATTTACGCATATTGAAGGAATGTCCGTATTCTCTCTATATATATTTAGGGCATCTCTGTACTCCACGTGCACTGTTTAGGTTGAACCCACACATATTCCAGCTCCGTGGCCATCCCGCGCTCCAGACCCCGCTCGGGATGAGTTAGGAAACACCCGCATCTGCCCCAGCCCCGCTCCGTATCTCTCCACAGCACCGACTTTTATTCCTGTTTACAACTCTTCATTCTCTGGGTTTTCGCCTGACCGAGCCGCCAAGCCCCTTCCCCGGCACACCGGGTACTCGGGGCTCGCCCGCTCCGGGGGCTGCAGAGCCGCGGATCGCAGATCCCGGCACCTCGGGATGGGGAGGCGGCTCCGGGATCGGGACGGGGATGCGGCACCGGGCTGGGATACAGCACCAGGATGCGGATGCAGCACTGGGTTGGGGATGCAGCACCGGGACGGGGATGCGGCTCCGGGACAGGGATGCAGCACCGGGCGCTGCCCGCCAGCCGCGGGGAGAGGCTGCCCCACAGCCGTGTCCGCGGGGTTTTGGGCACCGCGGGAACTCGCGGCACAGAGGAGCAAAAGCGATGCCGGTCGTGCCTCCCTCACCCTCCCACGGGCGTTGTACCGTCTCCCGAGGCCAGAGGCTGAAGTTCCATTCCCCTGGACAAACCAGCGGAGTTTGGGTTCCTCCTCCCTCTACACACACGGGATTCCCGTGAGTGCATCCCCGTCCCGGGACCCGCGGGGCTCCGGGCGCGGTGTTGGTGCCCCCGAGCGCGGTGCCCATGCCCCGGGCGCGGTGCCGCGGGGCTCCGAGAGCCGCCCCCGACCCAAAGCTTGGCAGGAGCCCGGATCCCCCACCCGCTGCGCTCCGCGCTGCCCCCCGAGCCCCTCCGGCGCCGCGGGAGCGGGTTTGGGAATTAAACGCCTCCACGGAAGGTGTTTCCTGAGGAATTAGCCCCCGCCGAAGGGATGCGCCTGAGCGAACGCCGGCGCGGGAGGACGGAGGGATGGATGGAGGGATGGATGGAGGGATGGATGGCGCGGGATGCAGGATCTGGCTGCGGCGGGAACCGAGCGCGCTAAAACGCGGGGAAGGAAGGACCAACCTCCGAGCCGCGGCTCTTCCTCCTCTTCCTCCCGCGGCACCGAGCGGGAGCGGCCCCGGCCATCGCCGCTCCGGGAGCGCCGCACGGGCAGAGGCTTTTGTCCCCTGGCTGAGCGCCTTCGCACTTCGGCAGAAAGGAGACGAAATTCGATTCGTTTACATGTTTTATTGTTGTAAACATTAAAATTGTCTTTCTCAAAGAAAGAGTTCTCGGGAGAAAAATAATAATAATAATAATAATAATAATAATTATAATAATAATAATCCGCGTTTCTAACTGTCGTACACCATATTAAAAAAAGGCAGCGACTTTCCCGTGTGCCAAACCGGGGTATACAAAGAAAAATACTACAGAATATGGCAATATTAAAAATATTACTCGAACATAAAATAATATATTAACCGACAATTTTTAGACATAAAAAACAAATGGAACAAAACAAACCAAGAATTCAAAGTGCTCAGTAATTTCCAGGGAGTTATGTATAGTATAAGCACTCTGGAAACAGTCAAAAGCTGCTGCATGCAAGATCTGTTTAGCTTTAGACAACAAAATAATCAAGATATAAACTTCTTCTTTAATCAACATCAACAGTACATACAACACTTACAAACAAGGGGTGTCGGGCGGTGTTTACAAACACTATGTGTCCCTTTGGGGGGGTTCCGGGGGTAACACTTGTGCCCACCTATTTTACAATTGAGAAAATGTTTGAAGCTTAGATAACTACCAGTCTTTATAAAAGCTACCAGACTACATAGTGTCTGAAATACTATTTATAGAATATAGACATTACTGAAATAGCAAGTGCCTATAACATTGTCACCCTGGAATCGTCATGCTTCCCTGGTATGCACAGATTGGGTTTTCTTTCCTTTTTTTTTTAATTCTCCTTTTTATTTTAAATATTTTTCTTCCCAAACACATTTAGCTTTTATTTTTGATTAATTTTTTTTTTTAGAATTATTTTCCACGTTTCATCATAAATAGGCACAGAAGAATTTATTTCTTTTTTTAAAAAAGCCAAACCGCATCTGATAAATTTACAAGCCTTCGCCTGCATTAACGCCACGCCACCCACGCAAGGTTTGGGGTCTGTCTGGGTATATTACAGCTTTCTTTTGCTGCAGAAAACTTTAGTCTTTAGGAGGGTGAGGCTTTGGGTCGCCCCGGCGCTGGGTTTGGCCCCGCGTGAGCCGGCGCCGCCAGGCAGGCTTGTCTTTGCACCAGAAGTCCTTAATCATAAACTCATTTAGAAGCCGAGAATAAAAAGTTTATACCATGGTATTTGTGTAGTCCATGAGCTGCATCCATGATGGCCCAGAGCCAAAATGCCCATCGCCTTCTGCCTGCAGGAGCTGGCAGCAGCGGCCGGGTGGGAGCTGGCACCCAGGGGTGCTGCTCTGGGCCCACACCAGCTCCAGGCAGGTGGAGCTTCTCCTCGGGTCAGCGGAAGCGTGCGGGAAGAGTCTTAGAAAGGTAAAGTGTCCAGGAAAAGTTTGTCGATTATTGCTGGCGGTGGCACCAAATCCTCCAGTTTCAGGTAGAAAATGCGCTGCAGCCCCTGCGTGCAAAGCGTGCGGAGTTCGGGGAGCTTCCCCAAGAGTTTGGACAAATAGTTGGGGCGATTCAGCCCCCCGTTATTGAAAGTCACGTGGTCTTTGAGACAATTTACAATCTTGTTCTGAAGCTCTTCCACCCGCTTGGGTTCCTTGAGCCCGTGCCTCTCTGCAATAGAAGGGTGCGGGACGTCAGGGGTCTGGCTGGGAGCAGGGAGGGCAGGGGGCAGCAGGGGGGACACTGACCTGTCACCATGGCCAGGGCAGCGATGCACGAGAAGGCAGAGATGTCGATGTTCATGTTCTGCAGGTTGGAGGAGAACTCCACGATGGAATCGATCCACTCCCCAAAGCCGCGGATGCACTGCAACCGGTGCAGCACCACCCCGTTGCAGAAGATCAGCTTCCCCTCCACGGGGTTGGACCTGCAAGGAAGGGCACAACCCCAGAGTGAACTGATGCATGGATGGATGGATGAGAGAGGGAGGAAAATTAGATAGGGAGAGAAAACGGAGGAAAAGAAACAAAAAGACAAAAGATAAGAGAAAGACAAAATATAAGAGTAAAGAACGAGAGAATGAGCAAAAGGAAGAAAGACAGAGGGGGAGAGAAAGATAAAATAGAGAAGAGGCAATGAAAGAGAAAAAAGAACAAGAAAGAGCAGGAAAGAAATAAAATAATAAGAAAGGAGACGATGGGGGAGAAAATCTAAACAACTAATTACTCGAGGAGCAATAAAGGAAGGATTTAAGAGGCACCTAATTACCGAGGAGTTAATAAAAGGCAGCCCAGTGGACCTTGACGGGGTGTGATTCCCTGCCATGCCCCGCTCACCTGTACGCCAGGCGCAGCACGAACAGCTCCAGGAAGGCGGACTCGAACAGCAGGTCCTGGTCCGTCTTGGGCAGCTCGGTGAAGCCGGGGATTTTTTCCGCCCACCCTCGGATGATCTCCATGGAGCCGGTCAGGAGATCGTAGAACTGCTGGATGTGCTGGGTGTCGTCACCGCTCAGCTGGTAGTCGGGGTTAGCCTGGAACTGGAAATTCATTTTAAAAAGCACTTAATGAGGTTCTCTAAAGTCTATAACCCGTGAAATTGCTCGCCCCGTCGCTGGCCGGGGAGCGGGCTGGGATAACAATTAAAGCTCTCTCTGACCGGTGAGGAAATTAGATGTTCCGGGGCAATTAATTCGATTAGGGACGGCGCTCCGAGGCCGCCGCTCTCCGTGCGCGGGGGGCCCGATCCCGGGCGGGGCCGAGCCGAGCCCCCGGTGCCGGCAGAGCCGAGCCGAGCCCCGGGCGGGCAGAGCAGGGCTGAGCCGAGCCGAGCCGAGCCCCGGGCGGGCTCGCGTGTCCCCGCACGGCCGCGGGGCCGGACCCCCCTCCCCGGGCGGCGGCGGCGGGGTCCCTCCGCGAGCTCGGTGCCGCTTACCCGGGAATAGTCCAGGCTGGTCATAGCCGGGTTGGAGTCGACATGGGCTCTCACCAGCGCACTGATCAGACTCACCGGGGGAGAGGGGGGAGAAGGCTCCTGGGGGCTCTTCGGTTTGGACGGCAAGCGGCCCCGCCGGCCTTTGAGGCTGTCTGTGCGCACCACTGCAAGAGACGGGGGTCAGCGCGGCGCCGCGGGGCGCGCCCGACGCACGGACACGCTCGCGGACAGACGGACGGACACTCACCCTCCTTGACCATGCCGACGGCCAGGCACTTCTGGAAGCGGCAGTACTGGCAGCGGTTGCGGCGGCGCTTGTCCACCGGGCAGTTCTTGTTGGCCAGACACACGTACTTGGCGTTCTTCTGCACCGTGCGCTGCACCGGGCGGCAGCGGCGTCAGAGCCGGCCGGGAGCGCCCCGAGTCCCGCCTGCCCGCGGCTGCTTTTACCGCCTTTCACCCCGGTTTTTATTTTTCTTCCCCCCCCCCTTTATTTTATTTTCCGTTTTTCTGCTTTGTTTTCTTCCCTTTCCCCTTCGTTTTCAGTTCCCGCTTTCATTTTCCCCCTTGATTTTATTTTCATTTTTTTTATCTTTACTTCTCCCTCTTTTTAACCTTTATATCCCTTCCTCTTTTCCTCTTCTTTTTTAATTTTTCCTTTCTATTATTTCCTTTTCCCCTTTTCTTCTTCGACCTTTTAGATTTATTTTCTTTTCCCTTTATTTCCTTTGCCCTTTTCCCTCTTTAATTTTATTTCCTTTCCCCCTTTATTTAGTTTCCCTTTTTTCCCCTTTTATTTCCTTTTCCTCCCCCCCCCTTCCTTTTTTTTTTTTCCCTTCCCAGGGCATTTAACAGGAGAAAATTGACAGCGTTAACATCCAAGCTAACCTCGCAGCTCCTAGCCGTGTTTTATATGCCAAGAGGAGGGAAAGAGACGCTCGGTAAATACAAATCCGTGGGCATTCATATTATTTACATTCCTTGGAGACCTCCTCTATTTAAAATGATAAGATTATTCAATCAGGATGGCGAAATAAAGAGATCACTTAATTTTACCACAGGGAATTCCGTTCCACATGGTTAGCTCAGACGCGCTGCTCTGTCCTAACCGATTTCCATCCGCGGGCCCCGCGGGCTGCCCCGCCGCCCCCCGCAGCCCCGCTCGGCCCCGCTCACCTTGAAGAAGCCCTTGCAGCCCTCGCAGGTGCGCACGCCGTAGTGCTGGCAGGCCGCGTTGTCGCCGCACACGGCGCAGAGCCCCTCGTTGGAGGGCGAGCCGCGGGACGGCGGCGAGGGCACCTGGCTGTCCAGCAGCTGCGGCGCGGGGCCCAGCGGCAGCCCCGGGAAGGCCATGGGCGGCTGCTTGCGGAGCCCGCCGGGCACGGCGAACGGCTGCCCGTCCACGCCGGGGTGCGGCCCCGCGGGCTCGGCGCCCATGGGCACGTGTAGGGGTCCCTCGAAGCGCATCTGGCAGCTGGACACGGGCGTGCCGGGCGGGGACTGCTTGAAGGAGAACAGCGACAGGCGGGACACGGGCGTCTTGCGCTGCTCGATCATGTGCGTGGTGGCCACGTAGTTGGGGTGGAAGTTGTGCAGGGAGCCGGGCTCGTCCCACACGGGGCCGTGCTGCACCTGGAAGCCGGGCGTGGACGGGGTCGGGGGCGACGAGGGCTTGTAGTAGACGGAGCCCGAGTGGGACATCATCTCCTCGGACTGGGGCGGCAGGTGGCCGTGCTGCTGGTAGCCGTGCATCTGAATGTCTTCCACCTTAATGGAGGACTGCTGTCCCGACAGGGGCATTTGGTACAAGCAGGGGGGCTTCACGTCGTAGCTCGTGTTGTAGTTGTCCATAAAGGTGCTGAAGCTGGGGAGAGAAGTGGTGGCGGTGATCTCGGTGTTGGTGAGGTCCATGCTAAACTTGACGAACTCCGGAGTCAGGAAATCGGAGCTGTACTCTCCCGAGGAGTGGTAGCTGTAGCTCTGGGAGGCCGGGCTGGCTCCTTGAGGCGAGGACCCATACTGAGCCTGAACACAGGGCATGGCTGCGAACGAAACAGCGGCAGCTAGGCTCGGCCCGCGCCGCCCCGCGCCGGCCACCGGGGCCGAGCACCGGGAGCGCCGGGAGCGCCCTGCCCCGCCGGGGCCGCGGGGACGGAGCGCACCCACCTTCAGCCGGGGGAGCGGCGGCTTCGGGGCAGCCGAGGGCGGACAGCGTCGGAGCGCGGCGGGCAGCGAGGGGTCCGCGGGTTCAGAGCGCGGCGGCGGCTCCAGCCTGCCCGGCGCGACGGCTGCGGAGACACGGAGCCGCCGGTGAGCGGACCGACACACGGACTGACACACGGAGCCGCCGGTGAGTGGATGGACACACGGACCCGACAGTGAGCAGGCGGACACACGGACCGACACACGGACCCGACGGTGAGCGGATGGACACAAGGACGAGCCGGTGAGCAGATGGACACACGGACGCGACAGTGAGCAGGCGGACACACGGACCCGCCGGTGAGCGGATGGACGGACACACGGACCCGATGGCGAGCGGACCGACACACCGAGCGGCCAGTGAGCGGACGGACACACCGACACACGGACCTGCCAGTGAACGGACGGACACACTGACACACGGACCCACCGATCGGGCAGCAGGGGTGGGAGACTGACACACAAACCCGCTGGTGCGGGGACAGACACACGGACCCGGAGCGGAGAACGGGCAAACGGACCCGACGGTCAGGCAGCCCCAGCGGGGAACTGACACACGGACGGTCGGTGGAGGGACAGACACACGGAGCTGCCGGAGCGCGGACAGACACACGGAGCCGCCGGTGAAGGGACAGACACACGGAGCCGCCGCCGCTCCGCCCGGCTCGGGGGAGCCCCGCCTGCGGGGAGCGGGAGCGGTGCCGGGCAGGGCCGCCCCGCGCCCTCGAGGAGCAGCTCTGGGCTCGGTCTGGGTTATTTCTCGGTAAGCGGGCAGGCGGCTCCCCGCGGGCGGGCTGTCACCGGCACCGGCTGCCGGGTTCCCTTCTCCCCGCCCTGCGGGAGCAGTAGCGCGTCCCTGGGGAGAGCGGGCGCGGCGCGGGGCTCCCGGCGCGGCGGCGGTGCCGGCACCGGAGCGGGGCGCGGTAACAGCCAGACAGCCCGGGCGGACCCGGCTCGGCTCGGCACGGCACGGCAGCTCCGCGGGGGACACGCGCCCGCGGGCAGCACCACCCGTCCCGTCCCCGTCCGGGCACCGCCAGCAGCTGGCACGGCACGGGACAGCACAGCACGGCACGGGATGGCATGGCACGGCACGGGGGAGCCTCGCGCGGGAGGGGGGCGCGGGAGGCGGGCCGGGCACTCACCGGGGAGCGGAGCGCGGGGCGCGCATCCAAGAGCGGCAGCGGCGGCGGGCGGAGCGGCGGCGGCGGCGGCGCGGGCGGCCGGACTGTGCCCGCCCGCAATGTGCCTTTGTTTATGTGGCCGCGGCCGCCGCCGACCAACGTGCGCCGCGAGCCCCCGCGCGTCACCGCGCGTCAGCGCCGCCCGCCAATCCGCGCCGCCCGCGGCCCGCCCCGGACACGCCCCCCTCGCGCGCCAGCGCGCCCTTTTGGTGAGGTTCCGAGCGGTGACGTCACGCCGAGGGACGCGCCCCGGCCACGCGCCCGGGCGGGGGCGTGGCCTCATTTGCATAGAGGGCGGTGCCGCCCCCGCCCCCCCGCGCGCGTCACCGTGACGCGAAACCCGGAATAGCGCGCGCCACCGCGACCCCGGCCCGGGACAGAACCGGGACAGGACCGGGAATGGAGACAGGGCAGGGACAGGGGACAGAGCAGGGACAGAGCCGGGAATGGAGACACAGCCGGGACAGGGGACAGAGCAGGGAATGGGACAGAACCGGGACAGGGACAGACCCGGAACAGGGATACAACCGGGAATGGGACAGAACCGGGACAGGGGACAGAGCCGGGATGGGACAGAGCCAGGCCGCCTCCACAAAAGGAGTGCAGTGTACCCCCGCTTCTGCTGCCCATCTGGAATTTAGTCTATTTGATTCTATTAGTATTTTGTTTTCATTTCATTATTAACTTTATTTTTATTTTCTTTTATTTTATTATTGTCTTTCTTTTATATGTTGTATTGATTTTTTTTATTTATGTATTGTAATATTTTTCATTTTAGTTATTTTTGTTTATTTTTAATTATTTCTTATTTTATTATTTTCTATTTTATTAGCTTTTATTTTTATTTATTTCACTGCTTAATTTATTATTCATTATTTTGGGGACTTCATATTTGATTTTATTTGTCATTTTTTGTGTTATTTAATTTATTAAACTTTCTTATTTTTATTTATTTTATACTTAGTCATTTCAATGGCTGATGATTATTTATTAAAATGCACATATTTTTTTAAATTATTATTTTATTTAATTTTGCCTCTCCCCAGAGCCCCCAGTTTCCCCATTTCCATCCCGGGTGGGTGTGCTGGGCAGGGCGGTGCAGTGAAGGCGCTGCGTTGATCCAATGCCAGCCGCGCTCCCGGCTCCCGCTGCCCCCGCGGTGCCGGGCCCGGCTCAGGAGGGTGCAGGGACACGGCCTGGCCTGGCCGGGCTCTGCTCTCCACCCTGCATGTCCTTGCTGGGCTCTGCTCTCCACCCTGCATGTCCCACCGCTGTGTTCTGGCCTGGAAAAAAGCACACAGTGGCATCAGGGGTGAAGGGAACACAATCCCACACAGCCCGGGGCCAGAACCAGCTCCTGGCCCGGGATAAATGCCCACAGCCCAGCCTGGGATAAAACCCCACAGCTCAGTGCAGGATAAAACCCCACAGCCTGGCCCAGGATAAATTCCCCCAAACCAGTGCAGGATAAACCCCTGAGCCCAGCCCGGGATAAACCCCCATACCCCAGTGCCAATAAGACTTCCCAGTCCAGCCCAGTGTAGGATAAAATCCCCCAGCCCAGTGTATGATATAACCCCATAGCCCAGCCGGGATAAACTCCCCAGCCCAGCCCAGCCCAGCAGGCAGCGCTGGCTCCCACAGCCCTGCCCGGGAACACTGAAATTTCCTGGGAAACTGAGGAAAGGCTCCTTCCCAACCCGCTCCTGCCACTGGGGCCACCCCACAGACACCAGAGAAACCCCACAGACACCACAGAAACCCCACAAACACCATAGAAACCCCACAAACACCATAGAAACCCCACAAACAGCGGAGAAACACACAAACACCAGAGTAACTCCACCAACAGCAGAGAAACCCCACAGACACCAGAGAAACCCCACAGACCGCGGAGAAACCCCACAAAGAGCAGAGAAACCCAAACTGCTCCCACCCCGAGAGACTGTCCCACACTGTGTTCTCCCGATCCTATAGAACTCCTGCAGAAGGAACAGCCTAAGGCTCTGAGACACCTCAGGGCTGTCCAGAATGTTCTGGGATCAGTAATGAACACCCCAAAGCTGTGAGACACCCCAGGGCTGCCCAGAATGGCATTTCTGGGGTCAGTAATGAACACCCCAAAGCTGTGAGACACCTCAGGGCTGTCCAGAATATTCTGGGGTCAGTAATGAACACCCCAGGGCTGTCCAGAATGGCATTTCTGGGGTCAGTAATGAACACCCCAAAGCTGTGAGACACCTCAGGGCTGTCCAGACTGACATTTTCTGGGGTTGTGTCCCTGGGGTTCCCCAAAAGAGGAGCTCAGCCAGCCTCCCTCACCTGCAGCACCTCTCCATCAGTGACACCCCAACAGCCGGTCCAGCCCACACCAACCTCCAGCCAGGGCCCTCGCAGGGCTCGGTGATACATCTAATTACCATATCCTTAGAATAGATGTAATATAAATTTCATTACTCACTTAAAAGTTCTAAAGTTAACAGCATAAACTTGAAGTTGAGTAATTAAGTAATCCTTATATAGACACTTATTAAAGTATTTATACATATTATCTTAAATCTACATCTATCATTTTGCCAATTAAAATTAGGACTTTAATTGCAATTAAGTAATTTAATTGCCAATTGAACAGCAAAATTGCTAAGTGACTAATTTTAATGCCTATTTTAATTACCAATCATGACTGGGGAGGGAGCTAATCAAGCAGTATCAGAGTAATGATGTGAAAAAAAGCGGAGAACAAACATTCCAGACTCCGTGCTTTTTGAAAAAGAGCTCCAAATTAGATAAGCGCCAACACAATCGCGGCCTCAACGCGGGGTTCGGGAGCACAAAGGGTTTAATTGCGGACACCTCGCCGTGCCCCGGGGGCTGCCAGCAGGGCTGGGGGTGCCCGCAGGGGCTGGGGTGCCCCTCGGGGCTCCTGGGGGACCCCAGCACCAGGGAATGGGCACAGGGCAGGCAGAGGGGTGCATGAACACTTTGGGCTGCCCGGATGGCAGGAACATCCCCATGGGCGCTCCCTGAGGTGCCAGCCCACCTTCCTGGCAGGCCCTGGGTGCCACGGGAGAGCTTTGGCAGCCCACGGCTCCTGTGGGGTCAGCCCGGCCCAGCTGGTGTCACGGGCATGAGGGGAAGGGCATCTGGTCCTGCCATTTATCATAGAAACACCAAATCCCACAGAAACCCCAAATCCCATAAACATCCCAAATCCCATAAACACCCCAAATCCCATGTCAGCCCTGGCTGCCATTTCCCATAAAAACCCCAAATCCCATAAAAACCCCAAACTCTTGTCAGCCCTGGTTGCCATTTCCCATAAAAACCCCAAAACCCCATAAAACCCCCAAACCCATGTCAGCCCTGGCTGCCATTTCCCATAAAAAACCCCAAATCCCATAAAAGCACCAAATCCCATAAACACCCCAAATCCCATGAAAACCCCAAACCCATGTCAGCCTTGGCTGCCATTTCCCATAGAAACCCCAAATCCCATAAAAACCCCCAAACCCATGTCAGCTCTGGCTGCCATTTCCCATAAAAAACCCTAAATCCCATGAAACCCCTAAATCCCATAAAAACCCCAAACTCTTGTCAGCCCTGGTTGCCATTTCCCATAAAAACCCCAAAATCCCATAAAACCCCCAAACCCACGTCAGCCCTGGCTGTCATTTCCCATAAAAACTCCAAATCCCATGAAAACCCCAAATCCCATAAAAACCCCCAAACCCATGTCAGCTCTGGTTGCCATTTCCCATAAAACCCCCAAATCCCATAAATACCCCAAATCCCATAAATACCCCAAATCCCATAAAATCCCCCAAATCCCATAAAAGCCCCAAACCCCATAGAAACCCAAATTCCATAAAAACCCCCAAACCCATGGTAGTCCTGGCTGCCATTTCCCATAAAAACCCCAAATCCCATAACAACCCAAAATCCCATAGAAACCCCAAACCCATGTCAGCCCTGTCTGTCGTGCAGCCCGTGTTAGAACAACTCTTCAGACTGCAGAAAAGTTTATCTAGTGAGATATTACCAAGTTCTAGGGTTAATAATGGGGTTTTATCTGCTGCTTGGGATGTCAGCTGATGACATCCTCCCATTTTCATCACCATGGAATGAGGCTGATGCTGGAAAATCAAACAGCTCAAGGCACATTCCCAGCAGTCCTGTCCCGTTTGTGATTTGTACAGAGCCCTCAGCCAACAACAGGGCTCGGTGGGCACGGCAGGGCTGAGCTTGTGGGGCATCCTCAGGAGGCTCCTGCAGCCCCAGAGCAGCTCCTGTGTCACTCTGGGTTTTAGGATTTTCTGAGCCTTCTGATGTTGACATTCTTGTAGTGAACTTTCTCACACACTTTCTGTAAATAACTCATTGTTTTGCATTCTTTTATGGCGGAGGAGAGAGTTGATGGACTGTTGGTTTGCCCGGTGTCATTGGAGAGGTGGCACTGTCACCCTCCAATCCACTGCCACTTTTGGAAATCTATAAAGGTTAGAGTCAGAAAATAAACTTCCCTTTTTCCTTCACCTTGAGAACAGCGGTGTGCGCTCGTGTTCTTTCATGTCCTATGGTGACACTCCTGCAGCACCAGGGCAGCTCCTGCAGCACCAGGGCAGGTCCTGCAGTACCAGGGCAGCCCCTGCAGCACCAGTGCAGCCCCTGCATCAGGCCCTTCCCTACACGGCCACACTTCCACTGCTCACACCCTGTCTAACCTGCTGTGTGTTTCAGCACAGACTTTGGCAGGGAAGGGATTTGCTGCCTCTCCAACAGACCAAAGTTTCAGACCAACAAAGAGGATCTAACACAAAAGGACATTTGTGTATCAGGGGCTGGGTGCCCTGCCTGTGCCCAGGGGTGCAGGGGGCACTGCCAGCCCCCCAGCAGGGACACACTGCACAGGGACAGCTGTGCCGCTGCCATCGCCCAGATCCAGAGTGCTGCCCCTCCAGTGAGCCTTCAGAGGGGAAAGGGGCTGAGTGTCCTTCTGTCCAGTGTCACACGGGTGTGAGGTCCCCAAACGGAGAGCGAGGCACAGCCTGGAGCTGGTGTTGGCCCCTGGACAGTGCCAACCCCTGTTCGAGGTCGGTGTCCCAGGGCTGCAGCAGCTCCCAGCTCCCCTCCCCGCAGCCCCAGCCCGGGGCACTCGGTCCCGAGCTCACACTCGTGTTCCACAGCCCATGGGGCACACGGCAGCTCTGACACAGCCCTGATGTCCGTGGGAGGGTGGAGGCACGCACGAAGCTGCATGTCCGATGTGAGTCGGAGTGGGGGGGTCTCATTGCCAGGCTGGGGTGTGAAGGGGCCATCATCTCACAAGCACTCCGTTATCCCCCTCAGATATCCCAGAAACTTCAATGGAGCGTTATTGTCCCTTTGCTCCCGCTCCCGGTGCGCTCCTGAAGCTCAGCCGCGCAGGCGGTGTCCGCCGACACGAGGTGTTTATGGCAGCAATGCCCATTTCCACGGAGTCCTTGCCAGCCCGTGACGGTCCCGTGGGAGCCGCGCTGTCCCCGTGTCGCTGCCGGCCACTCGCAGCTCCTGCCAGGGTCCGAACGCAGAGATGTTCCCGGTGCTGGGTGTCCGGCTCCGCTGCCGCGGGAGCGCTGCGTGTGCCGGCCGGGCTGCGGCTGATGATATCCGCGGGGTGAGAGGCTGAACGGGCCATATGGCGCTCGCTGCAGCCCATCTGCTCCCTGCCCAGCCCGCCGCGCTGCCGCCGCAGCATCTGCCCGCCCGCAGCATCTGCCCGCCCGCAGCCAGCCGCGCCGAGCCGCGCCTGGCTAAGGGGGCTGAGTGCCGGGACCCTCCATCCCATCCTATCCTATCCTATCCTATCCTATCCTATCCTATCCTATCCTATCCTATCCTATCCTATCCTATCCTATCCTATCCTATCCTATCCTATCCTATCCTATCCCATCCCATCCCATCCCATCCCATCCCATCCCATCCCATCCCATCCCATCCCATCCCATCCCCATCGTCTCCATCCCCATCCCCGTCCCCGTTCCCGTCCCCGTTCCCATCCCCGTCCCCGTCCCCATCCCCATCCCCATCCCCATCCCCGTCCCCGTCCCCATCCCCATCCCCATTCCAATTCCCCATCCCACTCCCATCCCTTTCCCATTTCCATCCCTTCCCACTGTACCTGCCTCGGCCGCTGGCGCGGAGCGGAGCCGGAACCGAGCCCGGAACCGAGCCCGGAGCCGGGAGCGGATCCCGGTGCCGGGGCCGCCGCGCCCCCTCGCAGCCGCCGCCGCGCGTCAGCGCCCGTCACGGCCCGTCAGCGGCGGCGGGTGACGGCAGCGCCGGGGGAGCGCCGGGGCCGACAACGGGGGAGGGGAGGGGGGCGGCCGGCTGGAGGGGGCGGCCCCGGGGTGACCCATTCCCACCCCGGGATGACCCATTCCCACCCCGGGCTGACCCGCTCCCATCCAGGGCTGATCCAATCCCACCCCGGGATGACCCACTCTCACTCGGGCTGACCCGCTCCTATCCAGGGCTGTCCCTCTGTCCCCTCTGGGCTCCCTCGCCGCCGCTCAGCGCTCCCGCACAGCCGAGGACTGGGGAGTGGTCTGTGTTTTGATTTGAGGGGGGTTTCATTTGGGTTTTTTTTGTTAGCTTGGTTTGGGTTTAGTTTGGCTTTTCCCACCCTGCACACACTCCCCGATGTTCCAGCACCATGCTGGTTCAGGGAGCATTCCTGCTGGAGTCTTGGGCCAGCTCCAGCCCTGGCTCTGGGGGCTCACCTTGGAGAAAAGGAGTTTTGGGGGTCCTTGTGGCTCTGCACAGCTCCTGCCAGGAGGGCACAGCCAGGGGGGTCGGGCTGGGAACAGGGAACAGGGACAGGAGCAGAGGGAACAGCCCCAGGCTGGCCCAGGGCAAGTTCCCTTCGGATATTGTGGGAAATTTCTTCCCTGAAAGTGCTGCTCAGTCCTGGCACAGCTGCCCGGGACAGTGGTGGAGTCCCCATCCTTGAATGGATTTAAATTCCCATCCTTGAATGGATTTAAAATCCCCATCCTCAAATGGATTTATAAGCTGTGTGCATGTGGCACCTGGGGACCGGGTCAGTGGTGACCTCAGCAGCGCTTGGGGGATGGCTGGACTCGATGGTCTCAGGGAGCTTTTCCAGCCCCAACAATGCTGTGATTCCCTGATTTTGGGATCCCACGGGCCCAGCCCTGCCCAGGGTGCAGCTGCTCCCCTCTGACGAGGAGTGCATCGCTGGTTTGATGTCAGACACGCGTCCCCTGCATGCAACCGATCCCAGCAAACAGACTATTTAAAGTGCCTGCTGAAGTTTCCTTACATAAAACGTCTCCAGACTCGCCCCCCACGCACACACGCTCACACAGGCGTCGGCTGGGTTTGAACTTGGCAGCGTTCTCCTGAAAGGCTTGGCAGTGCCAAAAGCAGGAACGGCTGCAGAGTCTGTTCGGCTCCTCACGCTGAGCTCCTGCTCGCTGACAGGCTGCCAGCCGGGCTGTGAGAATGGAAAAACAGCCCCAAAACCGTCCCAGGAACAGCACAGACCGCTGGCTGCAGGTGGGGTGGGGAAGGATGGGGACAGACAGCCCAGCCCCGCAGGGACAGACCGACAGAGCTGCCCCATTCCCGCTCCTCCAGCAGATTATGGAGACACAATCACACTGTCCCCTCTGGAATTCACCTGCAGGGCCACAGAGCTGCCCTCGAGCCCCACAGGAGCACCGGGAGGGTCCCAGGGCCAGCTGTGGCCGCGGGCTGTCCCTCTGTCCCCAGTGCCCAGGGTCTGCACTGGCCATCCCCTGCTGCTTTGGGAACGCTCTCAGGGACTGCCTCAGCCCCAGGCTGTCCTGCCAGCTCTGGAAACCCCCAAACACAGCGCTTGGCTGATGTATTTGTGCCACAAACAGTCAAAAATAGCATAATTGCCCATTGTTTTCCCTGCATTTTGGGAATTACTGACACAAGACACAGAAATCTTTTGTTAAGTGAAATGTATTTTGTTGTTTTGAGGGAAACCCTTCCTCGGTTTGGGAAGGATTTGCTCAACATATCTGGGATCCTTCCCCTCAGCAGCACATTCCCTGGAAGACACTGCCGAGCAGGAAAAGCAGCCCCCACAGAGGCTGGGAAAAGGGGCAGGTCTGCAGTGAGTGGTCACACAGGGAGGTGCTGCTGGCCAGCTCCAAGTGGACAAGGCTGTCCAGAGGGCCTTGCACACACTGAGGGGTCAGTGACGGGCTCCAAGGGTGGCTCTGGGTTGCTGGGAGCAGAAGCCAGGGGAGACACTCGACACAAAGCCCTGTGTTTTCTCTCCAAGGTGTTTCTAATTGCCTGTGTGAGCTCTCTGGGGCTCGTATCAGGAGCCACATCCCCGGTGTCAAAGCCACCTGTGCAGAGGGGGGACACCAGGGCAGCGCTGTCACCCGTCCTGCTCTGCAGTGCAGGGGTGACACAGCGCCCAAGGGGTGTCTGCTCACAGCCCAGGCTGTTCAGTGAACAGCCAAACCAGAGCCTGAAGTGCTCCCCGTTTTCTATGGGATTGATGGCTCAAGGGAAACCCTGGGGCTGAAGGAATGGGGAATGGGCACAGCCAGGGGATACAGAGAATGGGGAATGGGGAATGGGGAATGGGGAATGGGGAATGGGGAATGGGGAATGGGCACAGCCAGGGGATATGGGGAATGAGGAACGGGCACAGCCAGGGGAATGGGGAATGGGCACAGCCAGGGGATACAGAGAATGGGGAACAGGCACAGCCAGGGGATATGGGGAATGAGGAACGGGCACAGCCAGGGGCAGAGGGAATGGGGAATGGGCACAACCAGGGGATACAGAGAATGAGGAACAGGCACAGCCAGGGGATATGGGGAATGAGGAACGGGCACAGCCAGGGGATACAGAGAATGAGGAACAGGCACAGCCAGGGGATATGGGGAATGAGGAATGGGCACAACCAGGGGATACAGAGAATGAGGAACGGGCACAGCCAGGGGCTGTGGGAGCAGAGCCCACGGCATCACAGTGACAGCCCAGCCCGCCCTGCCCTGGGGCTGCAGGGCCCGTCCTTCCCCGTCACCCACAGCCTCACAAAGCCGTTTTCCAGCGGGGCTGCGAGCCCCGAGGCCTCCCGAAGCAGAGCTATTTCGGGTATTTTCCACAGCATCTCTGAGCACTGCTGTGCTCATGACTGGTGAGTGGGAGATGCACGCACGCAGATCCCCGAGCGTGCCAGCCCAGCCTCCTCCTCCTCATCCTGCTCCTCCCTGCAGCGGAGCCTGGGCTGAGGCCGCGGCTCAAGCAGGGCCCCACCAGCCCCAGGCTGTCCCTGCAGGGCTGGGGGCTGTCCTGGCACCTGTGCCAGGCTGTCCTGGGCTGTCCCTTCAGGGCTGGGGGCTGTCCTGGCACCCTGGGTCACACGGTGCCTGTCGGAGCCCCTATCCCCATGTCCCAGCAATGGGGCTGCTGCAGGGAGGGAGGGCTTGCATCTCTCTGTTCCCCCAGACAGGACAGCCTGGTTTGCACAACACAGGGTTAACTTCTAGAGGGGAGCCAGCATGAATTCATGCTCTGAACCAAGGCCCTGGCAGTGCCCAGCCAGGTGGGACACTGGGGCTTGGAGCAGCCTGGGGCAGCGCAAGGTGTCCCTGCCATGGCAGGGTGGGACACAGTGAGCTGTGAGGTCCCTTCCAGCCCAAACCATCCTGTGGTCTTGGGTTCTGTGTTGCTGAAATGGCTCCCGAGATATTAAAGAGTTTTTTTTCCCAGCCTCACAACCAAAGAAGAAGTTGAGATTGCTCGGCTCTGCTTTTCAAGGTTGTTTATTTTTCCTTATCTGTGATATTCTCTCTCTGACCTGCTGAGATCTGTCCAGCAGGTCGGGTTATGGCACAGTCCCTGCCCTGGGGTGGTGTTGGCTTTTTATACAAAGATCTACCTGTACTTCATTTACAATAATTCTCCAATACCCATCACCTATGTTAGACAGTCTGACTCTACTCTGAACCAATCCAAAGTGCCACCATCCCAGCAGAAGATGGAAGAGAAGAGGAAGAAGAAGAGTAAGAAGGAGAAGGAGAAGGAGAAGGAGAAGGAGAAGGAGAAGGAGAAGGAGAAGGAGAAGGAGAAGGAGAAGGAGAAGGAGAAGGAGGACAGGACACACTCAGATTCCTCCATCTTGCCTCTTGAACCCCCATTCTAAATCCCCAAAATTCTACTTTTTCACCCAGTGACAAATTAACTGTCACTCTACTCAAACCCTTGTGGCTTGTAACTCCTCACACAAAGTTGGTGATGTTTCCATGGGCTAAAATCCAAGGCACAGGTGTCTGTGACTCCGTGCCCAGGTCTGTGAGCCCCTGCCAGGGTCTGGAATCACCCAGGGCAGCCAGAGCAATGCCCTGGATCCCAACACTGCAGCTCTGCGATGCTGAGGCCAGGCTGGAGCACCCTGGGATGGGGAAGGTGTCCCTGCTCATGGAAGGGATGGGATGGGATGGCATGGGATGGGATGGCATGGGATAATGGGATGGGATGGCATGGGATAATGGGATGGGCTCTAAGGTCCCTTCCATCCCAACCCATTTAGGGATTCCCTGATCCTGCACCCACGAGGGTCTCCAAGCTTCAGCTCCTCTTTCCTTCTCTCAGCCCTTCTTTGCTTCCAGCCAAGCTGAGCTGGAATTCAGCACAAGTGCAGGATGGATGCACACGCAGTGGTACAACTGTACACTCACCCTTTCCCAACAATGGAATAATCATGGAGAAACAGGCAATTAATCATGCATAGTAAATAATTTAGTCTTTTTTGCAACACCTGAAGTACAGTGAGTAAAAAACCACTGATTTGAGAAGAGTAGTATTAAATAAAACTATGCAAAATGAAGCTCAGCCTGCACACTGAATGGAGGAAAAACTGGGTTTTATTCAATTTTAATTAAATGGAATCTGGTTCTTCAATATGGAAAAACTAGATTAAAACTGAGGCAAAAATTGAATCCCATTAATATTACCAGTAAATAAAAACACATTATTTTTTGGTTCAGGGAGCTTTAATAATAAGAGGCATCATAAAGAGAGAAATCAAAACTGGATTGTACATTCACCAGATTGTTCAATACAAAAGCCAACAAAATTAGCCCATATTGATGTGACAAGCAAGAAGAAATATATTAAGTTTCCAGCTCACAACATTCCACTACAAGGTATCATTGGAAAACCGAGTCAATTTTGATATCAGTCAGATCCCGATTAAATGAGGGCAATCCCACAGGCCTGGTGCCTGCAGGAGAGGAAAATGGATTTATTTATTGCAGCGGGGCCTGGGTGGGCAGGGCTGCCAGGCTCGGGGTGGGCACCACAGCCGCTGCCACCTCTGGGGCAGGAAAGCCCAGGAAAGGGATTTTTTAATGTCTGAAGTGATATTGAGGTCTTCATGTTTGAAATGATGCTGTGGGTCAGCCTGGATAATGAGGACTGTCTGTGGTTGTCATGGAAGGGGACGTGTTCCAGGGATATAAATATGCATTTCCAAGGCTGCTACAGGAAAAGAAAAAAAAAATTTGGTCCAGGAGAGAGATTTCCTAATATCCATACCTTAAAAACGTGATACTAAGCAAACAAACTGAAAACCAAATATTTCTTATAGCAAATATTTCTTCTATTTCTTCTGCTGGCTAGGGGCAGAGCGAGAGCTGCAAATGGAGAGTGAGGTTCAGTGAATAAGTCAGCATTGAAGGAAATATGATAATATTAACAACAATATGGACTATATTAGTAACAATAGTAGTAATAATAATAATAATAATAATAATAATAATAGTAGTAATAATAACAATAATAATAATATTACAGTGTACTTTTTAAGGGCTAGGGTGCAATATTTGAATCAGGCATTCCCTAAGCAAATGGAAAGTGCCCTGTTGAGTGACCTAACGAGGCTCCACGCTGGTTTCCCGAGCAGCTCGTGCCCTGCTCTCCCAGGAAGGGCAGAGAATTACAGGCTGTGAGGAGGCAGGAGCACCCTGCTGCCTGCACAGCCTCCTTGCCAGTGGAACCTGGTAATTGTGCTGGAGCCCGGCCTCCTCCCTTTGCCTCCAATCCTGAAATGTTAATTTTCATCTCTGATTAAGCTGCAGACCAGTCGAGGCTCCTTTTATTAAGTCAGGCAGACTCCTACCTGCTTCCCGAGGGCTAAATTTGGCTGGCAAAGCCATTGTAATATTGTGTAATTAATTTGCCAGTCAAATAATTTCTGCAGGGCTCTAATTTACTTATCTGTCTGCAACACTAATGAATCTCCCAACTCAGTACTTTAATCATGTTTTCTGCCTTTTTATCTCCTTTTTTAACTCCAACTTTCCTAATTGTTTACTATGGGCTCGTCTGTCACCTGCATTTTGGGGCTGTGTTTGTTCTCACAACAAAAGGCAGCCAAACATGGGGACTCTGTAGTTCTCCTTCATGGCTGGGAGCTGCTGAAAGCCTTCCTTGCTTTATTCTTCAATTCCAACAAGCCAGAGAGCTGAGTCAGTAAAAATCAAGATGTAAAATTCCAGGAGAAAAAGCCATTTGTGTTTGGAGGACTCAAGGTGGTAACTTCATTCCAGCTCGTGTAACCTGTGTGCAGAACTTCCTAAAGGTGATTCTGAGCACTCTATTCCCTGATTAGTGCCAGTGGGAAATATGTTCCAAAATATGGGGATATGACACCTGAGGACACCATTGCAGGGTGGCCATGGTGGTGGATTGATGCTTGGACTCGATTATCTGAAAGCTCTTTTTCAAATTTAATGATGCTTTGATTCTTTGAAATGTAACATTGGCAGGTTTTTTACTTGTTTAACTTTGCAAATCACAAGTCTGTAGTGATTTTTTGTTTTTCTGACAAATTTATTACACAAAATACTGCAGTAAGTGGCACATTCCTGTCGTGTTAAGTACTTCAGTGTTGTTCCAACACACTAACTCTGATGTTTGTCACTTCACAGATTTCCTGGTCTCTAACGGGAATGTTTTGTGAAGGAGAAGAGGGATGCTCAATAAAAGATAAATAATCATACAGAATCACAGAATCCCTGAGGTTGGAAGAGCCCTCCAGGATCACAGAGTCCCAGCTGTGCCCATGCCCACCCTGTCCCCAGCCCTGAGTGCCACCTCCAGAATTGCTGGGACACCCCCAGGGATGGGCACTGCAAACCTCCCTGGGCAGCTCCAGTGCCTGAGCCCCCTTTGCATGGGGAAATTCCTGCTGGGCCCACCCTGAGCTGCCCTGGGCCGGCCTGAGGCCGCTCCCTCTGCTCCTGTCCCTGTTCCTGGGGGATCCCAAATCCCCCCGGCTGTGCCCTCCTGGCAGGGAATTGTGCAGAGCCACAGGGCCCCTGAGCCTCCTTTGCTCCAGGCTGAGAGGCTGGAATTGAGGCTGCAATTCTGCACCCCCTCATTTGGATACCTCAAACAAATGAATGATACGGCCATGTGAGGAAAGAAAAAGAATCTGATGTATTTAAGTGTAAATGCTGGTGCCAGGTGGGCTCAGGTGTTACAGGAGGTGTCAGACACACCTGGGAGCAGAGACCTGCAGCTCTGGCCTTGCTCCAGGGCTGGATCCATCACTTGAATCCTCCTCACCTGTTTGTTTTACACCACTGGGCTTTGCTGCTGCATTCTATTGAACAGAGCACTGGTTTCCAGAGGGAACTTTGAGTGTAAACATTTAATCCTGGGAACAAGTGCCGTGGGAGGAAGCTGTGCTGGAAGGAAACACGGACTTGTCCATCTGTCCCCTCAGAGCCCTGCTGTGATCCCTGCTCCCATGCAGCCCGGGGGCTTTGGAGCAGAGCTCCTGTAGGCTCCACCAGCATGCAGGAGAGTCACTGGAAAACAGCGAGTTTGTGCTTGGAAAAAAACGAGTTTATGCTTGGAAAACTCGAGTTTGTGTGTGTATCTGACGAGAACTGACGAAAAATCCGAAACTTGAGTAGATCAAAGCAAAGCCCATCCCCAGGGCCTCCCTGAAAGGCTGAGGTCCCCTCCCGAGGTAGCAGGAATGAGTTAATCCCACCAAGGAATGCGGAGGGGCTGCCAGATAACAGAGTGACATTGTTTTTCCCTGATGTCAGCACACAAACCCAAACACAAAGAGGTGAATGTAGTCCTTGGAGGCAGCTGAATGTGGAGCTTGTGCCGGCGTCCGGCCCGCATTGAAACCAGATGACAAAGTGTTTCCTGGAAGCAGGGGCTGGCTCCGGCCAGCTGGGCCGGCCACCGAGCTGGGCAGGAGCAGGGATGGGCCCTGGTGGTGGGGAAGGTCAGGGGTGTGGATGGTGGGGAGGTCAGGGATGGGAATGTCCTGCAGCAGGACAGGGCCCCATCTGCTCCCTGCTGTTTGTTAACGTGCTCTGCTAGGGCTGGGGCTGCACCCACAATGCACATCCATCCATTGTGACCGTGTTCGCAGGGGTCCCAGGATGAGGGGAGAGATGAGGATCTGACTCCGTGTTTCACAAGGCTGATTGATTATTTTATGATATATATTATATTAAAACTATACTAAAAGAATAGAAGAAATGATTTCATCAGAAGGCTGGCTAAGAATAGAAAAAGAAAGAATGATAATAAAGGTTTGTTGCTCGGCTCTCTGTCCGAGCCAGCTGACTGTGATTGGCCATTAATTAGAAACAACCACATGAGACCAATCCCAGATGCACCTGTTGCATCCCACAGCAGCAGATAACCATTGTTTGCATTTTGTTCCTGAGGCCCCTCAGCTTCTCAGGAGGAAAAATCCTAAGGAAAGGATTTTTCAGAAAATATCATGGCTACAATCCATGGGCATTTTATTTTCCTTCTCAGTCACTTTATGGCAGCTTATTTTCTCCCGTAGCATCCTCGTGCTGTGTCTTGCCTGAATAATTCACCTTTTCTGTGTTTGGTAGGTGATGAGGTCTAGAGGATAGTTAGACCAGGCTGGAAGAGAAGCCGTGTTTCACTTCAATATAGGCAGCACTTGTATTGCTGCCACAGGGACAGGAATGAAACACTTGCTGATAGGCTCTGGATGTGGAGCCGCTCTTCTCAGCACACAGAATGGGCTCTGCCTCCATCCACCTCCCAGAGGGGACGTTCCACAACTGGGTGACTGTCCATCACAGCTGACAAATCCATAACATCATAGTAATATCTGTATTGTTCATTTTTGGCCATTCTGAGCTCTACAGGAAAGTAAACAAAAGGAGAAGAAACTGAAGAGAAAGATTTAAATTGCTTGGTGTTTTTATTGCAAGGTTGGTATTAGCACCCTTGGCTCAGCCTGGTGAGGAGCCACGGCCACTCTGCACCTTAGACACACAAACCAGAGTTTGGGTGTTGATTAGGAAAACCAGGTCCAGTAACTCCTAGAAAGCAGCTTCTTAAAATCTGGCTGGAGGAAAGTCAAACTGTAAGTGCTGTTTTCTGACAAGATGGAAGCACCTGAGTGGCCAATGGATGTCAGAATGGCAATGGCTGGGTGCGGAAGGGCCCTGAGGGATTGGTATTGCTGCTTGTGAGAGAATAAATTAAATTAATTTATTTAATAAATTAAATATAGTATCCAGTATTCCTCGCTGTGAGGGAGGTGAGGCCCTGGCACAGAGCAGCTGTGGCTGCCCTGGATCCCCGGCAGTGCCCCAGGCCAGGCTGGACATTGGGGCTGGAGCACCTGGGGCAGGGGAAGGTGTCCCTGCCATGGCAGGGTGGATGGGATGGCATTTAGGGTTTCACACCCTCCACAGCCGCATGGGATGGCATTTAGGGTTTCACACGGACATTGGGTCTGCCCCAGGCCCGGGGCTCTGCCTGCGGCTCCCCGCACACGGACGGGCCGCTGCCGCCCCCGGAGCTCCGTGTCTTGGTCCCAGGACTCCGTGTCTGTGTCCCGGGACTCCGTGGCCGTGTCCCGGTGCCTCCGGCGGGGTTCTGTTGCTGTGTCCCGGTGCGGGCGGAGCGCGGTGCCGGCAGAGGGAGTTGTGTGGGGACGGAACGGGGCAGCACCAGCACCGGCACAGGCCGCGGCCTACCCTCCATTTGGGGGCGCCTGGCGGGAACCTGTCACAGCCGGGGATGTAGCTCAGTGGTAGAGCGCGCGCTTCGCATGTGTGAGGTCCCGGGTTCAATCCCCGGCATCTCCAGGCGCTTCTTTTTTTCTTTTTTTCTTTTTTTTTTTTTTTTTCCCGTCTCTCCGCGCGGCCGCTGGTTCCGCCACGCCAAGCCAGCACCGCGCCTCCGACACGGCCCGGCCCGGCATCGCTGTATTGCTTCCTCCCGCCCGGGAGCCCCGAGGGGAAAATCAAAGCTCGGCGGCCACAAAACGCGGCGGTTCCTCAGCCGGCAAAAAAAAAAAAAAAGGGAAGCTGCATTGGCCGGGAATCGAACCCGGGCCTCCCGCGTGGCAGGCGAGAATTCTACCACTGAACCACCAATGCCCGCTTGGAAAGCTTGCCCCGCCCCTGGCTGAACCAGCTCACCCAGCGTACCGACGGCATCGGCACGACCGTGCCCACCTGCTTCATTCTCGTCCTCAGCCCCACGCTGCTCTGCTCAGCCATCATTTCCAGCGAAAAAAAAGTTTTGAAAAAGTCAGCACTAGCCGTTATACATTGTTCCTCTAAAGGATTTAAAAAACCCTGGCAAAGTGTATACTGCACCCACCATACACACCACAGAGTCTGGCCTGACTTGCTTTTGGTCTTGTTCATCTCTCACAGATGCAAGACGTCACTAATGATTATTTTTGTGATAATTTTAAAAACTTTTTTTTTTTCCTCAGTATATTCTTTGAAAACTTGTTTCGTTTCTAAGCATTCTGTTTGTAGCAGGGATGAACTAATAAGCAAGGAGTGATTTAATGGAAGAACTTCAGGAGATTACAGGTGAAGGTTTCCAAGATTCTTTACCCCAAGCACTATGGTTGGAGTAGATCTTAAGGGTCTTCTCCAACCTAGACATGCTGTGATCATTCTTTACATGTAAAAGCTTTCAGATCAAGTCATAAATGTCTGGTTTTGTTCCTTTTCCACCCTGGAAGGACTTTGCCAGGGGAGGCCAATGGTTAAGGGCTCAGAGGCTCAGCTGACCCACAAGGGAGTCATCAGAGTGTGCTCACGATGGTCTCTGTGACTTGCCAGGTGATGACATTTCAGCACACTGTGCCTGTGTGTGATGTCAGCAGTGAGTCCCAGATTGTGCTGCGACATGGCCATGCTGTGTCCCAAAATAAACGCTCAGTTTGCCTTGGACACGCTCCCACAAACAGCCACACGTGAGCCAGAGTCCAAGGAAAAGCTGCAATGAGTGCTTCACATCAAGGGAACATGGAGGTTTACGTACAAAAGTGCTGGAGACACTGCCTGGGCAGGAGGAACAGGTCACAGGCAAGGTCAGCACAGGTCAGAAGCAAGCAGGTGTTCTCTGGTTCAACCTTCTGGCGCTGCAGATTCTGTTCCAGCGTCCTGTGCTTGGATGTGCATGAACACCACAAGGTAACAACCCAGTACAGCTCCCTTTCCTTCTCAGCTTCCGCTGCCAGAAGGCAACATAATAAAAACTGTAAGTAATAATTATCACTTAGGCTGTGGCTTATGGTTGGATTAGTCAGCCTAGCAAAACAGTTTTCTCAGACAAGGCCAGGACCAAAACCCTCCAAGCATTCAGGTAGAAGACATTCATACTGAGAAGCCCTAACTCCCCATTTTACTGTGTCTGGGAGTCAGCCATGTTCTCCACCTCCTCATTGCTGGTGAGCTGGGGCTGTGCCAGGCAGGGGCACCTGGCAACATCTGTGCCCAGCAGCTGTGCCCAGCAGTGTGCCCTCAGAGAGGGCAAGGAGCCAGATAAGCGGGGCTGGCTGGGGCTGGAGAAGCCCTGTGAGATCATGGGTCCAAGGGGTCACCCAGCGCTGGCAGGGCACCTCTGCTCCCTGTCCCCAGGTGCCCCTTGTGCTCTGTGGGGCAGGCAGAGCAGAACGTGCTGTCTGCGCCACAGTTTGGAGAATTATTGCACAGGGGTCCCACAGTGATACAGACTTTGCACTACCTGTTCTCAGAGCAGAAATGGGACCTGTCCTTGCACTCTAACAGCTCACAGAACAGTTTCTCATGTCCCCTGGACTGTTCTGCAAACGCTCAGAACATCTGGGAATGCTGGCTGACATCCTGCAGGGAATTCTGTCACCAGGAGGAGTGTGGGACTCCCAGGCCTCCCTGGGGCCCAAATGTCACCCCATAACATTCTCTGGGAATCTGCTCCCAAGCTGTGTGAGCCAGGCTCACACTTGGCTTCCCTCAGAACTGGCTGGGAGTAGGGAGGTGCTGAACGGGGCAGAAATGGACACCTGCAATATGAGAAATGGTGCTCCAGGCCTCAGAACTGCTGAAAATCTCACAGGGTCAGTTCAGCTGAGTAGGAATCAGAACCCTACTCCAACAGAACAAGGAGCTGTACGGGGTTCCTTGCCTCAGCTGTCACAATGGCTGGGAGAAGGTTCCCTGCCAAGCTGCAGTGCAGAGGGATCTGTTCTGTGTGCCCCATGGACACAGCACTGTGGCAACAAGCCCAGAGCAGGTGACAGAGCTCGTGAGGGGACTGGGGCTGCCCTGTGAGCCTGAGAAAGCTGGGTTTGGTCAGCCTGGAGGGGAGCAGGCTCTGGGGACACCCCAACCCCTAACCCTACACCCTGAGGGACACCTAAACCCCTACACCTAAACCCCTACCCCTAAACCCTGAGGGACACCTCACAGACCCTTCCAGTGTCTGAAGGGGGGTACAGCAGAGCCAGAGAGGGACCCTTCACCAGGAGCTGCAGGGAGAGGGCAATGGGGAATGGCTTCACACTGACAGGGGAAATTTAGGTTGGATATGTGGAATAAATCCTTCCCTGTGAGGGTGGGCAGGCCCTGGCACTGCTCAGGTTCCCAGAGCAGCTGTGGCTGCCCCTGGATCCCTGGCAGTGCCCAAGGCCAGGCTGGACAGCGCCTGGAGCAGTCTGGGACAGTGGAAGTGTCCCTGCTTCTGGCTGAGGCCTGGCAGGGCAGAGCCCAGGAGCTTCAGGTGTTTTTGCTGACTCTGCTGTGCCCCTCTGAGGAGGATGCTGCAGCTCAGGGCCACCCGCAGCCTCTCTCCCCAAGCTCAGCTGGTGCACTGTGACAGGAACAAGGCTGGGTTGATAGGCAGCAGTAAATCGACTCAAATCAAGCCTAAAAGTGCAGGTGTGGCTGACCTGGGGTGCGGCAGGGGTATCACTGCTTCCCTCCTGCCTGCTGCCTTGGACACGTGCTCCCCTGTCTCATGGAGGGACTGTGCAGTCAGCCCATATAAAATGGGTGTGCACTGATCTTTGTCCTGGCACAGGAAATTGGGAAGTGTGACAGCACAGCTGTACCTGTACCGCTGGCTCTGCTCCACCTCCTCACGTGGAGCTCTATTAAACCATGGACATCCAGAAGGAGCAGCTGAGGGAGCTGGGAAGGGGCTCAGCCTGGAGAAAAGGGGGATCAGGGGGGACTTTGTGGCTCTGCAAAAATCCCTGACAGGAGGGGACAGCCAGGGGGATTTGGGATCATTCCAGGGAACAGGGACAGGAGCAGAGGGAATGGCCTCAGGCTGGCACAGGGAAGCTCAGGGTGGGCACAGCAGGTTGGGAGTTTTTAGAAATTCAGGAAGAATTTCTTCACAAAAGAGTGGTCAGGCCTTGGCAGGGGCTGCCCAGGGAGGTTTGGAGTGCCCATACCTGGAGGTGTCCCAGGAATTCCTGGAGGTGGCACTCAGAGCTCTGGGCCGGGGACAGGGTGGGATTGGGTACAGCTGGGACTCCATGGTCTTGGAGGCTTTTTCCAACCGCAGGGATTCTGTGATTCTGTAAACAGAGATCTTAGAAATAAAGCCCAGTGGGTAAATCAGAGCACCGTGAAAGACAGCAAACCTCTGTGTAGGAACAGCTGGTGTTTCACTAACTCACACACCAGGCAAGCCCAGTCAAGACTTCCAAGGCACTGAAGATACCAAGAGGCCTTGCAAAATGGCTTCTCAAAGCCTCTCCATAAAGGTTTCCCAGGCGTGTTCCTGCCTCCTCTTGCGGAGTGCAGAGAAACTGCTCCATCCCCAGCGAGTTCTCCCCTGAGTGGAGCACACGCACATCAACTCGATTTTAACAGGTCACGGAATGAGCCGGGCATTTAAAAATATCCACCTACCCAAAAGGACAAATGAATCCGTACTGTGGAGCCCTCAGCAAAGATGGTTGGAACAAAACAAACAAAACAATCCTGGTAATCTTTTAGGGGAGACTTATAATGTAGAACAACTTGTCAGTGTGGGTTAAAGTTTTAAGGCCTAGCAATTTTGACAGTGTCCCTTTGAGCACAGCGAGCGCGCGGGGACGAGCAGGACAGCAAAAGGTCACTTGGTCACACATATCTGCTGCCTCTCTGAAGTTTAGCTCAAGACCCACCAGGCACGTCCCAATTAATTATTTAAATCTGCAGGGAGAAATATTTCAGTAGATGAAAAAGCATAATCTGAAATTCCGGGCAAGGTACAGGATGGCTGGTGTGGTCAAAATGGTGCTGAGGGAAAATGGGGCGAGATATCCCTGCCACTCCCACCCAGGAATGCTGATTGCTCCAGATACCAGCCTCTCAGGGATTTTCCAATATCCTTTCTTTTTCAATGGAATCGTTCTGGATCACAAAAGGTCACTGAAACCAAATTGACAATGATACATGTGGTTATTTAAAATAACTTTTCCTGGCACAATTATTGATGATGTTGCTGGCAATCTGCAAGTTCCTTATAAATGCATGGACACCCTGAAACTGTTCATCCCAGATCCTGCCTAAAGTGTCCCAAAGGAAAGCCATCAGGCAGGCAATGCCAGGGAAATGGGCATTGGAAGCAAACAGGAGACTCAAATCTTGGATTTAGTCATTACAGGATGCCAGGCTGGGAATTTTAAAAAATCTTTGTATATGTCTTTGAACAGGTTTTCTAAGCTTTTCCTAATCAATTCAATGGAGAAAATACCTGGATAAACAGCAGACATGTACAGTTACCAGGGCTGGTTTTCATCTGTCATTGTCTGAGGGAAAAAAATAATACAGCACAAATTCTGAAGAGCCTTTTGCCTTGCTTTTGCTGAATACAGTTTCTCACTCCAGCACAAGTACAGAAAATAAATTTAATAGGCTTTTTTCCTATATTTCCTGCCACAACAAAGCTCCTTAAACGTTTAAAGAGAAAATAACTACTCTTGACTAGTGCAAGCAGTCTTGCTTTCTAAAAGATACTGCTCTTCTTCTTTTCTTTACCAATGAATTTGTGCTGTCCATCAGACCTAGCTGGGCCATTTGCCCCAGAAAAACACGGATGCTCCACATCCCTTCCTTCCATTCCCTCCTGTGCTGCCATTGCAGGTAGAGGCCAATTAATTACAGTGTTTGTTCTGCCACCAATAACGTGACCCGTGACCTTATTCTTTTAAAGCTGCAATTTCTGCATTTGTTTCTGCAGCTCAGCCCTGGTGCGGGATCTCGATTGGACAGCCAACAATCAGACATAATTACAGCGCTAACACACCAGAACAGGAAAAGCAGCCCCTTTCTCCCCTCAGAGCGCTGGATTTATCTGCTGCAGGGCAGGGGAGCACCTGAGCAGCAGCAGCAGCAGCAGCAGCAGCACCAGCACATGCTGCTGGGCACTCAACTGAGCCCGGGGAAAGCCTCGGGCTGTACCTGCAGTGACACCCGACACCCCGGCCCGAGATGGGGATGATTTCACACCTAACCACAGCCACCACCAGCCACTTGCATTTCCCATCGGCAGGACCTGCCCTGGATCCTGCTGGGAAAATCCCGCAGTGAAATTCTGCATCTGTTTCTGTCCCTTTGTCTCAGCTCTCCTGCCACCGTCACCACCCTTGCTCCTCACAAAGACATTTTCCTCAAGACAGATTAGCAGAAAACATATTTGTGAACGGATGAACAGATTTTCTTCTTATGATACATAACTTTGGCATGCAGTCAGGAAACGGTGATGATCTTTTTCCCCATCTTCCCTTGCTAATGAAGAGAAAGTGCCTCTGGGGCTGAGGACAAAAGGTGAACTCTCCCTGCACACAATTTACACCTGCTGAGCACATGATTTCGGGCATCTGAAATTCCTGTCTTGGCAGGTGTCCCGGGGACCAAGCCACACGCACGGAGACTTGCTCTGGAGGTAATATTTTCATCCAGGCATTAAATAAAAAACAGACTTGAGAGGGATGAATTTTGCAATACTTTCAGGCATCTCATTTTTTTACTTAACCTTGTAAAACTCTTTCACTCTTCAAACTTATGCAGCCCAATGTTAAACAATCAGTAACTAAGATAAAAAGACGGTAGTAGTTGAACAGAAGCCCAAAGTAGGGGAGAGAGCAGCCCATCGCTGTTTTATGGTAGCTGCACTGTGAAGATGGGGACAACCTCTCCTGGAAAGTGAGATTGCTTGGGAAATGTGATCCTTATGAAGTTTTCACTTTCCCTTTATGAGGAGAGTAGTACAACGCTCTCATTTTCTACCCCCTTCAAGATTTTGCAGGTTGGAAAAAGCTCATGAGACACAGCAGTGCTGGGGTGCAGAAAATGCTCACTTGGAAACTGGCCATAGATACATTTTGCACTCATAAACTGCCTTCTATCAATCAAAATTTGTCATACATGAACACTAATAGTCCAGCATGTGGGTAGACAACCACTTTGAGAAGGCGGGAGGAAAGGGGATTCTCCTAGCTCTAACAAATATTTGTTAAGAGATGGATGAAACAACATCTAGTGCCATGTTGGAACATATATATCCAGTAGGCATCCACATCCAGAACTTGTGCGTTGGGTCATGATGAAATTATTTGCCAGAAAAAGCATTTTAATCCTTTTTTTTTTTTTTAAATTTTATTTGTATCCCAATTATTCTTCCTTTGTGCTCCAAACACCACACACCCTAAAACCATACCCTTAGAAAACAATGAATCATCGTCTGGTCTTTTCACTTTTCTTTTCAATTCCTTCTCTTCAACTGACAGTTTCTAAGCCAGGGTATCTTCTAATTCCAGCTGCCACTCGAGATCTTAGCTCCTTTTAAGAGCACTAATGTTCCTGGGATAAACACAGCTCCTATCACCAGTGACTGAATATCACTGACTTTGCAGAACTCACGAAATCCAATCCTTGCAGTTGTTTACTGACTGGAAATGACACCCAGACAGCTGAAGACCCCGATCAGCTGCGCGAGCGGCGGAGCCGGGCCCCACGCGTGGGCCGCAGGCCTCCGGTACCGCCTCCGGTACCGCCACGGGCGCGGCCCCGGGGAGGGGCCGCCATGGGCGGCGACCCCCATCACGCAAGGCCGGGGATGAGGAGGCCGCGGCGGGCCCCTCCCCGCGGGCCCAGGCCGCAGCGGCGGCGCTCCCGCGGCCTTGGCGGGGCAGCCGCGGCCCCGGGCGGGGAGCAGGGCGGGGAGGCGCCGGCGGTGTTCGAGGCGGAGCTCGGGGGAGCCCGGCTGGCTGCTGCAGGCGGAGGGCGGGCAGGGAGAGAGCCGCCCTCCTGATCTCCTCCCGCGGCCGGCGAGCAGCCCGCAGAGGGACGCGGGCTCCCGGCGCTCTGCAGTAAGTGCCTCTCGGGTCCGGCTCAGCGGGCTCCGAGCCGCGGCGGGCGGGATGAGGGAGCGGGGCCGGCCCGGACGCGCGGGTGGAGCGCCCTGAACGCCGCAGTGCTTTCATTAGAAACGCGTATGGAACGCATCCTGCCTGCCTCCCCCGCACATGCTGCCCTGCTGCCCAGAGCTGCTGCCCTGGGTCCCTGGCAGTGCCCAGGGCCAGGCTGGACACTGGGGCTGCGAGCGCCTGGGACAGGGGAAGGTGTCCCTGACACGGCAGGGTGGGACCGGAGCATCTTTAACGAACCATTCTGGGATTTTATCATTCCCTGTGGGAGGCTCAGGAACAGCACGGGTGGGTGGGATATTGGGAAGAAATCCTTCCTGTGAGGGTGGGCAGGCCCTGGCACAGGGTGCCCAAGCAGCTGGGGCTGCCCTGGATCCCTGGCAGTGCCCAAGGCCAGGTTCGACAGGGTGGAGCAGCCTGGGACCATGGAGGGTGTCCCTGCCATGGCAAGGGTGGGATGGAATGGGATTTAAGGTCCCTTCCAACCTAAACCATTCAATGACTCTATGATCTTACACAGCAGCTTTAAATGCCAAGTGCTCTCAGCCTCCTCCCCCTGTTTTATTTAAGCTTTTGGATGGGGAAAAAAAAATAATAAAAAAAAGGAGAGTGTGGCAGTTTTACAGAGGTGGTGCAGAGCCCCTGGCAGCTGTCCTGTGTGTGGGTCATCCCTAAGAATGTCCCACGACAAGAGGTCCAGCCTCAGTGTCTGCCTGTCCAGGACAGCTGCTGTGTGCCTGTAGGTATCTATATATAATAAATAAGGAGGTTGCAGAGCTCATTAACTATATTTTTTTTCTTGGATGGAGCTGGTAGAAATAATATCTCCCATTATAAAAAAGGCCCCTAATTCTTGGTAAGAAATAGCACAGCTGTAATTACACTGAACTTTGTAAAATGAAAGTAAGTTATTACTTCCGCTGAAAGTACTCGTGGGACCATTGCTTGGTGTCCTAAACTTCTCTGAGTTCTTACCTCTGTTAAGCAGTCAGTGAATGTTTGTAAGCCTGATTCTACAGGAAAAGATGTAAATGTGTGTGTGGAGAGCTTGGGCTCCAAAGCAGCCAGGTTTACTCCCTCCTTGATGTACTCTGGTGAACAGGTAGTGCAGGAGTGCTGAGAGCAGCTCCTTTCACTTGCTGGGAAGCAGGGGCTCTCCTCCTCTCCAAAGGATTTGCATTTTCTTCTCTTCCCTGCTCCTTTCCTTCTTTTCTTTTCCTCGCTTATTCTTGGTTACAGTTCTTCAGGAATTTTCAGTGATGAGCAGTGACTGATTAGCCAGTAAAGACTTGGTCTGATAGTTCAGGATCTTTCTGTGTTAATATGTAAAGCAAAGGCCAGTATTGCCCCTTCAATAGCAATAACATAATATTATTCATTTTAACATTAGGCATTAGGAGCTTACTTAGTCTGAAGTTGGATGGAAGTTTTGAGTAGGCACAAGTGTGCATACAAAATTATTCATACCCCTTGTATCTAATTGGTAGCCTTACTTTGGTTGTGTGTATATGGATTTACACTTTGTTGTGCTTAATTATGTGTGTGCACAGGAGCACAGTAATAATAACAACGTTGTGAGCTAGACCTTGCTGCATAATGTAGTGTTTTCTCTGGAGATCCTTCTCTGCCTG
Source organism: Zonotrichia albicollis (assembly GCF_047830755.1). Lineage (NCBI taxonomy): Eukaryota > Metazoa > Chordata > Aves > Passeriformes > Passerellidae > Zonotrichia > Zonotrichia albicollis. The sequence continues at coordinate 864,779 of NC_133828.1, read as the reverse complement.
CTGGCTGTCTCTGACAGGAGTTTGGGAAGCTGGCAGGCTGTGGTCAGTGCAGAGGCCGTTCCTGCAGAGCAGTTTTCCAAAGGACAGCTCCTGCAGGTTCCTTGCTGCTGCCTGCTTTGTCTCCACACAAGTCTCTGCAAGCTTTAGCAAACATTTGAAAGAAATGTGGGTTTTCTGCTGTCAGTCTGCAGTTGTGACTTTCATCTTCCACTCGTAGCTGATGGTTTCAAAACAGGGCTTGGCATTTGCAAGTAGCTCAGTTAGGCAACATCTTCCTTGTGCTGGTGCTTGTTTGTGTGCTGGCAAACGGGACCCAGGGAGTTACTTTGGCTTTTTATGGGCTGGGCACCCTCAGTCTCAGCCAGAGCTCTGCCGGCCTGGCTGTGCAGATTAACCAAGCCACTGTCTGTTCTTGGCCTTGTGGCTGTGGTTGGCAGCTGGGTTTTTGCAGGGATTAGCTGTGCCATGGTGCTGGGAGCACAGATGTGAGCACCAGAGCGCTGATCCCCGTCCCTGCCACCCTCCTGGGACCTGCTGGGCAAGGGACACCGGGGCCAAGGTGGCAAACGGGAATAGGCTGGGCTCTGCTCCCAGGGAACAGGGACAGGAGCAGAGGGAGCGGCCTCAGGCCGGCCCAGGGCAGCTCAGGGTGGGCCCAGCAGGAATTTCCCCATGCAAAGGGGGCTCAGGGACTGGAGCTGCCCAGGGAGGTTTGCAGTGCCCATCCCTGGGGGTGTCCCAGCAATTCTGGAGGTGGCACTCAGGGCTGGGGACAGGTGGGCATGGGCACAGGTGGGACTCCATGATCCTGGAGGGCTTTCCAAAGTTCAGTGATCCTGGGGATTCTGTGCAATAAAAATTAAAGGATGGAAAAAGAAAGCTGAAGTAAGTGGGACAGAAGTAGATCATCCTTTAAGGAAGGAAGGATTCCTGCGCTTTACTGCTCCATGGGTGTTGTGGATCACTGGAGCCACCTGGGGTAAACACTGCAGAGCACAGAGACCACAGAGCTGTTGGCAGCAGCAGCTGTTGGGCTCTAGGACTCCACTAATTAGCTCTAATGTAGATGCAGCCCATTTCTTCCAAAAAGCTTCACTTTAGGAAATAGCTTTTGTTACGTAAGGAACAGACAGTTTGTAATCAGAGCTCTTCCACAACATCACAGTATTGATTTTGGAAACATTCCATATCCCTAAAAGGCTCTCTCTGGGCCGGGTTCCCGAGCCAGCGTGTAGCTCTGTCTCCAGGGGTTTCCAGGTGAACTCACCCCGAATCACAGCAACATCCTGTGGATGGAGTCCAAAGTCTTGGACTGGCTTGATTTATTTGCTTTGCAAAGCTTCTCAAACGAAGCATTGGTTCTGATTTCAGAGTGATTCTGAACGCAGGCCCCTCCTCCAGGATTAGATTTGCATGTGCTATCAGGTCTCAATCTGTATCCCAGGATATAGAACTAGGCTACTTCCTTGCCACACCTAGGTATTCACCTAGTTAGTAGCTATTTTTTGAGCAGGTTCCTGATTGGGTGTGCAGGTATATGTCCAGTCTTGTAAAAAGCAAAACCCCTTGTTTTCTAACCCCTGCTCCTTGGGTCTTTGGCTAGGGAGCGGAAGGAAGAGCATGGATAAAGTGCCAGCATTGGGATCAGGTTGAACTGGCAGACTGTCTATTCCAATATCCGCATTAAAAATGGGGGGAATGAAGAATATATATATATAAAAAAGGGAAACAGCTATGAATTAACTGTATCTGGCAAGAGCATTTCTTTCTAGTGGCAGTTATTGGCTCACAGTCCTTGTACTGCATGCGTGTTTGATATTAACCCTCACCAACAGTGAAAGCAAGAGTGACTGTCTGAGAAGTTTAAGTGAAAACAACATTGGCACAAGAACACAAAATTATGGAAATCATCCTGCACACATTAGTCAGTGATCAGGCTGGAGACCAGGCTTCCCACTCCTTCCCATGGGACAGGAGGGAACTGAAATACTTTCATCTAGAACTTGATAAATATATTAAGATGTGTGTATGCTGGGAAAGCTCAAAATACCTGTTGACATTGGAATTTCTTTGTATTCCTGTTAGTCCTTAGATACAGTTCTTGGAATTACAGCCATCCCTGTGTGCAGTGTTGCCTCATTCCCAGGGTCTGCTACTGTCTGTAGCAAGACTATTGCTATTGAAATTCCGAGAGGGATTTACACAGAGGACTTTTCCCCTCATCATCTGTAAGTGGGAGGGTAATGAAGCAGCAGAAAAAGAAGTGGTTAGGCTAAAATCGAAACACTGACATTGGAAAGAGGAGCTAAAAAAGTTTGTTCCTTGTGGGACAGAGTTCACAGCAGTGCTTCCGTCATCCAGAGCAGGGTGGGAATATCTTGGTGTCTGGGTACAGAAGGCAGATGAAGCAGTTGGAAGCAGTAGAACCAAGAGGAGGAATGAGGATAGGATACCTATTTTCTGCTTTGTTTCTCCTTTATTTTTGTGCCTGACAAGTGCTACAGCCACTTTTGGGCATGGGAGCCGAGCTGGATGTCTGAGCTGGAGTGTGGGAAGGACTTTCCCCATATGGTGAAGCGCTGCTTGGCTTCCACTTATGGCACAGGGTTTCTGGGGGATTGGGGGTTTAAACCCTGCATGCAGGATGTTCCATGGCTGTGGGGTGAACCTTTGAGCTGGATGGATATCACAGGCTGTGCTCCTGTGCTTGGCTGGAGCGGTGATCTCGGATAATGACTTTAATTGCAATGCCTACCTTGTGTTTGAGAGTCCAGAGTGACGGGGAGGCTCCAGGGCAGGCTCTGTGGCCGTGTTGTGTCAGCCCTGGTGGGACCCTCTGCAGCCCTTCCTTGGGATGTGTTGGGTTGTTCCTCACAGGGATCTGCCTTGCTGGCTTGGGTTAAACTTTAATCAGTTCCTTTCCAGCTGCTTCAGCTGCTCTGGCCTGGCATCCCGTGTAATAACATTAACCAGTCCCGGCTTCTCAAAGGCACACGAGAGACTGCTTGCTAGATGACCTGCTTAAGAGGGTGCTAATTGAGCTCTTTTCTGGTTACATCCCCTTTTCTGGTTAGTTGGCCACTTCCTGCATTACACACCCTGGAACTGCGGGTAACAGACCAGTACAGCACTGAAGGCTGGAAGTACCCTAGTCAGAATTAACTTGCTGGCATTGCTGCTAGGCCACCGTGGGCACCTTGAGTAGTCCTGTGAGAGGGATGGGAGCTGGGTTGGAGGCAGCTGAGGGTAGGACTGCAGCTCTTTGGAGAGGCAGGACTCAGCTCAGCCCAGAGGGACGTCAGTCTGCGCCTCTCATCGTCCCAAACTCACCTGAGGAGCATTGGGAAGGAAGGAATTAGACAGTGCGCCAATGGCAGGTTATGCAAACCGTAGTGGAGATGATTATAAGTTTTCTATTTTTAATCCTTGCACGGAGTGACTCACTTTATTAGACGTGTTCGTTTGCACTGGAATGCGAAGCGCCCGGATTCCATGGTAATGGCCCCGTAAGGCACACGGGTATCCAACACAACAGATTGGGTTTCTCCTCCCAGTTTCCAGGGCTGTGTCTCAGAGCCTGTGTGATGGCAGCGTGGGGCGGCTCACGCTGCTGCAGCACAGCTCTGCAGCCTCCATCCATCTGTGCCCCTGCTTCTGCTGTGGTGCCCATCCTGCTTCATCCTCCTGGCCCTGGGGCTGAGCTCCCCGCCATTCCCCTCACTCCTTTCATTCTGGCCATGGGCTCCTCACATCCAGCCTGTACCCGAGCAGAGAAGCACTGGTGGTTGAGATGTTTCCCATCCAGTCTGCACCCAAGCAGGGAAGCGCTGGTGGTTGTGGTGTTTCCCATCCAGCCTGTACCCGAGCAGAGAAGCGCTGGTGGTTGTGGTGTTTCCCTTTCAGCCTGTACCCGAGCAGAGAAGCGCTGGTGGTTGTGGTGTTTCCCTTTCAGCCACTGGCTGCCTCGGGTGGGACTGGGTTGCACAAGTCCCAAGAACATCCAGACAATATCTGGCAGCTGGCTGGGCTGGGCATTACGGGAAGTAAGGAACGCAAGTCACTCCCAGGAGCTGTGCCAGCCCGGTGAGGGCTGAGGGTGGCAGAGGTTTGCCATGTGGGACACTGTGCAGAGTCATGAGGATGGCTGTTGAAATCCCTCCTTTGAAACGCAGGCTGTAAGTGGTGCCTTGTAGGGTTCTGGGGTTGGAGCAGTGTCAGGAGTGCATTGACTGCTGAAGTGGAGCCCTTGCCTTTGGCACAGCAGGTGCAGGCTCTGATGCCTGGGAGGGTCCCCTGGGCACCTCACGGTGCAGGGAGCGGGTCACCAGCCTGTGTCTGGAGTGGGACACTCCTCTGCAAGTGGCTGTTCCATGCTGCTGTAGTCCAAGTGAGTGTGACTGATGGTTAAGGAATGCACCAAGGACTTCCTGCTGTGACTAGGGTTTGTATTAACTTTTGGAAATTGAAAGCAGGAACTTGTGCTGATAAATCTTTTGTGTAGTTTCCATTTTATGTAGACTGCTCTCCCCACCCCTTTGTGTCCTTTCAAGTTTAAAGTCTATTTCTTCTTATCATGAATCCTTTAATAGCAGTTTGAGCTCATGTCCCTCTGAATCTTCCCCAGCGCTCAGCTGTTCCTGGGAACTGTTCCCTGGGGACATTGAACTCCTTGGACAGATCACTCTCTGCAGTAGCTACTCCTTGTGACGTGCTCCTGGCTCTTCCCACGCCAGCCAGGGGCTGCTGCTCCTGCCACAGCTTGTTCTAGAGCCTGTCAGGGACCTCAGCTCACCCTCCAGGTGAGGCCATGGGTCCAAAGGTGCCATTTATGGCTTCCGTTGAAATCAAGGGTAAGGCTTAACATGCAGATTTAGTGTGTCAGATGGCACTGACAGCACTGAAACACTCTGTGCCTCTTTTAAAGGTGATTCAGAATATTTGCGTGATGGAAAGATGACATTTCTGACTGTAGTGCTTCTCATGCTGGTTGCTATTCTAATTTTCATTAAAGTAAAATCCCATTTCTGTCACAAGCTATTGATCTCAGCTTGAAGAGAGGCAGGTTTCAGTAGCTGCTCCCAGAAGAGGAGGGGTTTGTGGGTGTGGGCTGTTCCCTGGTACAGCCTCTGTGGAACCACATGGGCTGCATTCCTTCCCCGTTCACTGCCCTGGGGTGGATCCTGCCCGGAGCTGGCAGGAGCCTTCCTCAGCCTCATGGGACAGAGCTGGGGAAACCCAGTGTCTGACCAGAGCCCCTCCTTTGCCTGTGCCCTCTGGTCACCAGGCAGTGTTCAGTCCTTTCCAGAGGAGGCCTTGTGAGCCGTTTGCTGCCTGCAGAGCTATTCCTTTGGGAATAACCAGAGCTGTGCCGTGCCCTGGCAGAGCCTGGGGCAGCCTGGTGCCAGCGGTGCCCGGCCCTGCCCACCTGCAGTGCCCTGAGCTCACCCAGCCTCACCCAAACACATCCTCAGAAATGCGGGCTCGTGTTTCCCGGGATGCAATTGAGCTGTTCCAGGTGTAAAAGCACGTCTGGCTGGAATGCCTGTCTGGCTTTGTGCTAGAGTGGCTTATGCTAAGCCCTGTTTTCCTTTCTCTCCTGAATAAGCTCCTCTTAGGGATGGAGAGCAAGATTGATGTGGCAATTTGAGCAGCCGGTCTGCTGGGAGAGTTCCTTTCTCGGGAGAATTGCCTGTAATGGATCCCAGCTCTGAGGAGAGCTAATGCAGCATGCCCCGGGGCCAGGCAAGGAGTGGGGAGCCCTGAGGCCAGAAATCCTCCTGCACAGGGCCACAGTCCCTTTCTGGGTGTTACAGATGCTACCTGCAGGATGAAGGTGGGAAAGCCGTGCCCTGTGGCACATCTAATGTCACTTCAGCTGAACAGCTGTGCCTGGCTGGGCTCAGGTGACAATCACTGAGCTCCTTAGTAGGTGGTTAGTGTACCTTGTGCAAATTCCATGGAAAGGCATGCTGGAACTCACAGGTGTGTCCCTGGTGTCCCAAATGAAGTCCCAGGAGAGATCCAAGCCAGGGGATGAGAAGCAGGGCTAAGTGGTGTTTGTGCTTGCAGGAACCCTGGTTCTGAGCAGGGATTGGGCTTCATCCACCACCCTTCCTCCTGAGCTCCTACAGCATGGAAAGGGCACGCTTCCCTTTGTCTTCCTGCAAGCCAGCACCTCTGCAGACGTGTGACACGCTCCTTGGAAGATGCTGATTTGTTCCTTTTCAGCTCCCTGGGTTGTGTTCTGGCACAGGCACTTGGAGGGCTCCAGGCTCTCAGAGGCTCCTGTGCTGCTGTGTGAGGGGTGTGGAGCCACTCTAGTACTGCCACCAGCCTTCCCTGGGCAGCAGAGCTGGCATTGCTGCCCCCTGGCAGCCTCGGGCACAGGTGTGTGTCCCACAGTGCTGGCTGGGGTGTGCAGTGCTCCTGTCACCGTCTGTGTGCCATGGCTGCAGGTGGTGGGAGTGATGGTGGCCTGAGCTCCTGTGTGGGGATGGCCATGGGACTGTTCCTGCTGCCCTTCAGGTCCTGTGCTTTCCTCCTGTGCTCTCCTGGATGTTCCAGCTGCTCTTCCAGCTCCTGTGCTCTCCTGGATTCCACCTTGTGATCCAACTCTGTGACTGCCCACAGTGTTCCTCTCTGTTTTCACGGAGGTGCTGTAGTGTTTGAGGCCATGCCTCCACAGTAACTTCCCTCCCAGCTTTCTTTGCTGGGGTTTGTCTGTCAGTTCTCCCTTTCACTCCCTGTCACGGCACAGAGGAAAGATGAAGCTGATCTTTTTATGCAGCCATAGTAAGAAGCAAATGGAAAATGTGATAGAGGAAAGGCAGTCACGGTGGGAGTCTCCCAAGAGCATAAGTGCCCCTCTTTGGAAAAACTTGTGGGAAGCTGCAAGTCTTGGCCTTCTGTACACGATCCCTTACACAGTTTGTACACACAGCAGCTCTGCATTGAATGCCTGCCCCAGAAATTGTGTGGGGATTTCCCCCACGCTCAGGGTGCTGCAGGCAAAGTGCTCAGGGAATGAGGTCAAGCTGTGGCTCGGGAGGGACTTCAGAGCTCCTCTCATGCAGGGACGCCTTCCCCTGTCCCAGGTGCTCCAGCCCCCGTGTCCAGCCTGGCCCTGGGCACTGCCAGGGATGCAGGGGCAGCCCCAGCTGCTCTGGGCACCTGTGCCAGGGCCTGCCCACCCTCCCAACCAGGAATTCCCTCCTTTGAGGCATTCCAGCCTGGGAACATGTTTCCATGCCCAGCCTGGCATGGGGAGCTGGCTCCCTGCTGCCGGCCTGGGGCTGCTCCCCAGCGCTGGTGCTGCGGTGCTGGCACAGGGCTGCACACACTGTCTGCCCCTGCTTTGGGCCCTGTTGGTGCTGAACCACTGTCTGGGGACTGCTGGGGAGCGTGGCCAGGCCAGGGTGTCCCTGGGTGCTGATGGCATCCCCAGGGGGGAGGGATGCTGTCCCTGATGTGCTCCAGCCCCAGGGAGCACGGAGCAGACTGGGCCTGTTTAACATTCCGGTCAGCCCTGAGCACATTTGTCATTCAGGACCCGAACACTGGGCCTATTAAGGGTTTGCCTGACCCACATAGGGCTGGTTTCAAACCCTCTGAGCTGGGTGCAAAGTGCCACTCAGTGCTGTCCCTGTGTGTGCTGCTGCTGCTACTGCTGCTCACTGCGGGCCCTGCTGCTGCTGCACCTGGGTAGGACAGGCTGGGCTCTGGGCAGAGGGACTGCAGCTGGGATGGGATGGGATGGGATGGGATGGGATGGGATGGGATGGGATGGGATGGGAGTGAAGAAGGTGCTGAGGGGCTGATCACACTGCTGTGGTGCTGGGATCAGGGTTGGTGGCACTGTCACTGCAGACAGGCTGCTCCTGGTCTGCCTTTCTGTGGGATTGGCAGTGCCTGTCGCACTCAGGGTCACTGTGGGCTGTGGATATCTGCTCTGATCTCAATACTCTTTCATCCTTCAGCTTTCTCAGCAGACACCAGAGCACTCTGGCTTGCCTCTGTCTAGACTTTGTTTAGAAGTTACTAATATTGCAGTAAAAATCTCTAATTAAGATATTGCTAGCCTAAATTTCAACTTGTCACAACATTGTTATTAGTTTCTTCATATGGTTTATTCTGTGTGTACCAGATCCTGACATGGTAAAACTGCCAATTAATTTTTATCTTCTTTTCTTCCAGTAAAAAATGGCATTTCAGAAGGCAGTGAAAGGAACTGCTCTCATTGGAGGAGGTGCCATAGCAACAGTTTTTGGCCTCTCTCAATTTTCTCAGCATAGAAACAAACACGTAAGTATTAATTATGATTTTTGATAAAATAGGAAACTTAAAATCTGTCACAGCATATGTCAGGCTTGTACAAATAGTTTTAAAAAATGACCTTTGGCTGCCACTGGGGGCTTTACTTAGTTGCAGGAGGAGTGGAAAGAGCTGACTGAAGTAATAGTGCTGTCTGCACAGTGTTTTCAAGCTGAGAGGCTGGAATTGAAACCAGCAGCACTACCTGTGAATATCCCAGGCTCAGCACAGAGCTGGTGCCAGCTCCTGCTGGGTTCCTGGGGCTGGGGACAGGAGCTGTGCCAAGGCAGGGGCAGGGCAGGCTCTGGTGGGCACAGCCCAGCCCCGGGGTCCCTGCAGGGGCAGCTCCCCCAGCAGGGCAGGCTGGTGCTGCAGCCACCAGCTAAAGATAAAGCACATCCCATGTCAGTCTGTGCGCTGCATCTTGCTGCTGCAGAAAACAGATTCCCTGGGTATCTGCTCCTCCCAGCAGGGCTGCAGTGGCTGTGCTCTGGAGCTCCCTTCTTCACCATTGCACCATGGACTTGTAGGGCTGGCACATTCCTCTGAGACCCCCAGTGCAACCATTCCCCCCACACTGCCAAGGCCACCGTGTGCCCACGTCCACAATGCTCTTTAAGTCCCTTTTCTGGCTCTTTCTGTGGGGAGGAGGAGGAGGAGCAGCTGGGAATGAGATGAGTCATGTCTGGGGAGCCAAGCTGGAAGTGGATAAGGCAGGATTCTTATGGCTTCAGATACTGTTGCAGAAAATAAACCCCAGCATTTCAAGTGAGCTCCCCATCGGGCTGCCTGCCTTGCTCCAAGCTGGTAATGTTCTCTCCTGAGTCTCTGTCCCAGGGTTTTACAGCCTGCCTTCATTACTGGCAGAAATGGCAGCTGCAGCTTTTAGGACTGCTAAATAAGAGAGCTGGAAGGGAAAACTCACCTGGAGAGCTCACTTGTTGCATGTTGTCTACCCCAGAATTCAGGGAATTCCTCTTTCTCTGGGGATGGATGGCTGCTCTGAACTTCCAGAGACAGATTAAACCCCAGGGTTTTACGGAGTGTGATCATGGGCTCAAAATCACAGAACCACCTTTTAGTGCTTTTATCCCAACTAATTTTTCTGTACACACACCACATCTACTGGCATTTTGGGTCACATTTATGCAACTGGAATTGAATCACTGAATCTCAGAATAGTGTGGATTGGAAGGAGCCTTAAAGCTCATGTGATCCCTGGAGGTGTCCCAGGCCAGGCTGGACAGGGCTTGGAGCACCCTGGACAGTGGAAGGTGACCCTGCCATGGCACTGGGTGAGCTTTAGGTCCCTTCCAGCCCAAATCATTGTGGAATTCTGTGATTTGCCCTCAAACACTCAGGCACCGGCACGGCCCAGGTGGCACAGTGAGCCTTTGCTGGCTGCTGCACCAGCACTTCCAGCACTGATGGGGACGCAGAGTTGGACACAGATCCTCCTGTTTCCTGACTGCATTCTGGTTTGGGGCCTTTATTTAATGCATCAGCCTCAGTAGGTGTCAGATGGGTGTTCTTGCACATGCCAGGTTGGACTGGAGACGCTGCTGGCTTTTCCTTCCCCTCTGCCCTCACGATCACTGGGGAAAGGCAGTGCTTTGGTTTGGAGCTGCAGGATTCTGCTGTCCTTTCCCAACCCTGCTCTTCCTGGTGTGTGGGTGCGTTGTTGGTCAGTAGGAATTGCTCAGCAAGGTGAATCCAATGTGTGATAATATGATAATGCATCAGGGCCTGCTCTGGGGAGTTCTAATTACTGTATTTTTTTATTTAAATGGATAAGGATGATGAATTTGACTCTGCAAACCTACCTGGAGATTTACAGTAGCAAATTAACGAGAGCACTGGATTATGGATTACTAGATCACTTTATAACTTGATGATTAAATTCAAACTGCCAAACTAAATTCCTCTCACTAAGAGCGTAATCAAAACCATTCAGGGAACTCTTGCCTGAGAAATTGTAGATATAAACAGCAATTGCTTATTTCAGTAAACACACTTGTTCACTGCCAAACTAATCACGTTACTGCAGATGGAATCCCTGTGTGCAGCTTTTCTTCACTCCCCCATTTAATTGACAGCAAGATGCATCATATCTATATCAATTCCTGGTACTAATCACTCTGCTCATATTCCAGGGCTAATCTCCACACTCTGGCTATACCAGGGGCTGGGGCTCTGCTCTGGGCTCTGCTAGGAGCCATTTGTTGTAAATAATGGGTTTAAAAGCAAACCTAGACATGGAGTCAAACCCACCTGATGCCAGTGTTTCTTGAACTCCAAATCTCTTTCCTGGTGTTCTGTTATTTTCCTGAAGTTAAGTGGCATGCTTGGAAATTTCCCAGGAAATGTAGTGCACAGTAAATTTGGAGGGGGGAGTCCATCTCCAGCTCTCCTGGAGCCCCTTCAGGCCCTGCCAGGGGCTCTGAGCTCTGCCTGGAGCCTTCCCTTCTCCAGGGGAGCATTCCCAGCTCTCTGGATCAGGGAGCAGAGGGGCTGCAGCCCTGGAGCAGCTCCAGGACCTCAGCAGATCCTCAGCACAAAGTGGAGGACTCTGTGTCCAGCCCCACTTTCCCCAGGGATTGCACTGTACCCCAGGGGCAGTGGCAGTGGCTGCTGCTGTCCTGAGGGATTTTCGTCAGCTGCTTTACTCAGCATTACAGTCAATATCAGCCCTGATTGCAGGATGAGCCTGCCCATTAATTATCCTTGGAATATGCACTTCCTTGAGTCATGGCTACTAGTTTTTAGATTTTATTTTCAGCTCTATGGCAGAGAGAGGGGCACAGAACTAATGCATTTAAATCATGATACTGCTGAGGAATGAGCAAATAATTCTGAACAAAAATATTTAGGCTGCATGCACCATATAATCTGAACTGAGGCTTTTTGTGCTTGGCTGGAAAGGAGTTTCTGTGGTTTGTCACTTGAATTTTTATGAGTCTGCTCTTTCCTGTCTGGGAGATCCGGGCAGAAGCTATTCTGCATAGTTAAGTCTGCCATTTGGCCTGGAGACTGCGCCTAAATTAGGTCTTAAATTAGGGTTAAGCAGGTTTTTCTGGTGTTCAAAGTGTTTATAATTTTCAAGAAAGTCTGGAAACGTTCAGAATTCAGTTTAAGTTGATGTTAACAGCAGAGAGCCTTCAGAGACTGCTCAGACCCTTCCTGCTTGAGCCATGGTCCCTGGTAGGTGGCTGAGCATCAGCCCTTCTCTCCACAGTCACTGCACACAGCAGCATTGGCTCTGGGAATATCAGCCCAAAGAGATCCCCAGGGCCATTCCAGGGAAATGGGAACTTGTCTGCAAACTGCCACGTTGTTAAGCTTTGTCACTTTAAACTTGTATTTTAACGTGCTGTAGGACATAAACTGCATTGCTTAGAAGTTTCTCAAAAAGGAGGTGAAATCAGAGTTTCTTTGGTGTTTCAGGGCACTACGTTTGACAATCACATCACTCCTGAACCTCATTAAACTTGAGCTTGGATTAATGCCACTGCATGAGATGGGAAATGTACACTCAGCTCTGGTGAATTTTTTTGAGAGTCCAGAGCCCAGCCATGTGTCTGTTTATTAAAATGCTTCCTTTGTAGTGCTTATTAAAATAATAACAGCATCCTGTAACATTTGAAAGTTCCTAGAAGTAATGAATACAGGCAGTAACACTCGAGTGCGGTGTTACATTGATGTGGGCAAGGTGAAGTAGAGGTGTGGTATCCCTTCATGGACTTAGCACTGTTTGATCCTCAGTGTTTAATATGGATGATTGTGAGAAGCGGAGCAGTGGCTGGCAATAGGTGAGTTTCCCTTTGTGGCTGTAGAAGAGGCTGTGTTTGGGGGTGTCTGCCCCCATAGGTGTGCGTGCGCAGAGCCGAGCCGGGGCTCACGGCTGTGTTCCCCCTCCGCAGGGTGCCCTGGTGCAGGTGCAGGCTGCGGAGGCCGTTCCAGGCCGGCAGGAGCATCTCCCCACGCGGGAGCAGCAGCTGGCAGCGCTGCAGAGCGGCGCGCAGTTCGACGTGCTCGTCATCGGCGGGGGAGCCACGGGCTGCGGCTGTGCCCTGGACGCGGCCACCAGAGGTGAGGGCTGGGCATCCCCTGCGGGCTCCTGGGCTGGGCACGCTGCTCTCAGGGGCTTCTCTCCAGTGCCCGCAGGCACAGGGTTGGCTGTGCTGGCTGGGAAGCCTCTGCTCGCAGAAGGACCCTGAGCAAGGTCATGTAGCCATGGTATTTTCTGGAAAATCCTTTCTTTAGGGTTTTTCCTCCTGAGAAGCTGGGAGGCCTCAGGAACTGTAGAAAATGTAAAAAATTATTATCTGCTGCTGTGGAATGCAACAGGTGCATCTGGGATTGGTCTCATGGGGTTGTTTCTAATGAATGGCCAATCACAGTCAGCTGGCTCAGACAGAGAGCCGAGCCACACACCTTTGTTATTCATTCCTTTCTATTCTTAGCCAGCCTTCTGATGAAATCCTTTCTTCTAGTATAGTTTTAATATAATATATCTCATAAAATAATCAGCCTTCTCAAACATGGAGTCAGATCCTCATCTCTCCCCTCACCCAAGAACCCCTGTGAGCACCATCACAAGGTCATACAGCACAGTCTCCCCACCTTTGGGGACCTGGCCAGAGCACAGAGCCCTGAAGCTCTCAGGCTCTCTAACCTGACATGCACCTCACAAACAGAGGCAAAACCCCTGCAGAGCTTTCAGTTTGAGCTGGGAAACACTCATCCAGCAGCTGTGGTAATATGAATGGATAAAGCAGTAGGGCCTGAGCACAGGGAGATAAGTCCAAACTCCAGCCTGGTTGTTATATTTAATAACACAGGACAAAGATCTTCTCCCTTCTGCCTCTGCTGTGCTTTGGCAGAAAATGCAGTTGTAAAGCAGACAGAAATTATTACAGTTAATCTCTGTTTATCCTTTTCTTGGGTGTACTGGTTATATCAGTAGGTCTCTGAGGTGTGAAATATTCACGGGCATTTGGTTAATGAGTTGTGTCTCGTTGCTGTTCATTCATGGAACTTGCTCTTTTATCGTGTTTGCTTCGCTTAACAACAAATTTTGCTTTTCGTGTGTTTGATAAATCTTCACCAAATTATTTCTGATTGTGTCCATTAATCTTCAGTCACATTCGACAAAAATAAATTGCTCTGAACTTTCTAAGTTACCAGTAATAATTAGATTTTTTTAAGCACATAAAAGTTTTGGGAGACCAGCAGATGTTAAAATCTCAGTGTTGGCACTGCTGAGGGCCCTTGAGTGCTGTGTCCAGTTCTGGGTCCCTCATGGCAAAAGGACATTGAGGGGCTGGAGTGTGGTTGGACCCAGTGATGCTGGAGTCTTTTCCAGCCCCAAGGATTCAGTGGTTAAGGCTGATCAGGCTGTGTCCTGTGTATATCAGAATTCCAAGGACACTGAGGGGCTGGAGCGTGGTTGGACCCAGTGATGCTGGAGTCTTTTCCAGCCCCAGGGATTCAGTGGTTAAGGCTGACCAGGCTGTTTCCTGTGTATATCAGAATTCCAAGCATGCCCCACAGGTTTGGGCCCCTCTGAGGCAAACTCCCAGTAAGCAGAGCTGCCAGTTGTCTCCCTCTCTGGAATGCCACTTAAATGGTTGCTGAAGAGGTGTGGAGCTCCCTGCTGCAAAGGGTTAAAAGTGTCCACGGAGCCCCTCTGTTCCTGCCATGCATCCAAGCTGTCATTTCCCCGGGGAGCATGCCCCCGTAATGTGCAGTAATGCCTTTCCATTGTGAAATACCCAGCTTTTAATGTGCTGCTGTTTAAGTTCTGCTTTGACTTTTCCCTCAGGAAGAAGGCGAAAATTTTTCATTACAATATAGACAGTGCACTACACTTTGAATACAAATTTATCCATGTACAGAGTAATTTTTCTTGTGATTGTCTCTACCCTAGAGAAGTGTCTTTAATGAATTACATACAAATTGTGTAATTTAAGAAGTTAATTTGGTTTTCTGGTAACACAGGACTAAAAACAGCCCTTCTAGAAAGAGATGATTTCTCATCGGGGACCAGCAGCAGGAGCACTAAATTGATCCATGGTGGAGTGAGGTATCTCCAGAAGGCCATCATGAGGTTGGATTTCGAGCAGGTAATTTTGTGTGCTGGTTGTTCAGCAAGAATTGCTGGGAGACATTTCACTGTCCCAGTTAGAGCTGAGTCTGCTTTGGAGCTTTCCAGTGCTGGGTTCCAGCGTTGTGTTCCACAGCCACTGTGCATGGGAAGTGTCTGCTCTGGGGGAGCAAAACCCTTGCAGGCTGTGGGTTTTGGGAAAGGCAGGCAGAGACAGGGCTGATCTCAGAACCAAAACACCTTGAAATAAAACAAAATTAAGAGAGACACGCAATGTCATGAACTGGAAGGAGTGAGTGGCTGTCCTGTTCTGGAATGGGGAGAGAAAAGATGGTAAATGAGTGATTTAATTTGGAATGGGGGAACAATATTGTAAATGAGCGACTTATTTTGGAATAAGGGAATAAAAGGTGGTAAATGAGTGATTTATTTTGGCATGGGGAAAGAAAATATGGTAAATGAGTGAGAGTTTATAGATGCTTTTGTGCATTCTTGTGTGGGTGGAAGCCTGATATTCCTGTTTTGAGGACTCACATTGTCTTTCCATTGGAGCCTCTCAAAGTATGTTTTAGTGGTTGAAATGCTGCTGCAGGAGAGGTGACTTTTCAGGGGAAACACCTGGCTGGTGTTTGGCAGTCCAGGATGGTGAGGGAGAGCTGGAGGAGGGTGGCACTGACCATGGCTGGGTTTTGCAGTCCAGGATGGTGAGGGAGGGCTGGAGGAAGGTGGGTTCTGTGGCACTGACCCTGGCTGGGTTTTGCAGTGCAGGGGTAGTGATGGAGGGCTGGAGGAGGGTGGCACTGACCCTGGCTGCTGTTTTGCAGTACAGGATGGTGAAGGAGGCCCTGGAGGAGCGTGCACACCTGCTGCAGAGCGCGCCCCACCTCTCAGGTGCGCTGCCCATCATGCTGCCCATCTACAAGTAAGCTCTGCTGTGCCTTCTCTCCTTTACCTTGGCTTCTCACAGGCAAACCCTGGCCTGGGAGGGTTTCTTAAAGCTGTCCTGGGGGAAGTTACTGGGCTGCAGAAGCACAAAGTTCACTTGTGGCCAGCCAGCAGTCGCTGATTTGGGGGGCACGTCCTGGGGTGCAGCCCTTCCAGCCCCCCAGCAGGGACAGCTGCAAAGAGCTCTCATTGCCAGGGTGTATTTGCTATTCTTTCAGTGCATCCTTGTCCCCCCAATGTTCCCAGCACAGTGCTGTTCAGTCCCTGTGGGCACAGAACAGATTCCTCCTCCTCTGAGGAAGGCACTCAGTGCTTTGGGTTGGGTTTTCAGCCTGCAAGAGCAGTTACTCACTGGAACAGGCTACTCAGAGCAGGGAGGTTTTGCTGAAGGAACTTAATTTTATTAAGATCATTGCTGTTTTCATTGTTCCTGTCTTAGTGTGAGGGGCTTGTAAGAGCTGGAGCTTGAGTAGGTCAGTGGCTGCCTGCATTTATTGTGGTCCTGTTTGTGCAGGAGGCCTTAGACCCTGCCTTGGGGGAATCCTCTCAGCTTGCACAGAGTTCCAGTATCTCACCCAGAGGCACAACAGCCCCGTTTAGATCCTGATTTTAGAGCAAATAAATCCTTGAATGTGCTTGACTCACCGCAGGGAGTAACTCATTTGAAAGCAGTGGCAAACAACACCTAAGTCTGCAGTATTTACATTGTCTTGTTACCACGAGCTTGTAACGCTGAACAAGGTGGAACTGCTGTAAGAACACTGTGTGTTACTCACCGTGTGCAGTAACAGAGCGTGTAAATGCTTCATTTGTACCTTGTCTCACGTGCCGGTGCTGTTTCCCCCCAGGTGGTGGCAGCTGCCCTACTACTGGATTGGGATCAAGCTGTATGACCTGGTGGCAGGCCGGCAGTGCCTGAAGAGCAGCTACGTCCTGACCAAGAGCCGCGCCCTGGAGCTGTTCCCCATGCTGCGCCGGGACAAGCTGGTGGGAGCCATTGTCTACTACGATGGTGCGTGGCCTGTCTGCTGCTCTGAGCTCTGCCTTTGGGCTTCAAACACCAGTGGGGCCTGGAGATGGTACCCTGGCTCTCTGCAGCCTGATTGTTAGTGTGGGAGAGAAGTCGTGTTTTCTGCGGCAGCTTACTGGTGTAGGAGAAAATGCAATGGCTGTTCTTGGCTTTCCTTGGGTGTAGAGCAGTGTGAAAGTGTTCTGGTGGAGATGTGGTTTCTGACCTTTTGGCAGCAAAAAGGTCTTCACAGAAGGTGGATTATAAGGGAATTTTTTTCCCCTTGTAAAACTGCATTTGGAACAATTCATCAGCTCATCAAAGGGTTCTGGACTGGGACGAGCTCTGGAAACACACTGGACTCCAGTGGGGTTTATGGGGCTTCTGCCTAAAGCTTGTGTTGTTAATTGCAGGTGTCTCAGACAGAGCCCAGCAGCCTAGTGAAAATCAATTAAAAATTCATATATATGTGTGGGAATATGTATGTGCAGATTCTTGTTGAGAGGAGGGCTGGATTTAAAGGATGGACTTGGTGTTCAGTTGATTTTACTACTGATAGAAGCCGCATTTTATCTTGTTTTTAAGGTCTGGAGGAAATGAGAGCAAAATTTGCAAATGTAGCAAAATTTGTTGTTGGATTATGTGGTAGTTTTTGTACCCAGGACCTGCCATACACAGCGCACAGAGAGGGAATTCAGGTTTATTTTTTCTGTATCCTGAGCTATTCCTTAGCTTGTTTTAAGGGATCCCAGGAGCCTGCCAGAAGAACGAAGTGGTTCTCTTAACTATAATTACACTTCTCATAAGAGCACTATAGCTTGAAATCTATTTATAATCTAGTGAAGTTTTTTCTGATTAAATAAATAATTTGGCTGTATCATGGCTATTTACTGCTCCAGCATCCCAAAGATGCATCTTTCAGGATAGCCTTAAAATTGGTTTTCACATTTCTTACTTGAATAATTGTTTCAAACAATGCTGTAAATCTAAAGATTCAGCATCAGGATGCCAGGTGGGCTTTGTTGGCAAGCACAGGCAGGGCAAGGCTCTGAGTGACTGAGAGATGTCCCTGGAGGTTCAGTGCCATCCCAACAGAGGGAAACAAACCCACATTCACTATTGGGAAGGAAGAGTAAAATAGAAAAAAAAAGGAAAAATCTGTCTTGCTTTATGTGGCTTTCTCTATAAGATACAGATTAGTTATCCTTGGTTTTAGGCAGAATGTAAAGAAATGCTGTTTTGAGTTAAAATTTAAAAAGCTTTCCAAGCTTGTACCTGCTCTCATCCTGTACCAAACCTGTTTCCCTGAAGGGTAAGTTGGGTTTGAAGGACTTGGGGATGAAATTTGTGAGTGGATAATGCATGTGTGAGTGTTGTGAGGCTGCACCTAGTGCAGAATGAGCCCTGCCCAGCTGCAGCATTAATTCAGTGGTGAGCAGGCCACGTTTCAGCTCGCTGCTGTCTGTGTCACTCTGCTCTGGGTGGCCCCTGGGGCAGGGGGCTCCCGTGGGGCTGGGGCACATGGACTGCTTTGTGCTGATCAATTAACCCGTGTTCTGGCCACGGGAAATGGGCTTTAAGTCACAGCATTTCAGCAAGCTCCCTTTAGGTCTTGTAAATTATTGTACTTGAGTTTTAGTGATGTGCTGTCACACCCTAAATCCAGAGGGATGGAGCACAAAGGGAGAGGGAATGCAGCTGAAAGTAGAGGAAGGGGTGATGAAATTAAATTTGTTTTAGTCTTTTCAGAAGGATTAGTCATAAAATAGAGTATTAAATAATGGCAAAGCAAAATACAAGTCTTAAAGTAGGTGATGTCTTTCTCTTCTCTGTCCATCCCTTCTCTCTCCCCCGAAGGATGAATTGATAAATTGGCCTTTTAAGGATGGAGTGTCTCAACTGTGAGTGCAGTTAAATGCAGTTTTATCCCATTTCCTCACTTCCTCTATTCCCTGTCGCTGTAATTGTTGCAAAGGGAGCCGTTAATGGTGCCAGCTGTGGATCCCCAGCAGAGGGGAAGGGTGCAAACGCTGCGTGTGCAGGGTGGTGTTGGTGTGCTGCAGCCCTGCCGGGGTCCCTGTGTCTGTGTGGCCCTGTGGGGCTGCTGGCACCTCCAGCCATCCATAATTCATGGGGCCGCTGCCTTCCCCACCACGCTGGGGTCGTCTTCATTACAGCCTCTAAATTGTTTATACAGGCACAAAGAAATGGTACATCATAAACGTTGCAAGTACCAGCAAGAGCAAATCGCAGCCTTGTCCAGAGGCTATTCTTGCTCTGCCTGAGCATCGGGAAGCCAAAGCATATGTTGGATGTTAGCCGGGGTGTACACAACGTGTCCTATTTATTCAAGGTTTGCTTTGAAGCCACAACTTACAAGTTTGTTTCTTAGGGGGACATGTCAGACTGCATTTAGCATTTGTTGGTATTAGGATACTCCTGAATAGCAAAAAGGCAACATTTTGGGGGGAGAAGGCGGCTGCTATCTGAGCAGGGATCTGTCAGATCCACTTAGGGGCTGCGGGAGAACTGGAGAGGAGGCACAGGGAGAGGCTGGGCTCAGCTCAGGATCTCGGGCAGGATTGTTCCGAAGCTCTTTAAATGGGAGAATTAATCTCCATTTAAATTATGTAGAGTTCATTACGATAAGAACTAGGAAAACCATTAAAGCAGGGATCCAGCTGGCCAGAGTGTGTCAGTGTAAAGTGTTCAGCAATTCCAAGTGGCACGGTTCTCTTCATGATACATTATTTTTCTGTCTCTAGGTGCTTGCAGGCTTCTTTAACATATTTTGCCTTGCAAGAGCCCTTAGGTGTGTAAGGAAAATCTGTGTTCGGAATCAGTCCTGAATTTTAGATTCTAGGGCTCTGCTGACCGTGCTTTCTGAATTTGCTGTTATTTCCTGAAAGAAGAAATTAACATATGCTGTGTCTGGGACTCTCTTGCCACACTGAGGTATTGGATTGTTTAATGTCTTGTTCTACAAATCTCCAGTATGTTTACTGGGATGTAAGTAGTTGTTTTTTGCTTTTTGCATTCTCAGTAGTTTTGCATGCATTCTCTGCTGAAATATTTTAATATGGAGGTTATTTAAAAGTAGAAAAAGCCTTGGCAGAGGATTTCGCTTTCCCTGTTTACAGCAAACCCCCTGAGAAATCCTTCCCAGGCACACGTGCACACACAGACACACACACAAAAATCAATGCAAAAGAGTAGGGCATTCATTAAGCTGTCAAAAATGGAATAAATGCTTTTTTTTATTTGGGCTCTTGTAGCTATTTTTCCTAGGATTTGAGTGTGTCCTGAATTATGAAATGTTATAGCTTTATAATTCATGTTTGACAAATGGATATTTGGAGATGTTGAGATGTAATAGGGGTATTACAGACAACTCTGTGGCTGTTTTCCTTCCCTGGATATAAAAACTCTGACAGCTTGTCACTGAACAGACTTTCCATAGGTGAATTTAAACACGCAGCTGCTGATATTTCCTGGTGTTTCCAGCCTGGGGCTGGGTGGGAGAGAGAAGCCTTGCAGGCACGCTGACCATGGTGTGGCTGGGAATCACTTGGTGTGTGTGTCCATGCCCTGCTGTGTGCCAGGGCGTTCTGCATCTCAGAGCTGCCCATGGAATCCTGCAGGGTGTGGGGCTGGAAGGGGCACAGAGCCCAGGACGGGGCTCTGGAGCATTCTGATGGTGGCACAGAGAGGCAGGACCAGCTCCCAGGGGTGCAGAGAGCCCAGCACAGAGCTCTGGACCGTGCTGGAGCTGGCACAGATAGGCAGCCCCAACTCCCAGGGATGCAGATGCAGACAGCCCAGCACAGAGCTCTGGAGCACAGACAGGCACCCCCAGCTCCCAGGGATGCAGACAGCCCAGTACAGAGCTCTGGATCATGCTGGAGCTGGAGCTGGTGGTGATGCTGGTGCTGGTATGGACAGGCAGCCCCAGCTCCCAGGAATGCACAGAGCCCAGCACAGAGCTCTGGACCATGGACAGGCAGCCCCAGCTCCCAGGGGTGCACAGAGCCCAGGGGCACACGCCGTGCTTCGCTGCTCCAGTCCCGCCGCGCTTTCCCCGCCAGGGCCCTTTTATCATTTTCAGAAGGGATAAAATCAATGGGCTGCACCAGCTGCGTGTTTAACCCAGTTTTGCCTCTGTCGGAGGTGCGGGCGCAGCCGCGTGGCTGCAGGAGGAGCCCTTTGCTCCCGACAGAAGGGCGCTGCCTGCCCGCTGCCCCGGGCGCCTTCCCAAAAGCACCGGATGATAGCTGCGTCTCTGCTGTACCTGTAACAATTTAATCGTGTGAGTCAGCCCAGTCAAGCATCCCCAGCTCATGACTGGGAGACATGAAATTCATTGTCATTATTGTCCCTGTCATTTCGGATCATTATATCCTGCTGCAGAATTTTCCTCACTCCAGTGCTTTCTTACCTCCAGGAAGCAGGGATTATGGCTGAGGTTGGGGTGGGGGCAGGACTGTGAACTACATTTACCTCAGGGGAGCCACAGATTAAATTGGCTTTGCTTTCTGACTTGCTGGATTCGTCTGTTTGTACGCTCTGGGTTTAAGGTTGGAAATGATGAATATTCCGGTGAATTCAGGGCCTCTCTCTTTTCTTTTTTTAATGCTTGTATAAGCAAAGGATGGGGTTTGTGTCCCTTAAGAAGTGAACGGGGAATAATTCTTCCGATCATGTTACCAAAAAGATTTAAGATTATTTCTGAACAAGACGACGTTACTGTTCATTGTGACACAAACATCTGCGTGGTCCCCGGTGTGTCGTGGCTTTCAGGGCCAGGGATGGAGCTCTGCTGTGGGCCAGGGGCTGTTTGTGGGGGCTGCAGTGGGTCACGGGGTGCCAGCTGCACTGCTCCCCATGGGACGTGTCCTTGGGAGGGGAGTTGGGCGATAGGATCCCTGCCCATCTCACTGCTGCCAGGAACAAGGGACAGGAGCAGAGGAACCGGCCTCATGCTGCCCAGGGGAGCATCAGAATAATGGTCAAAACAGCTTCTCACTGCAGGAATGGCCAGGCATTGTAGTAAGTTGTCTGTGGAGGTGCTGCAGTCACCACCCCTGGCAGCGTGCTGGAGCCATCTGGATGTGGCACTTGGGCCATGGTTGTGGGGAGATTATGGCGGTGCTGGGTGGTCTGGAAGGTGTGTTCCTGCCTTGCTGCTGTGGGCTCTGTGATCTGTGGGAGCAGGGCTGCTCTCTCCGCTGTGGCAGGGCACTGTGTCCCTCCAGGCACTCCCTCCCTCTGGCCACTCTGGCTCCCAGGTGGGCTGTCCTGCATGGCACAGCAGCAGCTGGCCAAGCTCAGTGCACGGGGGCTGATGCAGCCATCAGTGCTTTGTTGGGAGCTAGAAACCAGCACGGGCTGGCCCCCATGGGAGCTCACCCTGATGGGATTTCCCCCTGGGTGCTGTTGGTGGCACTGGGGACACAGAGAGCTTGGTGCCATCCTGGGTCCCTGCCTGGCACAGTGGCATGGCCACAGCGGCTCTGGCCCCCATGGGAGCTCCCCCTGATGGGATTTCCCCCTGGGTGCTGTTGGTGGCACTGGGGACACAGAGAGCTTGGTGACATCCCGGGTCCCTGCCTGGCATGGTGGCGGCTGCAGCAGCCCCAGCCCAAATGGGAGCTCACCCTGATGGGATTTCCCCCTGGGAGCCATTGGTGGGGACACAGAGAGCTTGGTGCCATCCCGGGTCCCTGCCTGGCGCGGTGGCACGGCCGCAGCGGCCCCGCTGTGACGGGCACTCATGGTGACATTTTAGCGCTGTTTCCATAAACTGACAGTGACAATGTTTAGTTTCATTTTAACACGGTGCTTTTCCTGCCACTGACACGGCAGTCACAGCGTAGTGACAAGTTGAAGGCTGATACAAAAGAAGTGGGAAACAACGTAATTATAAAGCAGTCACACAGAGCCAGAATTCCAAATTTTGTCTGTCACTGGATGTGGTGGATATTGTGGCTTATTTTTGTGGCTTTCTGGGATCTTAGTTTCAGTAGGAGTTTTAGCTCCTGTGCTGTTACTTGGCAGCAGTTACTTACGTTTGAAGGATATTGGGACTTCTTCTGTAAAAACATTTTATGGGTTTTCTGCCTCTTGCTTTGTTTATAACTGCAGAATTTGGAATAAATCATAGTAGAACAGGGGCATTGGCTTTAAACTGACAGAGGGCAGGGGTGGGTGGGAGGTCAGGGAGAAATCCTTCCCTGTGAGGGAGCTGAGGCCCTGGCACAGGTGCCCAGAGAAGCTGTGGCTGCCCCTGGATGTGTCCAAGGCCAGGTTGGCTGGGATGGTGGAAATGGTCCCTGGTAGGGGAGGTGGAATGGGATGAGCTTTAAGGTCCCTTCCAACCCAAACCATTCTGTGATTCCAAGATTCTTGTGATCTGAGCTGGTGCTGAATGGAGCAGGTCAGAAATGAAGGTGACTACTATTGGGTGACTACTAAACTGGATGTGTCAAATGTGAGTTTGAATCTGTTGGAATCAGTTTACCTGAGGGAAGGCTGGAGGCTTCCCCTGCCATGAAAGCTCACAGCTCTGGGCAGGTGTTAGAGAGCTGAAATGTGGGGTGTGGTTATTTCCAGTGCATGGTCAGCTGTCCACCATCCTTGCCACCTGCTTGGGCCTCAGTTCAGCAGCACAGGTGCCCAGGGCACAGCAGGGCTGGGCTCTGTGTGCCCTGCAGGAGCTGCAGGCACGGCCAGGAGTGCTGTCACTGTGCTGCTGGGTCAGAATGCATTCCCCTGGAGCAGGACAGGAGCAAGGACATGAGTGCTGCACAGCCTAGAAAGTCTTGGGGTTTGCAGCAAATTCCACTTCAGCTTCTTGTGATTCAGAGAGCTGGAGAGTTCAGGTCTGAGGGCATTGTTCTGACTTGTGACTCACGAGTCAAAGGGGACATTCCCCCTGAGCTTACTCTGCTTGTTGGGGAGGAGAACTCGCTGAGCTCTCACTCAGAGAAGTCTGGAATGATCTTGAGTCACTCCAGCTGATTCATCGTGCCTAACTGGGATCTAACCCTTTCCATATGCACAACAGCTCCTGGGCTCCTGCTTAATGCTTGTAATAGAACTGCTCGTGCAATTAAGCACTTCTTAAAATTATAGGAGAGGGACAGTCTTGGGGACTTAGTATAGTGTGGTTGCATATATCTAATGCACATGTATAATTGTGTCATCACTCACCAGCCTTCAGTGTGGTGAGGTTGGGGTAAGGTTTGTGGGTACACAGTGAGAAAACCTTGAGCAGGAAAGGATTTGGTTTCCTGTGTTGCTTTATTGTGTGCCTGCAGTTACCTGGTGCAGGGCTGCAGCAAGGAACACATCTGTAGGCAGGTGAGCTTTAAGATCCCTCTCATGCCCAGCCTGTCTGGGGCTCTGTGAATTGGTGTGATGGGGTAGTTGTCAGAGTGACACAGGACAGAACATACCAGAGCTGCCTCATTCCCACTCTGGTTTTCACACAACGCTCCTGAACCAGCCCCAAACAAATCTCTCTGGTCTGTGGGCTTTGTTACCTCTCCCTGCTGGCTGGGGCTCAGCTCTGATAAAAATAAAATTGAATGTACACTGTGTGCACTCTGGGGGAGGATCCTGTGAGTGCCAACGGAAACATTGTCTGTTCGGATGTGGAGAAATACAGCATTTGCTACTAAGGAGTGAAAATAGAATTCTCCCAAATTACACAAAAATAAGAAATTATAAACCAAATGGCATCACTGTTGGGCTTAACATGGTGTGGGATAGACTTACTCAAACTGTCTTTGCACACTAAATGTCCTCAGCAGTGTGGCTCTCAGGATTGAGGGGTTTCTGAGAGGGTTCGGTGCTAATTTGGTGAAAGCACTTAGGCCAGTGTTTTGGGAAAAGCTGGGTTGACTGCCCTTAGTAAAAATGAAAGTATCTCTTCATTGTCACCATGTTACAGCAGGTGAAAACAGCAAATAAGGGAGGGATGACTCTTTCAGTTTTCCTGGCCATTTTCAAGAGGCACTGCACTAGGAGCTGCAGAGAGCTCAGCATGTTTCCTCAGCATGCTCAGGGAGGCTTCTCCCAGTGTGCTGAGCTGTGGCTGCCTTCTGTTGGGGTGCAGCAGGTGAGAACTGGCACCATGCAAGGGGCAAACGCTCAATCCCAGCCCTGGAGCAGCAGCGTCCTCTCCAGGCAGGGCACTGGTGAACATCTGTTCTTGGGGAATGCCACAGGTACCTTTTCACTGGGCTGCCTACACTAAGGAGATGTAGGGGATCTTCGGGGCATACTCACCTGTAAGGAAGGATGCCAAATTAATTTGGCTTAGCCTCTCTGTTGTTAGAAAATAACTTTTTGGCAGAAGTATTTGAATATTCTGATTCTCTGTTCAAGTGCAGGATTTTAATGTCATTATCCAGGGAGAATACACACATGCCAGTTGGCAGGTCTTTAAAAAAAAAAAGGCAAATCCCAGCTGTTCCTGAGTATGGAACCACTATCCTGTGACCCCATCTGTCCTAAACTGCACTGTTGTTCTCCACAGATGATAAATTCCCAAGGTGGGAAGTCACTCTTTACTCCTTTCAAACCCAGACCTCTGCAGATCTCTGCTGTTCATGCCATGAAATACTCAAGCACTCCACACTGTAGGTCACATCAATCTGAAGCCAGTGTGCTTTTCTAGCCGTGTAGTTAATCAGGAACTTGTTATTTCCCAGTCCTCTGCCTGCAAATGCATTCCATGGGCACTCAGTTGCTTTTGGACAGCTGAGGAGTGAGTTATAGCATGGGGGTTCTTGCGTCAGAATAATGATGAGGGGAAAATGGATGAGAGGTTCAGAGAAAGGAGGAAAATGTTGTTTTGAGCACAGTGGTCCAAATCCTGGCATGTGCTGAGAGTGTCCTGAGCTCACTCTGACTTTAGGAGCATTGGGAGGCACAACAAAACACCAAGCAGCCTTTGGATTTGGGGCTTGCTAAACAATTGTTACTTGGAAGTTTGGTTTTATAGAAGCTACCCATTTCCACATTATTTATTCTGCTGATTGGCTCCTCCAGATTGCTTTTGCTCTGGACAAATAAGTGACAAATCTGGGAAGAGGCAAACTCGCCAAATTTAAACAGTCAGGGCTCCATAGACCAGAGCTAATATTGGCTGAAGTGGGGTCGTGCTGAATGTGATGAATCCCCACATCAGGGCACCCCAGGAGCGGGGTTTGTGTCGGTGCCACCTGTGGCCCTGCTGGCAGGAGCAGACTGGGGGTCTGGACCCCCTGGCCCCAGGGTCCTGCTGCAAGGAGGGAGCACATCCCCTTGTGCTGGTGGCACAGCAGGGGTGGGGTTTGGGGCCCTGCCTCGGGGGCGGCTGCGTGGTGTGTGACAGCTGAGTCCTGCGGTGCCACGGCTCGGGCTGGCCCAGTTCGGCCCCAGGGAAAGGGGGATGTCTCCAGAGCAATGAGCTCCTGAGAGCCCCTGGCCACGGGCTAGGGGAGCCTTTCCTGGGTTACAGAATCACTGAAGCATTTATGTTGGAAAAGCCCTCCGAGAGCAGCCAGTCCAAGCTGTGACCTCATCATCCAGCCCAGAGCACCGAGTGCCACATCCAGTCCTTCCTTGAGCACTGGGTTCCTCTGGAATCCCTGTTGTTATGTGTAAGAGCTGCTGTACCGCAGCTTGTCGCTGTCCTTTGTCCCTTTTTCACCCAGCACTCCCTCTGCACACGAGCTGTACCTTCTCTCAACCCTGCCTGAAACTGGGCAGCTTTGAGGTGAACCTCATAAGGTCATTTATCCCTCCCTGCCACGGCAGCAGCAGCAGGGCCCGTGCGTTTACTGAAAGCTTTGCCTGCCAGCTCTGACCGATGGTTGTTCCCTCTCGTGCATCTGGTGTGATGGAGCATCCCCAACTTTTCCTGACATCTTGCTCAGTTGTTTTGCTGTTCTTCCGTTGTTGCAGCTGATTCTGGGCATTGTTTGCTGAGTGGAATTGGAGTTACTGTTTGTTTCTTCATCGGTGCTTTATCATGCTGCCGTTTCTGCACACTTTGTGTAACTTTTTTTCTCATAGCTGAAGACGGATGGCACTGCACAGCCGGGGCTGGGTTGGAATGAGGGGTTTGGGGAGGGGAGGTGGTGCTTGCAAGGCCATTGATCCCATCTTTATAACTTTGCCCTTTTAGCTGGGAACAGATGATTTGCACGGGGGTTGGAGATTTGCGCGGCCAGAATCCGAAGGACCAAACTTTACATAAACCATTTATACTAAATGCTGGGAATGCTGGCAACATAAATCACCTACAGTATCTATTACAAATTTATCACTTTATCAGTATGGTCCGTGATAGGAGTGGTCCGAGCAGGTGGGGAAGTGAACCTCAGGAAGTTTAGCCTGCTCAGAAATTAATTATTCAGGACACACAGAGCCTGGCCCCTTCAATGTATAGTAATTCTTTCCAGCCAGCATCCAGGCCTCCAACTTCAGTGCAATAATAAATAGGAAAAGTCTCAGGTGAAACCAGTATTTCAGAGTAATTAATCATCTTCCCCTCACAGTCCCTCCACCTCTCTCTTGGTTTTCTTTAACGAGGGAATTTCAGTAATAAATCTTTAATGATATGTGTTAAGAATCCTTCATTAATTCTTGTCCACTTACTTCTCTTTTTTGGTTGCTTTTATGTTATATGTTGGGAAGTTCAAAGGCATATACAAAAAAAAAACCCAGTTAAATTTGGCCGAGTCTCTAAAAGGATGTTTAGGATGTCGAGTGTCATGTGTTCACTTGGTAATCGGACTTGTTGGTTAATACCAGTTGTGTTGTCAAAATCCTGGGTGTGGGTACCAAGTTAGGGCAGGATGATAAAGGAAAGGCAGGGATGGTTTGTGTGCTGCTCAGTGCAGCAGTGCAGACCCTCAGCGAGAGGCTCAATGCGTGGGGCGGGCAGAGCTCGTGTGGGGCAGGCCCAGCCTGTGTGGGGCAGGCACAGGCCGTGGGGCAGGCACAGGCCGTGTGGGGCAGGCCCAGCCTGTGTGGGGCAGGCCCAGCCTGTGTGGGGCAGGCACAGGCCGTGGGGCAGGCACAGGCCGTGTGGGGCAGGCACAGCCTGTGTGGGGCAGGCACAGGCCGTGTGGGGCAGGCACAGCCTGTGTGGGGCAGGCACAGGCCGTGTGGGGCAGGCATGGTGCAGGCATAGCCCGTGTGGGGCAGGCACAGCCTGTGTGGGGCAGGCACAGGCCGTGTGGGGCAGGCATGGTGCAGGCATAGCCCGTGTGGGGCAGGCACAGCCTGTGTGGTGGACAGAGCCCGTGTGGGGCTGGCACAGCCCGTGTGGGGCACTCACAGCCCGTCGGGCGGGCCCAGCCCGTGTGTGGAGCAGGCACAGCCCGTGTGGGGCAGACCCAGCCCGCGTGGTGTCCGGTTTTCGGCTGTTTGGAGGGCCTGGAAAGGCCCGAGGTGGCCTTGGGGCAGCCCGCGTATCAAAGGACGAGAAGAGGCTTCAGTTCTTCTTTCGGTCTCTATGTTTATTAATTGTTTATCTAAAAGATTTTCTTTCGGCCCGACAGAGGTCTGCTCAGCAGCCAGCCATGAGCACACTGTCTCGCCCTCCGGACAGTCACCTATCTTTATACCCAAAGTTGCGTATACAATATTTATCATTTTTCCCCAATACCTTTCACCCTTATTGCCCGGTGCACTTTTAGTAATGACCAATCCCAAAGTGCCACCATCACCACAGAAGATGGAGGAGAAGAAGAAGAAGAAGGAGGACAGGACACGCCCCAATTCCTCCATCTTACTTCTCTAAACCCCCCTGTACAGAAATCCTAAACCCTGTGTTTCACCCTCTAATTAACTAATCTCTTCACCATTCACCCCGGTGAAACCCTCCTATCCTCATACAGGTGTCGTCTCCTGTGTAGGATCAAAGTCCAGCCACCAGACACTTCTGGCAACATTCCAGGACTCCCGAGCCCCCCAAGGGTGGTCTCGGTGACTCGGCACCTCAGTCCTGAGGTGCTGAGATCCCACAGCATGGAGCAGGCACAGCCCGTGTGGGGCACTCACAGCCCATCGGGCGGGCACAGCCCGTGTGGGGCAGGCCCAGCCTGCGGGGCGCGCTGGACGCGGCGGTGCCCCCTCGGCCTGGCCCGGCCCGGCCCGGCCCGGCCGTGCACGCAGAGCCCGGCAGCGAGCGGCCGTGAGCGGTACGCGATGTGACAGGGACAGCTGTGACAGATCCGTGCTGACACGCTGCCGCGGCGCCGGCCGTGCTGCGGGTGACGGCTGTCCTTCCCTTCCCTGCAGGACAGCACAACGACGCGCGCATGAACCTGGCCATCGCCCTGACCGCCGCCCGCTACGGCGCTGCCACCGCCAATTACACCGAGGTGCGGCACCTGCTCAAGTGCTCGGACACGGGCCGCGTGTGCGGCGTGCGCTGCAGGGACGTGCTCACCGGTGAGTCTGGGGTTTGAGGGGTGTATATGGGGTTTGGGGTGTGTGTCTGGGGTCTGCGGGGTGCCCTGCAGAGATGTGCTCATGGGTGAGTGTGGGGTTTGGGGTCTGTGGGATGCTTGCTGCAGAGGTGTGCTCATGGGCGAGTGTGGGGTTTGGGGTGTGTATGAAGTGTCTGCAGGGACGTGCTCAGAGGTGAGTGGGCTCTGTGGGGTGTGCAGGATGCACTGCAGGGACCTGCTCACAGGTGAGTGGGGTGTTCAGGGTCCCACTACAGGGATGTGCTCACAGGTGTGCAGGGCCCCACTGCTCACAGGTGAGTCAGGTGTGCAGGATCCCACTGCAGGGATGTGCTCACAGGTGATTGAGCTCTGTGGGGTGCCCTGCAGGGGACAATGACACTCTGGGATAACATGGGAGGGAGGAGCGGGGCCATTGCTGTCTGCAAACAGCCCTGAACCAGCACAGGAGCCATCTTTCTGGGCCATGCCATTAGTGTCACTCAGTTTCCACTTCTGTCACATTTCTCACTCAAACCCCAGTGTTTTGGCAGGCCAGACTGAGCCTGGCATCCCAGCCCTTCTGTCAAGCAAAGATGACATTGTAAAAGGCTCCATGCTGTACAGTAGTAATCCCATTTACCGAGTCTGTGGGCTGAGACTGAAATCTCTCTTCTTGAAAGGCAGATTTCAGCTGAGCAACTTCCACCCCACCTGCCCCTCTTCTGCCCTTACAGATAAGCTGGGATTCCACTCTAAAACATTTTCTCTCAAATCTGGTGTTGGATGAACACTTGGTTAATTTTTAGAACCCGTCCCAGCTGTTGTGTTCAGACGCACAGGGTACACTTTACAGTAGGTTGAGTTCATAGAGAGATGAATAACAAAGAGCATCAGTGAGCAGGAAACAAATGGTGTCTGTGATTGATACTGTTTTCTTTCACAGGGAAGGAGTTCGATGTCAGAGCCAAGTGTGTTATCAATGCCACGGGACCTTTCACAGACTCAGTCCGCAAAATGGATGATCAGGAGGTGCCCAACATCTGTCAGCCCAGTGCAGGCGTGCATATCGTGATGCCTGGTTATTACAGGTGAGGCACGGGGAGCCTGCAGCCCGTGTGACACCATTTGTAATCTCTGCTGCTGCTGCTGAATAAATCAGCTGGGAGAGGCGCGCCGCTGGCTCTGCGGCAGCTCGCCGTGCACAGTTTGACTCTGATTTTTGTTTGTGTTTTTCAAAGAGGATCCTGGCGCTGTGCCGGTGAGGAGAACAATTTCATCTCTTCAGAACAGACTGAAGCCGTGTAGTTTTTAGTTGGAGCTGCCCAAGGCAGGACTCCTGCTGAAGCATTTAGGCAGCACATCCGCAGGTGTGAAAGCACCTGTTTCAGTGATGCCTTTCAGCTGAGTGTGCTGCTGCTTGGTCACCCCCTCAGGGAAACAAGGAGCATGTAAAACCTTCCAGAGAGGTTGCACCTTCCTACAGAATCTCTTGTCCTGTTAAATCATGGAATCGCAGAGTGGTCTGGGTTGGAAGGGCCTTTAAAGATCATCTTGTTCCACTGCCTGCCTTCGCATATGAAGCTCCCTGTGCAGTGACTCTGCCGGGATGTGGCTGTGCTGAGAGAAAACAGGAGTGCAGAAGCACAGGATAAGTGAGGGGATGGGCAGTGTAATCAGTAATAATAATTACTATCACGAGTAATAGAAGTAGCTCAGAGTAGCACAACCACATTTGTTGTGGCCCCAAGCCCACGTGCCCACCCGTGGGGGTTTTGGTGACCAGGACGTGCCCTCTGTGTTCCAGGAGAGGTTCCCGTGGCACTCTGCTCCCTGCAGTCTCCTGCTCCTCTCCCTGTTTGCTGTGCAAAGCCAAATCCCCTTCTCCCGAGCCAGCCTTGTCAGTCGGAACTCAAATATTGCCTTTGGTGCCTGAAGTCATTAGCATCCTAATGGAAATTCCCCTTTATGGACTTAGCCCACTTATGTTGATACAGTGCCCTTGCAGTAATGCCTTCCACAGCCCCTCTCAGAATGGGAATTCAGCCTCCCAGTGCACCAGGGGGTGCTTCTGCCACAGCTGTCCCAACAGGACACCACCGCACACTGGAAAATTGAGGCATTTTTGGCCTGGTGTAAAATCACCCCTGCATTCTCTTCTGTGTTTTTTTTTTTTTCAGTTTTGTATCTTTCTCCATGTAAAATGGTAAAATGACCTGATAGCTGCTTTAAAGTACTAAAAATGTGGAGAAATGGGCTGTAATCCCAGTTTCCTCATATGCCAGGAGAAGGATGTGTGTGATTAGCTTTATGGCCCTACACAAAAACATGGAAGGCTTTAGAACCTGGACTCATTTGGTAAATTCAAAGTAGAAGATGGCTGGATACGCTTGAGAGCTCTGATTTATTTATTCTGTAATAACCCAATAATTTTAATTGGAAATGTGGAGAATTCTTGTTCTCCATGTTCCCCGGTGTATGTCAGCATGTGGGCACTACTTTCCTTGGAAAATAGTATCTGCCCACACACTGCCTCCACAGCACAGCTGATAAGATAACACTGAATTTCCTTGGAGTGGGATAGCTGAAAGCAGGGATCTGTCTGCTAAATAGAAAACACTCGTGGGATTTAATCTTGGTTGTATCAGGCCTTCCTTCTCGTGGTGCCAAGGAACACTGCTCAGCACAGGAAGGTTGGCATTTCACCGTGTCCACGTGTGCCCTGTGAATGTGTTACAGGATTTTGGCCCACAGTCACACAAATGATTTTTTTTTTAACATCTATAGGGTTTTAGTTATAAATATAGTCAAGATTTTGTAAAACTAATGTTAACCTAATGCATTCACTCCCCATGGGTTTCTTACTCATTGAAGTCCTTCATTAATAATCCCAGAATTCCTCCCCTCATTAATTAGGCTTCCTGCCTGGAAAGTGTCTGTGAAGGCAAAGCTTTTTCCTCTCCCTTCTGACCAATTTCAGATGTTTCTGTCTTTCTGGAGTTTTCCTCTTTGCTCTGCATTCCACATTCCAGGTAAACTTGCACCTCACTTCTCTATGGAAAGTCACTTTATATTGTTCTTTAACTGCATTTGCGGTGCTTTGGTCAAATGCTTCTTCAGCTGAAGATCTTCCATGGATCCAAGACCTTCCATGGATCTCCCAGACCTTTTGCCTCTACATTTCTCTTTAAAGGCATTGGTTTGTGCTTAATACTAAATTTCTAATTCTCAATTAGCCCATTTTAGCCATCTTTAAAGAGAAATCTCACCAGGGCTACATGGCTCTTACCTCCTTCTCCCATCCATGGCGGAATCATAGGAATTCTTGCCTCACAAAATCGTGTTGTTTCAGAGTTATTCGTGGTGTGCAGCAGCATGACTCCTGAGGGCCTCAGGAAGGCCAGTATTTGGGTGTTAAGATGCTTCTTTCTGATGCAAAACACCTTATTTTGCATTTGTTTGGGTGGTTCTTTAGTTATTTAAATAAGCTGGAACAAGCATGGCAAAGGGCATGGAGAGAGAGCTTCCCAGGATAGCTGGTATCAGTGATTCAGTAAATAATTGGCATATGAAAAACTGTTCCAGCCTTTCTCAGCACTTGCTGTGCAATCTAAAACACTTCAGAGGTGCTGTGGGGAAACTTAGTTGGAAGTCTTTGCTTGTTTGTCTTCCTTGTTTTTAGCAGTTTTTATGAAATCATATAAAAAAAATTCATACTTTGAAGAAAATGTCTATGAAGTTTCTGAATTCTGATACTGTATATTAAACTTCTGATTTCCTATGTCTCTAAATCAACAGCTTTTTCATTTTAAAAAGTAATCATTTGTCTGAGGTGATTTACCTTTCCCAAACCTGTGTTGACTTCCCCTATTAGATTGTGCCTCTGCCACCGTATGCCTAAGCTGTCTATAAATATCAGCTAAAATGGGTCTAATATACATGCTAGCTATGAAATTCTCAGCCTCTCTCCCAGCCTTGCCAGATATTGCCAACTTCCCTTCAGTAATCACTTCAGACTTCCTAAAAAAGCAATATTCAGCTTGAATAGGTAAATCCCACCCAAGCAGGCCTTAGCCTGCCGTAGGATTTGAGTCCACTGAATAATTCCCCCCTGAAGTCCATTAACTGCCGCCTAAATCTGCATCTCCTGCCCTCCTTCCATGTGCTCCCTGTGCCTCAGGAGCAGGGGCACAGCCTGAAGAGCCCTGACCTGACGGCACATGAAAAGGGAGATGCAGCACCCTAAATGAAAGTCAGCATCAGTCCTTGAAGGAAAAATGATCTAAAAAAGGGGCAGTTCAATGTTTCCTACATAAAAGCTGTTTACTTTGAAGTGTTTATAAAAGCCTTTTGTTTTCTGAAATACAAGCAGAGCTTTTTAATAAGCCATGAGGAGGTAGTGGGTTTGTACCTGTGGATATCTTTCTTACATTACACCAGAAAAACCTGATACATTAATTAAAATCTATCCAAAGCCCTACGGTTTTTTATCCTTGTACTGAATCATTCTCTTGTAGCGCTGGCAGAAGGAATGAAAAATTCCTGAGTAGCAGCATCCACCGAGTGTCCCTTTTGCCTTTTTCCCTCAAAGCACAGTTCCCCTTCCAGGAGCAGAGCTGGAAGCACTCAGAGCACGTTCCTTGGTCCAAATCCCTTGGGAGTCCGTGGGTGTTCCTTCCTGCTCAAGTGGCAGGTGGTGACAAACTCAGGCTTAGTGTCACTGCAAGGATATTCCTTAAATGTCTTCATTTCTCTTCTTTATTCTCCTTTTCCTTTCAGTCACCACCCCTCACTCCTCCTGCTCCACCTTTGTTGTGGAGGCAGATTGGAGGAACCACTGTGATTTTATGGCATAAATACATCCACGGGCCTTGTTTCCCTAACCTGCTGGGACATCTGTTAAAAGCCATGTCTCGGCCACATGTGAAATCCATTATTTGTTGATTTATTAACCCCTTCACCTGGGAACAGGTGCTGTGTCGCAGTCCTTGCCTGGGCCCTGGGGGTGCAGGGACAGCCCCAGGTGCCACCCCCTGTTCTGGTGTGAGCCAGGCCCCTTCTCTCTTCTCTTCCAGCCCTGACAACATGGGGCTGCTGGACCCGGACACCAGCGATGGCAGAGTGATCTTCTTCCTGCCCTGGGAGAAGATGACGATTGCAGGGACCACGGACAGCCCCACGGATGTCACTGCCCACCCCATCCCCACTGAGGAGGACATCAACTTCATCCTGTGCGAAGTGCGCAACTACCTGGGCCCCGATGTGGAAGGTAACCTGAGGGGGCTTGCTGGGAGGGGCTGGGGGCACTGCTGCCTGGGGGGGGCGTTGCAGCCTGGGGGACACTACAGCCTGGGGGGCATTGCAGCCTGGGGACATGCCAGCCTGGGGACATGCCAGCCTGGGGGACATTCCAGCTTTGGGGGGCATTCCGGCCTGGGGGCATTCCAGCCTGGGGACATGCCAGCCTGGGGGGCATGCCGGCCTGGGGGGCATTCCGGCCTGGGGGCATTCTAGCCTGGGGGGCATTCCAGCTTTGGGGGGCATGCCAGCCTGGGGGGTATGCCAGCCTGGGGGGGCACTACAGCCTGGGGGTCATTCTAGCCTGGGGGCTATGTCAGCCTGGGGGCATTGCAGCCTGGGGGCATTGCAGCTTTGGGGGACATGTCAGCCTGGGGGGTACGCCAGCCTGGGGGGCACTCCAGCCTGGGGCACAATGTGCTGCTGCCTGAAGCTGTGGCTCTTGGCATCTGGCTGTCCCAAACTGGTGGGCCGAGGTGTCAGCAATTGCTGCTGCTGCTCCAGAGCATCCAGTCCATCACCAGCCAGCACCACCACTAACACATCTCCCCAAGTGCCACGTCCACTTGTTTTTTGGGCACCTCTAGGAAGGGTGACTCCACCACTGCCCTGGGCAGCCATCTTCCCTCCAGACTGAGGGGTTGATTTGTTTAAATTATTCTGTACTGCTGTGTTTCTGCTGCAGCATTGAAATTAGTCTGAAAACCACTCAGGCAGGAACACTGTAACATACTTGGGTTTAGGAAAACATGCTGTCTGGAGATGGGAAATGATCGATTCCTTGTTTCCTGAAGTGGAGAATTGATGTCTGCATGTTGTATGAAGTTCTGGAAGTGTCCAGGGAAGCTCCTGTTGGGTGTCTGGAGCAGTAGTTTGTTTTGGAAGTGCAGAAAACCAGGGAGGGATATGGGAATGTGAATAGGACAGAGATTAGATGGGATATTGGGAAGAAATTCTCCCCTGTGAGGGTGGGCATGCCTGGCACAGGGTGCCCAGAACAGCTGTGGCTGCCCCTGGATCCCTGGCAGTGCCCAAGGCCAGGCTGGACAGAGCCTGGAGCAGCCTGGGATGGTGGAAGGTGTCCCTGCCATGGCAGGGCAGGATGGGATGGGCTGTAAGTAAGTTCTGTCCCAAGCCAGGCCATTCCCCGGTTTCCCACATGTTTTCCAGCAGCACATTCAGGAGTGTTCAGTCCCTCTGGCTCAGCCCAGCTGGGCCTGTGCTGGTTTTCCTGTGCAATTACTGTTTATAGATGGCCGGGGCTGAAATAACAACGGCACTGCCCATATCACCCCTCGACAGCCCTGCCTCTGCTGCCAGAGCCAGTGCCAGGGTTATCAACTTCCACAGGCTTGGACACTTTCCAGCTGCTTAATTACAGCGTCACGCGTGCTGCTTTCTGTAGTTTCATTAGTTTATAAACCTAATACAGGGTCTTGTGTCTGTGATTAACACTTCATTTTGGCAGCTTGAACACGCTGGCAGAGCACATTGATTTCGGAAATCTATTCCGTGTTCTTTGGGGGATGTGTTTTACACCCTTTTAGTGATTTTTCAATTATCGGTCATTTGAAAGTTGTATTAAAACATGTTCCAAAGACTTCAGTATAAAGCAAATTGGTAACTGCACTTAGGGTGAAGGCTGTGGATAAAGATGGCTTGTCAAGAGGAAATCTTGGAATAATAACCTTCAATCTAGAGGAAAAGCTTGGAAGATCTGAAAGGAAATGTTATACTCATGTAACGAACTTTATTTTGGTTTATAAAATATAGTGTAAGGACTGTTCAGATTCACTGGGAAGAATTTTCCTGGAAAGGGGGGTCAGGCTGCAGCTGCCCAGGCAGGTTTGGAGTTCCCATCCCTGGAGCTGTCCAGGGAACATGTGGATGTGGCACTCAGTGTTCTGGGCTGGTGACAAGGTGGGCATTGGTACCAGCTGGACTCGATGGGCTGGGAGGGCTTTTCCACCATCACTGGTTGTGGGATTCCATAGCCCAGCTTATCCCGGGGCTCTGGGGGTTGCTCAGGGCCGAGCAGGCTGTGGAGCACCCTGGCAGTGCCCACTGGGAGCTGGGCACCCCTGGGCTCGGGCTGGCCGTGCCTCAGTGTGGCTCTGCACAGTGAGAAGAGGAGATGTGCTGGCAGCCTGGAGCGGCATCCGGCCCCTGGTGACCAACCCCGACTCCAAGGACACCCAGTCCCTGTCCCGGAACCACGTCGTGACCATCAGCGACAGCGGCCTCATCACCATTGCAGGTACTGGGGGTTCCTTGAATACAGCTCTGCTGGGATTCCCCGGGGTGTTGCATGCAAAAATCCTGTTCTGTGGGAATAATTCTGCTCCTGTACCCAAACTGCTCTGTCAGTGGCAGCGGGACTGGCTTGGAGCAAGCCTGGCAGCAGTCCTGTGGTCTGTGGAATACAGAGATATGTCTGCAGGGTGTAAGAGCCTGTATTCGTGCTGCTTTCCCCAAATAACGAGGTGAGCCCTGTTCCCAGGTGGGAAGTGGACGACCTACCGTGCCATGGCCCGGGACGCCATCGACGCGGCCGTGCGCGAGCACAACCTGGAGGCAGGCTCCTGCAGAACCATGGGGCTGCTGCTCGAGGGGGCCCAGGACTGGAGCCCCACGCTCTACATCAGACTGGTGCAGGACTATGGACTGGAGAGTGAGGTGAGCCCTGCCTTCCTGCCTCAGGGGGGCTTGCTCTTCTCCTAAATGAAACACCAGCATACCTCGGGCAAGGGTCTGGTGAGCCCGATGAGAGCTGGGGCAGAGATAGTTCTAACAGAAATAGAGTTAGTAATGGTTCGTCATCTTCCCCTCTTTCCTTCCTCCTAATCTTGACCGTTTCCTGCAAAAACTCTCTGACTCGTGGGGTGTGTGGTCCCTGGAGCCCCCCAAGCTGTGCAGCAGCGTGATTGCTGTGTGGCGGGAGAGCTGGGCTGTCAGGCCTGGTGGCACAGACACAGCAGGGCAGTGCTGGTCCAGCCTCCCACAGCACTGAGCTTCCTCCCACACTGCCACACTCCAACACCCTTGGCAGGCTGTTTGTTATTGGGGATGAGGGAATGGTCAAGGAAAATGTGTCTTTTATGTGCTTTCAGAGCATGCTGGATTTATTTTCCTCTCCACAGGTGGCTCAGCACCTGGCTTCCACCTATGGGGACAAGGCTTTTGAGGTGGCCAAAATAGCCCAGGTGACAGGGAAGAGGTGGCCTATTGTTGGGAAACGTCTGGTATCTGAATTTCCTTACATCGAAGCTGAGGTATGTGGAAAAACCGTGTCACCTTCTGTGATTCTGTCCTTGGGACGAGCAGGCCAGTGGCTCTGAAACATCTGCTTGAGCCCTTTCCTTTGAGGAAACCAAAGGAAATTTTCTGTGCCTGTACCTGGAGCACACTTTGTGTATCGATATATACACATATGAATATATCTGTGCACAATTAAATATTTATATAGTGCCTGTTTTGTACTTCATGTACAAATATTGGATCCCAGATGGGTTCTATAAACTGTCCCAAGGAGAAGGGGCTCTCCCAACCGTGTCTGGGGCTCTGGGTGCCATCCCTGCTGTCCCTTGCCCCCAGGTGGGTTCTGTAAAATATCCCAAGGAGAAGAGGCTCTCCCAGCCCTGCTGAGGGTCTCTGGGTGCCATCCCTGCTGTCCCTGTCCCAGGTGGGTTCTGTAAAGTGTCCCAGGGAGAAGGGGCTCTCTCATCCTGTTGTGGGGCTCTGGGTGCCATCCCTGCTGTCCCTGTCCCCAGGTGTGTTCTATAAGGTGTCCCAGGGACAAGGGGCTCTCTCATCCTGTTGTGGGGCTCTGGGTGCCGTCCCTGCTGTCCCTGTCCCCAGGTGGGCTCTGTAGAGTGTCCCAGGCACAAGGGGCTCTCCCATCCATGTCTGGGGCTCTGGGTGCATCCCTGCTGTCCCTGTCCCCAGGTGTGTTCTATAAGGTGTCCCAGGCACAAGGGGCTCTCCCATCCATGTCTGGGGCTGTGGGTGCATGCCTGCTGTCCCTGTCCCAGGTGGTGTACGGGGTGAAGGAGTACGCGCGCACGGCCGTGGACATCATCTCGCGCCGCACGCGCCTGGCCTTCCTCAACGTGCAGGCTGCCGACGAGGCCCTGCCCCGCATCGTGGACATCATGGCCAAGGAGCTCAACTGGAGCGAGCAGAAGAAGAAGGTAAAAAGGGCCCTTTTCAGCTCCAGCTGCTTTGTTTTGCTCCAGGAGTTTCTCTGTTAAGGATGAATAGAGAGCTACAAGTGATGTTTTATTCCCGGCAGAATGGGTCACTTGGTGCATTTCATTCTAAAGGCTTTATCAAATGGCTGTGAGATGGGTGGGGATTGTCCATGAGATGGGGGGGGAAAGATCTGTATCCTGTTGCTCCCCAGCCTTAGAAATGAAAGCAGGCTTGGCATTGCTGTCCTATTCCTGTCAGTTATTTTGTTTTATTGACACTTTTCAACTGATCTGCCTCAGCAAAGGAAGCTCCTGTAACCATAAAGAACCTGCCTGGTGTTGAGCTCCCTGATTTTTTTTCTGATTTTGGACAGCTGAGTCCAAGTCATCACACTAAAGATCACACTAAATCATCATCACACTAAGATATCAAATGGGAGAAAAATGACAACTTGTAGGCCTAGCCTAAAAAGGCCATTTCTCTCTGAAAGGGACAGTCAGACTGTGTGAGACTGAAGGTGTGGATGCACCTGAAAGCATTCACACAGAAATTGGAAGTCTTTACTAGCATGGATACCTTTTGCAAAGAGTAAAAAGTGCCTAAGTTTAACTTTTTGATACTTCTCAGCTGCTATCTTCTTAATTTTGGGACCTTAGAAAAGTATTGGTTAAGTGAAAAAACCTAATTGTAAAGTACAAAAAATAAGTATCTGCGTAAGAACTTGCTGTTGCTCAGATTCTCAGGTTTTGTGTTTTCATTGTAGGAGGAGCTTGAAACGGCTAAAACATTCCTGTACTATGAAATGGGCTACAAAGTGAAAACAGATCAATTGACAGACAGCTCTGAGATCAGCCTGGTGCCTGCAGACATTGAGAGGTGAGTGGGGCAGGAGGGCTGCCCGTGCTGCTGTCCCTGCAGCGCAGGGAGCCCTGACGTGCAGCCCCTCCCTCCAGGTACAAGAAGCGGTTCCGCATGTTTGACAAGGACAAGAAGGGCTTCATCACCATCCTGGACGTGCAGCGTGTGCTGCAGGTGAGCTGCCCCTGCTCCTGGCTCCCTCGGGGAGCAGCCTGCTGAGGGCTGAGGCCAGGCTGCTGAGCTGAGCCCCCCGTCCTGTGCTCGTTCTGTGCAGAGCATCAGCGTGCAGATGGACGAGAACACCCTCCACGAGATCCTCAACGAGGTGGATCTCAACAAAAACGGGCAGGTGGAGCTCAACGAGTTCCTGCAGGTGCGTGCTTCCTTTGGTTCCAGGAAGGGCTGGTTTCTGAGCAGCACACAGCTAGGGAGCTTTTCCCCTTGCTTGGGCTGGGCTGGAGACCAGGGGAGTGCTCCTGTGGTGGTGCAAGGGGCACACGGAGCATCCTCAAGCGGCTCAGAAATTCAGAAAAAAATGCTTTTTTTCCCAGTCAGACTCAAAGAACAGGTCCAATTTACAAAGTAGGCCCCAGTCCAGACCTGAATTTGGCATTTTAAGCCCAGAAATGCTGTTTAAATGTATTTAAAAGGATACAGGTGTGCATTGGAAGGTTCACGGCACAGGTGTGCACACTGGCATTATCCACAGCTGTTAAGGGTTGTTATAAAAATGAGTAAACTAAAAAACTGAATAATAAACAACTGAATAACCAAGTATTTATAATTATAGATAGTAATATAACCACAATGATAAAAACCTAAATAACTAAATTATAAATTGAATATTATAAAGAATGAGCTTTGTAGTTAGAGCCCATCCCAGGCCCTATAACCCATTTTAATTCCTGGATTTGCTAAATTGTGCCAGCTTCTCTGAAAAAAATGACATGCATCTGCTTTTTGGGGGACTTTAAAGCAAGCCCAAGGGTGCTTCCTTTGCATATGCAGTTTGTCAGCTGGGCTGGTGTTTGAGGAGTCTTTTTTGGGGTGGTATTTCAGAGCCTGCTGTGTCTCCCCTGCCTGGTGGCAGTGATGAATGCCAAACAGGAGAGAAATTAATGCTGGGGATTTTGGTCAATGTCAGCCCTTTCTTCACTGTGTCAAGTTAAACAAACAAGATCAAGGCAAAGGAAATGGTAATTGTCTCTCTGGAGATGAGCTGGGGATAAGAGCAGCATTGTTGAATCTAAATGCAGAAAATTTTCACAGGTTGTGTCCAGCATTAGCAAAAAGGAGTATTTATTTGCCTAAAATGCAGCAATTGAGCTGAGGGGCTGTAGTGAACTGGGGGGAAGGGGAAAAGCCAAACTAAACAAGCCAGGGGGAAGGAGAACCAATGGCTTTGGGAGTTTATGCTGACCTGTTCAAATGGGAGAGAGCAGCCCAGCTGGGTTCTGGCTGCTGGAAAGGGACACCCTGGTACCTCCACTGGGGCAGCCCAGCCCTTTCTGCAGGGCTGAGCTGGGGTTGGGTACATTGGTTGGGGAGCTGAAACAACCAGTAATTGTTGTTCTGTGGGGTTTGGGGGCGTTCTGGGGTGTTTTTGCTGGGCTGAGCAGGCTCACCAGGGATTGCCAGCCCTACATCATCCCATACAATACAAAGGCTTAGGAGTATTTCAGGGTTATTTGTGCAAACCTATGTCACTCTGTGGCTCCTGCAATGTCCCAGAGCAGCAGTGATGGGGATGCCTTGTTCAGGCTGCCCCGGAGCAGGGGCTGGGCAGAGTCCCAGAATAAAGCAGGGATTCATTCCCAGCATCTCCTCCATGGATCCACCTTGGGCAGCACCAGAGCCCAGCCAGGGCTGCACCCAAGATGAACCAAAACGGCCCCAAAATGCACGAGCGCTCCCGGGCTCTCTCCCTGGGATCAGTTCTGCTCCATTTGCACCTTGCAGTTCATTGTCCCATCCCAGCTTTAGCCCAGGCAGTCCCACCCTGCTTGTTTTTCTCTCTCCAGCCCACGGGGTTTGTGCTCCTGGGCTGAGATTTGGGTCATTTGTCCTTGGTGCCCAGCTGGAGCAGGAATTGTTTTGTCTCCTGCTCTGTGCACAGAGCTCAGCAACGCTGAATGTGAAGCTCAGAGCTGCACACTAAAGCAGCACAGAATGTGAAAAATATAAATGCTAAAACCTGAGGCATCAGTGGCCCTGCAGGGCTGAGCCCTCTCCTGTGCCTTGCACTGCTCCAGGGAAGCACTCAGTGCTAAGCACGAGGGTGCCACTGAAATGAACTGGGGTTGCCATGGAAGGAGCAAAATACATTAAATGTTTGTTTAATTTTTTAATGGATCTGTTAAGTCAGTGCCCAATACTTGAGTGTTTGCTTTCTGAAAACTTTCAAGTAATTGCGTTTGAGCGTAGAACTTGTGCAAGCCCTGGGCAAATATTTGTGGAGGTTTGTGTTGGAAAATAGAGCAGGTTGTGCCTGGGGGCTGCTGGCCTGCAGGTGGGAGCAGAGCAGGGCTGGCCTGGGCCACCTGCACGGTGCAGAGGGGCCTCAGAGGGCTGGCAGAGAGGGGCCCTGGCATCCCCTGGTGCTGGGTGCCAACTGGGGCAAACAGGAGGGACAGGGAGCCTTGGAACTGCTGGTAAAGGCAACCAGCCCATGTTCCATCAGGAGGAATCATGGCATACCAGGGTGCTTTGAGTGGGAAGGGTCCTTAAAGCCCATCCCATTCCTCTACAGCACATTGCCCCAGGCTCTGGCAGGCTGGTGGCCCGGGAGGTGACTGGGCAGGGGGCAGTGCCTCTGCTGCTGGGAGATCCCTGTCTGTGCACAGGTCAGCTGCAGGTGTAATGAGCAGCTTTTCCCATGGGGGGAAGGAATCTGAGGGATTCCTGCAGTCCGTGGGAGTAAGAAATTGCATTTGGCAAGTGCCAATTGCTTCCCCAGCGCTCTCTGCAGAGCTGGCTGCAGGTAATTCCAGCTCTAATGCTGCCTTTATCCATGGGATAAAAAAGAATTAACTAAAATCTTAGCACTAGTGTGCTTGCACTGGGAGAGAGCAGAGTCCAGCTTCCAGGACTTAGAAGCAAATTAGTTTTAAAAGTCTATAAAGGAATTTGGATTTGAAAGAATTGTGGGAGTCAAGTACAGTGTCTCTCCAGAGACAGGCATGTGGGTGGAAAGGGCAGGTCTGGGATCAGTGATGGATCAGGAATCACGAAATCCCTGCATGATGTGGGCTGGGAGGGACCCTAAAGCTCATCTTCAAGCTGGGGCCAGGGACACCTTCCACTAGATCAGGTTGTTCCAACTGGCCTGGGGCACTTTGGGGATTCAGGGGCAGCCACAGCTTCTCTGGGCACCCTGTGCCAGGGCCTGCCCATCCTCATGAGGACCAATTTCTTCCTAAATGCAAAAAAATCCTGAATTGTCTGTGAGCTGCATCCTTCAGATATTGCAAATAACCAAAGAAAACCTGTGCAGCTGCTGGGCTTTCCCACATTCTGAAATGTCATGGAGGAGCCCCAGTGATGACAGTTGTCTGCCCTGCTTCCAGGTGGATCCTTTTTGGTACTTGCCCTCCTCCTGCCATCCAGGCCTGTCCAAAGCAGTCCCTGATAGCCCTGGGGGTGTGGGTGAGCCTGGGCCAGGCTCTGGGGCCGCAGTTGGTTGGGGTTTGCAGGTTGGGGATGCAGGTGGGTGTGGGTGTGTGTGCGTGTGTGTGTGTGTGTGTGTGTGTGTGTGTGTTGGCTGCAGTGGCAGCCCCCCAGTGACACTGTCCCCGTGTCCCCAGCTGATGAGTGCCATCCAGAAGGGCCGTGTGTCGGGCAGCAGGCTGGCTGTGCTGATGAAGAGTGCCGAGGAGAACCTGCGGCGCCAGGCCATCCCCGTGGACCGCAGCGGAGGCGGGCTCTGAGCTCTGAGCTCTGGGCGGGGCTCCTGGCCCCGGGCAGCTCTCCCAAGTGACTCTGGTGCGTTTGTCCTCCTCATTCATGGTCTCCTTACTGCCCCGGGACGTGCCTGGCTGGGCTGTGCCGCAGGAGCTCGGCAGTGCAGGCTGCAGGGCTT
Source organism: Zonotrichia albicollis (assembly GCF_047830755.1). Lineage (NCBI taxonomy): Eukaryota > Metazoa > Chordata > Aves > Passeriformes > Passerellidae > Zonotrichia > Zonotrichia albicollis. Next base: position 821,538 of record NC_133828.1, on the reverse strand, counting down.
GGGGGCACGCTCAGCACGTCCCTGGCCATTCACCTTTGTGCCGTGCTCAGAGTGAATCCTGCCCGGGCCATTCTCCTTTGCAGCACCTTCACCTTCAGAGCACCCCGTGCTCAGAGTGGATCCTGCCCCAGCCATTAACATTTGCAGCACCCTCTCCTTCAGAGCACGCCGTGCTCAGGGTGAATCCTCCCTCAGAGTGAATCCTCCCCCAGCCATTAACGTTTGCAGCATCCTCACCTTCAGAGCACCCCGTGCTCAGGGTGGATCCTGCCCCAGCCATTAACATTTGCAGCACCCTCTCCTTCAGAGCACGCCGTGCTCAGGGTGAATCCTCCCTCAGAGTCAATCCTGCCCCAGCCATTAACGTTTGCAGCATCCTCACCTTCAGAGCACCCCGTGCTCAGGGTGGATCCTGCCCCAGCCATTAACATTTGCACCCCAGGTGAATCCTGGGTGAATCCAGGCAAGTCCTGCCCTTAAACGCTCTGAGTTCTGCAAACACAAAACCTCTGAGCTGCTTCTGCCTCTTCACCAAGGAGCAAGAGAGGGGAAGCTGTGTTCTGGAGTGCAGACACCATTCCAAAGGAGCAGACCCAGCACTTCTAGGGGTGGGGATGGTGGAGACCTGTCCTGAGCCTGCTGTGGGTGGTGGGTTTGCCCTGTTGTTCCAGTGGCCGCTCAGAAATTGCAGCTGGAAAACAAGACACCTGGATTAATCACCCGAGGTAATAATGTAGCTGAGAGCTGGGCACAGCTTCCCTTCTCCACTGTTAACACAAATAAACTGCCTCTAATAAATGGCATTGTCTGCAGGTGGTGCTTTGTGCAGTGAAATAAAGGCAAAAGGTGTTTTATGCTAAAAAGAGCTTCAAGTTTGGGGCAAACCCTGATGCTCTGTAGGATGGGGCAGGTTTTGGTAGCACAACATTCTTGAATGTTAATTTTAAAATGCTCAAACACAGTGAAAAAACAAAGCGTGTGTTTTGCATCCTGCTAACTTTTCTGGAAAGTAAAGCTGGTTTTCAGCAGGCTAAATGAAAAACCAAAGCATGGAGCCCTCACTGGAGCTGTTTCCAGCACTGCTGTACCTGCCTGCTGTCCTCCTGCTGCTGGGCTGGGCTGAGATCAGCTGGGACATTGCTGCTGATGTAGAACAAGGCAGGGAAACCTGCTTTGCTGCTGGATTTGGCATCTGCTGTATTCCATGGGTAGAGCAATTTCCACCTCAAACCAAGCTTCACTTCCCAGGGGTCAGAATTTCTGCTGGAGTAAAATTTGATGTATTTTACTGGTATCACCACGTCCACTGATGGAAAATAGCATCCATCAGGGATGCCCAAAAGGGCAGGAGTGAGCAGCAAGGATTCCTTGGATGTTTTAACAGGGAAAATGGCTCCAGACACAAATGGAGGTGCTGGGCACTGGTGGGATGTGGCACAGTGAGTGCAGGTGCTGTCTCTGGCTGCAGAAGCAGAGCCCTTAAAAAAAAAAAACATAAAACATTTGGGTGTTGAAAAACAGTAGATACAAAAAAAAGGGTAAGACTGACCTAAAATGAGTTCCTAAAATGGTTCAGATGTTTTTTGCATGTTCAGTTTGTTTTTTGATGCAGATGTTGTTCAGGTTCTGGCTTTGTGCTTCGAGCAGGGGCTGAGGAAGGGGGAGTTGGCACATCTGGCACCACAAGGACCTTTCAGTGAACAAAGGGGCTTGTTTGTTCCTGTGGCCCTGTAGGCTTTTCCTTTTGAGCTGTGTTCCAGAATGTTCAGGTGAGGGATGGGATGTGTGTGTCCCAAACGCACAGTGACAGATCTCACACGTCCTGCAGGATGGAGGGAAATGAATGTACCACACACTGGCATTGTGGCTCAGTGGGCCAGGGAAGGGGTTCAGGATTCTGCTCTTAACAAAAGTGTGAGGGGAAATAAAGTAAAAGTCATGAGATCTTTTCCAGGCCACGAGAAGAAAAAACTATTTCCAATGTTGAACAGGTTTTTTGTAAAGAAAAAATATTTTCACTGTAGAACAGCTTTTGTACAGTTTAAAGAGAAATTCTCCACCCCTCTCTAACTGGCATTGTTAAAATAATAGCCTGAACTTCCCTGGAAAGCAGGATTTCTGTGTTGCACCCAAAGTATGCTCTTTGCTCTCTTGTTTTTATATCTTGCACCTGGCCTGTGGCTGTGGGTTCCCCTGGCTGTGTGTCCCTGGACATGGATTGCCCTGTGTCTGGGCACTCGTGTCACCTCCTGCTCCCCTGCAGAGGCAGGGACCCTGCCCGTGTCCCCAGCAGTCCCTGCCAGCTCCGTGTCCGTGTCCCCTCGTTGTGCCTGCAGGAATTGGCTTTGCTCTCTGGGCCCTGTGATGTGCATGCACTGTGGGAACACTTGTGAGGTGTCACTGCCTTGCCGTGCTGGGGAAGCAGGAGTGGGGCTGTGTGTGTGAAGGGAGGATTCCTGGGGTTTCTGTGGGAATTTTGTATTGTAAATAACCTGTGGGGAGGGGGATCCCTGCAGTGTTTGGGTGTATAAATACGTGTACAGACACACTGCAGGTTTCCACGTGGCACTTAGGTTTGTTGTCAGGTTCCTGTTGCAGCCTGGGCTGTTCAATGCTGTGTTTGAAGCTGGGTTGTCATTTTTATAACTGTCTTGGTGTTTTCGTGCCATTATTTATTACCTTTGATATCTGGAATGAGCCGCATGCGTTTATTGAGCAATAAGAGGATGTATTTAATGTGCCTTGTTTTTAACTGAGTAAGGACTGAAAGCATGAATCAATAAAAGTGGCTAAAAAACTTCCTTTTGCTGGCAGTTTGTTGTGGCAGTGCAAAAGTCCCTCGGAGTTGTCCCGGGGAAGTTTCTGTGGGAAGGAGGAGGTGGGGATGGGTGGGTTTGGGAGCAGGACCCGGGTTTCCCATGCTGTCCCCTCTTATCTCAGCACTGAGTGCTCTGCAGTGTGGGACTGAGGAGAGAGGAGGGAGTGCAGCCTTGGCCCTGCAGGAGGTGGCAGTGGCAGGTGAGGAGTCCTGCCCTGCCCTTGGGGCTGCAATGGCAGCAGCCATTGGCTCTGGCCAGTCCAATATATGCATTTATCTCCTGGATTTTGGCTGCCAGCCCGGAGCAGCCCCGCACACAGGAGAGTTTGATCCTGGCCCAGATCAGCACCAGGGAACAGGGGAGATCTCCCAGCCCCTGTGGGTCGTGTTCCGTGTCAGGTGAGCCTGGGCTGCCTCGTGCCAGGGGTGCTCCAGCAGAGCAGATCCCCTTTCCCAGCCAGGGAATCACAGCACAATCTTCACATCTCCAGATTATTCCGTGGGTTAATGCACACTTGTAGCAGGGATATGGCACAGCTGCCACGGAGCTGTGCTGGTGCACAAGCAGCTCCCTCCCCCTGGGAATGAAGCAGAACGGAGGGGAACCACAGAGATTATGGATTTTCCCCTAATCCACAGTGTGTAAGTGGTAAGGCAAAGAATGTTTGCTGTGACCAGCTTTATCCCAAATATTTTGCAGCACCAGAATTGCCTCGTGTCAAGCTCCTGCCTTTGCTGCTGGAAGGCACAGGAGCTTGGGGCTGGTCCCTTCCTGTGGTGTCTCCCTAGAATGGTCACAAATTCAGATTTATGGTCCCTGGTGTGGCTGCTGCGGCCTGGTCTGAAATGTGATGGGCAATACCAAAGCAGCATTAATATCTGGGTGTTCCTGTGTCAGCTGGGAGCTGATGGCAGCTGTTGGGGACAAGGCCACCCCTGGGGCTGTGGTGCTGGGACATGCTCTGCTTCAGGGCAGGAGGGCCTGTCCCGCTGTCCCTGCATGGCCCAGGTGAGCTGTGTGCGGGGCTGGGTCCCACAGTGCCCAGGTGAGCTGTGCTCCCCATGCAGGTGGGATGTGCTGGGGTCACACACAGTGCCCAGGTGAGCTGTGCTCCCCGTGCAGGGATCACACACACCCCACAGTGCCCAGGTGAGCTGTGTGCAGGGCTGGGTCCCACAGTGCCCAGGTGAGCTGTGCTCCCCATGCAGGTGGGATGTGC